>NC_058060.1:11857097-13057097 GCF_020085105.1 Siniperca chuatsi
ATCTGTCATGACCCACCTTTCCCATAATCCAGGTCATGGCACTGCAAATGAGTTTATGGTTAATTCCAACTCAGCAGGAGATCACTATCACTGTAGCCCAAAGGCATACAAAGAAATAGGGATCTCTTTAACTCCTAGCGTGACTGCTGGCTTTGGATCCTTTTGATAACCAAACAATGTTTACCACTTAGCAACATGCAAATCTCTCTACATCTCAAATGCTGTTTTGGAGGAAGAATGAGGACAATAAAAAGTCGAGGACATAAAAACAATATAATTTAAAGCCACTGGAAACCCAAATCCACAAGGGGTTTATTGCTGGCCACAGAGCATCTATTGTCGGCCGTTGTATGGCACTAGCTAATGCTACAGAGCCATCATTTTGCATTGCATTCATTCATTCAGAACAAATAGGGGCATCTTAGCTAACTTTGCATGTGTATGCTAACTATTCTACTCAGGAGTAATATGGATCGGAAAGCATTTTGTAAGTGACCAACTGAAATGAAACATTTTCAGATGGCAGGGCTTGTACTGATTCCAAATCAGGCCGCTCAGTGTTGACTATCGCTTGCGCCATTGCTGTGAGTGACTGTTTTCTCAGTCATACCGAGGGAGATGTCAGTCCAAACGTGATCTGCCACGCCTACACAGTCTTCAGAAATGGACTAAACAGCAAAATTAACTAGGTTTTCTAATAGCTATGAATGTTTATTTTCACTCAGAGTTTTGTGGATGCTTAATGAGACAGACATGCATACATTTATTAATACAGTAAATGTTAAACCTGACTTTTTACAAAACTGCAAACAGTGCAAACATAATTCTACATATTTTCACTTTACTAGGGCACTTTACTAAAAATGTTTTATCGAAAATACTAAAAAAGTAACTGTGTGTGTGTGACTGTATTGTAAGGTGGTTTGGAGCACGTTCCACATGCTATTCATAAATACTTCTACAGTCTAGGAAATGTGTGTTTGAGCAAAGCATCTTCTCCATGTGTGTGTGTGTGTGTGTGTGTGTGTGTGTGTGTGTGTGTGTGTGTGTGTGTGTGTGAGAGAGACAATGTGACCTATGTTTGTTTATAAATGATTCAAATGCAGTATATTTCATTGTCTTAGTCAATCAGTGGCTGTGTATGTGTCTCTGTGCTTGTGTTAAGGTGACTCCTCCCGCATGTGTTTGTGTGTGTGTGTGTGTGTGTGTGTGTCTCTGTACCAGTTTTACAATGTCTGGGGTAATTATGCATTATCCAGCAAGGGATCAGTGTCTTGCTCTAAGCAGCACCCGGTTGTTGTTTAATGTAATAAATGTCATGTATGCATGGCTTCACATGCGCTTCGTTAGCAGTTTAATGCTAACCGTTAAGCATCACCAGTGCCTCCCAGCTATGAGCCAACATCTGCTAATGACACCAGCATTTAGCTCAAATAATCATGTTGTGAATGATAAGCACTGTGAAACTTAGTTCGTTATTTGTAGCTATAAATGGCAAACTGGACAGAGAATCGCATATATTTATATCAAGACTCTTAGCGATAATGCACAGTAGATATGCTTTGGTTACCTCAGTGCTAACTGTGAGTTGATTGTGTCATGTCAATCAACAAATATCTCTTAACCAAATTACTGATTCCAAGGAAGCTATGATTAAAAACCAACAAAACTAGTTAAAACAAAGTTCGTTGCATTTCACTTTTTTTTTGTTGTTGATAAAATTGAATTGAAAATGATCATGATATATATTGGTATCGGAAAATATTCAGAATGGTATCTTGATATTTTTTTCAAACGTATCACCCAGCCCTAATAGTGGCACTGTTCATACTGTGTGAACCTCGTACATTATAAAGAGATGGCAAAAGACCAAAAGACAGACAGCAAACTGCTTCAAACACATTTACTGTAAGTAACCTTCAACCTTTTTTCAATCTTCAATGTGATTCTTCCTGCTAATTTTAACCAATACATTTTTGAAAGTGTGGAAGTCAGTTTAGGCAAATAGAGCGTTTCATATAACAAGAAGGATTAACAAAAAAAATGTTATTAGTCTTAACGGCTTGGGGGAGTAGCTGTAATTAGAGATTAATCAAATACACACACTCACACTTGGGAATTACATTCACACTGTTTTGTTGAGCAGCCCTGGCATTGGACTGCTGGACTTAAATGCTATGCCCATGAGCACTTTGTTGCGAGGGGTCACAGGGTCTACTTTATGAAGTTTAAACATTTAAAGTTAACTTGATTTTTTTCTTGTTAGTCAACCCTATGACTCTGCTGTTGTAATACAAAGTACTATGCCAGCAACACGCTGAAACTGAGAGAATATTAAAGCAATTTCAGCTCTGCCCGCTCTGAGATTGGGCCACAGTCAAACGTAATACCAAAGCAGAAGAGATCAGTTTTCTATCATCGGAGAATTCTCTAAAGATGAAATAGGCCTCATAAATGAGTCTCAATGATAACTGATGTATGGTAAATGATAGAGAGAAGATAATATAGGAAATTGGGCGAATAGTGTCTAGAGACTGAATCAATTCATTTCGAAGTAGAGATCTACTGTGGGTCCTACTATTTTTTTTTTTTAATGTACAGTCTCTGCTTTGTCGCAGATTTCATATTAACTCCCACATCATCATTTACACACACATAGCCTGTATGGTCAAGCATGTGCACACACATACACTGACATAAGCACAGACCCACAGACACACACACACACACTCACTCTTTCACTCACTTAGGAAATAGAAGAAAGGGAGCAGAGGAAATGGTTATAGTAAAGAGACCTAGTGGTTATCAGCCTACACGTCAGGTTGAAAGTCTGCTGTATGGCGTGCTGAAGACAGGGTACATGGTTGTTGATGTGCTCTTGAGCAACACAATGGTTGCTTTCCTATTCTATCTTTGCTCTTGATAAGACCATCTGACTAAACAGGGAGCAGGACAAGAGGGGAAATGGAGACAAGTGGAAGAGAGGGAAGGATAGTAGCATGGATAGAAAGGAAGGAGGTAAAGGAGAGAGGAGTAGGGAGGAGAGATTGATTTGGCCATCCAGGAGATGGCTGCTGATGAAGGCCTCTCATAGACAGATGGATACAGTGTTGGGTCCCCGCTCCTATAAGCCCTCAGCCTAATCCACCTCAAATTTCCCTCTGATTGCTTCTAAATTGCCTTCTCCCATAGTTTCCTGCTGATTTCTCACCGTGAACTCCTTCCCTCCCTGCCTGCCTCTCTGAACAGAGAATGATGTCTAGCCTGGTGAGCTGCTTCCTTGAGTTTGACTGAAGAATGTGCTAAAAGAGAGATAGGAGAGGGTTTGAGGGGTGATGGCTCCCATGCCCTTGTGTGTGTGTGTGTGTGTGTGTGTGTGTGTGCGTGTCCGTCCCCTCATAAAACCAGTCTCAGGTCTTCTCATTAAAATGCATTATCATCCCACTGTGTCAAGAGAGGAGACAAATAGTCTTTCTCTCTGCCTGCTACCTCTCTGTCTCATTCTTATTCTCTCTTTCATATACTCCCTGACTCCATCTCTTCAGGGGTGTGGAGAGGTGGTGGTGAAGAGGGGGGTTCTGTCTTTTTTTCTTGTCCCTCCTTCTCTCTTTTAATTTCTTGCCTCTCTTTTTTTCCACTTGCTTTAATTATACTTTTTCTTCTCCCATTTTCATTATGTCTTAGTTTCTCTGGACTCCGTCACTCTCTTTCCACCCAGTTCTCACTCCATTGTCTCCTTTTCTTTGTCTTTCTCTATTTCTCTTGATGCTTTCGCTTTAATTCTCTGTGCAGAGTTGGCAGAAATGTAATGCAGAATTATTCAGAATGGGGACACTGTTTTCTCTCAGTGGGGTGGGGGCCCCCACTCAGCAGCGCGATAACAGAGCTATAGTCTAACACACTCTGATTTGTTTGCCACTCATTTATCATGTGACCTTTCCCTGCTATCATTAATACAGAGAGAGAGAGAGAGAGAGAGAGAGAGAGAGAGAGATGGACAGAGAGAGAGAGGACATACATACGCAGAGACAAAACCAAAACCAAAGAGGCATACATTCAGAGATGCAGAAAGAAAGGTCAAGTAAAGAGACAAACAAGGTAGGAGGGAGCTTTAGAGAGAATAGAGGGAGAGTGAGAGAGAGAGAGAGAGAGAGAGAGAGAGAATAAAATTGAGAGAGAGAGATAGCAGGGGAGGAGTAGAGAAGATTGCATTTCAGAATTACTGGCCAACACCTAACAATTTATGCCCTCATGCAGTGCTTGGCAGCAGCTGGAGCTTGCAAAGCCTGCAGTAAGTGTGCACATGTGTGGATGTATGTGTTTGTGTGTGTATGTGTGTGTGTGTGTGTGTGTGTGAGAGAGAGAGAGAGTGAGAGAGAGGGGTGGAAGAGAGTAAAGGTAAGCTACAATACTCTAGTGAAGTGACATTATCAAGGGGCATTAACAGAAAGGCGTTTGGTATCACTGCCTCTGCACAGTGATGTATGTTTTTGTTCAGTAAAACAAGGTTCCGATGATGGCAACAGCGGTGTCCTGCAGAAAGAGAAGACAGAGCGACAAAAACAGAAGAGCTATGTTATATCTTATCGAATATCTCTTCTCTTTTATCTTATCTGTTGATTCTAAGATGAACCCAACCAGGCACACAACATTTTCACAACATAATATTATGGCACAGTACAGAAACCCTCCCCACTACTGGACTAATATCAGAAAAATATTCTTGATTTCAGAAAATTGTAAACCCAATGTTAAATACCACTGAAAACAATTCTAAAACCACATAACATACCTGCACAGAGATTTTTTAATACTAGGATGTCATCTGTAAAATTTAAAGCTTTTAATTCCTGAAAAGCTGTCATGTAAGAGAGAGCAATCACTGATGATCCCTCATTATCATGATCATTTCTTGTTTTTCT
Organism: Siniperca chuatsi; assembly: GCF_020085105.1. Lineage (NCBI taxonomy): Eukaryota > Metazoa > Chordata > Actinopteri > Centrarchiformes > Sinipercidae > Siniperca > Siniperca chuatsi. The sequence continues at coordinate 11,862,020 of NC_058060.1, forward strand.
ATAAAATGTGAGGTCAACACCAGACTGTGTGATCAACTGCACTAGGCCTGGCAGACAAAGAACTCTGCCCGGCCAAAACTGTACAAGCCTGCGAGTATAGACGCTAACACAAACCATTTGTAGTGCTGTTTTTTATGAAGAGTTAATCCATTACAACATGAGATTTTAGTTAAGAAAACTTTCATCCAGTTGGGGGCAAATAAGGATAGCTGTTATTTTGTCTGTTTGTTGATGGTTGAAAGGATTAAGATAAAGTGCAATTCTTGTTCTTAAACGACCCCCAAATAAAAAGGGTTTAGGAAAAGAGGGGAAACAATATCAACCATAATATTATCTTGTTATACACATTTATGCATGCACACTGTTATATATACACACACACACACGCACACACAAACACATGCCTCACTATCCCCTGCTATCTGCCATCAGACTAGTGTGAGCTGGTAGGAGAGACCACAGTGAGCACAGTGGGCAGTGGAGGTGGTGGTGAGGGCCAAAAAAATTAAACCATCTACAGGGAGCTCCAGTCCGAGAATATGAACAGAAAAATGAAGGTGACATTTGAGAGGGGGGGGTGGGGGGGTGGAGGGAGAGAGGTGTACTGGTGAGGGAGGGAGGGGGGGATTTAATAGGTCCCTGAGACACGAAGGGTGTGAGATGAGATGATGAAACCAGAGGATAGAGGGGAGGGAGGGCGGGAAAAGAGAGGGAGATTGTGTGTCAAAATGTGGATGTTTGGAGATTGGGCTTCCAACCCTGCCAAATGATTAAAATGTTCCCTGTGACATTCATATTCCCCTATCTGGATTCCTGCCTATGTACGATGGGCTGCGTTGAATATGAATTCAGAGATGGCGTATAGAATGATCTGAGAAATGTTTATGGCTGGAGATGCAATTTAGGCATGTTGCATTTGGTGACAGTGTTGCTTTGGTGAGCAAAAGGAAAGATGAGATTTTATTCTATTGTTTTATTCTAATGCTTGCATTTTGACAATTAGGAATCATTGACTCATCAGCAGCAATTGTGCTTAAATGTGAATAAAGAATTCAGGCAAAATATGAATGCAATAAAATAATATACAAAAAGTATTTATGTTTCTATTTTGCAAGCATTTCAGATTTTTATTTAAAATCTACCTGGTCTTTCTAATCAAAATAAAACACATGGATTTTTTGAATTAAGTTTTGACCTGGCCTGACAGTATTTTGGATGTTTTATGATTAAATAGAATTGAATGAATAAAATGAAATTTAATTAAATATATACTCACACATGGACACACACAATAAATGCACAACAAAAGAAATCAGGGGGACCTGAGACGTCAGAATCTCCCTGAGTGTGAGTCGCCATCCCTTCCCTTCCAACGCTCTAGAGATGAGGGTTGTCATGGTTACGAGGGCAGAAAAATCACCCCATGGCCCACCCCACCCCCCATGACACACACACACACACACACACACACACACACACACACACATATATATATATATACACATACACCATTTTTTCCTTCAGTTGTCCAGGCATTGCTGATGTCACTGGTGAAACTATGAATTTAACATACAGGGCAGGAGATGCATATCTGGGCTGCGGTAAGCCGTCAGGAGACGTAGAGAGAAAAAAGGACACAAGCCTTGTTTGCCTGACAGATCAGTCCGAACGCCCTTGAAATTTAAAAGAGAAAGTAATAAAAAAAAAAAAGAGGAAATTCAAAATTTAATCTCAATTTGCTGTTGAGGATGTTCTCATTTTGCACCCTTTTTCCCCTTTTTAAAGGTGCAATTAGACCCTTTTCTCTGAAGAAAAGGCAGGGAAAAGGCATAAAAAGAGAGACACAGAGAGAGCATGATTGAAGAGAGAGATGGATGGTGAAATAAAGCGGAGAGAGGAGGAATAGAGGAGATTCTTTGAGAGTTGCTTTTGTTTTTGCTTTTGCTGTGTCTGACATTATAAAAGAACTTCACTAAGCACTTAGGGGATTACAGTGCACTTGCTTCTGATAAATATCTTAATTTTGAAGACATCAACATAATTATTATTTTTCATTTTTGTTCCCCCTTCCAACTTGTTTTTAATGAAGACCCTTTTCAATAAACAAATGGATATGCATTAAGGGGGATGATGGGGCTTTCAAGTATAAACCTCTCATGTCTTTTAAGTGCTTCCATTACACCACATTTGTTCGGCAGCCCCCCAGAAAATGTTTTTTTTTTCCTAGAAAAGAGATCTGTGAGGTCTCTAGTTTATACAGATGCATTGAGGCACTGCTCAATTTTTCATTTTTGCTTTTCCTTGACGTTATTTAGATACTAGATGAAATAAATGATCAGAAATGATTTACTTTTAGTTTTGTTGGTACAAGTAAAAATTAACTGAGCACAATCTGTCACCATGTCATCATGCATCTGCATGTTTGCTATTTCATCAGTATTGAATTTAATAATACAATATTAAATACAGTACATTAACATTTTTTATTAATCTTATGTTATTAGGTTTGCTTAAAACTATATTTAGCATGATTTACAGAATTTACATAATTAATCAATTAATTAATTAATTAATTACTTTAATTAATTAATTAAAACCTAACTAAACGAATCCATTAAAAGAATCCAAATTATTTTATTATAGGAATTATGGAGACATTTAATACCCAGACTTCAAGCCATTAGGCGCATTCTGCTGAGAAATAACAAATACAGGACAATAAAACAGTGCAGTACGTCTGGACATTGTCCTCATATAATTGGTGTTTGATAACTCTGATTGACTATTGATCGGCACTGAGTTTTGACCCCAGCAATAAATCCAGAACCCTAGTGGCCAGGACACTGCATCGTTGAATCTGAAATATTTTATCTGTGGCTTAAGAGGAATAGCCACTTATTCTCCCCTTACACACGTTTTTCTTTTTTTATGACAGCAGCGCTCTCATCTTTCCTCTTAAGTTTTACCCTTTTGTGACCTTTTGGAGAGACCAAACGTGTCTGCGTTATATATGGGCTGTCCTGCGATGACGGGGCGGGTAAGGAGGTTATGGAGGTGGTGCATTAGCTAGTCCCCCCCACCCCACCCCAACCCAATCCGCCATGGCAGAGTCCCCAACCCCAACCCCTACTCCGCTTCACTTCATTCATTTTGTTCGTCCCCTGCGGTCGGCCGGCAAGGCCTCTAAATCCTCCCTTTATTGTACACGGCGCACACAAAGGCTTGGCCTGCTCTCTCATTTCCTTGATGTGCCTTTGGACAGCGGTGGTGGCTTTGTAGGCATCGATGCAAACATTAGCATAAAACAGCTCCTGGGGACCACTGAACAATCAACTCCACTGTTTCTTGTCAATCCAGTAGACTTACATATGTGTGACCACGTGTTGTGGTTTCTGAGTTTTCAGTCGTTGTATGGGAACCGGCAATACAAGGTGGCCAAAGATACGTGATTAGACAAGTAGAGAGAGATGACCCTCTTAGTCTTTAATGACGTGAATCTTTCCTTTGGCTTTGGCCTCCTCTTTCTCTCTCTCTCTTGCTCCTCACCTTCCTCTTCACAACCAACAAAAGTGGGATTACCCAGAGAGAGAGAGAGAGTGAGAGAGAGAGTGTAAAAAAGTTGGTGTGTTTATGGCCTAGTTAAGCTTTTTGATCCAGTGGGTTTCCTTTCTAAAATAGACTCACTTCAGGCTGCAAAGCTGGTAATTATTGACCAGGAGGGGAGAGTGGCAAACAACACACTCATTACACATGGAGATTGCTTGCTCACTACTGAACACCAGAATGGCAATGCAAATTGGTGGCTGCCCCCTTTTTGTGTGGTCAGAAATCTAGAGGGTCATTACAATTTTGTTGGGCCCGTTTAATGTTCCTGAGTTGCATGTGGGAGTCAAGCTGCCTTTGAGGAGGTGGCAGCGGCTCAAGGGAGGGAGTCGGTGGCCCTGGCGTCTGCTTCAAAGGCATGGCTCAATCTTTCATGTCTTTCTCATGTGAAGTGATGAGAATATACAGAAGAATAGATGTAGGTTTCGCATGTGGTCGCTTTACCTCTGCAATGAATCCAATCTGATGGGAAAAAAGTATATTTTTAACATTGATGTCACGATGTCACCATTGTGTTCTTTATGTTTGCGTTTTTTAAATAATTATGTTGATTTTTTTTTCTTGTTTTAGGCTATAACACTTGTTGAAAAAAATCACTATGAAAGAAAAATGCAAAGAATAAACAAGATATTTACATTATTTGCATCTGTTGCAATGCATAAATTGTAAAAACATGCATGTATATATAAAAGAACAGCATATTTTGCGCTCGTTATTGAAACATGCTTCTACTTTATCAGACTTATAAATGTATAATGTTGTAAAAACATTAATTTAGAAAATAACATGTAGTTGTGTAATGTTTCAAATAGAAGTTTGGTTTGATCTAGTAATATTTTCCTTCATTTAATTACCTATTAATATTTTGTGTACAGCATGAATAAAAGATATATATCTTAGTTGCAGATAGTCATTTCCTTCATCATAATCAATAATTATATTTGTGTAAATAAAAAGAAATAATAAAATAATGTAAGTTGTAGATAGATTTGGGATGAATAATCAGTTTGGTTGCTGTAGTTAAATTCTAAAAGAAACCCTATACTTTAATGTATATATTTAAATAGTATAGTAATAGTATAAATAGTTTTTAAATATGTATGTAAATAAGTATGTAAAGTGCGTGTATCTGTGTGTGTGTCTGTGTGCTGTGTGTGTATATATGTGTGTGTGTGTGTGTGTGTGTGTGTGTATATATATATATATATATATATATATATATATATATATATATATATATAGAAGTCTAAGAAACAAGAATTTGCACCACCGTACTCTTCATAATTAACAGTTTTTCTTTAATAATATGTACTGACATTTGCATTTGCTTGTAATATAAACAATATTGCACATTCTTGGATTTAATAATAATTTTTCCCATGTTATCCTGCATTTCTTTTCTTCTAGACTTTCCTTGCACCTGTGTGAGCTTTCCAATGATACAAGAAAACAAACACAATTCTTCAACAACAATGCACACTTGTCTTTTACCTCACTTCTCTTTGCGTTGCATTCATTGCATTTATGAAACGAAATTAACATTGCATCTGCATTTTTCAATTCCCAAATGGTTATCAGGCAGTTGAGAACCAAAACAGTTTATAGCAATGTGTCATTATTCATCGTCAATATTAGCTGTGTGACACTGTCGCTTCCTCTGCAGCATGGTGGTTGGTTTAATTCTACCCATCAGGCACTGGGGCGTGACAGGGAAGTGTTGTTAGGACTGAGGTCCCTACATTGTCCCCTGATGTGGACAGACATTATAAATGACATCGCCCAATCAGATGCGAGATGGCGACCGGGGGTGGTGGTGGTATGTGTGCGTTTGTGTATGTGTGTGTGTGTGTGTGTGTGTGTGTGTGTGTGTGTGTGTGTGTGTGTGTGTGTGTGTGTGTGTGTTGGGCTGGGTGTATGGGAGAAAAAGAGAAAAAGGGATAGTGAGGGAGGAGAAGATGAGAAAACATGGGGAGCCTCATTTGATGCAGTTAATGTGCAGATTTATGTAGAGGGACAGTGGTCAACATTCATAAGATCTTCCTTCCTCCCTCCCAGCCTCCCCGCCCCCGCCTTCTCCCACCCCATTTCTTTCTATCGCACCCACCTCCCGCCACAGGCTTTCTCCTTTCTTCCTCTCCCCCTCATTCTCTCCCACTCTGTCACTCACCATCATTCCTCCCTTCTCTCCCCTGTTTTCCCTGTCTCTCATCTGTCTTTCCTGACTCCCTCCCTTCCTCCTTCCGTCTCCTATGAAAAGACTGAGATTGTTGTGGACTGCAGCGATCAGACCAATAGGAGGCATAGGTAGACCACAGAAACACAGAGACCACAGCACCGAGTGAGAGAGGGAGAGATGATACATTTCCAACATTTAATATTTTATTTCTATGTTGCACAAAGCTGCCAGCATTTCCGTTCAGCACAAAAACAGGACAATGCATTTAGGTATACTTTTCAGCAATGTATATTATAATAGGCAAAGCTAAACCAGCTATCTGGAGCAAAACTGGTTGATAATACAATGTGCAGAGCTATAAAAGAACAGAAATTGCTATATAAATAAATAGGGTCAAAAGCTGTAAAAGAAACTTTATATATGTCATAGTGTAGTAGTGAAGTGGATTAAGAAAAAAATCATTCATCAATAAACAAATTAAGCTAATCCCAAAACTATTAGATTTTTTATATTTAAATTGAACAGCATTATTGTCAAGAGGAATATAGGAAAATATATCTCCAGTGTTTAAATACATTTATTACATTTTAGTTAATATCTCACTTCATTGAACGAGTCTCCATACAACAGCCAAATGATTCATTGTAGACCTCAGAAGAGGTTCTCCTATTAATTGAAGAAAACTTTACATTGTATCTTTTCCATATGTTGCTGCTGCTCTTGCAAAGTAAAAGTTCAGATCGATTCAATTTCATCCTCTCTCACAACCTTGAATATGGGCCCTTTCTCTAGCATCACTTTATGTTGACATTAAATTTGATGGAAAATAACTGTCTCTTGCTGTCCACGGCAGTATAACATCAATATGTGTTCATGTAATGTTGTTTATTTTTTCATTTTAGGGGATAGATTCAATTGTATTTGCACCTTTTTCACATAGATATTTATTTTATATGAGTGATCAGTATATTTATTTTAGAAATGTATCTTAGTTTGAGTGACACCCATATTTGCTAGTGTGGTGAACTGCTACTAAATATTTCACATTTTGTGGGCAGAAGTTCAGTGCAATAACAGAAACTTTTTGCCCCTACTGCGATCTGTTCCCGGTGAAGTGAAAAAACCATCCAAAATTCAAAATGTCACAGTATCCCTTTAAGCATTCTGCATTATTTCATTATAGTAGTGTAAAACCCACGCATGGCTTCATTTACTGATTGAATCAATTTATTTCTGAATTAGCCCCCAAACCCAAACGCACACCCATGCACACACACCAGCTTTCGTCACTTTCTCATCTTTTTGCCCTTCATACAGTACTTTCTCTCTCACTTTTATTCTCTTTACCTCTTTCTCTGACATTCTCTCTCTCTGTCCCAGTCCACTGAGTTTTCTGGTAATCCCTCTCAATCATTACAGAGGCCCTTCACTCTTCGTGGGACTTTCTCACCCCTCGTTGCGCCCCAGACTTCCATCCATTTTCCTTCTCTCCCACTCCCTCTCTCAAACCTGCCTCAGCACGTCTTCTCTTTCCATTCCTAAGGTGGAAAACGAGCTGAAATAACTTTTCTAACACACTGCTTACAATCTAAAATGGTCACACATGTCTTTGCTAAACTTGGATTTGGATTGACTTAGAACTAAGACAGACTGAGAACTCACAAGAATACATATATAATCATCAAAATAATCATCAGTGTTAAACAGCTGCAGTCACCAAAAGTGCTCAGAGCACAGATCAGATGCATATGTACAAGCAAACAAGTACAAACTGTATAGGTGTGTACTTGTTTGAAGATACTTTTCCATAGGTTAAAAGGCTAAAGAAAGCTAATAGCATTAGTAACATTCAAATGTGAGTTTCATTTTCATGCTAGCAATCATTTTGTCACACATTTTCAAACAGGGCATATCTTGTTTTGGAATGAAACTCTTCAAGCTCAGTGTTTCTACCTGCAGCAGCTACCGTCTGTAGTTTTCTCTGTCTGAGAGCCTAAAGCTGCAGCTTTACAAGCGAACCTGCCAGTGTGATCTCAGACTGCTGCACCCTGGGGCAAGGCAGAGGAGACTATACAGTGTGTGTGTGTGTGCAGTGTGTTAGAGCTGGCACAACCACCCTTGAAAAGCGCTCTAGAGACCCTTGATTCCATAGCTCAATATTATGATCTCTGAGATCTCTCTTATGCCAGTATGAAACTTATGGATTTTGGGCATTTGCCTTGCAACACTATTATCTTGCTATTTCCATACATTGTCCTTTTAGCCTCTGGAGAAGAGGGGCTTTTTATTAGCCTGGTTGCAGTCATGAACATTAGCAACTAGCAATGCTTTGCTAATGAACATCACTATAACAATCCAATTGACTTTATAGTGACCTCACATGTTATGGTATTTTTTTATTTCCTATGGCATCACTATCACATTCGTCTAATATTTCCACAGGGACTAATTGCTTTGGTGTGATTTCCTCTAAAGTTGATTATTTGGATTACTTCAGATCAGCTCTAACTCCCATGTGCCTTGATGGCCTGCATCTATTCAAGCTGTGTCCAGTGAGGATAATTTTATACTAATGCAGTCTGTTAAAAGTGGAATTACACAGGCGATGAAGTCAGTACACACCCACCATTGCTGTTTATGTGTGTGGATGTGTCCAGAATAACTGTGTAGAAGCGGATACATGAACACATTTTTTACAGACCACAAAGACATTTTCATATTTCCTTTTCTGTATAGTACATTAGAGTCTTTAGCACTATTTATGGAGTGCAACTTTAAGATGTCATTGTAAAGTAAGAAGCTGTGATTTTAAAGTTGACAAAGAGTTCCCTTTCATTCTGGTTAGGGTAAAGATGGCTTGATTGACAGAGAAACACTTGAAGGGCGATACAAAGATAGCTAGCTGGGACGGCTGGAGAGAGCGAGAGTGAGTTGCACTTGCTAATTAAAAGAGAAGCAGCTGTCTTTCTTTCTGTTTCTGTTATTCCCTTGTTCCTGGGAGTATTAATGTTTTATTCAGGAGAAACATAACTACAGATGAAATTAATAAAATCAGGCCCTGCCTTTCCCTTGCTATCTCTTGGGGGGGTGGGAAATTCAAACGCTCGTTTCTCCCGGCTTTGAAAGTGCAAACTCAAAGTGCTCCGTGTACTGTAGTTTTCATTTCTTCATTTCCTGCATATTAAGTTACTTTTTCCTTTTGTTTCAAAGCACATTGCCCCGAAAATAAAGATCAATTTTTCAGTGTGAGAGGCTTTGGAATTAGAGCAGTGTTTTCCACACTAGCAGAGTGATTTACTGTAGTTACTGCATTATTTTCATGGGAGGTGGTGTGTGCTTGGATTTTTTTTCTTCTCCCACAAAATAATCACAAATTAGAGTGTGGAGCTTTTAGTTCTGTTTACGCAAGTCTACATGTAATTGAGAGAGAGGAAGTGTGATTATATTTTAATATGCTGTCTGTGTTGCTGTATTAAGTGTGTTCATACACGTTTGTTGATTGTGTGAGTGTGTACGTGTGCATATGAGTGTGCTTGGTTTGACTATACATCCAGGCCCTGGGAGTATTTGCCTGTCTGATCACCTCATGTGAGTCTAAGAAGGGAAGCCATGCGCGACTAACACGCACTTCAGAGTTGAACTAATTGTGTCATTTTTAACATGAATCTGTGCTTGCCCACATTGTATTTACTCTCTTTCCTCTCTCTCTCTCCTGAGCCACACATTGAATGCTGAGTGGCGCAAGCCCTTGCATCCATCCAACTCTGGAGGAATTTTCAATGCTGCACGCAGGTGCATCATTTATTTCCCCAAATGCTGGTGCTTATATGTGTGTGTGTTTATGCTTCTACCTTTGTGAGGACCAAATAAACTCACGGTGATAATAAGCTGAGGAGAATAATCGAAACATTTTTGTTGGTGCTTGTTGTGAATAAGTTAATTGTGAGATATTTCTGAGGTAAAGTTTAGGGCTGAGGTCATTACTTGGGTTATGGTTGGAGTTAAGTGTTGCTTTGAGGTTAGGTATGAGAATTATGCCTGTGTGGGCTTCTAATACATTGGTTAAGCTTTGTGTTATGATTTTGGTAAGCCCTAACCATAGAGGACCACTCTTGGGCTTTTGCATGTTTTAGGCCGTTAAGTAAGAATCACATATTTTCCAGTGCAGCTGACAATTTTCCAAAGCACTACATAAGGCTTTAGACTAATTTCCTACCTTGCAGGGAGCCACTGGTTTGGTTTGGATGATCTTATAGTTGCAGGCACGCATTGTTCACTGTTGTTCTGCATCCCGCTCAGAATTGAAGAGTTTACTATGTTTGAATAGTTCTTGCTCGCTATTGCTTTACCACGCATAACATTTTGATAGTGGGGTCCAACCACATGTGTAAATATTCCTATTTCTTTAGATAATCAGTTTACTTAAATGTCTTCAACCACTAACATGTTTGCAAGCAGCACATACCGTACAGTAATTGTATCACACAATTAAAGGGAGCTGGTAGTCACCAAATTAACACATTTTTAGTAGTGCAAGTGAATATGGAGAAATAATAATAATAATAAGCTGTGTCATTTTGGTAAATGAAATAATACACCCTTCCAGCTACATCAGATCCCTGCCATGTCCCACTGGCTTCCATCCTCTCGTATTGTCTTTTATCAAACTCTGTCTGTCTTGGTCATACCTATTGTTTCTATCTCTGTTTTTCCCTCTTTGTGAAAGCATTTTGCATCAGTCGGCAGACTATAAATTCCCACTTTTGTTGCTGTTCATAATACAGCTGCTTCCCTGAAATGTGGATGGTCAGTGGCAGAACAGTGGCATCAGTCTGATAAATTAATGATTTTTAGGTAACATTTGTTCTATAATGCAATTTAAAAGTTCCTCAGACAGATAGGGCTGACATTTGTAATGTATGCATATTTTAAATGTAAGGATAAATATGTATTTATCCACTAGTAGTCAGCTGACACATTATACACAGTATACCCCAGTGACATGCTGCTTTACAATTATACAGTAGGACACATGGGAGCCGCCCAGGACAACCACAGCTCACTTAGCAGTTTAACTGCAGCAGTTAAGGGTTAAATGCCTTGCTCAAGAACATAGTGACAGAAGTTTTTCACCAATATTTTGAAAAATCACAAATCGTGGCATGAATGCAACAAGGAGCAGTAAGTGAAGCTTTGAATCGAAGTGTGTGAAGCCATTCTTCACACCACTGTGAGTACTGAGGCTTTTTAATGGCAGTCTCTGTCTCTTAGCCCTGTGATCTCTCACTCCACTCAGCCAAAGCCACAGAACCTTAATGGACTTCCTACTACACAAATAATGAGATAAGTTAAGACATTACGGAAAGCAAGACGAAGGTGTAAAAACAAAGAGAGAGGAAGGTGCTCAGGGCTGAGCGATTACATGCCAAATACAAATTCTGGTATTTAGGTCCTGGAACAAACAAATAGGCGCACAGATGCATACACACACACTAACACACACCCTACATTCGCATATCTTTACCCACCTAACAGCCAAGCATACACACCCACATGCACTCACACACACACACACACACACACACACAAGCCGAGGCAGTGCTGTCTGGTTGATCAATAGTTTCCTGTGCTGGGGAGGGGTGATGACTGCAGACAGCAGTCAAAGCCCTGAGGACCAGAGGGTGACACCCCTTATCAACTGAGCAAGGTGAAATGTCAAACACTGGATCTAGAGCTCTCTCTCTCTCTCTCTCTCCTTCTCAGTTTCACTCAATTTCTCTCTCCAATTCTGATTGTGTTTCAGAACTTCTTTCTCCAGATCTCTCAGGCATTTTTTGTCAGAATTTCTCTCTCTCGCTCTCTCACCTAACTCTGAATTCCCATCTCTCTCTCTTTGTCATTCTCTCTGACTCCTAATCTCTCTCTTTCTGAACGTTAACCCCGCTGTACTACTCTCACTGAGCGAGTTTTTCAATCTTTCTCTTTTTAAATCTCTGTAGCCTGTCGACGCTATTATCTGATTTTGTTAATAACAGCCTCACCCTTTCTATCATCCATCTGTTTCTCATTGTTTTTCTCAACAACCCTTTACTCCATCCTCTCCACATGCTCTTCCTCTATTTTTCTTTCACTCTCTCCGATACTTTTATGTACAATTGTTCCTTCACTAAATAACTTAGCCCAGGTTTTACTTTTACACAGTAACCGCACAACAGCAGAACAGCCTATTGAGCAGAACATAGATATAAATATGAATTTGAATATGGCGACAATGTTTGTGGGGGTGTTTCAGTGCTAATCTGGCTTATATGCACTCTGCATGTCTTACACCCTGTCCATTTCCATGGCCCTGAGCTTAATAACAACACTGTAGGATTAGTGCAGGGTGACTTCACACAATAAAAAAAGAAAGAAAGAAAAAAATGCCTCTCTCTCTCGGATGCAATGTTGTAGGCATACAGACACATGCTTACGTAGGAATTCAGTTAAAAGCAAAGGATACGTTTATTTATTGACAATTGTGAAATAAATATTGTAATAGATAATTTGATAAATGTGTTAAAAGAAACAAATTAAGAAAGAATATGCAGAAACAAATTCACCCTGCTATTCTGTTGTATCCATGATTGGTAAACATGTCTCTCCTCAGTTTCACTCCAACAAAAACACATCTTCTCTTTCTGACCGCTGCATTACATTTGGTATTAATTCCTCATCTGGCAAAAGGATTATCATCCTCAGATTGGATTTATGATCTCAGTGCTCAGGCAGGTTTATCCAGCCACCATATGTAGAATTATCATTAGAGCTATAATCCCCTGCAGACCACTCAGACACAAAAACACATACAAACCCTCCACAGTTAAATGCCCGAGATGATGGCGATTGGCAGTTAGTGAGTCTTGACGTCTGCGTGTTTTCTATCAGTCAAAACACATTCCCCTGCATCTGAATGGTATGCTTTTGCATGGTCAGTCTAATGATGGTGATTTAAAACATAAAAACAGGGAGATAAACAAGGGGAGCGAAAATACCAGGATGTTGTCTGAAGAGATGAAATGGGAGGGGCTAAGAAATTGTATTAGGGAGGGGAGAAAAGGTATATTATTTTCTTACTATTGTCCTTTTTTAAATCTAATTCTGTGTGCTTTTCTGTGTTTTCTCATTCACTCACCCTGACTCCGACCTCCATTACTCATGATTCATTCACTCACACTCTCACCCATTTACTCAGTCTCTGCCTCATTCGCTCCCAACGCCCCTGTATTTGCCCAAACTCTTAAGGCAACATCATATCTTGAGCCAATTCAAAATATAATATAGATAATTTCAAGGTGACATCAACCTGATTTCACCTCATAAATGTGTCAGTCCACTTTGTTTTTCCCTGTTATTATAGCATCTGCCTTTAGGCCATTTGGTGTAATTTTGGTCATGCTAAAATGCAGAGGTGAGATGCATCAATAGCTGACGTTTTGTCAACATCTGATAAGCGTGTACTGAGTTGTCACATGGTTAATTATATGAATGAGGTAGCAATCAGGTGTAGTTTTGATAGCAGATTATAGTGCTGATATGCATCATAGTCCAACATTTTGTCAGAATCTGAACAGCTGTGTCAGAAGACAGATGGAAATAAGAAAACAGACTTTCCCCAATGCCAGCTACCTCAAAACTCAAACCCCCTTTTTTAACCTGTCTCTCACCCTTCATCTACATCTCCACTTCATGACTGGAAAGGATTTAATACATGAAATCAATACAAGATCAAGGTTTTCACCTGAATTCAACTGGTCAATCTATTTAAAGAAAAGAACACCTGTTCCTAATCTTTTGTGCAGTGAGTGCACATCATTACTGATTCATACTCCCCACTATCCTCTCTTCCTGATAAGTCATCATCGTCAGCCCCCCGTGACTCCCCCAGGCTTCATCGTCTCTAATCAAGGCCTAATGAGCGTAATTGGCCGTTAAAACATGCCAGAGTATGACACAGCGGTGCTACAGCGTCTGCCATATGGTTGGGGTTGGCCCGAGGCCCCCGAGCTGCCAACTGTTCCCCCGTCACTGCCTGAACTGTGCTGCACTGACTGACAGCGGCTGCGATGGGAGTTTCTCTCCTGTTGATGATTCAGCACTCAACACAGCACTGAATGGAATAGAGGACAAGAAAAAGTGTGTGTGTGTGTATGTGCTTGTTTACTGTTAACTGACCGACTCACTTTCTCCATGTTAGTATTCAGAACTTGCCCTTCAAGCTGTAGACACGAAACTGGAGTTGAATAGAAGTTCTAATTGTTTATATCACATGGCAAATACTGCCAAAATACTAAATATAATCTAGGGCTCCAAGGGATGATTATTTTCATAATTTATTGTTTGAAAAATAATTGAGTCTACAATTTGCAAAAAAAGTCAAAATTACCCCTTACAATATTCCAGGCCTCAAGGTGACTTCTGCAAACTGCTTGTTTTGTCCGACCAACTGTCCAAAACCCAAAGATATTTAATTTATAATGAAATAATAAACAGAAAAAACATCACATTTTAGGAGCTGGAGCCAGTGAACAAATTACTTAAACAATTTATTGTTTATCAAAATTGAGGTTGATTTGATTTTTCTGTTAATCGACTAATCAATTCAGCATTATTAACGCAACGATTGGTGGACTTAGTTCACATTTTACCTTCTTTTAATAGGATGCATCTCTGTTTTTGTGCAATGGAAGTAGAGCTGACACAGATGTGAAAAACATGTAATATGAGTAGATATTATTATTATTATTTTTTTTTTTTTCATTGTTATTTAGACTTTTACCTTTTAGACTATATTCTGTCCTCTACCAGTGACCTTTGCTCCAGGGCAGAGAAATGAGTAGTAACATTATATTTAGTAATATTTAGACATCCTATTGCCATCAGTGTGAAGTGAGCTGCATCAGTAATGTGTTGACTTCACAGTGCTGCATGGCCCACTAATTAATTTGGCTCTATAAACTGAGAGCTATGAGGCCTGCTGCCCTCAGCCAATTTACTTGTGACCTTAATATGACCCAAGCACAGTGCTACGTGGCTGGGGTTTTAGTGTGTGTGTGTGTGTGTGTGTGTGTGTGTGTGTGTGTGCATGTGTGTGTGAAGAGGTTAAGCATATTTTACCAAAACATAGAAGCCCAACATCTAACAAGAACTGATTATGTAAATGATGTGTTGGCAGCTTCGATACCACTGGGGTTTGAAGTGTGTGTGTGTGTGTGTGTGTGTGTGTGTGTGTGTGTGAGAGAGAGAGAGAGAGAGAGAAAGAGAGAGAGAGAGAAAAAGAGCGTGTGTATCATGCAATCAGACTTGAATTGATCTCATCTCTCCAACATTCAAAGGGAGCTCCTCCAGTTTTCGGTCACCATCACTGCATTGATAGACAGTACATTTATTTATTTGATGCAGGAATGAAATAGGATTTCATCTAATACTGATTGCAGCTAGAGAAATAAATTAAAAGTTTTTTCTTTCTTTTCGGAAATGAAATGTTTAAAAGGGTTATACCTCTAACACCCTACTCACCAAAGTAATTGCTGAGATCTGGGGACACACAGACATGGCTACAACAAAGTCCTGCGGTACAAGAAACATGACTGGTCAGACAGTTTAGCCAGATTATTGAAACCACTTTGTTTTGAGGCAAATGCAAAAGCTATAGCACACCCGTAATATTGCTAAAATACCACATACCACAGGAGAACTATGGCAAATAGATTAGGTCAAATTTGAGCCTAGAATTTAGTTTATCTCAGTAATTAAGTTGGCGAGTACAATGTTGTTATTACCAATAAGAATGATGGCCAAACACTAAGACTCAAGTTGTAATAAACCGGATTTATCCTTTAATGCTTCTGTCACAGGTCTTAAGTCTTATTTTGTAAAAAAATCCATCACTTCCCTTCATAATACCGTCCTCGCCCAGTCCTCCCTTATTTCCTTTTTCCTCTTATTCCCATACCTCTCTTTTTTCAACTGATGTCTTCATCAGTGATAATTCTGGGTCCATGCAGAGTGCGGCCGATTTCCCTGCCAGTAGATATAAGCTGATTGAAGGCAACCAGCGCCTGTCAATACCGCTTGCTTGTATTTGCCTGTGTCCCGCCTGCCTCCAACACAGCTGATTATTGGAGACCTCTCATAGCAGTATTGAGCTGCTGTCCCCACTCTTGTTACCTAGCTGATAGTTTCATTGTTTAAATGCAGATGGAGGTGGGCTATTGAACAACCAAGACACTCGCCCCTAATGGTAAACAAACAATCTGAGTGGCGTGCGGACAGAAAGTGAGGTCAATAGAGTTGATTAATACACGTAAGGGGACACATTATAGACATTGCGATCTATATTTTGCGCTGGTCACATCCTCTGTGATATTCAGATGAAAGCTCTATGAAAGATGGATGAAATGTCAGATATAGTAGAGGTGAAGATGAATACACATGAAAGGCAACAACAAGTTTCGCTTAAGATTACTGCTGAAATCAGTAAAATGACAGAAATCTTTTATTGGCCTGTAATTATGTTAGGTGCACAAAATCTATTTGGTTCTGTGCAGTGTTATTAGACTGCAAAACTATAAAATAGTAACTTCATGAAGCAAATAGGTTGTCTGACATTTCTTTAGAGTTAGCAGTGGCTCAAAATAGCTGATTGGCCCCATTGCAATCAGTGACATCTGAACTGTTGGTACAGATGTTGTTTCATTATGGCTACTGCTCTACTTTCATATAGCTTGTTCACACAGTATTCCTCAAAGCACTGTTTCCTTGACTGCAATTACATGTGGCTTTTTTATTCACCACTGTCTTTAAGAGCCTTTAATAATTCCATTGTCCTCTTTTTCACCTCAGTTCCTATTCTGAAAATCTTAATTTAATTCATCTGTTTGTGTCATACATCTTTGTGTCAGAATATATGAAGGCTACTCAACAATTCTGTCCTACTCAAAAGCATATGTCTGGTTGCAAACTTAGACAAAAAAAGAGGAAAAAACTGGAATTATTACTTTTTTGATATCTTGTCCTGTCTTACAGAAGTTCAAGCAAATGTGCATGAACGGAGCAGCAGTCTCATCTGTGATATGTGAAGTTTGAAAAACATATACTTCTCTTTTCCACCTTGAAAGGCCTGGGTGCAGGCTGACCCATACATCAAAATATATCAAAGAAAGTCTTTTGATT
Source organism: Siniperca chuatsi (assembly GCF_020085105.1). Taxonomy (NCBI): domain Eukaryota; kingdom Metazoa; phylum Chordata; class Actinopteri; order Centrarchiformes; family Sinipercidae; genus Siniperca; species Siniperca chuatsi. Next base: position 11,879,013 of record NC_058060.1, read on the forward strand.
GAACTTTAAAGTGAAAGGAGCCGTGTGATTGAGCAAGTGATGTACTGAAACTAAAAAACATAGTTCAACTGATGTTTCAATGCCTTAGAGTTTAGTCCTCAAAAGCCAGGAAGAAAGCATGAAACCATGCAACCTGTCTGTAAGCTTATGGCTTACATAAACCAAATTAAAAACTGAGATTTCTGTGTATTATGTGTTTTGTCTGGTTCTTTTGTATGACATTTGACTTGCTAAGGTCAGAGGTTTGGTTAACACAAATGTGCAATTGAGCTAGAAATACATTAGGTCCTGAAAAAGTAATTTCTTTGAGGTCCGGCAGAAGAAAGTGCTTTGAGTGATACAAAATAGTTTAATACCTTTAAATGATATCTTGTATTTGTTTCCCGTTTAATTCCATTCTGAAATAAAATTTCAATTCTTATTTTAATCTCAGTATTTATTTTAATTTTTTTTTGGTCTTAAACTGGCACTATGATGTGAAAGAAAATTTAAATGGACTACAATCTATGATGCACTATATGCAGTCCTTTCAAATATTATTGATCATCTCTTTCTCTGTCACACATACACAAATAAATTCCTCTCACAGGAGCTATGCACATGTTTACAGTTTTGCTATTAGTGGATATGTGTATATGTGGCCTATAAATGCTGAATGTATTAGAAAAGCAGTAAGACCGTTCAAGATTATTCACCCTGGCACATAAATAAAACATCCATCAGCTCTCTCAGGAATAAAGCTCATGTCTGGTGACCTCTGAAAGGTTAAATCCTATAAAAAGGTTAAACCTTGAAAGAATTATTTTCATTACTTTTCAGCCAATTCCAATCACCCTTTCCCCTTATGGGAATCAGTGGATTAGCCCTTAGGATTGAATGCATTGTTTTTCTCATTGTTCCAATAACATCTCATACAGTTTTTAGTTTTTCACACAGGAGGCTGAATCACAGTGGAAAACAAAGTACTGTATTTGTGCACCACAGTGTATCCACAGGCCATACACACAGGCTGCATGCAGGGTACAATTAACTTTCACTTGATGGAACCACTTACTGTACAGCAATTTCACATACTGTGATGCCTTTTAACATTTCAAAGTTAATAACTGTTGCCATTTTAAAGTCTGCTGACAGCTGAGATACTTTTTTCCATGCTTTGCTCTGCCTTTCTGTGTGTATCTGTATGCTAAATAAGGTCAAGACATCAACCACAAACAATAAATTTTCTTGACAACATAAGGGAAGTTCAGAGACCAGTGCTGTGGCCAGAATTTCAAATTGTATTCAAACATCAAAGCATGAAAAAAAAAAGTGATTTGCACTAAAGCTCTTGTCTACTGACCTCATTTCAGGCCATCTAGTTGTTTACTGTATGTGGTCCATTTTACATCTTTTATCCTCGGGCGTACATCATGGATGAAACCAAATGGCTCTTGATCATCTCCCTCTGATAATTAGTTCTGTTCTGAGTACAGTTTACCACTTTTACATCATAAGCTTTTTTTGACATCTTTACTGCTTTTATGTTATGAAAGAGCTCAACAACATCACTAATGCAGCCCTCATCTATTTGTTTGCCAGAGATGCACGAGTCAATTAATCCAAACAATAAAAACAGAACCCCCATTTAACTCATTAACCTTCCATAGCCTGTTGTGATGTTCTCAGTGCCACATTTCCGTTTTCATTTGGCTCATTATTGCATAAGTGGTGCCACAAATGGTCAGAATGATGTCACTAATTTGAATGAAGACCATGGGAGTGATTGGTTTAAATGCGTCAGTGTAATTGAATCGTGTTAGCCAGATATGCAATTGAATTATGTTTACTTCACTGGATGGGCTTGTATACAGAGTGTACTGTGTGTGTGTGGGGGGTCAATAGAGAAAGTTCAGCATCTACAATTAAAATCAAAATGGAGGATATCAAAAGTCGGTTCAGGGGGTTGCCCAGGATATGAGAGATCCTGCCACAATACAGTGGAGGTGAATGGAATTTTCTTTATGGTGCTCACAACATTGAAAAAGTACATTAAAATTTTTTGAAAGCAAGGTTTTGGTAGAAGCGTGTTTCTGTGTATTATCTGGAGTAACCAGGGCATTGTTGACAGAAAGACACATTTTTTAAAAATGTGATTGTTCAGTTCTTAGACTACTACACATAAGCCCATTCTGAAGGGGATATCTGAAAACCTGTGCAAATAAAACACAACTATCAGCATGTGTAGATACCAGTTGAAGGTTAGTGAATTTTTTTAATAAGACAAGAACAGCTTTCTTATGATCCCTTTTTACATTGTCAGGGATCTGCCATCTGCCTTTTGTCCAGTATTCTCATTGGTTACTAGGCTTGGGACGATGAGAAAATTTCATGTCGCGATTATCATGGCCAAATAATTGCAATTCATGATATTATCCCGATAATCATCGAAATATTCTTAAAACTCTACAAACATTTTGTTAAGAAACAAATATTTTTATTGCATCACAGACAGGACATATCTTTTTAGTGAACATCCTTTATAGTGAAAAACAAACAAACAATCTTAAATAAGGTTATAAGGTTTTTGAAGCTCAATATTTCAGTGTAAATTAGATTTGTACTGCACCTATATACAGGACATACCAACAAACACATTTTTAAAATAATTTTCTTTCTCTTCAAACTGGTCAAAGATCTGGACATGAGTTATAAAACATACATATAAAAACAGTTGAACATACAAGAGTAGTTGAAAATTCATACAAGTCATGTCAACCCCCTCACACTCTTTCTTGCACACACACCCATACAGGATCACACAACTCAGCATACACCCGTATGTGGTGTGCTATCTGGCTTGGCAGACCCCTAACTGTGACCAATTGGTGTGTGTAGAGTGTGGACAGTCGGATTATCTGAAGACACAAGCTCCATCTCCCCTGGTTTCCATACTGTTGTTTCAGTCAGTCATTAGAATAACAATAACCACAATACATACAACGCCATAAGCTGACATCCATCCAATATGCTGTAGCTGCAGGGGTGAGGTCAGGACATACAAGTATGTGTGTTTGTGTGTACATATATGTGTGTGTGTGTGTGTGTGTGTGTGTGTGTGTGTGTGTGTGTGTATTTGTCTCTGGCAAAGAATGGACAAGATGTTAATCACAGCCATCTTTGTCTTTGTAGACTATAATCTTTTAGAACACCAACAATAGTGTGTCTTTGAGAGTATGTGTGTCACAGTCTAATGATGCAGCAGTGATGATGGCGGCGCGTGGCGTCCCTATCATGTGGCAAAAAATTGATTAGCTAAGGGTAACACACAGCAGAGCCTGAAGTGTGTGTTTGTGTGTGTCTCTGTGCATAAATGTGTACGTGCTTGTGTGTTTGAGTGTTTGTGAGTGTGTGTATAAATGTGTGTCTTCAGACCTCCTAAGCTGAATATTGATGTATTGATCAGGCGCTTGTGTTGCTTACAGCCATTTACTCCTATGGGAGTCCTTCTAACACACACACACACACACACACACACACACACACACACACACACACACACACACACAGAGCATGGCTATTGACAACTGTGTCATCTTTTCTATGAGGACAATTGCTGACAACCGGCGTTGTTTCTTGTCATATTGTGTCATTGTCTTATCGGACAGAGGCAGTGTGCTGCTACAAAGCACACCTGCCACACGTCCATTCACTGAAATGCTAATGCAAGCTCAAGAACATAATACCATTATGGAACATAATAGCCTTATGGCTCACCTATTGGCCCTCTACATGTGCTACGGTATTGTTATAATGATGGCATATCCCAGATGTGTTTTTTCAGGGGGTTTAAAGTGAACTGGCAACAGGAGAAGAAGATATGTCCAACCAAAGTGTAGAAGATGCAATGAACCTGGAAGTTTTTTGTGTAACAACACAGCACAGGGTTTCAGAAGTTACAAGGTATGGGCTTCAGATGGACTAGTGGTTAAGACACATACCTGTGTGTGTGTGTGTGTGTGTGTGTGTGTGTGTGTGTGTATATGTATATGTATGTATGTGTGTGTGTATATATACATATATATATATATATATATATATATACACATATCTCTCTCTCTCTCTCTCTCTCTCTCTCTCTCAAATGGAGCTACGTGGAGTAAGCAAAGTTACTCATCTCTTTTTCAACCTACAGATGGGTGACAAATTAAAAGAAAAACCTGAATACACGAGTTGAGAAACCCAATGAATGCACATCCTTCCATAGGGCATGAGGGGTCACTGAATGGTGTGAGGAGTATGAAAAAGTCACCAGCTCTCTAACCCAACTGAATACATACAGCATGGAAGATTTTGGACAGATGAGAAGGAAGAATGGTGTTCATCCCTCCAGTATAGTTTCAGAGACTTGTAAAATCTCTGCCAAGGAGCATTGAAATTGTATTGGTGACTGGGGGTGGCCCGGCATCTTACCAAGACACTTTGTTACCCAACTGCATTAAGCTTTTCCCATACAGACCCGGGAACCTAGATCTGTTTTTTTAGTAACTAGCGAGTTAGCTATTGAAATGGAAATAAATGGTAGTTGTAATTGTGTAAGCTGTAATTGAGATAAGCCAGAAAAAATAAAGAGAAACTTGCAAATGTGAATTTGAACTTAAGTGTTTGCCTCAGCACACAGGCATAACTCTGGAAGCATCGCCATCCAAATTGCTCGCAGTAATCAAACATCACAGAATAAAAACAGTTAAAAGAAATCAATGATTTTTAATAAGATCAGAAACAATCTCCTAAAACACAACATCAATCACACACTGTCATTTCTGCCTCCCTCTGTGTGTATGTGTGTGTGTCTGTGTTTATATGGACTGCCATTTAGATGAATAACCACCAAACAGTGCAATGATTCAACATCATATGCACTTTATCAATCAAGCAGTGTCTGAGAAGCACAAATGCAATTAGCTAATGTGTTTGCCTAAACTCATCAGAGGATGCAATTAGCAAGGGGAAACAGATAACCTCGCATCATCTATCACAGAGGTGGAAGCAAAGGCACAGCAGGAGGAGGAGTAAGGAGAGGTGAGGAAGGGGAGGGGAGGTGACAGGAAAGAGAAGAATTTGTAATGCAAAAGACATAATCTGTGAAAAGGACAAAAGAATAAACTTTGCTGACTGAAAAACGTCTTATCTATTACACCTAACAATCCATCTCCCACCCTCGGCCTCCTCCCCCTCTCCCCTCTCTGTCTCTCTTTTTCTAATTACAACAGATGGCATTGAAGTGGCAGCCGGAGCATATTTCATCAGGAGGGAATAAAAGCAATTAGACATTCAATTTGGAGTGTAATTAATCCTACATTAAAGCCTTCATTAGTGATCACTCGTTAGTGAAACATGCCTCTCTGAGAGGCCCAATAATAGCCCTCTTCGTCAGGGGATCAGCACTAAGAGGGAAATCAAACAAGGTTAAACAAAAGCCATTGTTCCATTGGCGGAGAGACGAAGACAAATGAGGTGGTTAGGCTGGGGTTCGACTCACTGTTTTACACACATTTTCCTACTCAAAGCTGTTTTTCTGGTTAGAGGTCTTAACTGTTAAAACTCTGGCTTAATGTGATTGCCTCGTAAGTTAGTGCTTCAGCACTTGAGTTCCCTCTTAGGCCTGGATCACACTTAATGAATTTCAATGCCGTACTCTCTGATGAAAGTTCATTCATTCCAAGTGAGGGAATCTCTTCCTGCTGCATCATCCTTTTGCAGATGCATTACTTTACAATGAAGATTTTCCATACACACGATTTATGTTTTGATGCATGCCTTTGAAATTGTAATTCACAAGATCCTTGTTTTGTTTTTTTTCTTTTACAGTTTGTGTGGTGACATCTTGGTTGACAAGCAGTCATTGCTTTGCAATCTTATCCATGGCCAGTACTGTGACAGCTTTAGCTTTAGGATTTCTGTTGAGTAGAGTTCTGTTGTGTTTGAGTTTCTGTAGGCTGTGTTCTTTAGTGTCTTTTCAGGCATGATGGCTATCGCTACAGAAGTAAACCACCCATTTCTGCCTCTATGTACTCTAAACCAACCACTGTTATTTTTTCCAAATACTTTCAGGTTTTGGGACCACAGACTGTGATGGCTATTTCATTCAATGTATTTGTAGTGGTTTAGTATTTTAGTAGGTATAGGTTCAGAGGTTGGAATTAAACAAGTAGGAGTGGGTGATCAGGTTATATGTAATTTAAGAATCAGAATCAGCTTTACTGGCCGAGTATGTTGACACTGTCAAGGAATTTGACTCAGTATGCTTATACACGCTGCAGAGAACACATTTACAGGACCGTAAAGATACAGACATTCAGCTAAACAAGGATATCAAGCTAAACAATTGGAAGCAAACTTAGACATATAGCTACTATATGAAGGCAAGAGTTGGACAAACTATATCATAATATCACTATATATCTTATTATAATACATTTTCTGGAAAATTGATTGAGAAGCTTTATGAATAAAATAACAAGACAGGTATTTAATTTGCTGGATTTTCCAAAAACATGCCTGACAAAACCAGGTAGTTCATCCCATTGATATAGAAATTATAAAAAAGACAATACAGCATGTTAAAGGAATAGGTACCGGTTAACAAATTGATGGACAGCAGACATCTATTTATTTATCTTCCTACATTATGTGTCGACATGTAGCCCAAACCTCTTAACAACTTGTGGCTATATTGCATTACACTCTACCAAGACCTCCCAATTTTAGCATAGTAATCACAGATTTTTTGTTGTTAGTTTTCCCACAGTGGGCTCCACCTTTTTGAATATGATGCCAGTGTCAGGTTGGAGCATATTTTGAAACAGACCTTTCTTGGTCATGGCTATTTTTGTGCAGATTTATTTTGATCTATTTAGTTTTTCTGTCCATGATACCTTTAAAAATATCTTAAGCCCCATACAGTGCACTTAGTATACTGAGTGTTCTTTAAACATTAACAAAAATTTTACAAATTGAGTAGGTCTACTGCAAAAATGAAGGCTAGCTCAGACAATCATGACAACACACCTATAACTGTATAAATAAGTTACCACATCATGTGAAGGTAGTGAAAGTCAAGACTGAGATGTTTTTATACTGAACAGCACAAAACCATTACAACCTGTGAACACACAGTTAATTCTACTGTATCTCCTGTACTTTATTTGCTATAAATTGCTTTATTTTTCACCAGCTTTGGTCAAGGCTGTTGTAGTGGAGTTGTCATTTATACACTTGCACAGGTAGGAAGAGGAGTTAGTTACAGCCTGTATCTCTCCCACACAGACATTGCTGTCAGAGCGTGAAGCATCTTAAACACAAATTCTTTTATGTTCCCTCTGAGGTTATTAAGTTGGGGTCATACCTGTAAACAGCACTTTTTTATCATGGTAAATTATAGTGTCATAGTGTGTAGCACACATAAAACAGGCATTGGTTTGACTTTCCAACAGAGGTGTTTATTTTCATAAAAATGTTAGTGTGGGTGTCCCTTTTCTGGGTATAAACAAACAAACAAAAAACAATATCTTAACAGTGACAGCTTCAGGTGTCGAAGGCCTCTAATAATGATAACTCTTCCTAATAACTAGAGGGAGAGTGATGTAGTCCACATCATATACACTATATGCAACCCAAACCAAACATCGTGGACCTACACACATCAAGCGATGTGATAGTCTGATATGATGAAACCAGTTGAAACATGCTTCAGGTGTACTGTGTCCAGTTGCATGTATGTGTTGTTTTTTGTGTGCTCTGTGCTTCTGTGTGAAGAGTCAGGTGAAGGGTGGCAACAAGGAAGAGTACCCACATGCAAAATTGACGTGAGGAGGTGAGGAACGAGGAAAGAACGGGGGGATGAGAGGATGAATAAAACAAAGTCTGTCTCTGACTGGGGGTGCCTTCAAGAATTCTAAGACTTCATTTACTCTAGAGGACGGTTTGTGTGTGTGAGTGTGCGAATGTGCACGCAGGTGTATTTTCCCATTTCCCATCTGAGAGTTTGTGTGTGTGGTTTGTGCTGTCCGTGCACATAAGAGTAATACAATATCCTTACAGAGGGCAGTGCTTGCCGTGCCTGCTGCCCCAGACACACAACCATGATGAGCAGATGAAAAATGAATTAAAGAACAACAGAAGAAAGGGAGAAAGGCAGAATAAACAATGAGAAAGAGCTGTGGCTCCAAATAGTCGTGTGGCTAGTGCCAATGTGTGTGGGTATATGGATGTGTCTGTGTGTGTGCACATGAGGGATGTCTTTATTTTATGATTTACACTATGCCCTAGTTCGAAGTGTATTTTCTTCCTTTGAGTGTGTGTGTCCATTGAATATTTAGTGCTTTTGTCCGGACAGTGGCTATGTGGAGGGCTGGTCTCTCACAAAGGAAAGCAAAAATCAGTCATACAAAAAAAATTAGCAAACCGCTCAGGAAGATGCACAGGCTTCGTGTATGCCATGCAGCTCCTCGCTACATAAACATATGGAAAGTAAGATTTTAATGCACAAAACAGTTTATGTGTAATCAAATTACCTTGTTACAAAATACCGGAATTCAGTTGAATCAGTCAGTTTTGTGACTAGATCTGTTGTTTGCTTTGTAAAGAAGAGATTTAATGCACAATACCATGCCAGAAAGCAGTCTAAAAGTTTAAAAAAGTTGTGATACGCGTGTTTAAAATATTTTGTTTTGAAAGAATTCAGCATGGTTTGTTGATGGATGGACACAGTGATGGGAAGAAATGAAAATGAATTATATATGTGTGGGTGTGTGTCACATTTTTGTGAGATCATAATGCCCCGACACCGCAACAAAGTAATTAGAGCATTATTTTTTTTTGGGAGGGGGGGCGTCTGCCTTAGGAATCTTTTTCTTTGTCTCTCTCCCTCTCCCTTCCTGCCTGTTTGGTTGCAGCGAGGATTTAGGAGGATGCACAGTTTGTCATTTGGCCAGTGAGACAGATACTAAGAGTTTTGGCTGTGACTTATTTGAGCTAATGGTCCAGAACATTGTGAGCACCCCCACACCCAGAGGCAATTTCGTAGGCGCACTGGGCCGGTACAAATGGCCCATGGTACACCTCCATGGTCAACACACACACATGCCAGGCCCACACGCATGCACACATCAGCATGCACATACACTTACTCACACATGTACACAAATGCAAAGTACTCACAAATTCACACCTCTCCCCATACCCGCCATCTGTATGTTCCGCAGAGGCCGTTCTGGCCAAAGTTGAAATTGTGATAAATTCCACATATAGCTGCATATAAACAAAGGAGAGGGTGTAAGAGGGAGGAGAAGTAATCAGACTGTCAGACACAGGTAGAGACAGTGTGAGATACATATAATGAAAAAGAGATACGAGAAGCATACAGAGGAAGAGAGAGATGGACAAGCATATGAGAGGAAAAATGAATGCGAAAGGGAAGGATATCAAGAGAAAGCAGAAATGAAATTCTAGAAGAAGAAACGGTGAGTATCTATGATTAGACTGTCTGACTACATTTCTGCAGTGATATGGTGGCAGAGTAGCCCTCTAATTCCCTTTGAAATGTCCACTCCAGACTAGACACTTCAACCCAACATTTAGACTGTCTGAACTCTCAGCAAGAGACCGGAGTGACTGGTCAATTATATCCCTCTGGGGAGGACAGACAAATCAAGCTTTCACATTAAGTACACAAACACACGCTGACTTGAGTACATGAACACATACAAACACATGGACATGTGTGCACACACAGACACAAGCATACACATAAACACCCGCGCTCACACACAGATAAACAGAAACATTTCCTGTTTTTCAAAGCACTATATATGTGCACACATGGTTGTAGAAAACAGCAAGCACGATAAAACCAAGTTAAGAATAACTGGACTATTTTGAAAAGCTTGACTTTAGTGAACTAGTTGATTTCAGGTTTAGGCCATTCAACAAACTCAACTCTCACCAATTCACAATAAAGAAGACAAGGATTTAAAGAAAGTGTCAATCCTCACAGCCACATAGTGACACATGTTAGGGCTCTCTTTTCGACAGTCACTCCAGTACCTTTGGTATTTTTGTTGCCAGAGGTGCCTAGTGCTCCTGTGGCACACTTGGAAATGTGGGATGACATTATCATACATTATAGATGGGTGTATCAGAAATTTGCTTCAGTCTTGTCAGAAGATTGCAATGCCAGTTAAGCTCCATTTTTGAGAGTTGGAGCCTGAAAACCAGAGGTTCAGATCAAGTTAACCTGCCATATAGCAGGTTTGTTTCAGGGCATCAGCTGCCATAGTAACAGAGACAGACTTTAAGTTTACCTGGTTTACTCTTTAACTTGTTAATTCCCCTTCTGCAATACCTTCCAGGTCACCTAACAGTGTGACAAGTGTGTTTCTTAAAATGCATTTCTTATACAGTAATAATAACTGAAAATCTTGACACATATTCTGTGCTATAACACAATTTTAAAGCTCTAAAAACAATAACAAGAAATGTCTGTTCGGTGACATTTTGTCTCTTTGTGGTTTGTATACAACAGGCTAGCTCTGACACACACACACACACACACACACACACACACACACACACACACTTAACCATTACCTTAACCATCACAACTAAATACCTAGCCTTAACCCTTACCCTAACCCTAACCCTAACCTAATTGTAACCTGTACCCTAAAACCAAGTCTTAACCCTCAAAAAGCAGTCTCTACCCATGGGGACCTCAATTTTTGTCCCCACAGTCCTCATGGGTTAGTGTGCATTCAGGTTCAAGTCCCCACTGGGATATAAGAACATGAAAAACACAAACACACACACACACACACACACACACACAGCATGCATACAAAGAGTAAGTGCTCTTACAGTGATGAACTGTCTCGCCGTGGCACGACTCAGACACAGCCTATCACCATGGCAGCACATGATGATGTCAAGGTGTTCTAAGGTCTTTGTGTCCTTCTGTTTGTGTATTTGTGTATGTGCATTTTTCTGTCTCACTCAGTGTGTTTCTCTAGGAAGGGGGAGCCAAAAGGACACATGTGGGTTACCTTGTTTGTTGTTCAGTTTACTGTTGTCTTCATTATCTTCATGTTATCTTTTTTTGCCAACTTAAAAATGTGAAACATGATAATCTTGTGACAGAAGGCTGATCCTGGGGTTGAATTACAGTATATGGCTTTAAAGGACAGACAAATAAGTAAAACACTCCATTCACTGCTATAGTTTATATGCATCCAGAATTGGCCACACACAGTTTAAAAGCTGAGGTTGCACAGTTCTTTGACAACCTGGTAGACTGGATTTGCTAGTTGTGAATGAACAAGGAATGTAGATAATGTCTCCTGCAATACAGAATGTTCTGCAAATTCTGCAAATCTTATTTGAATTTATCAAAAATCTGTTCCAGATAATTACCATAATTTGTGCAAACAGTGATTGGTTGAAATTCCATTTTGTACAACTGTCATTTTTGAAGCTCACAATAAAGTGATGCCCATACAAAATGAATGCATGTTGCGCCCTCAGCCTTGTTATCCAACAGGCTGTTTCCATATCTTACACACATAAATGTAAACTCATGTCATGTGCACACTTCCCAACACTCCCCATCACACACTCATCCCCTCATCACTAGCCTCCAGGAACTCCTGGGGAAGTTCAAAGGTTGCATGATTTTTTATTTATTTATTTTTTTTAACCCAAAGCGAGAGGCAGAGAAGACAAAAAAACGAAGTCAGGTTAGGCTTGTTAAGTTAAGCATGCTTCTAATTTCGTTCTGGCTCGCACACTAGAAAATATAATTAACCAGGATAGTTTTAAAACACTGCAGGGTACGTCCTTGCAGTGGTCAGATCAGAGTCCAACAGAGCCAGAGTGGGCACTGTTAATTTTATTTTCATTTATTAGCACATATCTCCTGGAGGTATTTAGACTAACGAGGTTTCAGAGGGCCTTGGCTGAGCTTTATATGCCCTGTCATTATTGATTTTACTGAGCACTAGCCGTGATGAGGACAATACACAATGCTCTATTTTGTTGCTTATGAGAAATTAGTACACCATGGCCTTGCTCTGTGCGAGGAGACAATCATTTTAAGACAAAAATAATCATATTGATTCATTGGAGGGGATTGTGGAGGATGATCTTTGTCCAGGTGAGTGATTTGACACAAAAGTGAATGACACAGAAGTCAAATGTTCCACCTGGTATTGTTCCTTTAAGAAGCCAGTATAAGTGCTTATGAGTGGGACTGTTGTGTATCTTTTTGTGTATGCAAACCAAGAGCTGTCCTCAGAAATATACCTTCTGCAACTAGCACATAAAAAAAAAAAAAAATCTTTTGACAAAGAAAAATATGTTATGAGTCAGAGCCCATCCAGTGGTTAAAGGACTTCCCTGTCATTATTGTGGATGTTTTGCCATTCTTGAATGTAACTTGTAGCAAAAATGCTTTGAATACACCCAATATTGGCCACAAAAACATCATTATTCTGCTTACAGTCAATCTTTCAATGCTTTTTTTAACCTTTTGTACCCTGCATTTGTAGGATATGCAAATAAAAGTTGTATTAAGTTGCAGTCATAATTACAAGTGTTAACCTCAAAACTCTTGGAGCAACATTACCATTTGTCAACATATTTGAAAGTTTGCAATCAATAACGGCGCTATTTACATTTTTGTAGTGTGTCGTAGTAACATTATTCTTGAGGAAGTCCACTGTACTGTAAAGAAGCACATACTGTTTTCTCAAGTCATAGACCAGACTGCAATGCAGCCAAAGTGTGTATTGAGTAAGGGGATAACTCAACATTTCACTTTTGAACTCTCTATCTAGTTCTAATGCTGTCACTACGCTAATATTGCTTTTGCTCTCTCTATTGCCCTACATGCCTAGCCTCAGATGAATGCAATAAGTTGATACACATTCTCTGAGTGTTGTGGAAAGGCCTAAACCAGTATTTGATCATTTCCATCAACAATCTAACATAACTCATTTAGTGTTTTAATGAAACATCTTACACTTACAAAGAACTGGAATCCAGTCACAGGGAATTTCTGTCCATTTAACCTGTGCAAGGCACGTACTCTGTTGTTCTAAACAAACATGCCAGCTATTCTATGGATGAAGTGAGTCTCTCTATATGTAGCATCCAATACCAACTGTGTACATGACCTTTGAGCTAGACACTCACAGGCACTGTACATTCCCTCCAAAGACAAGACAGTTGAAGAGATAGGCATGAAACACACACACACACACACACTTAACCAGACCTATACACGGAACAATAAGTATTCAATCAAAAGGTTAGAGGGCTTACATATGTTTACGTAAAGCTAACACAAGTCTTTTCATTGTACAGCTTCATAAATGTAGAAATGTTTTATTATCTGTGGAAGGTAAAGAACATACAGGGTTTGAACTCTAGTACATTTACAGTGTCTACTGAACAGAAAACATTGCTACTTTACCTTGAGTATGGCTGATATGACCCTCTATCGGTTTCTTTGCCAGTAAATGTGTTTGTGCATTTATGTTTGTACTTACTGTACCTGTATATGCTGAAGGTGAAGGTACACAAGTGTGGTGGAGGATGAAAAGTTTGAACAAGATAGTAACCATCTGCATAATGTAAAGAAGTAGAACAGTATTGACATTTAATCTTAATGATCTCTTCTGTTACTCGACAACTCTTAACAACCACTGGACTAATGCCCCTCTTCTGATAGTATCACTGTAGCTGTGCTTTGCAGCGGTATGGTGTCATGTGTGGTGTGTTTCCACTAATGGCTAGAAATAACTGCATTGACCTGCACTATTACGGTCTCTCTTGGGTAGAGGGTGGTTGTCTGCACCCTCAACAATTGCAGTCTTCCTGGGTTCTGATAAGCCCTCTTTTTCCATGTTGTAGGAGTTGAAGTCTGCTACTGTTAACAGATCTTTGAAGGCAAACACGTTCTGCTGCTGCCTCCTTGTTCTATAAAAAGTGGTCTACACTAAAATTTGGACATTTTTAATTTCTAATCAGCACATCAATTTTACATGTTGCAATGGAGAATTAGAAAAAAGTAAAGGTTGCCACAGTTGTTGCTTTAGCTGCTTCTTAGAAGAAAGGTGCTGGTACTTAATGCAGTTTGGGCTAACCTCAACTTCCAACTTGTCATCAAGGTAAATAACACCTCTTACCATGTCATTCCTGTCGTGTGCAAAACCATTCGTACTCTGCCCACATCACAAGCTCTGATTGTTCATAGTCCAACACAGCATAGATACCAACTATCAGGCCTATGTATTAAGTAATGATGGTTTAGATGGACCTGAATCTACGGGATCAAGTTAAAGAAGGGGAGGAAACACCTTTGTTACACCAGAATTCTTCTTTGATCGCAATCATGTTTGATAGTCATCCATTGCTACAGAAGAATAATTGCTAACAGGCTTCACATTTGATGCATTAGAATGATTGTTTGTCTGCATTTTAGGGTTTATCTTTGTGTTTTTTTCACCCTCGGCCCTGAAAGGTCATAGTACCTCATCCTGCTGACATTTAGAGCATTGATAATATTCCCTCACATATCAATTTCACCTATTTTCTCATCATTCTCGTTTCCCCCTAGCAGAAAATGGAATCATTTGTGCTTTCAGCAATTTGTTATTGATTGGGAGAGCTCTGGAAATAGAGGGTAGCCATTATGGCAATGCTGCAGCTACGGTTAAATTGAGTTTTAAGCAGGCCTGTAAATGTATCATTTCACAGCCATAACACAAAAGCTTTTAAATCCATGAACCTCAGGATGGATCAAATGCCTAAAAATACCAGTATTCTCATCATATCGAGATCTATTAGAATTTCTGCCATTGAGAGGTTTTCCGTAATTCTGTAGAATGTGACAGTATGTGGCTGCATTTAAGAGAAACCACAGTTAAGATTGATTCTCTGACTAGCATCAGGCTTGTTCGAAATGTGTCTTTGTGGGCAAAAAAAGTCATTTAATGACTATTGATGCATGCCATGCCAGATATTTTATTTTTATGTACGCTGATTTCTTGGTCTGTTTGGTCACTGTTTGGCCACTGCTCTGGAAGAAAATAATAAATGATGTGGGCTATATATGTGTGTATTGCAGATTTGTCTTTGGAGGTGTTGAGAGAATCAATACATGTCTAAGTACATGCATGTGTGTATGCATGAATGCAAGGTCAACACACACACACACACACACACACAAGGATGGGCAAATACATACAGTAAACCGTTGGTATGGGGATCTGTATTTCTCTTATCATAGGAACTCGTATAGATGCTGCTCACAGAGAAGAGGTGGACTTCTTTCTCCAGCTTTCGACATCAGCCCCACAGCCCTTTTCGCCCTGCACCTAGGGGACAGTGCATCAGGCCTGGGCACGAGAGGCAGTAGGAGTGCCTCAGGCTGGGTCTTCTCCGCATCATCCTAGCTCTGGTCTGGTTGCGATACCAAAGAAACCACAGGCCTGTAGCACCTCTTCTTGCTGCTCATAAATAATGCTGCCTGTTAATAATGAATTAGTAATTACCCCAGCTGTTTTATTTTTGTTGACCAGGGAGCAGAGAGGCTCGTAAATTAGTAGTACCCCTTTTCTCCTAAGGCATAGTCCTACTCCTAAATCCCCAGAGGAGGGTTGCCGGCTTTTTATGGCTTGTGAAGCAACAACCACCCCCAACACTTCAATTGGCCGGTTGGCCCTACCACCGTCTAACACTTCAACCCCCCACTCCCAACTGTCATTCTCCTCCCGGGAACCAGGCAACCTGTTCTCACTCTGTGACATGCACTTGTAGACATAGACAAAGTTCATAATCCAATATAAAGGTTTTCAGCACAGGTTTAGGGCAGATACTTTCTGTATTCTGGTTTCATTAGTCTATAGTATAGTGTAGAGACCATGCCAGGGGGTTGCATATTAAAACATTAATTTAGTCCTATGCATCCATCCATTTTCTATACCTTCTTAGGGGAATGGGGATTCCCATCCAATCCATTCATTTTGTTGTAAATTAACAAAAGGTAAACATCTGTTAAGCATTTTCATTAACCTTTTATGATGATGGTCATGTCAGCTGAACATAGAATAGTTAAATTTTACAATTTTTTAGAGTGCGCCATGGTAGCTCAGTTGCCCTCAAAGCAAGAAGGTTCTTGTCTTAAACCTGACCCTACCAGCTTGGTTTTCTCTGGGTTACCTCAAAAAGTCCATACATCCAAGTTAAATGAATTGAAATCTCTAAATTACCCGTAGGTGTGAATCCTTGTCTGTGTACATGTGTGGTAGACTGCCGACCTGTCCAGGATCTATCTATCTGCAAGCCTTACAGCAGTTTCAACATACTGTATCCAGTACCTGAATGACCCTAGAGTATCTACTGCATACTGTGTGTAGTGTATACTCTGTTGCCACTGTTTTTTCATTATTTTCTTGGAATAGAAAATGAAGATCCATCTGAGCATTCAGTAGGGTAGAAATCCAAACAATTTAATGATTTAGGCTACAAGTGCTTCAATATATGAATGATTTGAGTATTACTATGTGAGTGCAGACCTGTGTGTGTGGTTGTGTTGCTGTGCACATGCAAGCTTTCAGTTGAGTGCATTGTAGCTTTATATCTGTATGTGTGTGTCTATGAATGCATGCAAAGTTTTATGTGTGCACGTGTATATGTGTGTTTTTGTCTGAGTGGGTTGATGAGCAGAACTGTGCATTCCAACCACGGTCGTGTCTTGCCTGGCCCTTACCAGCCTTGTCTTGCTTTCCTCTGAAGGTTAGCATTGTGTGTTTGGTTGTTGACCTGGAGAGAGAAAGTGTGTGTGTGTGTGTGTGTGTGTGTGTGTGTGTGTGTGTGTGTGTGTGTATGTAAGAGAGAGAGAGAATGCCAGACTCTTAATGATCCCTCCAGAGAGGGCTTGCTGTGTGTGTGCAGCACTCAGGCCCGGACAGGGACACACGGGGAAATTAGCTATCTCTCTCAATAACCTCAGATAAAAGTCTGCCTCCTACCGGCTCCTCTGTCACTGGCTCCTCAAGACAATAAGACAATTAGACCAAACCTAGCTAAGGGCTAGGGCCTGTGAGAGTGTGTGCATGTGTGGGGGTTTGTGTGAGTTAGAGGTGAAAGAGAAATAGAAGAATAGCGACTCAGATTCCTTAAGCATAATTTTAAAGTAATAATTTATGAAAATTTCATAAATTTCCCCATAGTAGTGGTTCTCAACTGGTCTCACCTTAGGACCCACATTTTCCCAAGGTCATTAAGTCGTGACCCACTTCTACAGAATTACAACCAAGCAAATTTATTTTTCAAAAATAGCCAGTAGTAAACATATACAATGTCATCATGACCTTTTTTATTTATTTATTTTTTTGACATTACATAAGCCCACTCACACAAATGTGTACACACAAAAACACACACTAACCATATCCAATGGGTCACAGAAGAGCAGTATACGGCTAGCAAACACACATATACGTCATCTTTTTTTAGGGGCCTCCACATATTTTCATCCCTGCATTCAGAGCACATTAGTCTAATAATAAACGGAGTATGAACATCATAGGTGCATAACTGTGTTTACACACAAAACAACTAAGGCCTACAACACAGGCTGTTTTCACTTAACAGACATTTGTGGAAGCTAATGAGATAGTTGTGGACAAGCTTTACTCCTGACAGGAGTTTCAATGTCTGGGGTGATGGTAGACAGAGCTACTCTCAGATCATGCTCAGTGTCCTACATGTTCCTCTGCTTTGACTTCAGCTGGACCAAAGTAGAGAAACTCTTTTCACCCAAATAGGTGGTGCTGAATGGTAGGATAATTTTGACTGCATGAGTGGCGAGGAACGGATATTCAGCTATCGTTGCACCAGAACTGGGGAGGGCTTACCTCACCGAATTTCTTTTTCAGCGTCTGATCACATGACAGCTCCACCAGGGGTCTCATATCCAGTGATTATCTCCGTGTTTCTCTTTGAAGTAGTCATGAAAGCGAGCTTATAGTTTAGTGAGATGTGCTGTGAGAGTTATTTTCAGGGCATTTTTGGTCCCGGGACCAGCTGTTGTGCTTCATGACAAGCATTGGGAAACATGTCAAGTCGGTCTTTGGATACATGATTTACCCACAGTGCGATCTTCTTGAACGCAGCAACTTTGTCAGACTGTTCAAAAATATTGTGTCCCCTCCCTTGCATAGACATGTTTAATGTGTTGAGGTGCTCGAACACATCAGCAAGATATGCAACTTGCGCGAGCCAGATTTCGTCGTCAAACAGCTCGGCATAAGGAGAATTATTCTCTGAGAGGAAGGTGGCAATTTCTGTTTAAAGTTCGTAAAAGCGTGGTAACACCTTTCCCCTGCTAGCGAACTTCTGAGTAATACAACACCTGTGTGCTGTGCTCAGATTCCAGGTCTTTGCGCAGCTTTGTAAAACACTGCCTGTTCTTGGCACTCCGTTTAATGTGGTTCACCACTTTGATGACATCTTTCAAAGTTTCATCAAGCACTGACACTATATCATTGGCTGGTGGTTCCATGTTCCATCTGTGCCCTCTCAAGAATCCTCTTCACCACCCCTGAATGTTTTCTGGTCAGGCAGGCAGCGCCATCAGTTGTGATTCCCACGCACTTTTCTCAGCTCAGGCCCACTAAACCCAAATACAAGTCCACAGTGCTGAAAATGTCCTCTGCCTTTGTAGTGGTGGGGAGGTCTCTACTGCAGAGAAATTGTTCCTGTAAGTCTCTCCTGAAGTAAAATTGCATGGTTGGCAATATCCATGGATTCATCCATCTGTTAGGCATAGTAAGCGCTTGCCTGGATGTGCGCTGTGGTCTGTTGTTTTATGTCACCAGATATTTCTTCAATGCCCCTACCTATGGTATCATTCGACAGTGATATGGTCTTCAGCTTTTTAGCCGCTGATTGATTCAGCACCTTCCTGACCGTGTCCATGGCAGCAGGTAAGATAAACTCTTCTGCTATTGAATGGGGTTTCTTGGCCTTTGCGATACGGTGTGCTATGTAGTAAGATGTCCGGAGTGCCTGTTCTTGTTTGGAACATGATGATGTCAGGCACTTTTGCGATGTCCTCAGCTTCTGGAGTCATCTTTGAAAGTACTCCACCATCTTTGCACATGGTATGGTTTCAATTCTAAATGACGTTTCAATTCTGATGGTTTCATGCTCTCTTGTGCGAGCTACATATCACACACTGGGGTTTCAGTCCCTTTTTATCTTTAATGTAGGTAAATCTGTATTTTACATACTCGGGGTCATACGTGCGTTTCACCATTTTGCCTACGAATGACAACGTACACTTAGCCTGTCACCTTTCAATCAAATGTTGGCATTACCATGGCAACAGCTGCCTTACTGCATGTCTTTCAGACACGTCTGTCAAAATGAGTCGGCCATCAAAATAAAAGTCAGACATCAGATAGCTAAGCATTTAAAATGTTTTGGGTTTTTTTTGACCACATACACGCCGAGAAGAGTTTGGATCGCGACCCACCAGCTGAGAAACACTGCCCTATAGGTAGTTTAAGAAAGCTTTTGCATTTGCTCTTTTAGACACTTTGGGACAGATGTAGAGTAAAAACCATGTAATGGCCAACTGTTATTTATAAATTTTATTTTTTATATAATTTATAAAAAAGAACATGGGGTTTGGATGTCCCACCTTATCTACTGTAAACTTCAGATCATTCTTACACATGATTGTATAGAAAGCAAAGAATTGATTAAGGGTGTCTATGTCCATTTATAGCTAACTTGGAAATCAGGCAATTGAGACCTTGATAAATCTGATGCAGAGTACATAGTTTCAGTCATGCAGCTACACCAAGTTTTATGCATCTGGTAGCTGGTGATTCAGCTTAGTCCTTTCTAGGATAACACCTTTAGCACAAAGGAAGTGATGTATTTTACATTTACAGAGGTAGTAATTGCAGTTATTTGGAGCAAATGGAAAGAAATGGGGAAGTTAGAATGAGTAGCAATAACTAATAATAATACTAATAATAACCGGAAAATAGAAAGACAGACACCCGTACTTAATCAACAGGAAATCCAAAGAAACAGATACCACAAAATTGGCCTATTAACCATTTGATTGACAAGTGATCTCACTGGATAGATGATGACAATTGTGTATCTGTATCAAAGGTTTGCTTTCAAAAAGCAACATTTGAATCTTGGAAAATTCTTAATATATGAGACATACCATGGTATGAATGTTTAAGAAAAGTAAAATGATTAATTAAAGTCTTTAGTATGAATGGATATGTATAGGTGTTGATGTTACTCATTACTCTGGCAATATTGTGTAATGTGTTTAATTTAGATACCAGCATTTTGTAAGATTAGATGTCACTTTTTTTCAAATGAAGGTTATAACTCTCTCCCTTTCTCTCTCTCTCTCTTGCCTCCCCATCCCCCTCTCTGCCTTTCTGAGATATTGGCCTGTCTGTTCATTCCATAACTCATACTTTACTCGTGACGCTCAATTAAACTGCATACATTAGGGGAGTTGATGGGGAGGTAGGACATTTGTAATCAAGCATATTTATTCTCTTTAATCACCCTGGGGACCTGGAGACCTCGGGAAGGCACACGCACAAGGATGCATGCAAATGCATACACACACATAGTCACACAAATGCACACAAATCCTCAAACAAACACTCTTACTAGCCAACAAGACATGCACAACCATTCACACGTACGGAAATGCACACACATACATACACACACTTATCAAATGGTGCTGCTGAACTCAATCAAGCCAAGGCTTGGCAGCCTTGACTCCATCGCCCCCGCAACTCCCCCTCTGCACCCTGGTCCCTCGACCCCAACCCCATATTAATGACAGCACACCAGTTTACATATTAATGAATAGCTTTGGTTTTTAATATGCTGCTCACTAAATCATGCAAGGCAAGCAGACAGGCTATTAGTGCTTTCTACTCCTCTGGTGTATATTAAAAATATATGGGGTGATTTGTATAGCATGCATGCCTGTAGGTGTTTTGTTGGTGGGTGTCAGCAAGTGCTGTGTGTATGTATATCCTGTATGAGCATATATGTCCGACAGTGTGTTTGTGTAAGGTATATTGCCTGAGTTTGTCCACAATGGAGTTTCAAAACATCAACACTGCTGGTAGGAAATTTGAAGATTTGTGGTTTTAATGTTTGCATTTGTTTCAAGAAAATGCTAAAGTAACAGAACTGTATGCAATAAAACAAAGTTCAACATTGACTTCCTGCTTTTCTGCATTTGACATAAAAGCTTCACAGACACATGGACACACACACAGTGACACACACACATACAATCACACATGCATGTTTTACAACAGGAGTGATTTCTGTCAACTTGGACAAACTGTAATTGTGTGCAAATACACCCCACTGTCAGTTAATCTCTGCTTGCTGTCACTAATCACATATAGGAGAGTAAACGGGATGTGAAAGGTAGGTAATAATTAGAAATATTCCCAGTGGCTTTGTGACTGGGACTCAGTGGAACCTCACTTTTAATTAAGACGAAGAAACCAACACTCATATAAGCACACACAAACATCCAGTTGTACATTAACAGTGTACCATATGTATGGCATCTACACATACATATACTCACACTAACAGCAACACACACTATCACACACTCCCAGTGTGCAACAGGGGAAATAAAGGCTTGGTTTAAAGACGGCTTAGAGCCGTCCATGACCTAGAATGAGTCTATATTCAGTGAAAGGTGTGTGTATCTGTATGTATGTGCAGGTATGAATGACGTACTTTGAGTCTTCCATGGCAAATTTATTTGTTTGTAATCAAGGGATAAGAACAATGGAAGAGTGAGATATACAAAGAAAGACATGGAAAGACACAAACGGACCAGTGCAATTATCACAGTGGTCCTCTATATTTGTGAGACTAGAATGTGAAAGTCTCAGTTAATCTTCCTAACACTTACTATTCACATACACACACACACACACACACACACACACACACACACACACACACACACACGTGCGCGTGCGCTGTACATACAGTATATACTTTCACACACACATGCATGCAATACCAATTCTGGTGCTTATGAATGTGTTTGCATGCATTCTGTGTCCATAGAATACTCTTCACACATGCTCACATGTTTCCAATCCATTCACTATGTCATTATGTATAGGATTCTCCCTCATTTTCTATTGTATGACCACCATTAAGTACCCACTACATTATCGAGCTCCCATCTGCTAATGACAAAATAGACAAAGAGAATAATCAACACTCTTCTCCGACTCCACTGCTTTCTTCCTTCTATCTATTGTGTATCAGCTCTCCCCTGTCTCCTTCTCCCCAGTCATTTGGATAAAATCAAGGGATCGTCATTGTGTGTGTGTGTGTGTGTGTGTGTGTGTGTGTGTAAGGGAGAGGAGAGTGTACATTCACAACGTTCCAGGGTATGTATTTTTCAAATGTGCATGCCAGCTATCCGGTTGGTGTGTCTCCATGCACGTTTGCCTTTGTGTGTGTGTGTGTCTCTGTGCATGAAGACCACAGATGAGATGCAATAATTGAAGGCCCCCCTGCCGATTTCACACAATCAACTTGGCCACACTGGAGGTGATGAAAGTGAATCAAAGATTGAAGGGAGAGTTGGTTTTAAAAAGGCTTTCTTAGCCCCCCCCATTCCTCAATTATCCCCACAATGGCTTATTAATACCATACCCACCTTCACTGCATCTCACCCTCTTTATTTCCTTTCTTTCTCTCCTTTCCTCACAGAGCCACACAGCCTTATATTCATATTACCCTGTGCCTTCATATCTGACCAGATCTCCCTCATTGCTCTCCCCTTTCCCTCTTTTCCCTCTGAATCCATCCTGCTCTCCATTCTTGTCCTTCAGATTTTTAAAACCCACTGCCCTTTGCCTTCATATCTTCCCAGATCTCAGTCACTGTCAACCCCCCACCCCCACCTCCCTTCTCCTTCGTTTCCCTCTGCTTCTCTTCGCCCCCCATCCCTCCACCTTTTTTTAAATCCTTTTTAATGAAACGGAGGACCCTGCTGCCAGTGGAGGTGATCCTCATTCGCCAGTCCCAGTGTGCGCTGATTGTCTGTCTGCAGAATGGCCAGGGAGAGGGCTGAATAGGATAGATGAGTCTGTATTGGCCCTGCTGCTGTCAATTCAAATAATACTGCTGCTCCTATGCTACTGCCACCACTGCTCTCTCTTTCTTTCTCCCCCTTTTCTCTCGCTTAAAGAAAGATAAGGCTTACAGATACAATCCTGGAGATGAATACACTCCCATTACCAAAAAGCGAGGACGAGCTGAGCCATTAATTGTTTGGCATTTGGTGTCACCACAACATATGCATGGAGCTCATGGCATGTATCATGTCTAGGGAGTTCAGGAAAGAGGGAGGGAGTGAGTGAGGTTGGGCCGGTAAGAAGAGAGGAAAAACAGGAGAGAAAGAGAGAGGAGGCTGTGCCTGTTATTATCCACAACACGTTTGCGTTTGATGTTGCCACCGTCATTTTCCCTCCGTGTGTCTAGATCTAGCCAGGGAGCAGTTTCAGGATCACAGCAACACGGGGGAGAAAATATTGAATCAATGCTTGCGCCGGCTTTTGAAAGCAGGGTTAGTGTTTGATGCTGCGACATTGGGTGAGAGAAAAAGAAAAATATGTACGAGGAAACAGTCACTCTCTCCCTTCACCCCTCCCCTTTATTTTCCTCTCACCTTTGCTTTCTTTCCATCTGTCTTTCTCTCCTCTGTCTTTTCACTGCTTACCGCTGTCATTGTCTCATTTAGCCTGTCTAAAAATATAGTCTTCCTCCCCAGATGTAAAGGGGGAGAAATTTCGACATGTGCGTTGCCTTTTCATCTACGAGGCGGGGAGAGGAATCTTGGGGGAAATCAGGTGTCTTAATGACAGCCGAGTGTGCAGCATGGGTAATGCCGAGCGCCGGCATTTGCAGTACACGCATTAAATTATTCACATCAAAAACTCATTGTTTGTTACCTGACAGAGCCGCGGAGAGAGGTGGAAGGATGATGGAAAAGAGTGATGAATTAAACATCAGGAAGATGGGGTGCCTCAGAGAGGGGGAAAGAGAGAGAAGCGAATAGAGGGAGTAAAGACAAGAAGAGAGGAAGGTGTTTAGAATCTAAAGATGTACTCTTGTCTTTTGAGAGAAGGGAGGTGGCGTTGAAAGAATATGTATGTATTTACATCTGTGATTTTATGATAATGTGAAAGACTGTTTATAGTACCCGCCTATTATTTCTGCCACCAATGACAGGCAGTCAGGATGTAAATCAGGAAGTCAAAATAGGAAGTGAGAAATGTAACTCCGCTACAGTTCCTGAGCGGTACAGCGAAGCTGCTCAAACATTCAGAAATGAGTTTTATTTTATAGTTTTTCTACTCGGTGACAGAAAAGTGAAAGGTGATGCTGATCTCTAATGAACTATTACAGAAAATATTATACACTCAAGAGATGGCTAAGATCTGTACATACTGGATATTGGACAATTGATTGATTAATCCATTTATTGGGTTTCGAGAGCCAAATTATGAATAACAAACTTTAAAATTTACAAAATTAAAACTGGATTTAGAAAGTTTTTTTTCCATGTAGAAGAAAGACACAGCAAGAATTTTAAAAACAAAGAACAGTACAGAAGATGGCAAATCAAAAATCAAGTTAAGTAACATGTTACTTAACTTGGCTCTCCACACAAAATGAAAGATAGAATAGTAAAAGAAAGACAAAAGTCACGGTTCTGGGTCACGGTTTGGTAAGTTTTCGGTACAGCAGGAAAAACAAAAAAAAATGTAGAAAATAATATTTGTCATTTATTTTGAGAAATGTAAACATTCAATGGCTCATTGGCCATAATTCTTAGTGTAACAATTAAGGCACTCAAATACTGGCATATTGTCAATAAGAACAAATAAATAACAAAAATAAATAATACAAATGTCAGTCATGCTTCATCGTAAGACTCTGACCTGTTAATTCCTGAACATCTGCAGCTTGCGCTCGTTGGTCAACTCGTTTTAGCTCTAGACAAAACTCATGTTGTTTTGTCAAAATATAAGCAGTGTTATCTTTATGAAGTAATTAGACGATTGACCTACTGAAGCTTTGGTAAGGGTAGATGTCTTCACCACCCATTTTTTTCCATAAGAAGTAAAGATATTATATATCCAGTGAAATGCACTGCAGTTTCCTCCGTGACAACAATATATAAACAGGGTGGTTTTTGCACCATAACATTTTTGACACCAATGTTACAAAAAAGAACAACTGGCATATACAAGCGACTAAACAGGAAGTCAGTGTAAAACAGGATTAAGTGCAAACTCTTCAGAGTTGGTGCTAGTTAACCGTTGTGGGAAAATTGAGTTTGATGAGAAAAGACATTAGCAGCAAGTCTAGCAAATTAATGTTTAAGCATTGTTTAAATATGGATTAGATTTAATACTTCATGAAGTACAATGATAATAGCTTGTTTCACAGAAACATAATGTAGCACTTAACAATGTACTGTAATTAATACATTATGCTAAGTTGTATTATGTTAATTTCTGATGGAAAATTAAAAATAGATTACACAGCTAGTTGGAGTGTGTATCGTCTTGATTGGGGAGCAGAAAGCAAGAGGGGCACAGCGAGGGGAAAAACATGCATTTATCAGAGGGTGATTAAGTTTAAGGCAATGATTCACTAAATATTTAACAGCTTTGCTTGGTGCAAAGTATATCATGAATTATAGATGGCAAGGATGAGCATGTCTTGATGTAAGACAGTGTTTAAAGACTTAACCTACAATGAGGGAAGAGCAATTACCATTGTAATAAATGAGAGTGGAGTGAAAAAAGACCATCTATTCGTTATTTCTAATTAATTTCTGAGGATGATCACAACGGGGGGAGAGAGAGGATGGGGCCACGTCCATTAGTCTCTGACACTTTGGGGCCCTTTTGTCCTTGATAAATGGACTCTATGCTTCAAATGACACACACAAGAGCACATGCTTGCGGACGCACACGCATATGGTCACACACATGCTTTAGCACTCATGTGCACTTAAAAACATGCACAAGCACAGAACAGTCTTCACTAATGCAACCCATACGTGGTTTTTCTTCTGATAAATTTCAGTTATCATGCAAACAGTGACAGAGTTTAAACGCAGTGGATCCTCCCACTTTACTCTTTTTAAGATGGTGTTTTTAATAAAAAGCGTGTGTCTGTGGGAGCAATTTCAAAGATGGATATTCTGGACACTCTACATAAGGTTGATTTCACTATCAATATGCCAGGGTAACTCTCTGTGTGTATAGAGTGTATGCATGCAATTCAGATCCTCCATGACAAATGCTTAGCCTTTAGCCTCTCTAGAACTACTACAGTCCATACCAATCCTCCTCACATATCCTATATTTCCTCTGTGTTTCCTTGCACTAGATTTTATCAAGGCTCCAATGTCTTCCAGCAGTTCTCTCACAGATTTCATTAGGTAAGGAAGGGGGGACCCTTGATGCACTGGTTTTTCAACTTTCACTGCGCATTACTTGATGTCATATCACTAAGGAAGAGAGAAGAGGTGTACGCACGGGCCCTATATTCAAAGTCACTGGAGCATTCCATGTGTAGTGCACTGAAATATTGATGAGTAAGCAAAAACACACTGCGTCCTGTCACTTTCAGGAACGCAGAGGCGAATGGAAGTCACAAGGAAGAAGGATGATGGCTCCTCTCTTTTTTTTTCAGGCCATAGCCATTTTAACTGTCAGTGGAGGTAATTCACTTTTGAAGACCCCTTAGACAAGCACAGTGAAAGTCAACTGATTAACCATTGCGTGCACAAGAAAGAGCGTGTAAATAAAGGTTTGATCAATCAATCAGTTATCTATCTATCTGTCTGTCTGTCTGTGTCTTTCTATCTGTCTCTCCATCTGTCTGTCTGCTTCAAGCTCAAAATTGATGCATATTAATCCACTGCAATGATCTCTCAACACCTCTGATCTGCATTATTCATTGCATTATTCCATCTGATGCTCTGAATACATTTAGCATGCACGCCAAAAAATCGCTGTCAAATTTTAAAAATTGTGAAGAAACACTTTTCCCAGCACTCGTTTGCATCCAAAGAAACCTTTCTTTTATTCATTCCTCTGCTCTTGTTTAATTGATTATTTGTCTTTTTTCATTACATTTCACATCTTTTTCTTCTTCCACTGGAGTTGAGGGAGTGAGGGCTTGGTTTCAGTGGCTTGTGGGGCTACACTGATGTTAAGCCTATCTGGTTTGTCTGTGTGTAGTCGTATTGATCTTTGGCTAAGACATTAGATCTGTACGTCATGTCAAGGGTTTGGTGACCTCTAGCAGTCTCTCTCCAAGTGATAGCTTTGATAAGCCCCATCCTTCTCTCTGTTCTATATAGAGCCGTGCCCTAACCTTTAGCCTGACTCTGTGTTTGAGCCTGACCTTTCTTTGATGTGTAATACATACCACGCTCCACCCCACCACTGAACACACTCATTCAGACAGACACAAGATATACACACATGTACCAGCAAACACACACACACACACACACACACCGTTAGTCAACACCCTGAAGCACCAACTCCCATGGAACCTTATTAAAACCACCTTCAGTGGAAACGGGGGAAGTTCTCAAAGTTTCCATAACTTGTATAATGTGTTGTATGCATAATGTTTTCCTCTCCTCATTTCCTCCTCGTCAATCGTTAATGCAGAAAAGCAGAGGCTTCACTCACACAAGAAGACAAACGCCAAAGTCTGCTTGCCACTGATGGGCATATTTACTAAAGGCAACAAGCTGGCCTAGCAGGCAGTAAAAGCACACACACACACACACACACACACACACACACACACACACACACACACACATATATATGCATGTGTTGTGAACACAATCATTCACACAATCACACCCTGCATACATGTGTACACACAGGCTTAGATATTCTCATACACACACCCATATACACACACACACACACACACACACACACACACACACACACGCTATTTCTGTTTGATGTTTGCCAATCATCCAAGATCCCTTACAGCTTGCCCTGCCTTCTACCAAATAACAGTCTTCATTAATTAAAAAAGAAAAGGCAGTGTTATTATAATTCTCTTTGCTTGCCCCTTGATGTAATGGAGGGGGTGTGTGGTGTTTTGTGGCTCTTCGAGAGTTTGCTTTCATCATCGTCTGAGATTCCCCATGGCTTTGCCTTACTGCCATCAAACTCTCTTTCCTTCTTTTTGTCTTTTCATCCAATGAGATGAAGTTTGGAAAAGTTGCTCTAGCCCAACAGGATCCTTTTTAGCAGTTAATGCCCTTCCCAGCTGGCAGGCAAATAACAGCCCACAAGCAGGCCACTGGTGGCAAAGTCGGACAATGTTATTAGCTTGCCGGCTTTTTGCGAGCTTATAGCTGATGGCTTGAAATCAATGTTGGCTTAAAGCGGCCAAATGCTTGGTGAATGTTTGCTGCCTAGGTCAGCTCTGTTTACTTGTTTTGTTTGTGCATAGACGGTTTTAGAGAGGTTATAGATAATAGATGCAAGCAGCTTAACTTTAAGAACTGAAATTTCGCACAGCTCTAAAGCCAGACGCACCAGGAATAAGTTGAAAAAGTGTTTAATTTTTACAGTGCATGCTCTGAAGTGAAGTCAGTAACAGGCAAACGCTTGAAGGCCAGTGTCCAAAGATGGACTCACTTCATATCTGGATTTTTTATGTGATAACTATTTGGGCCTTGAGAGACAGGAGACTAGTAGAAGACAAATGGAAGGACAATCAGAAGGACGGACAGACTGGAAAACATAACACTAATACAGCAACATGACAAGCAGACAGGTCCAAAAAGCTGATGAGAAGAGGAAGGAATACGAGCGAGAAAATGGAGCACGCAGCTGCACTCTGTTTGCAAGGGCTAAACTTATTAGTCTATTCTTAATGCCTCTCAGTGCAGATAGCATTAAGAAATACACAGTAATGATGATTTGTGTTCTCCTCAGCCAACAGAGGGAGCGGATTCCACTTATTCCACATGAGTGTTATAATTGGCACCTTATTGCATTAGGGTAGAATGCACTGTGTGATTTCCTGGGTGTCATTTTTGACTAATGGATCCTTAAGAATAGTAATCTAATCGCTGTCATTATTTCATCTCCGCTGCTTTCAGAAAAAGCTGCCTTGATTTAGGAGGGAAGGAGTTTTAGTTGTGGATGTGTTGGGGCATGTTGCAAATTAATCTGCACACCTTGTAAACAGAAAGAGAGCAAACAGAAATCAATTTGGCTGAGTGAGGAACTCCACTCTCAGGGCTTTTAGTATCTGCATTAAGCCAAGTTGTTTGGGTTTTAGTCAGTTTTTTTCTTTCTGTTTTTGGCAGACGTAGACAACTATGTCAAATCAGCCCATTTATGTTTCTTGTCAACATGGTGTGTTATTTCCTGTTTCAAATCGAATCTTGTATCTAATTGTGAAGCTAAATCATCAATACAAATGCATTTTCAGTCATTATTACTAGCAGCTGCAGCATGGCACGCTTGTGATTTGCTGGTATATTTTTCAGCAATCCCTGGCTCCCTATTACTTTGTGTTCAGTAATAACACAGTTTCAATGAACACCCTAGCATCTAATTTTGCCTAAAAATCTGAAATCTCCGCAGCACTACCAGGCCCTCTGCTTCCATTTCCACATACCTTGATCCTGGTGTTGTGTCACTAATAGAGGTGATGTACTGTTTATTTTATTGATTATGTGTTTTATCCAAGCATCAATACAGGGTTCACTCACTGGCATGCACATTCCCTTTTATCAAAACAGACACTGGACCTCTGCTTTGAGGCTTTCATCAAGCAAAAACACCCATTATGGTCTCTGACTGGCTGGCTTGCTCAGAAAAAAAAAATACTGCTGGTGTTCCCCAATTATACCCACACAGACGAGAATATACACTTACACAGGTCACAAACACACAGACACACGCAGGCAGCTACATAAACACTCATAATTTTGTTTCAAGCTGTAATACACATTTTTTGTGTGCACAGATATATAGTAAGTGTTTTATACACAGACATATAGTAAGTATATTTTGTTATATCAGAAACACACACTTGAGTACACACACACACACATTCATTGAGCCTGTGGTTGTGTTTTCAGGCTGAGGAAGTGCAGGAATGTCAGAATGGAGGCTGATCTGATGGTCAGGAGAGTGTCCTCCTGAATAACCCTCGACACGCGAACACACACGAACACACACAAACACAGGCACACAATTTACAGCTAAACACACAGCAGAGAGAGAGAGAATGAGATGGTCCACCACACCACACCTTCCCGACATGTCTTATCACCTCCCCTCCCTGCAGCCCTTTTCCACCATCCCCCCCACCTCCACCACTGTCCTCCCACCCACCCCCACCTCCCCACACCCTCCAGGGAGAAAAGGCTGACTTGCATTCAGCAGCATCTCTCAGGAAAGAAGAAATGAATAAAAGAAAGGAGACGTCCCGTTGACAGTCAATGTCTGTGCTGCCAGGAGCCAAAATAACTGTCAGCAAATGCTCGGGACTGTCCAAAATGCCACAGAGACAAAAAAATAAAAGATAAATAAATAAATAAATACATGAAATTTGGCAAAGAAAAAAACAGAGAACCTTACTGTCGACTTCAGAAATAAAACAGAATCAGCAGCGAGGCGCAACAGCAACTGAAAAGCGAGGAAATTGCCGCTGAGCTAACTGCATTGTTCATTCAGTCATGTACAGTTAAGAACCCTGAAAGACTAGTTGTTGCTATGGTGTGGGGGTAAATGGGGGCCCTAATAATAAACTATGAATACAGTGCAGTAACTTTGCCCAAGTGAGTGCAGTTACAGCCATTAAAATGTGTCACATGTATTTTATGTGCTTCAAGGAACACAATGGAAGCCAGTCTATCCAGCCCAGCACCATTCTGTTCTCAGCCACAATGTGCCCACACTGTGGAGGGCATTTTATTTTGCTGCAAACTGACTGTACTGTACACACTTATCCCTTGTGTAGGTACAGTCATCACCACAGCTTTGTTCTCATGTAATGCAGTGTAGTAAAGTGTAGCCTAATTAATGTACCTTTGATTACAATAACAGCTTGCGTGTCAGAAATTACATACACCTAATTGTTATTTCAAAATATTCATTTGTATAATTCTGACCAGCAATTGGACTATTTTTGTAGTCATAGTGCCACTGATTGTTTAAGTGTTTAAGTTTGATTCATGAGTGTACTTTAGCCAATTGCAATCTGTTTTAACATTATGGAATAAAGTTTGTTCTCAAGCACAGCATGATCAGTATGTTCATGTATCTCTGTTTATGACAACAACCTGCAAGGTGCTGACAGACTCCAATTCTATCCACCCCGGCTTTTCTCTAATGGTCATTAATTGCAATAGATCTGAGAAGGCCTGGGTGACCTTACATGTCAGTATCATACCTAGGACTGCTTCTTAAGCCAGACATCCTAATCGAGTAC
Source organism: Siniperca chuatsi (assembly GCF_020085105.1). Taxonomy (NCBI): domain Eukaryota; kingdom Metazoa; phylum Chordata; class Actinopteri; order Centrarchiformes; family Sinipercidae; genus Siniperca; species Siniperca chuatsi. The sequence goes on from NC_058060.1 coordinate 11,910,678, forward strand.
ATGTCTAATTTATGGGACTGGAGTTTGCCATTAAGGGCCTGATCCATGGAATTAAATAACTAGCAGACCTTCACTGGTCCCAGACGGTGGGCGGAGGAGGAAGGGAGATAGCGTGATGAATTGCTCACCCCTCCTCTACCTCATCCTTGACTTTGAAAAATACTGTCTCTGCGTTTTAGGTCAGCTTCTGACAACAATTAGGCACTGCGAAACAGATAGATTGTGACCTTCTTTTCTCTCCCCTTCCTCAGGGTTTTTTTTTGCCTTTCTCCTACCTTATCCTGTGTGTGGAATAGAAAATAAATAAAACTATAGGAGGTTATAGTAAAGATGCAGAGATATTCTCTAGAAAGTGACAGAAAAGTAGCAGGGGAGAAACAAACTATCTATATATATATATATATATATATATATATATATATATATATATATATATACATACATACATACATACACATATACATATATGTGTATACACATGTGTGTGTATATATATATACACACATATATATATATACACACACATATATATATACACACATAAACATACATATATTATATATGTATATATATGTGTATGTGTATATATATATATATATCTATATATGTATGTATGTATATATATATATGTATATATATGTGTGTGTATATATATGTGTGTGTGTGTGTATATATATATATATATATATAGATATATATAGATATGTGTATGTATATGTGCATATATGTGTGTGTGTGTATATATATATATATATACATATATATACATATATATAGATAGATATATCTATATAGATATAGATATATATCTATATCTAGATATATATAGATATAGATAGATAGATATTTCTGTAAGTCCAACTCGAGCTTCATGCACAGCAGCAAGCTTTGGTCAGAGGTTCACATTATGATCTTACAGTATATAAAGGGGAAAAGTGAAATGATAGCATAAATACACAGTTTGTAATCACACATCTTTATTAACAGAGGTGTCATTTTTCTTCTTTTTCCACTGAATATTTTCATGGATGTTGCTATTGATCTTGCAATGTGACGGAGGTCAAGCCAGCTAATTCCCTTTTTCATTAGAGCAAAGCCCCCCAAATTCTCTTAGTAGATCTGCCTCTTAGGGGCATCCAATCTCCTGCCTCTCCCAATGACATGAATATAAGCCTGTGCTGATGGGGCCTGGTGTAAATGTATTAGCCCTGTGCCTGTGCCCCTAGCATAGCCAGCCATAATTATGTTAGGAACCAACGAGACAGCTGGGAAATCAATATGCTAAGACAGATTGAGTGGAGATGTGTGGCCAGTGGAGTGGGAATAGAGAGGCCTGGCAGCTCCCTGTGGTGCGAAGGGGCTAGAGTCGACGATTAAGCCATAGACTTAGCATTTACTGCTAGGATTCACTGCCTGAATCTAGTTAGCATTTAGGGAAAGATCCCTGCGAGCAGACAGTGTTACTATTAGATAGAGGCTTCACTCGTTAGCTGAGTGGCCTATCATCTTCTGGGGTTGGGTAGGAGCAGAAGTGTTTCAACATGCTTAACATTTACTGTTTGAATCAGTGGATCCTGTGTTCTGTGGTCACTTAGTAAGCAATTCACCACCATTTACTGTAGATTTTGGCTTGAAAATGGGTTGGATCGCCAAGTCTAACAATAGATTAATAGATGATTTCTCAGAAAAAGGTCACATCATCTCAGTTGCTGATATTCTGAACTGATTTATGAATTTATCATTATCTGAATCTGGAAACCAAAAAAATATCTGTTAATCCTTTAAGCAATATTTTTTCTTATAATAAGCTTCTTGCTCTTAATTTAAAATTTAGAAATGGAAATGTCTGCACTTCCTGTAGTTCAGTTTTGGCATTTCACTACAGCTACAGAAGCTCCTCATTGTACAGAAACTATTACAAATAAAACCCTTTTTATGTTACTCATCTATGGTCTACTGTGAAGCAAATCGCTGGTGTATTTTCAAAATACAACTAAAATCATCACCATCCTAAACTGCAGAGGATGGCGAGGGACTGAGCAGGAAGTGGATAATGAGGAGGAGCGGGGTGAGGCGGTACAAGTGGAGTTGGGTCAAATGAATTATCTGTCAAAGAAGACGGTGGTTCAGTCTTAACTTTGATGATAGTCTGCGTAAACCAAAGCGCTGCTGTAATTTATATTCAATTAAGGAGGGGGGCTGCAGAACAAAAGCTTGGTGGGTTGGTGGGGGTGAGGGTGGGGGGTGTCTCCTAAGGTGGACCGGGAGGGAGAGTTTGGAGGGGTGCAGGGGGTGTGGGGTTGCATCTGCTCTCAGCCCCAATCAGCGGCCTTGAAGGCACCGTCCCCTAACAATGGGCCCCATCAGTGCAGGCAGCGGAGTCACAGGCGTAAGTGCACCCAATAAGTGTGCAATTTCTGCCCATATGACCATCCTGACACAATTGCTCTAATTTTCCTCCTTTGAAATGACTGATAAAAGACTTAGGTAATTGCTACGCCACAGAATTTCTTCCATGATCAGGAGGAAGGAGGAGGGAGGAACAGAGGAATGGGGAGCGACAGAGAGAGACTGAGGGGTGTGTGTGTGTGTGTGTGTGTGTGTGTGTGTGTGAGTGTGGGTGAGAAGTGACACAGCCCCAGGGCCTGAGGATGGAGACTAGAGTGTCAGTTTGTGAAAAATCCCAAATTAATACTTGTCGTTTCCTCTCCCTCTCTCCGAGTGGCCGTCCTCTGCTTCCACCAAGGGTCTTATTAAGTGGAGGTAATTTGTCCTGACAATGTATTGGAAATTACTCAATCAGACGACTTCTTGGAAAGATATTCAAAACATGGTGGTGTTGAGTTTAGGTGGCAGCTAATTCTAATGCTTGTATGTCTCTCTACCATTCTAGTTTTCTGTTAAGCTGCTGAAGTCAAGTGTAACACAGTCAAGTGATTAAAGTCACACAATAAATATCTCTCTGAAAGGCTCAGTCCACCTCACATACACACACTTATTAGCATTATGACTGAATCCAAATATTGTATTTTTCATTCAAAAGCTGGCTTAACACCTCTCTTTTCTATGCCTTGTTGAAACCTTGAATCAGTGTATGTGTGTGTGTGTACGTACTTGTAGGTGTTTGCGTGATGCTTGACTCTGATAGCTTTGCTCCAACCTGTGTCACTCCTCACTATGACCTTGTCCTTTGTAATCAAGCCTCTTTTATCTGATTCCTCATGTTTGTGTGTGTGTGTGTGTTGTACTCACACCCATCTCATTGGAACACCATGTATTCTGGACTGTGTCCTCACTTGATTGGAGTTCAGTTACAGGGCTAGATAGAGAGGTGGAAGATGGGGCAGAGGGGGACAGAGGGAAATGGATAAGAGAATAGTAGTTTAGTCGCCTCACTAACTAACTAACCCGGCCGCACTTCCAATCAACTTCTTAAAACTGTGTGTGTGAGAGAGAGAGACAGACTCCTGAGGTGCTGATTATAAACACAGTCTCTGCCAGTGACTGGGTAATGTTGGCTAATAGCTTAATCAATACTTATTATGGCCCTATTGGTTCACTAAAGTGAGAACAGAACATTGCCACGCACAGCGCCTCAGTGGAGAGAATGAAAGACAGAAGAGGAGAGCAGAGGAAGAGAAGAAGTGTCTTCTGTTGATCCAGATGGACAGCCTAACCTCCCTCATGGGATTTCCTTATTCAGGAATCCAATTTTCCCAATGTGATTGACGCGGATTGGATCCACTAGAATAAGGCTAAGTCTTTTAGCTCCTCCAATAAAGCAGTAATAGCTATGTCACTGATTTTCCAACTTTTCCCTCCTCAACTGGACTGTTCGTCCGCAATTAGCGCTGGCAAGGCAGTGGGCGGTCGAGAAGATTAAGTGATGGGGAGAACAAGCGAAAGTGGAGGAGTAAACGGGAGAGCATGTGGAAGAAAGAGAAGAGATGATTAGTTAGAGATGGTAGTGATACGAGTGATCACTGAACACCATGTTCTAATACATATAGCACCCTTAGAAACACAGTCAAATGAAACAGGATGGATTACACTAAGACTGCGCATAATATTTAAGATTAAATTGGTGTGATTGGTGTCAGAAGACTCACACTTTCATTTTATAAGTGTTACAGCAGAAGTAGTAGCAGTAGTAGTGGTTGTAATAGTAGTAGTAGGACATCAACACTGCTGGTTTACAAGAGACAGCTGTAAGTTGAAATGCTGAATTAATGTGCTGTAACATTGAAATAAATAACACCAATAAAATAAACAACAGAAAGAGAGACTTGACACTGTGAAATGACCATCATCATATCACATGCAGTGTTTAAGTCCAAATATCCATTTGCAAGAAACAATTAATGAAATTGAAATATACATTCTAAATGCACCAGTTAATTAAATGTATATGCTTTTGCAGTCTTCATTAAATCTGGATGCTACAAGTATAATGATATTGATTTAGAATGTTATTATGCTCAGTTAATGACGGAATTTAAATTGGAAAAATGTGAACCGTGATAGTTCATTATCAAACTAAGCATCTTCTTAAAGAGAAATAAACATTTTAATTTTATGGAAAATAATGATTAGATATTTGACATATAGTAAACAACATGGCAAAATAAATTTTGCTCGACTCATTAGCCTCTTTGCATTACAGCTAGGAGCAAAATCAAAGATGTATGTGATTGAGATAGAAAATAATGCTGGTGAAGTATTTCCATCGACCAAATTGTTGAACATCTAATCATATTTGAATATCTGATATTAAAGTCTGAGTTTTTTTCATATACATAAAATTACATGTGGATGAAAGATCTGCATTTTATATTTCTCAGCTGAACACAGAAATACAAGCCTGTTTTCCGGCTGTTTACAACCACTATGGATGTTAACATATTTTTAACTGTATCAGAAAATTATTCCACATATTAAAAGACCTGTCCTGACCTTCGGTTATAGATTTGAATTTATTATGTTGTTGTGCAGTGTTACATACAGTACGTTGGACATGAATTACCTTTACCCAGCTCCACAGGTGTAGTGCATGCATCTACCATCACTGCTATGGGATTTTGCTTTTGACAAGCCATACAAACCCAGCATGAGAACCAGTAGTAGTAGCCACTAGTGCAACATGAGTATGTCTGCCACAATATCCCCTACTGTATTTTGTGCATCTTTTGTGACGCCATTTCTACCTAATGGTTTCACTAGTGAAGGCCCTTTTCAACAGCCACCTCTCACCCAGCTGCAGCATCAAACCAGCATACGGTAAAATGGACATGCCATGAAAACTCACTGTGGAATATGGCGGAGATGTAGAATAAGCAGATTGGATACCGCAATGTAATGTTCTGCATTTCAGCTGTGCTACAGCGGTATGGTGTGCAAAATGTTGTGAATAGGCTCTGATTGCACAAATCAAACACACACACGATGAAAAAGTGACCCGCATACATACACACCAATCTTGCAAGCACTCTTTTCTGTTCACAGGAACCTTGCAGGGAAAAGAGGAGGGCTCACCGCAGGAAATAGGAGCATTGATTGACAGATTAATCATTCTGGTGCTGTGTGTATGTGTGTGTATGCATTTGTGTGTGTTCATGTTTTTTTTCTGGATATCTGGGAGGAAGTGAATGTGCATGTATGTGTGTGTGTCCCCGCTGACCTTGACAGCTCCATACGAGAGCAATAGCAACTTCCGAGAGTCAGTCATTCAGACACAGCTGGCGGCTTGTGACCAGACCCTGCAACTAACAGTTAACACCGTGTCTGCTCTACAATTATCCATAGAGAGAACACTTATCAACCACAGAGTGCTTTATAATTGCTTTGCATTACAACATAATACTTTACCTAACCTATTTAAACATCTTGAGGTATAATTACCAGTTAAGATAATGGGTAATTACTAATATTCTAATGACTTTAATATCTTAACTAACTTGTCATTACATTTGGCTCCTAAAATCAGGATGGTCCCTTTCTTCTGTGGCTAAGCCAAAAGCATTAGCTAGGTAAGTTTTTCAAATTTAAATTAGTTGTGTTGGTACTAAAACAGCATACACCGAGCTCTCTTTCTCACTCTATCTCAGGCTCTGCTGTCCGGTAGCCCGGGTCGACCCTATTCCCACCTCATGGCTCCCGAGGGCCTGATCCTGAACTCAGTCACCCCTGACAGCTCCTTAATATCATCTCCAGCCCCCCAGCCACTGATCCTAGAACAGATATTTTCTTATCCTTCTAATGGTTAAGGTTAGGGAGCTGGTCCAGAGTAATCTGACCCTGAATCTGTGGTGGGAGACAAGTTATTCCTCAGGCGTCTGTGCTGCTCGACAAACAGAGAGAGGTGAGGCGAGCCAGGGGGCAGTATGGGTCTAGCAACCCACCCTATAGCAAGGTTGTAGAGTATGTGTATGGTGTTTGTTTGCATCTGTTTGCGTATGGCCACGTGTGTTTGTGTGATTTAGTCTTTTGAGCACTAAATATGTGCTTGCATATCTCTGAGAACATGGGTTATGCATGAAAGACTTTTCTTTCACTTTTTGTACATCGATGACTCTGGACATGCGCATGTGTATGTATGTGTGTGTGTGTGCGCGCTTGGGTGTGTTTGTCGGACTTGCAGAGGCGTAGGAGATGTCATGTTCAGTTTGTGTTTGGCTAACCCTGTGGTCGCCACCCCTAATAGCAGGGTCTATGGGGTGTAGACACATGCCAATATTCATTGGCAGTTGAATCAAGCCACTTAGATACCATCTGTAAACAGGACTCAGAGGGCCGTGAATTAAACCAAGGGCTGGAAACAGTGGAGCTCACTGCAGAGATTACCAAAGGTTCAACACAGGTTAATGGGCTTTGTTGCCATAGATCAGTTATATAGATATTGACAAGGCTCTGCTGAAAACCTCACGTCTCCTATATTTCTGTGTTAAATTACAAATTATTGTTGCTGTTGTCCGTAAGTTGTAGATAATGCTACATGAACTTAAAAGCCTAATCATTATGTAAATATTATGAAGGTGCAGGTAGCAGTGGTTAAATCAATTAGTTTTCCTTACAATGCTAAGTTTATTAATTACACTATGATTCAAAGTCAAATTCCTCATTTGCCTTACAATATGCCTCAATTCTGTGTATGTGATTGTGATGTGAAAATGTCCTAGTCTACAGAGACACTGTGACAGATCAATATATATGTTTTAATTATTTGTTTACTGGTAAATATATATAAATAACTCAAAGAATTCTAGATTTCAAAGTGGAATTGTTGTACCTTTCCCAGTTTACAATTGTCATTCAATGCCTGTATGTTTATAATAACATCACTATAACTCTCTGTGTCATTTTGATGCAACCAATTAGTATTTTTCCCTCTTCCTCTCACTCTCTCTCTTCTCTGTACTCCCTACTTCGCCACCATGGCGCTCTGCTCGCCAACACTGATTCATAATCTATAGCCGTGCCTGGGAGACCAGCAGCTATTGATTTAACGCCTACAGTAATCCAGCGCTGTATCCGCTGCTTGTTAGAGATGCTGGGACCTAGGAACTGGAGCTTGCAGAGTTAGCCAGAGAGGGACTAGGACTGATGGAGGAGAATTTTCTTGGAGCAATTTCTTATTAGAAAAGCAGATAATTTTGGAACTGACCCTCTAAATTAGAAATTCTATATGGCTGTGATTTTTCTTTTCATAGGAAAACTGCTCTAAAACATATAACACTAAAACTTAGAGTATTGTTCATAATGTGCACAGTAATACCAGACATGTTCAGTGCCTAAAACTAGGCAATATTCAGAAAATCTGAATATTCATCTTTATTGTGACTTGGGAAAAAGAGCATGCAGCAGTAAGTAGTACAGCAGTACAGCAGTTCCCCTTATCTGAATACTAAGGCAACATAATTCAGTTTTCACATCAGAATCATATGTCATTTACACTTGTAGCTGTGGTGTGATTCCAGCTTAGTCAACTACATACTTGGTTCTTTGCATGGATCCACATGCTGTGTATTGACATACTAGAGATATGACTTAATGTGATGTCTCCTCTCAAAACACAATAATTGATATAATTTGTAGCTACTAACATATATAATTTCCAAATGATTTTACTACATGTTTTCAATCATTCTCTTAGAAAGGGTTTGTCCTTTTTTTTCTCTACATGATGAACAATATCTAATTTTGGAATCAAACTTTTCAATTACAATTGTTCTTCTTTAAATGGCTGGCACTGACAGAGTCAAGATGTTTCTGTTACAATAACTCAGTGCTCACACACACAATACCAGAGTCCTGCATTTGAATTGGAATGAGCGACAGCTAAGGCAGCCTTGACATATTCATACAGAGTGCTAATCATGCATGATACAAGAATAATAGACAACGTCACTTTCAGTTCATTAAGCATCCAGGTAAGTGGACATGTAATTTAACTGTTATTATCAAATCTACCTAATTTGGTTTGGCCCATCCATCATGATAATGACACCATTCCTGCAGACATTTTCAATTGTGACAAGCCTGTATATATATGAACAATCCCTTTGGCATTGGAGTTCTTTTCTCATTATAGATAATTACAGACCAAATGTTTTAAATCTCTCTATTGAATGTTGATGACAATGAACCTCATTTCACGAGTGAGAAGAAAGTGTGCCTACCTGTATGTGCAACTGAAAATGTACTGTACCATTCACTGTATGAAAGTTTGCATGAAAGGAGAAATTCTACAGCATTTCATAACAAGACTAATGTGAATATCTCCATGGCACATATATTTACTGTTTGTATTGTTGTTAGATTGTATGTACTATCTAACAGTTTACACAATGGAGAAAATTGTTCTATTGAATGCAAAAGAAAATACAATAATATAGAATATGTAAGTAGGTATAATACAGGTTAAAGAACGGTGTGCAGTTAATTCTATATGGTGCCTTAAGATGACGGATGACAGGAAGGTTGAAGAGGAGTACTTATCTCAATCAGGTACAGGCCATCAGCATGGAGACAGACAAGCACACTGACCTTCATTAGCCTGGCCAAATAATTAGCTGACCTCGGCTAATAAGCACTCACACTGCGCGCACACACACATGCACTGTGGTTTGTATGTGCCTCTAATGAAAAGAGGACTGACGCACAAGGCTGATTGCTTTGTTCTGATGAGTTTCCGGCTTAAGTAGCCCAGTTGATTGATGGATAGATGAACGGAGGGATGGATGGATGAAGACAGAAAAGGAAAACTCTGGAACAGATGAGTGCTACTGTTAGGCAATATGCCAACAGGCAGAAAGAAAGCAGAAGTTATCCACTTGTTTTATTGAACAAAAAGTATTTAGTTAGGTACTTAGACCTGTATAAAGGCATTATACAGGTTGAAACAATAAACAGCATAAAGAAAGATATGCTCCTTTACAATCCACTAAGACAAATAAATAGTGAGCCCCAAGTCCAATTGCAGCTGCTTTGTAGGGAATGGCTGTATTTGTTCATGCAGTTGGGTCTTGTCATGTACTTTATGCACCGTCACATCACCATGACCAATACACTAATCTCTGCCATTCTCCTCTGGCTACAATGAGCTGAAGAAGGTTAACTTCACCTTCCAGGGTAAATAGAAAAATGAACCAGAATGGCTGTCTGGGATGGGCTTATAAACAGTGGTTATTAACTCAGCTCTCCCACTTGCTTGCACGCAGGGAGATTTGTGAAACATCACTGCTTTGAAGTCAGTTTTGCTGAGATAAAGAACAACAAGAATCAATAAATAATTAGATTTATTAAGAATACATTTAAATACAGTGGAGAACTGATCTGTTTGTCTGTGGTTTAGTCTGTGGGAGGTTTTATGTTTTACTCCTTCCAGATGTAAACTGATGTGATGCTAATCTGACATCTGAACTTGTATTGACATTTTGTCTTCAGTCCACTACAGACCAGGAGTGACATAGTCTTTGTGAGTGTCAAGGATGTAATTTGCATTGGAGTAACTGATACTTTCAGCTGAAGTAAGAGAGCTCTTCACAAAAGGATAAATGCAACGGAATCACAGTGAAACATTGTCAGCAGAGAGTAAAACATGTCAAAGACTTGAGGAATAAGTGCCTTCACTTACTCCAGACCATTTCTAGGTCTTGCGCTTGACAGGTTTAGAACAACGGTAATATATTCCGGCACCAGGTCTGATGACAATTATGTGAAATTGTGGCATTCGCATCTAGATTTGCTTGTCTCCACCATTTTCATCTCAGTCCAATCCAATCTGAAACCATTTGAGCAAATACAATGATATTTACCTCATCTTCTGTTACAAGCTTTCAAAATCACAGGCTTCGGGAAAAATCAATACAAAATGCCAGCTTAGCAGCAGATGTATGCTCTGTGAGAATGCTAACTTTTCCTCTTGTATGTCTCCGCATTCCCCCACAGAGGCAGAGGGAAGAGACTGGGAGCAGGAAAAGAAGCTCTTCACCAACAACTGGGGTGGATATTGTGGTGGATGTTTATAAACTACTTGTGCTTGCAGGCCGAATGCCCGATTGTCTTGTCCGAGACGCTAACCTTTAGCATCTCGCTGCGCTTCGGCGCATCTTACAAAGTTCACTGCGAGAAGGGAGTCTTGACCCTGCGGATGATTTGAAGGACTGAAATACCACTTTCATTTATTATTTATCCAGGCTGGCCAAGGGGAAAGCAAGCCATGGCGCTGTCATACCTGACTGGCTAATGTAAGAAGTGGCCATCTCACTGCAACCCTGGGGAATCAAAGCCCATTACTGGTTTGAGAGATGGCCTAATGTCCACTGTGAACACACACACCAGATCAAAACATTAGGATGAGAGTGAGATGTACATACACACAAACACACACTCGGTGCAAACAAGACGTCGTGTAGCGGTCTAAGATGTGAGGTGAGCATTGTAACGCTTCAGAGTCCTGGAGAGATGAGAAGTAAACATTTAGAATTCAAATCTGGCCTTGTAAGATTTCTTGTAACTCCATTAAAGCCAATTCATTATGATGTACTGTTTGTTATTTTTTACATTTACAGGCTGAAATTTCTCCAACTGGGAACATGGCATTCATGTCAGTAATCTCCGAGACAATAACACAGAGAAGCCAGAGGTCTTGTGATGCTAAGAGGTCAATCAGTTTATCACTTATTGACCAAAACAATCACGGCATCTCAACAGAACTGAAAAATATACATGCATGTAGCCTGATAGCTGTAATTATAATAGATACGGTTATTTTTATGTTTACATGTTTAATTATAGGTTTTTTGATGCAAAATGTGTATTTCTGTAAGTCACCCATCTCTATGTGTATATATGTGAATAAACCTGTAATTTATTCACAGTCAAAAAGTACTGATTGGGTCTTTAAAATGTAATTCAGTGCTAATAACACTCTGCCCATTAGGGGGACCATTTCTAATGCAAAAGGACTACTTTTGCACATTTTAGCAGGTTGGAAGGTACAGTGGCCACTTCATCTGCTTTACTGTGTGTGGGTGTGTATGTGTCTGTGTGTAATTGTCAAGATGGAGGCTTAATGACCCTTTGGATCCTCAGCCGAGGTGTAGCTAATGAAGCGTATGTGTATGAAGTATAAGCCTCTGCCTTTTAATGGGATATTCCTATCAATACCATAGATCGGATTAATATTTCAAAGTTAATGTTTTTGTTGAAGAATTTGCAAAACAAACATGAGATGAGGCTTCACAGTCGCTTGTGCAGGAAAATGCAATTTTCTCCGACTTAGCCGCTCATCTTTTTAATTACAGACTTAATAGCTTTATAGATTTTTGAAAGATGAATTCTTATTGGCATTTTTATAATTACTGGTCTTTATTGCTTTTTATGAAAATAATCGTCAAGGCTCATTTACCCCACAAACCCTTAGGCCAGGCAGATGTGTTTCAATGATGAGGGCAAATAACCTCCAAAACATTGGTTCTCATTTTTCAACTGTCTGAATTTCTTACTAAATCAGCGATTTTCTTTTTCTTCATGTAAATAACTACTTTACGCCCATAAAACCAATTATTTAAGCAAGTGAACATTCTCCCTATTTAAACCAGTAGTTTCAGTACTGAATGTGTACAGACAACGGCTGTCGTATTAAAAGACGATGCAGTACTGATTGGACAGCATGTTCAAACACACTGAACCCCAGAGGCAACTAAAACCAGAACAATACACATTGGCCTACAGTGACGTGGGGTTTGGCCAGAATATCACATATGTCAACATACTATCAAATGTGCTGCTAAAATAACTGAACCTCTTCAGCATTAACACATGTACAGAGCCAGAGCGAGCCAAGGCTGCCTCAGAGCTCTGACTGTAGAGAAAATATATCTGGACACTTCAGCAAAAACATATTTAGAAGAGCTGGCCAAGGTTTCCTCATGTAGTCTGCAAAGGCCTTCGAGTGCAGCAGCCTTAGACAAACAGTGGCTTAGAGCCATACCCTGCTAATAAGTTTGACAATGAATTCGGGAAGGCAGAAGAAATTCAACCATATGAATTTGTGGGAAAGCAAAGCAGGCAAATTATCTTTTGTGAAATTCATACCCACCAATGGAAGAGACTCTTGCAATCACTATTTAATTTAGGCTGAGATCCTTCGTAGAGGGAAGAGTGTGCACTTGGCTAGACTCATCACCACTAAAAGGGAAAAATGCATTGATTTAGCCTTGAACTCCCTGTTGAACTTGGCTGGCCCGCTTCACTGTGGTTTCCCAGTACATTCCCAGTCCCTCCTCCGTTGTCCGGGACCCAGCCTGGATACAGACAATAACCGGAAAGAGTATTCAGAACATTTTGGAATAAAGTGGATGTAAATTTCACCCTTTACATTTGCCAGAAGCATCTGTTTTATCTATAAATGCTAAGTTCCAAAGAGCCAAAGCTGTGGAATATTTCAACCCATGCTTTGTTTTATTGGTTTGGAAGCACAAAAGGAAAGAAAGAAAAGTCAAAATATGACTATTTCCCCCTGGACCCCCTGCTAATAGGCAAGCCTGGCCCTTCTGTAAGCTATCCCAATCGGCACTTTCTCATAATAGGGCCATGGGTAATTTGCCAGGGCCAGGGCCAACTGAACATGTTCACAGCACTAAATGGTAAGAACAAGTCATTTGCTTGAATATTGTATATAAACTAGTTGGCAATTCAATTTTTATGGCACCAAGATTAAAGTAAAAAATCAATTTTGCTTTTGGGGGGAAATTGGGTTTCTCATAGTGTGAATAAGTGTTGGCTCAGCCTGTCTGGCCTTGGCTGTGTCTGCTGAAACTCTAAAAACAGTCCCTGTTTTGGTTCCAACATTTTCGGTCTCTATGGCACTGGATCTTGCTCTGCACTGGAGAGTCAGTGTGGTCTGAAGAGTCTCTCTGTATGTCTGCTACACATGTGAATATGCTCGACAGATGTTAGCTGGCTCCCAGGCAGACAAACTCTCCTCCCCCTGGCCTTTTTGGCTCTGATTGTGACATGGTGACACACAGTAGCATCTGGAGTTCAGACTGGGTCACCCAGGGCAAACACGATACAGAGCAGTACATCACTCGCTCTTTAAAGACCTTCCACGTCTTTGAAACGGATGAATATGAGATGATTTTGAAAAAATGAGAAGTTGTAGCAACTGGTAAGACTGAACAGCAATTGTAAGGTGAGGTTTTTTTTTTCACTTGAGGCAACCACCCAAAAACATCTGATACTCACTTTATGGAAAGGACCCAAAGGAAATGAAATCAGCTGTGTGTTATTGATTGTACAACTACTGAGCGCAAACTGTCCAGAGAAAGAGTAGAATTTCCAGTCTCCATACTGCTACATAGATTTAAGCGTGATATGATATTGGAATTACCTTAAAATTATCAGTCTACATGAAGTGATAAGTACTGAAAAGATCATACAAAAGTATAGGCACTCATCCAAAATGTAATATTCATAGAGCTGACATTCAAAACTAAATGCAGCAAAGAAGCACAAACCCAAAAGTCATTGAAAGTCAAAAGTAGATTCCCAGAAGGGGTCCTTTAAACCATATGTGAATTCAAATTAAATTAAACCCTATAGCATCTTTAGTACCAAAGGCAGCCAACCTCAATTCCATCCCTGTATGCTGCCAAAGGACATATTTGAAAACGAACAATAAAAAAAGATGCCTGGTTGCCTTTAAACCTCAAGACTGTGGTTTGTTGTTTTATTTCTCACAAGAAGTTAAGCGATGAGGAGCTTTTTTAGGTTTCAAATTATGCTCATTTTTTATACATATTACTATTTCATGATGATCTATTTGACAGGATTGTGAAAATTGCTGTTGTTTGAAGGCCACGTTTTGATTGTCAACGATGAATACATCTAAGGTGTAAACACCCACCTATTTAAATATACCCCCTTTTCTATTCCTTACCTTTTTGATAGACTTGATACAAAACTATTCGTCTACATTTCCATCGTTAGCTGTAGTCAACCGTGTTCAGAGACAGTCAAGCGTCAGCTCATGAAACAAACATTTAGCAAGCACACAACAGCAAAGCTGCCAGCTGACGTGCACCCGTTCAAATCCATCCCGTCATGTAAATAACTTGTTTCAGTGTGCTTTCAATTAAAGCGGAGGACGGAGTGCCATTGCTGCCTTTGATGGATGAGCTTAGATATTGGAGTGTACCGTTGGATGACAAAACGTTCCCCCACTCCACCTCAACTCCTCTTTCCTATTGATTGTCCTGGCGGTTATTCATCAGGGCGGTGGCCACTGTCAGATCAGCTGCTCCTTCTCCGCACAAAACACATTTTCCACAGTTATTGATAAAGCTATTTGACCTTTTTATTTAAATGTGTGTGTATGTGTCTGTGTAACATGCACACATCTGTGTTTTCTTTCTCTCTGCTCTTGCCAGAGGCTTGCAGATCACTGCAGCTACATGAATAAAGTCAGGCTGTTTTGATTAACGCCAAATGAGTAGGTCTATTCTTTGCAGATGTCTGTTTCAGCAGTACTGAGCCTTGCTTTCACATAACAAAAATAAACCCCAAACCTGTTTTACAGTTTGGCAAAGGTAAGCACACACATACAGTGCATACATAGAGAATTTGCACACACATATGCCTGTATTCATATACATCAGTGGTCTCACACTTATTGTGACTTGCATACCTGCATACATAGTTTTTTAATGTTTTGAATATTTTCTGCTCTTTTATCAAGGTGAAGACAGGCTGTCTTGGCTGCTAGTCCAACAGTAAATGTGCCCTGAGTTAAAAAGGCCAACAGTGGAGCCTTTGGTTGTACAGTGGCTAATGGAGGGAGAGGATAATGACTTAGCAGGACCTCTGTGCTGTCAGTCCTAGTAAAGTAAACCAAAATCTAGAAATCTGTAAAATATACCACATGACAACTGATGTGTTTCAGGTCACCTTCATAAGCTGCTATGGTAGTAAGTGTAAAACTGTACAGTGCCCATTCTCATAATCGGTAGAGGAAGTGAACAGGCATGCAAGGACACATGACTACAGTACAGGGTAGCAGAATATACCCAACTTAAAAAGAAACAATGTACACATCATACAGATATATCACTTTCCCTCCTTATCTACTGCATATGTTTAACATATAAAACATCCTCTAACAAGTAACTACCAGACCTGCACTGGCTACAAAGAAACACTAATCCCATCCCCAAATAAAAATTGAAATTGTAAATTTATTTGAAGCCCTGTGACCCTGTACTTGGTGCTTACTGGGTATGTCTGTAGAGCAAGTCTATAGCAAAATCAAGGCAATTACTGCATAATACATTTAAGAACCACATCACCAGTTGCTCAGTATGTTTATCACACAGCCACAGTAGTAGACTGTTTTGTCATGAGTAAAGCCAGAGAGCAAGGAGAGTAAAATTTTACTCACCCTAGTAGGAAAACCATTCTCTTGTCCTTCAATGCTGCAAACGGTTCTATAACCATATCATATAATTTCCCAACAGACTTAAGGTTTTTCACAATAAAGGACTCAACTTACGTTTTGGCTAAGTGGTCTCTCCTGTCCAGATGTGTGCTGACCTGTTTCAGAGAAACCATCAGATTCTATTTTCACTCAGTGGTAGTTTTGTGCAGTGTTTCACCAGAGGGATCAGATGCATAAAACTCTCTGTACTTACTTGCTAGATTCGGTGATTTTTAAGATACAACTATTTAGTATTACCTAAACATGTTTTGGGCAAAATATTATGCCACTTAGGATACACTTTCAATTAGTATAGTAGGAAAAATGCTCATTGAACGTATTTGCAAAATGTTCGTATTAAACTTTTGCAAAATGTGTACTGTCAAGTGTTTTTTTCAGTTTTTTTATTCCTACTCTGTCCACTCATGGAACATGATTAAGGCATTTTTACCACATGTTTGGCAGCTAACATCATTAGATGAAGGTTAGAAAAGAAACAAGTGGGTAATGACTTATGATTTAAGTACGGTTAAGGTTAGGTAACTAAAGCCACTTGGTTAAAAAGATCATGGTCATGTTAAATTTGACATAAGTCAGCTTGGACTTCCAGTATAAAACAAAGAAATCATGAAATTGAGGTAGAGAATGAATAGCTTGATCAAAACAAAGATAGATTTTCTGTTGGTGTTTTTATTTATATGATGACTCACAGCTGTGTTTGTATGGTGTATGATTTTAAACCCTGTTGAGATTGAAGCACAAAAGTTTTATCCTATGAAATTCATGCTTATGTCTTTTCCTTGCTATCAATAATTAAGACTAGATCTTGCGATGAAAAAGTAATTTCCCTTGAAAGAACTGGATAGAATTGACATAAACCCCAGACCTAAAAACACACCCCAAGAGGTATCTAAAAGCTCAGTAGGTGCCAATAAAAGTGGAAAAACAGAAATCTTTCCAGCAAAACACAACAACAAGAACAAGAACAACCCATTGAAGTGGAGAAGTGAAAAACAAGAGAGACTTAAGGTGATTCTCATCTTCGACTCCAAAGCCTTGGCACTCCAAAAAAAAAGTGGGAATGTAATTTCCCAGACTAGGAACATAAGCCAAGAGTAATCTGGCCTGTAATACCTCATAGTCCTTAAATAAAAGCCCTCCATTTTAAGTCTTGAACCTCGTTTTTTCCCCCCTCCCTTCCCCACCTTTAATAGGATTTGGTAGAAAATGGCTTTGTGAATCGCTCCTCTTCGTCTTGCTCAAGGAAGAGCAGGCTATTCTCATTGAGAAGTGCTTAATTGCTTTAAATGACTGATGATACATCTGGGGAGAAGGGCCTTGAGCTAGGGGCCACAGCCAACCACACAACAGATAGCTCTCATGGACGATGGGAGGAAGTGTGCGTCAGTGTGTGTGTGCGAGACAGCCTACGTGTGTGTGTGTGTGTGTGTGTGTTTGTGTGTGTGTGTGTACTTGTTTGTAACAAAGATGAGCCGCTGGGGATGGACGGTTTTCCATAAGGGTCATAAGAGTGTGCATGTCATGCATGGATGTGTGTGAACATGCAACTCCCTGCCTGCGTGTGTGTATGTGTGTGAGAGAGAGCGAGAGGGTCGCCAGGCAGTGTTCGTCCTATCGACACCCCAGTAACAGACTAAATTAAAGCTGTGATGAATTGTGGCTGTCACGGCAGGAGAGAGGGAGACTCTGCGCCGTATTCCACCTCTGATTAGGTGGGGATAGAAAGATACAGAATATCATTATCAATATGTAGCACTATATTTTCATTAGATTTTTCTCTCTGCAGTGGACAGCTTGATAGCAGGATGATTTTTCATTTCGAGAAAAGATTAAACATCTTCATTCATGTCAGTGAGGAGTTTAGTGTAATTTCTGTCGTGTTTTCTGTCGGTGATGGGAATGTGTGTGATGATCTCAATGTGTCAAAATAGCTCTGACGGTTGGGATTTTACCATTTTCTTTTTAATAAAACAATTTTAAAAGCTGGTTAAGGTGTAACATGTGCAATTAAAATGTAAAATTTTGAAATCCTAAAAGCTCTTTCATCATTGTAGGGAGCTTGTGGCCATTGAGGAGGCAGAAGCTTTTGGCTGTTTGCTAAAAGAAGTAGAAAGTCAGAGTAGAAGCAGGGATTGAGGGGTATTGCATGTTTGTGCTCACTGTGCTTTGAAAGTGGCATCCTTTGGGTAGACCACAACGGTTTTTTATTCAGTCACAACCGCAGTGGTATACCTGAGGAAGCAACATGATGCACGAAAACACAAATTTAGCTCAGTAAACTTGCATGTACACACTGTACTTTTCAAGACTAATGAGGCAGAAGTAGTTTCTTTGAGGTTCAAATCCAACACATGCAACAAACAACTAAGGTATGCCTGCAAAACACACCTGATGTTTTATAGAAAAATATTAACTCTGTACAGGGTTAGCAAACATGAAAGTATCCAACCTTTTTTGGCCACATTATTATAACATTACCAAGAGTTGCTCTGACATGGTCAAAATATGAAAATATTCTCCTTGAAATTGTCCATAGTTTTATACAAAAGAAGGGATTCTTTCTGCTGTTCAACAATCTGTTTTCAGTGTGTTTTACTCTGCTGCTGTTGTTATCGTCTGGTTTTGCAGTTGGACCACAAATCTCACCGTGAATTTTAACATCTGCTGAGCTCACGACCCCCTGGTGGAGTCTACGGTGAGAGAGCTGGTAATCAGGTGTACACAGAGACTGTCATCAGTCGCAAGGCAGACTTTTGCAGACTTATAAGAATTGTTTTGTGCCTTCTCCTATCCAATCTTTTCAAATTGTTCCCATCTGACTCATCATGGTAGCTCTACAACGGCACCAATCACATATATAGAAATAGAGAGCGAAAGACAGAGGGAGAATGGACTGTAATTGCAAGGAGGACCAAACATTGCTGCATTATTGCGAGCTATTCTCAAAGAAATAAGGGTTTTCGATTGTCTACTCTTTCAATGTGCGTACGTTTGTGTGTTTCTTCTTTCTACAAATATTAGCATTTGAGATATGAATATCAATATGTGTCTGTGTCCAGCTGCATTGTTACCATGGCAGTTGTTGTGGTGACCCCACTAACGTCTAAATAACACTCAAAGAAAATGATAATGACCTTCTCTGAAATCCTTCTTTTTAATTGCAAAACATAGATTTTGTAGTTGATCCTGTTATGATTGATTTTTGTTTCCAAGTAAATATTTGTGTGAGGCAATGAAAGATGAGATGTATGGATAATGTTGTTGTTGTTGTAGATTAATTTATGGATGTAATGTATGGCGGGTGAGGCCTCAGACATGTGCCTTCATGCAATACCAGCCCAAAAGCAAAGTATTCAATGTTGTAGCATTTAACTCTTAGCTGCCCCTCTGTCTATCTTCATCTCTTTATTCCACCAAAGTACTTTTTTAGCATAATACAACTTGTCGCACATTGTGGTTGCTCTATTATAAGGGAATTAAACAACTCACTAAATGTAGGATCATGATCACAAAATGCCAGTATTCCACTATGATACTCCCTGATAACTCTAACATTTATGTTTTTAATGATGGAGACATTACAGCCAAATTATATAAAAATAAAATTTACTGTAAGGCAAACTTGGCTTCCTTACTTTATGTGGTACACAAATACAATCATGTAAACTGATTAAACATGACTCCTTTCTATATTAATGGTACTTAACTCCAGTCTTGTATATATTCCATATATCAATGTTTCCCCCAGAGATATGTCTTGGCAGAGCTACTCAAACACTATTTACACCATGTGATACTAAAAATCGCAATTGAAAGTGATGCATAGGAAACTATTTTAGGTGACCCAACCCCAGGTATTCGGTGGTTAGGGGGATACACATATATCCTCCCATGGTGGTAGGCTGTATATGTGTATATATTGTTTTATCAGTGACCCGTATCCTGTTTACCTGATGGAGGCAAAAGCTCAGTGTCGAAACTCCTTAAAAGTCAAAGCCAAAGGGGGGGGAAAGGGTGGAGGAGCAGATCCAAACGTATACCACATGTTATCACACACACACACACACACACACACACACACACACACACACACACACACACATTCAGACATACGCACACATACATACACTCGCCACCAGCCGTGGGGCGCCATGGTTACCTTGGAACTTTAACGTGGACCAGCTGGTGTACTTGGGTTGTGAAATTGCATTGCGCACAGACACACACACACACACACACACACACACACAGACTCACACACACACATTTGCAGAGGATCAAAGGGAGTTGGAGCCCTGCACAGCAGCCCTCCTGCTCCTGCCCTTGGCTAAATGGACAACCAAACATTCCAGGCTGTCCAGCCCAGTAATATCTGGCCTGCAGCCTAATGAAGATCGACTGTGTTTATAATTCTCATGTTTGCTCTGATCACTAACATAATCCTTTCTATACACAAAACATAGAGACAGAAAACACTCTTTGTTTCTTCATATTAAGCCAAAGTGTAGAAGAAGAAAAGAAGAATGAGAAGACGTACGTAAAGATGAAATACAAACCCAGTTTTAGTAGACTTTGTAGCTCTTTGCATTTCCACACAGGGCATCACATGATCTCAAACAAAGGAGAAGGCACCACGGGATGTTTTTCTGCCTGCTTGAGACTTTGACACCTGCCTCGCCGCAGCAAATTGGAATGGCTCACTCTCAAATGAGATTTCTGCCCGCCGCATGGGGAGAGAGAAGAAGGTCACCCATTACAACTATTCTACATGACTCACAGAGTTATCACATCTCTGCTCGCCTACCTTCCCTTTAATTAGCTTCGGGGACCTGGGCGAGGTGTGGGTGCATGTTAGTGTGTGTGTGTTTGTGCGCACGTCTGTCTGATATACACAGAGGCTCTATTTCTCTCTTGCTTTCTCTCCTTTCATCTATGTTTGCACCAAAATTAAAATCCCATGTTGCTTTTCAGGGACATGCAGTATTTCTTTAACAACAAGTTTACTGACCCATGAAATCTGCCCTTATTTAGCCTGCACTGTGAATCAGAGATTACTGTTATCACTATGATGCATGCTACACTGAGTATGACTGGTGATGTGGTGCAGTTTTGTGCTTGTGTGAAGTTGGTCTTTTGTTTTTTTGTGACTAAATAAATGACAAGATGCAGTTTAGTTGTACTTAACATTCAAGAACTCCCCTGTTTCTAACATATCCCATTCGCTTTGGAGATTGCAGTAAACAGAACATTTGGACAGCAGGGGTAAAGGACTAATAATATGTCCTTTTTTGTATTTTTGAGACTCAATATTTTGCTTTGCACTAACATGCTGGTTTAATGACAGTCGTATAACACTTAATCAGTTTTTCATGAAATGCCTCAACAAAGCACACAAAGCACAGCAAATGATGGCCCCGTTTAGAGTTAAATAGATGATAAAGCAGGGTATGCTTTAGGGCATGGCTACCTTGTGATTGACAAGTCGCTACCACAGCGACCTGTCAGTCAGGATAGAAACAATGCATATCCACTGCACATTGTACATTTAACTAGCCATGAACTTGTTTTTAGGTGCTGTCAGTGTTTTCATCTAAGATCTTTGACTCTTTCACAGTGTTTTCAGTTCATGAAATGATATTTTGTAACATTTTGGTCGCCTAAAAAATTATTCAGCGTTCAGCTGTACTAAAATACACTCTAAGGAGCCGGCTGTTCATTTTTTCAGGTAAGTACATTCTCGCTGCTTACTGTACAAAAACACAATTTTTATAACTTTATTCACAGATTTTGGTGAAACTGGATCATATTTTATGGAGAAAATGTTTTCTGGTTTTCCCTCTGATGTCCTTCTGCAGCTCTGCGTCAGCTCTCTGTGATTTACAGAGAGTTGAGTTTCCTGATGGACAGATAGCTTTAAAGTAACTGCTAACTGCTGTTTTTGTAGCAGCTAGTGGTCCTTTTAGCTTAGCTGACTGCCCAGACTGGGAGTTCGGGGCCCCGAGTGAGTGTTGGTGTTCACACCGCTAGCACAAGAGCTTTGGACTGCTGGGAGGAGGAGGTTTTAAGGCCTGGGCTCCGAGCTCCCAGTCTGGGCAGAGTCAGCTAGCTAATAGCACTAGCTGCACGACTAACAGAGCTAACGGTAGCTACGGCAAGCAGTAGTTAGTGTTTACTTTTGCAACAAGTAAAGCCATCTGTCCATCAAGAAACTAACTAACTTTCCTTCACAACCGAAAAAGCACTTCCTGCGAGACATATTGAACAACTTTCAAAAATTTGAAGAGTAGTCCTGAGCAAAGCAGTCTCCACAGTAGTCTTTTAGCGCTATGAGCTGTCGAATAACTTAGACTGAGCGGGTGGATGGGCGCGTCCCTGTAGTTGGGCGCGCTGTGCCTGGACCAGATCATGAGCGAGCATCAACAAGTTGATGTCAATAAGGCTCAAAAGTCGATATAAATGTTGGAAACCCAGTATTCAGAGCAGTCTGAAGCTTGAGCTTTTTTCTTACAGGGATTACTTTTACATATGTTTACCTCATTATTTGAAACTTGAATATGTTGAACAAGTTGAATATGAACATCTGACATTATAACACACACACACACACACACACACACACACATATATATATATATATATATATATATATATATATAATTTCAGTTAACTGAATATCTTTTGGATAGATGTGATGGGATTGTAACTGGGAAAACAATCTGCAGATTAATCGGTAACTAAAATAATCGTTAGTTGCAGCCCTAATTTTTGGTACTGATGTTCAATTCAAACTCAGCTTTTATTGTTATTGTACTTGCATACAACAAAGCATCTTTTCGTTCAAAGATAGTGCTAGTACGGCAAGTAAAACCACAATTATTACTACTTCTGCTATAATAATGCTGACAAAAGCATTAAGTCAGACAAAGCAACTTGGCAGTCAAATTCATTTAAAGAGCCAAGTGTGTTTGAAATTCCGCTTCAGGAGTGAAGGCTAATATACTGACTGGCTTAGCATTGATTGAGGAAGGGAGAAGTGAGGAGAAGAGAGCAGAGTAAATGTGACTTGACTTAAGGCAAGATAAACCCTGAGCTTGAAGGTCCTGGTCCAGGATCCTCCAGTCAGAGGGACTATGATTCCTGAGTCCTGACGTTGTGGCTTTCTGTAATGCTTTTATCAATGAATGCACGCATGCATGTACACAAACTCTGTCTCTGCTGTCGCAATCATACACTTTCTGCCTCTCTCTCTCACACACACACATAGGCCCAGTGCATCAATACCAAAAGGGTTTAATCAACTCTCAGAGGAAGACATCATTGCATTTAGAATCAAACCTATGGAATCGATACCTGTGTTACACTTAAAATGACAAAGTGCTTAGACGGAGCTCATGCAGGCACACAGCCCCGGGGTAAGTTTTGAATGTATAGATGGATGTGTGGATCGTTTATGGTTGTGATTTTAGATGTGTGATAGATCCTTGCAAATCCAAACCCCTCTGGCTTAGACAACCTTTCCACCTGTGAAATATCTGAACACCAACAAATAGAAACAATATTGTGAATACAATAAACTACCTTGAAATAATGCACTGCAGACACATGCAGGGTGTCCAGCTGCTCTTGGGATGCAATTAAATCACTAGTGATGTGACCAATTTGTTTATGCCTGCTGATATTACATTTTCAGTTTTAATTGCTTTACACTCTTTTGATATATTGTAGCCCACACGAAAAAGCCAATATAATTACTGTCATGAGCTGCCAACAATGCAACTTGTATAGAATTAGAGGAAGGCAAGTAATCGAAAGAGTGACTAATAATATATTTCAGAGAAGAAATTCACATAAAATACAGTGTTCAAATATGCATATATAATTAAAAATCACAAAATTAAACATAATTCAATAATTGAGGCAATATTGTTTTTTCTACTTTTATCTTTATAAATTTAACTTTTACCTTAACTGTTGTCCTACAACAGTAATTCAACTTTCAACTAGGTCAGTTCAGGCTAGGATGCTTCACTACTATTTATTTGTCTATTATTTAACTTTGATAAGTATTTATTAACAAGTCTATACTCAGGGCCCGTGTTAATATATTGGAATACAGCAAAGCCTAACCTATCACCACAGCTGCTGTCACCATCAAGAAAAGGATCTCAAGAATCATCACTAAAAAGACTGTTATTTTAATTATCATAAGGAAACAATTTTATAGGTAATTTCTGCAAAACACATTTTTTCTTATGTGTATTTCTTATACCTTTCTAATGATGAACTTTTGGAATCTAACTTAGTGTGTCGTCAGGGGACCTTCACTTTAAGTCAATGTGTCAATATAAGCTTAAGTGAAGGAGTGGCTTGAAAGCTAACCACAGAATCAGACTAAGTGTGAATTTCCATTTCTCTCACACGGCTGGTAATTACGGCTGCACTCCCTCATCCTTATTCTCCCAAACTGTCTTTGCCTGCAGTGTGCGTGCATGTAAGTATGTGTAAGAAAGAGAAGGGGAGAGGGTGCGAGAGAACGAGCCTTATATATTATTGCAGTCACGCTGCCCACGTCTGAAAACATTGCACAGGCAGTGCAAGGGAAATGTAAATCTGAGTTTGCTGAATCTAACACACACACACACACGCCCACACAGAGGAGAAAAAAAAAACTCATCTCCCCTCTCTCCCTTATACACACATAATGCATTAAAATGGAAAACAGCTCACACTGGCCACGGCATTGAAGGGGGCCCTAATATTTGTTTTTCTCTCCCCTGTAGTGTCCTCATTGCCAATGACCAAATTTATAATAATCTCTGCCTCAGAGTCCAGTGCTGCTTTCAGAATGTATAATCACCTCGGCAGTGGTTCCTTTAGCCTGGCCCTGGCTAGCTACAGTTCCTTTTAGCTCTGCTTCAGTGATACTGCAATTGCTCCCAATCCCTGAAATCTGCTTGTAGGTTGGACTGTCTGTATGTATGGTCTGTTTTCACAAGGACACATACAACCACAGTAAGGTATTGCATGCAATCATCCGGCGAATCACTGAGTTTTACCTGCAGTCACCTAAACAATACCTATATGACAAAGAGGACTACATGCATATACACGTGGCAGATATTTGCCTTTGCTCATAGCCATTTTGCCACCTTCTTGCTCTGTTTGTAACTCAGAACAGAACCAGCTCTCGGTCAAGTTTCCAACCTGCTGCCCATTACCTGTGTTGCAGTTCAGTGCGTAGAGTATATGAGCAACACTGCCAGGTTCAGGGATTCACACTGGGATGACTTGGACACCTGAAAGAGAGGTGCATAGACTCCATGCACCTAATGCGAATACATTTCATGTGAAAAAGTGACAAAAACACAAAATAATTGTATGCATTACTCATGACTCAAAACTGGCTGTGGTTTGATACTGGGGGTGTGGAATTTCAAACTTTGCTCTGTTATAGATTTTGTGGTTCTGAAAACTGACGAGACAGCAGTAAATGGTTAAACTAAACTCTAGCCATCAAAAGTTCTTTAAGAAACTGAAAACATCATTGTTTAACTAAACACTTGTAATAACAATAAATTACAGCAAACTAATCTCAGCACTCAGGCCATGTGACTTGCACCATCTTGGACCTGGAATGAAGTTCAGCTACAGTTGCTGCATTTCACACTTTCGCTGTGTAACCACAGGAATGATATTGTGAAGAAGCTACAGGATGAGCAGCCTTTATTACTAAGGTTAGCAATGGCTCTGACAAATTTTTAGAAAATCATGATTTGGATATGTTTTGATGCTTTCTTGATTTACTGATCATTTTGAAATATTGCAGGGAGCCCCAGAGTGAGCTGCTTAGATGAAGTGGCGCAGGGTAAGTAACTTCTGCTATGCTGTACTATGCATATTTCTTATTTTCAAGAGTTAGTCTGTCGTGCTCTGTTTATTTTATTTTTATTTTGTCCAATATTTTGTCCAGTTTTTCTGAGAATGTACTTTTGTATAAAGCTTAGACTACCATAAAAACATCCACTCATGGTTTTTCCAAAATATTTTAAAGTTAAACGCTTTGATGTGGTGACAGGTTTCAGAAAAACTGACCGTCTAAACCAAATTTTTACTTTTAAAAGATGTCCCTGTATTCAAACATTATGACAGTTTTCCTATTGGAGAACTCACTTAAAGGTCCAGTGTCTAGGATTTAGTGGCATCTCGTGGTGAAATTGCAGTTTGCAAATATTTGAATACCGCTCGCATCACCCTCCCCTTCCAAACGTATTGGAGAAACTATGGTGGCCACGAAACTCTCATGAAACAGCCCTATATAGAGCCAGTGTTTAGTTTGCCTGTTCTGGGCTACTGTAGAAACATGGCGATGCAACATGGCGACCTCCGTGGAAGGGGAGCTGCTCTGTATGTAGATGAAAACACAACAATTCTTATTTTCAGGTGATTATATACTGATGAAAAAATAATTTCCATTTCTGCCAATAACTCCTCCTAAATTTTACACACTGGCCTTTAAGGCCTGTATAAGATGTTAGTTTTCAAATATTTAAGGTACAATTCTTCTTGACATTTGAATTTTCCAAACTGAATAACTGTGTCTTCAAATTCTTCACTTTGGAGTACTCAAATGAATTTTCCTGACCAGATGGAAAGAGCAGAAAAATGTATTTTGTTCTTGTAAGTTTTAACTGACCTTGAGTCCAGCTGGCTTTGTCTATGTAGTTTTCTAACTAAAGCTTTCCTTTTCTTGTCAAACAGTACTCGTGAGCAGTCATACAAAACCCCATCATAAGGTTAAGTTTGTGTGTGTGTGTGTGTGTGTGTGTGTGTGTGTGTGTGTGTGTGTTGTGTATGTACAGTACTTGCATGTACTGTAGGTGTTGGTACAATTCCTTACTTAATACATCTCAGGCTTTGTCAAGCCATACTTACCTCAGTACATCTTACTTAAGGAAACACATTAGTGCTTTGACTAAATGGGGCAAACACAATAGAAGAAGGAAAAAAACTAATAAAAACCTTGTTATAGCACCAGTGAACTAGTCGACAGATTTTATGTGAGGTACACAAACCGAAACACAGGTTACACTGTACACCAGGCCTGTTCACTTGGTGGCCTGTGGGCAACATCCGGCCCAGAAGCAACCTCCGAGTGGCCCAGCATACATAAATCTGATACATGACAAAATAAGTAAACTACATATATAGTGTATGGAAGTAGCTAACGAGTGAGCCATCTCGCTTCCTTCTCATCGCTGTTTAGAGTTCCACATGCGCAGTACCGATCGGGCAGGATGTTTAAGGATGTAGCGACACCACCAATCATGTCTTTCACAAATCAACTTTTTCTCATGTGAGTTCGAACACGCATAGTAGCTTTTCAAAACATCTGGCTATTGACAATCACAAGTAGGGAAGTGCTCTACTGAAAATATGTCTCTGTCAACCCTGAAATGTAAATTCTGACAATGAAAACCGTCAGTTTAACCTTGCCTGGACTGGCAAGTATTTGTTTATTTTACCCCCTTTTCCAAACAGCTGCTATTTTTTTATTACATTCATTTGCATTTGTTTACAATTTGTCATTACCAAAAGCTAAAAAAAAAAAAAAAGGTTTTAAATAGGCTGCTGAAAATGAAAATGGCTGGCCCATCTACATTTCCTGGTTTTAAAATCTGGCCCAATTGAATTTGTAATTGAATAGCCCTGCTGTGCATCTTTCCTATGAATCAGACCTGACATTTCAGTGCACAAATTTGGTTAAAGGTCCAATTTATTAATGGGAAATTAATTATGCCACCAAAAAAAAAAAAGTTCTTACCAATGTAAAGTCACCACCATCTGGTTGAACTTATCTCCAAAAATGATCAGTCCAGAACTGATCTGTCAAAAAGCCCAAGTTTCTCCCATTGTATTACAGCTCAAACGAAATAGGCAGAATGTTGTTTTGTCACATTTTACCCCAAAAGACAATTAACAAAGAAAAGAAAGGTTGGACATATCAAATAAATGTGTAATTTGTAATTTTATAACAAATCAGAGACAGATCTAAACCCAGCTGGTCTCAGGGGAGTTAAAGGTGGGTTATGCGATTCTAATCCAATACACGTCTTTTTGTCAAATTCAGCTAATATCTCCTCACAGTTCGCTAGCTGTCAGCTCAGTGTCTGTGTGTTGAAAAAAAAAACCTCTGGTGTTTGTACACAGCCCTGGCTCTGTAGATGGGGAACAAACAAAGTGGCTTGGACCGAGCCACACAACAGTATTCCAGCCATGATTTGTCAGGTAACGTTAAATGACTTACCCACAGACATTCAGCTTACTTTCTAGTTTGCCAAGATATGCAGCTGTTGGCTTTGCAGCAGCAACTGTAGCGACAGTTTGCTAACCCACAACGTAGCTAAGCTAACCCACAACCTAGCTAATGTTAGTGACATTACTTGCTGCGTCGTCGTTCGCTCTATATCGTGGTATTTGTCATGGTATTGGATCACTCCAGAATCATATACCCCCCCCTTAAAGGTAATTCTGAAAAGAATGCTGACTGGCATATTTACCCTGCATGTTTTGTACCATTCATTATTCTTATGAAAAATATATATTTTATTGCTAGTGCTCATTGCCTTGCAAGGGCAGAAGCAACAACAAACATCACAACAAACAAGTTCAAAGCTTTATTGTGATATGAATTTTTGTTGCATGTGTGTCTTTTATTTTGTTCAAATACTACATTGCTATTACTTAAATGAGACATTAAAAATGAAATGTTTCCTAACCAAATCAGATTTCCTTTCAGTTCTTCTTTCATGTTATCATCTACCTCCCTCTCCATCCCTGTTTTCTTTGCTGCTCTCACTTTGCTAGACAAGGTTGCATCACCAAATCAGTTTTCCAAGAACAGACAGACACCTGCATGTCCATACAAATACAGACACATGATAAACACACATTTCCCTTTGTCATCTAAGCACATATACAAATGAAGTACTCACACATATGACCAGTCTTGATTAATCAATTGGCTAAAACAATTTTTTACAACCCAGCGCCTCCAGGGGCGTTATCTCAGGCAGAATGCGTCTGCATAAATCATAACTCAGATCAATCTGATGATTGCAGCAGTGATAGCCCCTGCTTCTGCACCACCTCTGCCAGGCCTGAAGTTATTTCCCTCTCCCGAAATGCATAATAACAGTAATAATAATAATATGCACGTCAAACCTAGCTCATAAATATCAGGATCAATCTGGCTTGGGAGAGGATACATATGCTCAAATGTTTACATATGCTCACTCAAACGAGGGACAAGTGAGTGCCCTGCCAGTGTTTGTCTGCATGTTACAGAAAAAGAGAGAGAAACAAAGAGAGCCGAGTGACCCGTTACATGCATATTTTGCTAATTTGTATGTGTGATTTTGTCCCTGCGTGTATTTGTGTGTCCTCCCATCTTGCATGAGTGATGACTTCAAGCAACTGTGACCCCCACACATCACCCCTCCATGCATATAAAAACAGCCTGCTGCTTTAATATCCTCATTTAATGACTAGCCCCAGTGAAAGACCATTAACGTAATGACATCACGCTGGCCATCTCACACACACCACACACAAAAGCATGCTAACTCTGAGTGGTGCCATTCTCTTCTTTCACTAATGAACAATGAATTAACAGTAGAGGTGAAATGTTTTTCATTATTATGCTTGTGTGAGTACAGCTATGTCTTCATTTTACCTCTAATAGGAGATCTTTGCGATTGTTTGTCCGCACATAGGCTACAAAATCTATGTGTGTGTTGGAAAATGTGTGTGTAATGGCAGCGGAGTTGGGGGTTGCAGTTTCATCTTACTAATTCAAGGACAGTTCCTAATCATGCAGAGTGAGTACATGGAGACATTACAGGAACATATGCATTAACCTCTTGCATATTTACGTCATGGACACACACATACACAAACGCGAACACACACATGTATGCTGACTACACACAAGCAATTTGTAATATTGAATAGCTGACACAGTAAGATTTCATAATCTATTGACAGTGTCACAGCACAGTCATGCAAGGTGGTGGAGCTATTGATAAACATAGTATTGGCCTGTCATCTGTGTTCCTTAATCTGGGCTGATGTAACTCAGTGCAGACAGCAAATCTAAGGTCACCACTGATGACATCACAGCACCGACGGGGGATGAGGACTCCCTAAAGCAGGGCTTTCCCATGTGTACTGTGTTGGAGCACTTCACTTAATAAAGATTCCTGTTTTTTTATCTGTTACTACCAAATGACACAAACAAATGTTTAAAGGATATAAGAATAATTTTATTGTTTAATACAGGCAGTACACAAATTATTTATTGCATAGATTACAAAATTACACTGTCATTAAGGGTTTCTTGAAAAGTTCATAAAGCAAACATAGTACATAATCTTCATTTATAAAAAACAAACAAAAAATAATTTACACATTGGTTTTGAATAACAATGCAAAGTAACTTAAATTGGAAATGTGGCAAAATCATGTTTTGGCATTAAAAAGAGTGTTGTCATCGCACACAACACAAACATACACACACATACATTGATATATATACACATTTGCATAGTAAGCACCCAGACATACACTGAAACACAAAGGCAAAAAACAAAATCAAGTTATCAAAATCCCTCTTCCCAAACCATAAATGAGTTGATGTCATTCTGTTAAAAAAAATGAAACAACATTAAACTCAGTGCTGTATCATGAACAGTTCATAATTCTAATCAGTGGGCTAATACAGTTGATATACTATACCTCTGGATTCAAGTCCCCCATGGTGGCAATTATCGCCAAACACCCAAGATCAACATCCCAGCACACGCACTTGTAAATATGCATACGCACACCATTCACATAATTTTTGTCCTTCCAATTAGAATTTTTAATATCCTGGTCAGCGTTAATGGAGATTAATGACCAATCTCCATGGTGAATTCCAACGTCATCTATTATCATTCCAGCCTTGGTCCCAGTCCGCTTTAATTACATCCTCAAAATGCCCTCCGCTCTACAACCCCCAGCTCCCTAAGATCAATCAATAATTTTAATTTTCGGATGCCCCCCAACCCCGCTCCAATCCCTACCCTCGTCCTCTGCTTTTCCTTCTTTCTTCCTTCTCCGTGCTTGTCGATTTGTTTCCAAAGAAAATCAAATGCCGTAGAATAAAGGCTTATGGGGAATTAATTACCCATCTCGTCTGTAGCTCCCTTTGATTCCTTCGTTTGTTTGTCCGTTAGTTCAGTCGTTTGTCCCTTGTTTCTCTCTTGTGTCTGCTATGTCTTTCCTCCCTCGCCCTCTCACTGTCTGGCGCATGGGGGGCACTTTCCACTCTTCCTCCCCTTCTTGTCACGTAATTAGCATGCAGATATGCATTGCCTGATTCGCAAGTCAAATTGCCTCG
Organism: Siniperca chuatsi; assembly: GCF_020085105.1. Taxonomy (NCBI): domain Eukaryota; kingdom Metazoa; phylum Chordata; class Actinopteri; order Centrarchiformes; family Sinipercidae; genus Siniperca; species Siniperca chuatsi. The sequence continues at coordinate 11,942,114 of NC_058060.1, forward strand.
CTACTTCCCCCTCTCTGTGTCTATGCTATATTTTGAGGCTCTGATTGTTCTTATTTAAATAGGGTGTTTGATTTGGGCAACCCCCCTTCCATCCAGTCTACCCAAACACACACACACATATGAACACACACAGTGTGTGATAACATTCCTCTTTATCTGCAGGCGACAGAGCTTTGCCCAATCTACTCCTACACCCTGCTCTGCTGCCAATCATGCAAAACATGAAAAATTAACCACTTTTCCAATCTTGTGGCCATTTCAAAACACCTTGGGTGTGTTGCAGCCTGTCTGAGCCTCTTTTTCTGTAGGTCCTATGAACCAGCCTGCCAATAATATTCAGCATACCTCAATGGCAGGTTTCATATGATGCATGCTTTTCTTTTTGGTGTGAAAATCTCTTGCTTTGTTGGCCCACATTCAAACAGACAAGAATACAGTACAGTATCTGTTTTGCACCCCCCCAACACTACACAAATACATTTTGTCTCCCTCCCTCTCTCTCTGTCACACACACACACAGAGCACGTCTGCTGGTGCAGGAAGATGTTTGCTCAGCACATTTCAATATGAACATCATAATACTCTATCTAGCTGCCATCCGTTTTTCTTGTCATAAACCAACACAAGCCAGCAGTTTTTGCTTCCTGAAGGAAGAAAAAAAAAAATCCCATTCTTTTTCCCACTAAAACTCAAATTTCATTATGTAAAAAAAAAAGATTGAAGTGGGTTGCAACATCTATTTTTGATGACTATGAAAAAAGATATGTGAGGAGAGTCAATATTTGACCTTTGCCATATTGCATAAATGGAGGTCAGGTTGGAGGCCAGACCTCTATTTTTCACCCTCATTTTGCTTTAGACTCTCAAACCTACTTAAATATCTCACCCAGTGCATACAGTGATACTGAAATCTTAAATTATCATCATTCCTTCACAGATAAGAGGTAGCAGAAGTTCACTGGTCCCATTGAGGCAATATGGCGAAAGTAAAATGCCATGGTCTGGTTAGGGAATTTCCTGCTACTGTATGTGTCCTCACATGTGATCCTAACACATAAACACACAGACAGCAACAAGTGTCAGAGTGTAGAGGGAGGTTTCCCTGCGTAGTCATGTCTTGGTATCGTTGGCACCAGGCCAGCTTTGCCATCTGTCTCCTCTCCCCCTTTCCCTGTCTCCTCCTCCCTCCTCCTCCAAGCCAATCTGCTCTACATTTGCTATCATTACGTGCCTGCCATCCTTATGGCATATCAGAGGCAGGCGCCAGGCACCCTTTACCCCTCTCTCTCTCCTCCTCCTCACGCCCCTCTCTTCACGCCCCTATTTCCGCGCCCACTTCGCCACGGAGTTCTCTAAAGGGTCCAGGTGGCATCTTGCCCTGCTCTCTTCTCTGAGCCAGGATGGAAAACAAAGAAGCACGGCAAAGAGGACAAAAAAAGCCCTGAAAACGAGGATACACTCCTTTCCACATCCTGCTTGGAGCCTGCTGTGCTTCCTGTGCCCACAGGCTTGGTGTTGGTTAGTTGTTGTTGTTGTTGTTGTTGTTGTTGTTGTTGATTTCCATGCTTTTCCCTCCTCTGGATGGCTGTTGCAGTTTGAGCAAAAAACGCTGAGACTTCCCTGGCTTTGGCACTATTGACGGGACCCTGGTACGTCTCATATGCCCACACACTCACACACACATATACACATACACATTCACGTTGATGCTGCAGAGTGTTTCTCTCAGAGCTCCCTGCCACCTCGTCCGCCTGCTGCCTCGAAAGAACTGGGAATACCATGGGATCTACCAGAGACTCACTTACACATACACACAGACACACGCCGGATTTAATACGCACATGCACTCGCCGGTCGTTTGAGGCTGCAGGAAAGTGAATAATCAATTAAGTATTGATTTCTTGTAAGATTTTGTAAATTTCAAAGGCAAAGACAAAGAGGGTAGCTTAAGGAGAGCCGCCGCAAGCGAAAGGAGCCGCAAATTAGCCAATAAACACAGACGGGGGAATAAACGAAGGTGAACGAACGAACCGCTCATCACTGCAATATGCTTCTATTCATTTCTTGTTTCTCTCTTGTTTCTACATGCCCCTCAAGATGAATTAATGCTGAATGCGACAATGGTTTCCTATGGAGACGAAGAGATGGCGAATGGGCGAGCGAGGGTTAAAAGCAAGAGCTGCAGGAGGAGAGAGAGTGACTGGAGGACTTGGTAATTAGGCAGTCGGCAACACACACCTCATCAGTATGCGGAGTATGCAAATTGACCGGCTGGCTCTTTCTTTTTGTCGTGGATCAGAAGGCAAGAGCAGCAGAGAAGAATTAAGAGCTATTATTCTACCCATGGAGAGGCTGATATATGCAAACGAGGGGGAGAGGGGGAGAGCAAAGAACACTCTTTAACCACAGAGATATACAATGGACTCCACTGCAAAGGAGAGTCAAATACAGTCACACAAATACATTCTTATTCTCCCTCACTCCCTGGGAGATTGTTCTACATTTGCGCTGGAAATAGCGAAAGAGAGACCTACAATCAGACATGCACCTTCATTCCCTATTATGGCTATCTCCACATATTGATAGGCTGCTTCGTGGATGATAATTACCTTTTGGAATATCGAATCCCGAAACGAGCCTCGGGATGAAGGAACAAGAAGAAAGGACAGAAAAAAAGAGCGGAGGTATGCAAAAGCGCTAATGATATTCAGAGCGCTGACTGTGTGTCATCTGCATGATGACAACGGCCAATTATAATGAACCATTGGCTCTCCGCCACAGATAAGTAGGAGAGAGAAGGATATGGGTGAAGAGGAGGGGGAAGCGAAAAGAACTTTCCCGTCCCTTTCTTCTTAATTTGTCGCTGATATTTGCCGATTCTGTGTCGTGTGGATTTACAGTAACGATGAATGTTGAAAAAAAAATTACAACCTTTCCTTGCATTGTCCCTTAAATGGAATAAAGGCCACAGAAGATGAAAGTATCCCTCCATGTAGGATTTATAGCTGCTTGTGGTGGTATTCCATCGCCACGTTGCTCAACTGGGCTTTGGTTCTGGTGGCACTCGCTCCTGTACCAACCATCACTCTGATGAGCCAAAGAATCTGTTGGAAAACACAAGCATACGCACACACGGCGGCATCATTCACAGTTCCGCCGTCTCCCCTTCCTCATCACACTACAAAATGCCTCCCCATCACCGTTTTGCATATTCGCATGCTGCCCCGCCTGCCACAAAGGACTAAACAGCCGTATGCAAAACAGTCTGGTATCCCCACTTACATAGTGATGAGACGAACAGTGTGAGAAACAGGGGCGGGAGTTGGGCGGGGGTAAAACACGATGGGGGGAGGAAGACAGGAAGGTGGGGGGGCAGGAGGGCCACAGGGGAGCTTGTTGGCACTAAAAAGGGGCACGTGCTGTGATACCACTCCTACTATGTGATGACAGAAAGAGGCAGGCGTGGGAAAAATAGGAGAGGAGTGGAGGGGGGATGAAAGGGAGGAGAGAGGGGAGACGGGGACGAGGGCATGTTGGCACTAAGAGGGGGCACGTGTTGCTGGCGGAGGAGGGGCGACGTGGGTGGGTGAGGTGCAGTGGGAGGTACAGGGAAATGGGGGGTGAGATGGGGGCGCGGCAGGGAGTGGCACTAAACACACACGAGTGTCTAAAGAGGAGGGATTTTCAGACTGAGGGGCCACCTGCATTAAGGAGGAATGTCACACCATTAAAACACAGTCAACCTCCCTGCGCACGCACGCACACATACACCCACACCCACACACACACACACCTCTTATCACATCTCAGGGGAATATGCCAGGGGGTGATGCACGGTAACTTCAACAAGAAATACCCACGTGTACTTCCACAGACCTGCAGGGGTGCCAGCGATGTGTGTGTGTGCACACGTACACTTGCAATGTTTTGCATACGCAGATGCATCAGGAAGCTCAGTCTTCACTGCAGACCTGGCACAAAGCCAAAGCCTGGTAGTGCATATACACAAACACAAACACACACTCACACGTGTTGGACCAGAAGGTCTTTTGATACACTGATTTTTTTGTATTCATTTGAAGGAACTGTTTTGATTCCTCTGTAAGATTTCATTCTCTTGTAAGGGATGTTTTATGCCAGTATACAGTATTCTGTAGTAGTAGAAGGCCCTGAGCTTTCAGCCACTATTAAAGCCCAATATTTAACATATCACAGCCAATATGTTGACAGAAATGCAAAAAATTGCACTAAATTATTGGCTGCATTTTTATGTTCATTTGTCACTTTTTGTAACTCCACTTTGATATATTTTGTTATACAGAATAAATGCTTTTACTTGTAGTTATTCTTAACAATAGTTTTATTTCCAGTGAAATTTATTGTTTGAAAATTACTGTTTATATTTGCTTTTTTATAATAAAGTTTATTGTTCAGCTGTAAAAAAAAAAATAATAATAATAATAATAATGTGCCAAATGGTGACCACTCTAAGAGGCCCTGTGTGTTTACCCAGTGCAATTTCATGTGTTCATTTAATTTAAGTGGAAAACACAGATTAATGTATGACTGTTGAAATTCATTTATCTCTCCATAGTTACCTGGCACAAGAATGCATGCAGAATATAACAAGAAATTGTTATAGTTAGGAAGGAAACAGGGACATATTTACAAATATATGCTGGACATTTTGTGAACACAGTAGAATCATGTTAGATTGTCACCATCTAAAGTAAGATGCTGTCTCTTTTAGGCCAAGATGCAAGACTAGCTCAACTGTGAGTTGTATGTGTAGCTGAACCTTGACCTTGGTGACAAAAACACTAAATTGGTTTGACTCCAGTCAGGAGTTCACATTCACCGTCTCAAAGTCATCCAGTTGCAAATCGATTTGATTATTTTCACATTCACTTCTACTTTAAGAGCGATAGTAGTTTCACATGTCCTTCTTGAGATGCAAGCCTATAGCTTTTAGCCTCGCTAAGTGAATCATCAGTGGCAGTATCAAATTACCCTCAACAGAGACCAAAGGTTACTTAAAGGCCTTTTAGTCATCCACACTGGCACGCCGGCTAATTTACAGCAGACTCATTAGACCAGCATTAAACACAATTTCCTGCCGACAAATTTCATTTGGTAGAAAAATCATTACCATGGCAATAATAAACAAGCTTATACAGTAGTGGCTAATGGCAATTTGAGTAACCTAATGTCGTTAGCAAACCCCAGAAATAGCAACAGTGGCTTGAACGGCTATGATCAAAGCTCTGTTTAACATGGATGTTGAGATGACGAGTGTTGAGATTGCTTTGGAGTTTTTATATCTTTCTGTTTTCTTTCTCCTTTTCTTTCTTAAGCTTTGTCTTGTGCCTGGACTATGACAGTGGAAATATAATGTTTCATAACTGTCAGTGCACAGGGTTGTGTGTAGCCTGGGGTTGCTGTGCTGAACAATAAACCATAATTTGATAGATGAGAAATTACAGCGGTCCATCTACTGTGCAGGGCCCTCACCCCGGGCAACGCAATACCGCGCCAGATGATGTGTCACATTTCTCTAAGAAAGGGAGAAAAATGAAATTATTCTTTTAAACTTTGTTAATAATGTCTGTGTTTTGAATGTAGCATCCCTGTTTGTTTTATGTAGATAAACTAATGCAACAGATGGATGTGAGGCCTCTCACTGCCAATTATGAAAAGCCTGCTGTCCTTTAAAGGTCCATACATTGCAGTGTGAGAGGTGCTGGCAGGAATGATAAGCCCTCTTGAGTTCATGTGGTGCATATATTGTTGAGTACACCACTGATTTATATTTAACAGTCACTAAACACATACCTTCTCCTCTCTCCCACATGTGGAGAGTCACTGTTGATGGGAGATATGCATCATAGGTAGCTAGCCCACTTCTGTTAGCCAATGCATTTTCCATTAGCATGTGGCATGGATTTGCTGTGGAGCAGGTTGGAAATGATGTGTTTTCTGTGACATTGTGGCTGAGAACTACTCAGACCAACCATTAGTACCCCTGGAGCATGCTCCAGTGCTGTATCATTTGTGTCAAGCATACAAGACTGATTTGACTTGGTCTCATGGCGAGTGACTGACAGCCATGTGAATAAACATAATGGTTGCGATCCTACTGGAAACTAGTGCTTAAGTGTAAATTAGTGGGCAGCACTAATAGCACACATAGAAAGAGGGAATGTTTTAAGTGCAAGAATTTAACTGGAAATGCACTGCAGTATACTGAAGTGAATGTAACAAGTTTGCGGAGTGATGGGCAGCTATTTATCATCCCTGTTGTGTAAGCTGTTGCTTTGTGATTTCACCACTAGGGTCACTGTGAGGCGTGTGTTAACTTTTACTGTGCCCACATCTTACAAAAAAGAAATCCATTCATATCTGCCCCAAGCAGGGTCTCTCACTGTCTGATCATATATATAAACTATGTACCAAGACAGTTATGCTGTTAAGAATATTATGTTTTTATTGCATGTTTCAAAAGCTCCAGCCAATAGCAGGGAGGCTAATCCCACTCCTTTGTCCTGCTGTGTTGTATGTCTTGTCAGACAACAGCAGCATTGAAGTCAATGGAGGAAACATTTTGTCCTCTTTTTGAAGCTGCTGAAGCTCACATCCTCAGAAGGTGGTGATGTCATGTGAAATGAATGGCTTTTATTCCGCAGTAATTTTACGATCTTGGCATGAAACCTTATATCCTACCCCATTCCTATTAAGGAACACCCCCCACCCCCCTTTTTTTAACAAGAGAGATCTGATAGATGTTCAGAAAGATGTTTTTTTTTCTTCCCCTTTGTTCTGGTCAGTGGGCTCATGCAATGTTTATTAGATTAAAAGTCAGTCACTGCGACGAGAGAAAAGGTGAAAAAATGCAAAACACAAAAGGGAAGCCTATCGCCGGCACTGGCAGCGCTTTCTCTGCTGGTCTTTTTTATTACAAATTGAGACCAAATCACTTTGGAAGGCACCAGAGAGGGGAGGGATAGATTTGTCTGTGATTTAAAGCAGCGGTATGTAGTACAGCGTTTATGATCAGAACTTGCGTCTGTGTCTGACAATTAACGTGACTCCAGTCGGTTTTATGGCCGGATTCAAACAGCGACTGCGTTTCATAGTGATGATAGAAGACAGAGTGGACATAAATAAGAATATACATATGTGAAATCCATAAAGGGTTACCAAACGGTTTATATGGGAAAGGGAAGTTGGGGTGGGAGAGTTCATCCTCCACATCTGAATTGTCACAGCAGCTTTTATGATGTACAACATAGTGGGGGTTGACATGTTCTGGTGCTTCAGATGTGCCTGGATTGTTCTAACAACTGAATATGACCAAAATGACTCACTCACACTGAAAGTCTCTTTTTCTGATCCTCTTTTTTGATCTTTGTATTGTATTAGACTGTGTTGTATCTAATGAGGCCAAATACACAAATAAAGGCATATGAGCGGATGGTATAATTGTAAAGCTGAGGGGGAAAAAAACTGTTGTTTTTTATGAAGGTATAAATAAGCTGCTTGACTCGGAGTGATTTTTTTGTGATCTTTGAGTTTAGGATATCTATTGCTTCCGTTACCCCATAAAACATGTATATATTGCTTTGAATTCAGTCTTTATTGTCCTGTTTTGTTTAAAGGCATCCTCACATTCCCCATCTAAATATTTAACCAATGTTGACCCTGGTTCCCATTGTTTCTTCACATTTATTACTCTTTGCATACATGTAAATAAGTGATAACATACCCATTGTCACATGTTTTCGACTGTCTCGTCATGTGTAATGCTTTTTCACTCTCTAAACAAACATGTGGCCAAGTAAAAGTTATGTATCTTTTATTGGTAAAGATGTAAAGTATGATCCAAAACCAGTGCCCCTTAAACGGCAGCATGTAGAGCGAGCAGCACAAAGATGGTTAACAGAAGAGGAATCCACACCAGCCTGGGGTGAAGTATTTGACTAAAAGTGATCATTTCCAAGAATCTTGTTTTGATTTTTTAACTCTGATGACACTTTTGGCGTTAAGTGCTCTCTGCTTTAATGGTTTGTTCTGGGCCAACATGATAGCAAATGTAAAATAATTAATCTTTGAATCAGTATCCAATAATAATAATTACTAATAAAAATGAGCAAAACTGACCTTTTTTGGTAGCAAAATATTTGCGGAACATTAGTTAGTCCTGGGACTTATTAAAACAACTTATCTTTGACCCTCTGTGACTCACACACATCGCCAGTTCAGTTTTGAATTTTAAGAATGAAAGTACCATGGGGAACTGAACTGCCAAATAATCTCTATGTATTTGAATTTGTTGTATATAATTTCTCAATGTTTATATAGGACTCCCTGGTCCAGTCAGCCATGTTAACAAGAGCTCATGTCACAACTCAGCCAATTCATTTTGCATTACATTTTCCAGAATCTCTTTTGACAGAACCCAGAAAACATGGCATGAACTCATTGGTCTTAATCAAAGGTGGCAATTAAATACAGCTACCAAGTGAACTAATTAATTTGAGAACACTGAGGCATGTCTACGAGCGCAGCTGCATCCCTAAAGCAAAATGCAACATGCCAACTCTTGAAACACTGAAACGCAGGACATTCAGTCATTCTTGTTTAGCCAGTTATTCAGGGAATTAATGAAAATAAACAACCTAACAGTAAACTTGACCAGAACAGTTCTGTTGACAGTGTTAGCATTGATGGATTGAGCATTTTAGCATAGATGTTCCTTCAATATCATAACTGTTTGGGTTAACCATCCTCCAATGGAGTACAGGTGCATGGCTTGAGCTGTAAGATACACTAGGTTACTCCTGATGACCAATGCAAACAGTCAAATAAGCTAAAAACAGAGAATAAACTATGGTTTAGCACAATTAAAGAAAGTAAAAACAGGGGAATTCGAATAAAATAAATAAGAAGAAAGAGAAACAGAACATGGTAACATTGGTTCATGTGTTAAAGCAACAAAATGCTATGCTACTGATTGTTTTCCTTTTTACCTGAATAAATCTGTGTGACTTCTCTGTGAGTCAAAGGATTATGTACAGTAGATAATGTGTTGGACAATCAACACCACAACTCTCTGCCTCTCTTTCCCGCCCTCTTTCTCTCCAACCATCAGCCGCATCATTCACCTTTCATCAGGCCAGACCATTGATCCTCCACCCGGCAGGGGGTCTTTTCAGTATGCAGCCTAATGTTCTCATTATGTGTCCTGCATGGTCCCATTGCTGATGACTGGCTGATTACCATCTCATTAAGAGACATGGCCAGGCAGGGGAGAGAAGGACCTGTCACAGTTTAAGGAGCTCATCACAGCACAGAAATAATACATGCTGGAGACTCATGTCTGATGATACCTGAAGGAAAATGATTTCTTTATTGGAGAAAATAACAAGGAAGAACTTTCACTGTAAAATATGAGCTAGTGGATACATTTTCGGTGTAACCACACTTGCCACATAAAGTGATTAGTGGGATTTTGATTTATTATCAGTATAATGTACTGACCTGAAATAATGATATTCCCTCAATCCTCTGCCAGAAAGTTAATACTATACAATTACAGACTCAAAGTTGCTTAGTTTGATATGATGCTGCATATGAAGTGATGCACACTTGTTTCTAAGTCAGGTATTACTGACAGTGGTGTGCACTGTTCACACTTCACAAGAGCTAGCTCAGAGTTCAGTTCATACAGATTAAAATTAACTAGTTCATGTTCATAGTTCACAATTTTGAACTAAGTTCAGAGTACCAAAAAATGAACTAGTTCACGTTCATTTCATCCCGGGTGTAGGAACTTTGCGGCTGTTGACTCGTCTTACCCTTTGATTTTGATTTCTTGTGATCATGATTCACTCGCAGATATTTCCCAAGACTGGTCGGATGCTTCAGCTCGATGTGTCGTTTCAAAAATCTGTAACCCTTCAGATTCTGTGAGCCAAAACACCGGCATGCCGGCTGCCGTTAAACAGAGCGCGTGAGCGTTGTTAACTCTCGCGGGAGTGGAAGATGCTCACGTTCAGTAGTTGCAAATGGAAACAGTTCAGTTCATCAAAAGCATGAGTGACTTCAATACTTAAGAATTATGCAGGAGCTGGTCATCCATTAACATTCAGACTTTAGGTCTGATTCTGAATGTATTTTCATGTTTAAACTCTGCAACACTCCACGCTTTTAAGCCAGACCCAAACTCTAACCATGGTATCCTGAATATACAATGGCAGCATACAATATCATTCAGAAATAGTATTTTTATACACTGTTGCTCGTCAAATCCCTGTTTTTATTAAAAAACTTACTGGTTAATGATGTTCCTTGATTCAGCTAGTCTCTTTCAAGGTACATGGACGGATTTTCTTTGACACTTGCATGTTTGTGTGTGTCTGTGTGTGCGCGAGTGTATCTTTATTCCAGCATCCATGTGTGTGTGTGGGGGGGCTGAAAATCCCAAGGTAATCTGAAGCACAAAGGCAATGTCATTATAGACATGGGGGGACATTATTCTAAAATGGCAAGTGATGCAGTGCTGAGACAGTAGATAAGGTGAAGAGAAAATGTGGGGGAAAGAGGAGAGGAGAGAGTGAATGCTTGAATTTGTCATGGACAGATAAAAACAGGCTAGGGCCAAGCTGGAGGACAGCGTGATACCGGTGTTGTTGTTTTTTGTTTTTTTTTCTTCTCTTCCTTTCTTCCCTTCCTCTCTCTCTCTCTCTCTCACTATACCCTCCTCACTCCCTTTTTGAGGTTTATCTGACATACAATGAATGCAGCAATTTTATCTGAATAGACAAAGGAGCAGTGACATGCAGCCTCACTCTGACGACTGACCTTGAAGGAGACGAAAGGAAGGAAGGAAGGAAGAAAGAGGGAAATGGCCATGGTTGTTACTGCATCTTTCTGTTTGTTACAACTCTCTGAGCTATCTTAATATTATCCTCCTAATACTGGTAATACTATACAAGGCACATGTGTTTGTGTAGCCATTTTTAAACTGGCTGAAGAGCAGTTAACATTCAACTTTAGGTCTTTGCTGATTTAAAATGACAGATCTCTGATGCTAGTAGGTCTTTTGTGAATTCAGAACACCGGCCATACTACAAAAATCCACCTTAAATAATTGAAATAAATAAATGCTGAAACCTTGCAAGTCTGGGTCTATTTTGCTGTTTGGTGCGGTTTTTTTTCTTATTGCTGCATGCATAGCTGGTCAGATCCACCTGATGTCACAGTTACAGCAAAGTGTGATGGCACATTTTCTGCAATCTAAAACAGTCCCGCAGAATCGAAAGGAAAGAGCTTCTTTCTATTCAATATTGAACATCATACCAGAAAATCGTTGAAGAGTAAATTTTCCCACCAACAGCAGCCTTAACAGTCCAAAATGCAACAGAGACACAAGACATGTTACATTGTGAGTTTGAGGCACGACTCACTTTTCTCGACTGGGGAAAAAAATGTGCTCTCTCGCTCTTATTATCCTCATTGCTTGCACAAATGCTTTCTCCACCTACATATTAAACCAGCAACTACATGCAACAAGTTCAGGCATGTTCTCCGGGGCCTGCTGAAAGTCATCCTGCGAAATCACAATCTGATGTCGAGATAGGCGAACAGGGTTATTGGATGACAGGCACATCAAGAAGTCAATTACAAGATTTCATCTCAAAATAAAACCTAAATTGCAGCGAAGAACGCAAATTGATATGTGTGGATTTGTCTTCCAATGTATACTGAAGCTCTCACCTCTGTCATCAAAATAGGTTAAATATTTCTATGGATTTCATGGACCAAATCAATCAGATCCTTGTGAAGAAATATTGATTTATCTTTTGTGAAATAAATACTAAAACAGTAATGGGACGCCAACAGCGTAAATAGAGCTTCATTTTGTTTAATGCAAACCTCAGTCTTCCTGCTGCTGATTGTGCTCTGATTGTGTGTAATTGATGACATTTATTTCCACTCCCATCTCTCATAGTTACACTAGAAGTATCTACTGCCAACATGTGCTAATTAAAGAGTTGATTGATGGCTCTTTGGCGCACAACAAGACATTAAACATTGTCACATACAGATACAGTGCAAGAGATAAACAGCGTACTTGTTGGTACCGCAGCAAATATCATCAAGCAGATACATTTCTTTCTTTGTTGTTAGTTGTGATGGCATGTGATGTGCTTTACTCTCCGCATAGGAAAAAAAGATGTATTGACAATGTTCTGTTTCAAGATTGTAGACAGCTGACCATAGAGAGATTGTGACCATAACTGAATGTTTGCAGCATCAACCTTTACCACCTTTGAGGACTTTTAACCCAAGGTAGCAGCTGTCTGATGTCACCTGGAGTTCATGTGTTGAGCTTAACGCACTTTGGCACACCTAAACTTTGTAGTCTACGGCTGCACATTGAGGTGGAACAGGGTTATATGTGGCCCACAGCTGGTGTCTTCACTTGTGATGGGATAGACTTGAGTTCTGACCAAATCAATTAACAGACGTGTTCTGACATTAACATCAGCTAATATCTCAGATATGATGTAAAAGATGTGCTGAGATCATTGCATGAGTGAATTTGTCTGAACTTTCCTGAACTGCATGTTAGTAATTTTAAATGTCAGTAATTCTCTGTGTCACTGAGCTCAATCTGAAACAGGAAAGGAGTAATTTCACTAATCGGGCTAAAGATCAAATATTTTAATGACAGTATGGAAAATAAAGCAAGACAACCCCCAAGATTGGAGGAAACATTGTATGTGAAGGACTTCCACATCTTGTTAACACTCATAGAATGAATTAAACCATTTGTATTGTTTTCTTTAGGCCTTACAGAGAACTTAAAACTTTTAAGGGTAAACCTCAGGAATTCACAGAAAATCAGACTTGTACTTGCAGAAATGTAACAATTACCTAACAATTGAGGTAACTTTAAAGCCAGTTTTTGGTCATTAAGTCTAAATCCAAATGAATTTAAATGTAGTTTGTAGAAATTATTGTCCCTATTCTCATAAAAAAGTAAAAATATTCAGAATGATTCCGATAATAAAAATTATCCTACTGTACGGTACTATCCTCCTTGCTTGTTGATATATTTGAATGATCAAGTTATTAAGTTTAAAATTGCATAAAAATGTATGTATCATCCAAATCAATGAAATGGTTGCCATATAGAATACATGCATTTAAATACAATAGATGTGAGCCCATAATTGCACCCTGTGGTGCCCCATGTTAGAGAGGCTGGTAATGAGACAAATCCACCGTCAGAGCAAAGTTCTTTCAGAAACCAACTAAGGGTTTGCGCCTATGCCAACTTGCCTTGCCTTGAGGCTGTGAGTCGAGATGATATGATCCATGTTAGTAACATCGGCACTCAAGTAAGGTAGAAATCGAAGAGAACAGTTGTCTGAATTTACAACAATCGTGTCCCTCAGAATTGCAGTTTCATTGCCATCCCTTTGGCAGAAGCCAGACTGACATTGATGAAAGATGTCATTTTACTCACTTAAAGAAGTTACTCAGCAACTACTTTTTCAAGGACATTAAAAAGGATAACTTTTAAAAGGAAATTAAATGAGTGGACATGCAGGTTGAGGACAGGTTTCTTTGAAAATGTCTTGTTTGCTAGCTTAGTTCAAAAAGGGGCATAAAAGAGGCCAAGGATTCATTAACAATGGGGATAAAATAGTTTGACCATTTGTTGTCATTATTTATTTAATGAAGTCTGAGAATGTTACATCCAGAAGACTAGTTTATATCTACAAATAAAAAAGAAGAGTTTATAAAGAATTTGGAGAAAACTTGAGCCAAACACATGCACCAGAAGGAATGCTGATCAGACCTATTGAAAAAAATAGGTCACAGTGCAGTTGAGGTGCAGGAAGCAAGATCAATAGCTCTATAGAGGGATGGAATTATTTTTATTTGCCGTAATTAAACAAACAAACAGTTGCCATCATTTTTCCAATTTAGGGAGGTCAGTAATTCCTTCATATGAGTATAACTTATTCTATCCTCAGCCCTTCTCTAATTCTTTTTCAGGCAGTAAAGATTATCACTGATCTTACCACACGATTAATATGAGATAAATTATGTACTCGTCTTCTAGAAACAAAACAAAATGTGTTCATCTAAGCACTGCCTCTACAAACACAACCTGAGGTTGGATCAGCTACCTTTTATATTTCATGGAAAACAATGACGTTGCCAAGCACTCCACTGCAGGGACGCTTATAGTCACGTGTTAACTGTGAAAATGTCACCTTTTGGGTGGTATGTTCTTCCCGAGCTCTCGCTGTAGCTGCGTTTGGATCATTGAAAAATGTCATCTTTTTTCCTCCTTCCACCTTGTAGCTTTAACTTTATTCTTTTGATGAGCAAAGTCGTCAAAGTCTGCAAAGAATGCAGAGGGGCATCTTTCTTTGCCAAAAAGTAAACTTGTTAAATTTAGCCTTTTCCACGATCTATCAAATATGCTGTTGCGTTAACATCTGAGGACTCGAGTAAGAATGGTTCTTAATCCATTTTAAGGCCCTCTACATACTGATATTCTGCTGATATTCTGCTTCTGCATGGACTTTTCCTTTGGACATATTCAAAAATCACAGATGTGGTGGTAGTTCAATATATTCTTTTAAGTTTATATACAATTATGCATTATAGAGCATTGCTTCTTACTCTAAATGGGCTAAAATTCCAATCTCAGTAATATAAAGTGCACAGTTTATTTTACACAACTCTACATTCTCACTTTTATCCCATAGGAATTATTAATTGATTTGTTGACAACTAATTCAGCCATTGTACTTATTTGTGGTTCTCTTATCATTCAGGACACCACTATTCACAGTCTCTCCAGCAACATAAGGATGATGAACATCAAGTAGTGACCCTTGTTTTAGACGAACAACATCCTGTGCCACAAGTTGAATGTCACGAAGAGCGCCTTTGTAACAGGTGTGTGACTCTATTCAGACAGTGATCTTTTAATCTGCTAATGTGAAGGGAAGAATAATCCCACATCTGGAAGTTTTACTACTCTGTAATTGCGGAGCTGCTAGTGAGCAGCCCCCCTGAGCCTTGGAGAAAAAGAATGACCTGCATTCAGCTCCAAACACAGACAGACGCGATAACGTTTAGAGGGGATGAAATTTGTGTTAATTTCAGATGACTTGCCTTTTCCAAACCAATTTGGTTTTCGCTCTGTTTGTTGATGTTGCTTTTAATTTGACAACTATGACATGCATTTCCACAACAGATGGATTAATGTTTTTCTTTTCCCCTTGTATTTTTTCCCTCTCTTTTTCATTCCCTTCTACTCTCTCTCTCTCTTTCTCTCTCTTGCAGGATTTCATCTAGACAGGTGCTTCCTGTCCGGACTTTGACGTTAAATTAAACACAAGTCCAGATGTGAGGTGTGTGTGTCCGTATGTGTGTGCATGTCTAAGACAGACAGAGGGAGAAGCATGTTTCTTGTGCACGGTCTGGTCATTTTACCACAGCTAAAGGAAGAAGGAATGAAAAGAAATAAAGTAAGACAGAAGAGGAGAGAGGGTAAGAGTGTGACCATGGAAGAAAATTTGTGATAAATGCAATCCCATGATTTGAACAAGTTAACTCTCCACAAACCTATTATCCTTAACATTCAAGCACAGGGACATGAACTGTGTCTACTTTTTGTGTGTGTCCCATCCTTTATTTTTATGTATTTTGCTTCTTAAAAAATACAGAAAGTCAGCCTACTTACGCATCCACATGAAATACTGACATTTTGAATGAAGCCGTTTAAATCCTTGTAGCATTCTTAAACATATTTATGTGCGTGTGTGTACATATCGCACACACAAAATGCTCATTCCTTTTATTTATTATCGGCTTCAAGTCCAGGTTAATCACAATGCGGCTTTCAAATTAAATACAGTTGTCTAAAAGACGTGCTTTCTTGTTCTTCCTTTGCTTTTCTCATCCTTGTCCTGTATGGAGAGACAGGAGAAGTGAAAGAGAGGGAGAAATGGAAAGGTCACGAGTGATGGATGCTTTATGTGTGTCTGTCATTCACAATTACTGAACTTTGCCTTTTAAAGCGTCGCTCAGATGCATTTCTCATTTCTGCCTTTCTGACTGATGAAGAGCAGGCTCTGACTGGGGGCACTGTGTGTTTTAAACACCGCCTCACTAGTCATTCAGTATTTACTTCAGATACAATACACTGCAGCAGCCGCTCCTGCTCTGCAGCGGTCTTCCACTACAACTTTCTTGATTTGTATTCATTCTCAAGTTCTGTTATCAAATGTATAGTTTCCCTATGCTTATGTCTGTTATGGTACAATGCAAAGAAAAATGCGATTACATATGTTTTTTTTTTTAAAGAAGTGTTCAAAGCTACAATATACACAGCATGGGAACAGAGTTTTGGGGGGAGGCTGCACTTTGATACTGAGCAGTGCAGATGCATACAATACCTACAGTCGGTGCTTCCAGCACACACCTAGAAATGTATCCAGTCTCTTTAAAGCTTATCACCATTACAGTTGTTAATTCCTAACATTTTTAAAGGCTGTTGAGATGGCTAACAGCTTATGAAAACAAATACACTAAAAAGTTACAGTATGTACAGTTGAAGCAGCAAACAGCTTATGATTGAATGACCGTCTGCATGCCATAAAAAACAATCACTAGCAGGATAAAAATTACTAAACTCCATTTTTATATTTTGTGCATTATTTCCTGTAAATATTCTCAGAATAACTGCATACATATGTTTCGTATGCTCCAAATTCCCATGCATGCTCTCCTATCCTTATTTTTTTACACTGTACATATATTTTTTTCACAATATCTGCTTAATAAAAGTGTTTCAAATGCTTTCACTGCCCCCTTTAACACAATGCGGCCTATACAGCTGCCTCATGTGGTCCTATGTGTTATTTTTAAGGGAAAAGAAAGAGAGGGACAGGTGTTATGGCAGGCAGCTAGGTTAATCTCCTCTGTGCTCTGTCAGCCTCCTCGCAAAACTTTAAAAAGTGTCATGTTGACTAGCTGTAACACTGTGACACTCTACAGACATAGGAAGAAGAGGTGGGAGGGAGGAAGCAGAGATTGAGACAGAGCAGGAGGGATGGAGAAAGAGGGATGGAAAGAGAACTGTTGACAAAAAAATCCAAATATATACAGCACATGCGCTTTTTTTCACCCGCTGACTATATTAAAATCATTCCCTGTTAATACATCTATTTTCTGCTCGTGAAAACCTCCCTAAGTGTCACGATAAAGGTGGAGGTAGTTTGTGAGGTCGGCCCGAGGAGAGCTTTACGAGACAAGCTGCGCTGATATATGGCTCACAGAGACTCCATTAAAACCCTGGACCTGCGCCATTTGGGAAAATGGAGGTCACTCATGCTAGGGTCATGTGACATCTATAAAATCAAACTTTTTCTTAATATCTGGTCGTATATCACCTGGGGGGGGGTTCTCTCCCTTTTTTGCCTTTTTTTCACTAATGCTTGAATCTTAAACAATAGGTCCAGGGTCGAGGATGATCGTTTTTCAAGAGGTAGAGGGTGGGGGCGGTGATGTGTTTTGTGTTGTGCTTGGGGTTGGTAAGGGGCACAGGGTGATGCTCAGTTTTTGATAAATGTACCATATCAGATCTGCTGAGGAGCACAAGTTGAACAATCTCCAGTTGGTAATCTTGGAAAGACGAGAACAGGTGTGTAAAGGCATGGTTGGGAGTCCTTTTTTCTTTCTTTATCTGTCTCTCCTTCCCTCTCCTCCATCACTCTCTTTCCCTCTGTTTGTCATTCTCAGCTTCTCGTTTCGTCCCTCTCTGCGGGTAACCTAATTAAAGTGACTTCATGCTTTCTCCCTCACTCACCTTACACGTATAATTGTCTCTGTTTCTTGCACTCGTTCTGCCTTTCTGTTTTTCCCACTCGCACTCTTTGTTAGAATCTTAAACTTGTCTTAAACTTATCCCCTTTCTTTTACTTCAGCTCCTGTCTCCCATCATACTGTATACCCTTAAAACCCAAGAAACATGTAATTTCCCATCTCTCCCTGCCTCTTCCTCTCTGGTTCTCCCTTCCCTTATCTTCATGTCTCTTTAAGCCAGAGTATGTGTCCTGTCTGTCTTACCCGTGGCTCCCAGCTCCCTAGGGCAGCATTTCCAGGCCTCATTTGTTTGAGGGCTTTCTAATCTAGGGACTGGGACAACCTCAGTCCACCGTGCCCTCGTCAATCATACCCACAGAGGAGCAGAGTGGAGGTGAAGAAGGAGTAGAGAGGAGGAAGAAGACTGGAGGTGATGGCATGATTAGTTATCTGTCCTCGCTCTCGCCCACCCGCCCCATCACCAGTGACTACCACTCCCTCCATCGTTCCCATCTCTCACTCACTCCTTCTGCCTTTCCCTATCTCTCTCCCTCACTGTCTCTCCATCTTACATTCTCATATCTCTTTCCCTTCTACTCTCTCCTGTATCCGGAGCGCCAGCCTGTAGCGCCAGCCATCCCTCTGTCCGTCTGTCTATTTATCTATCTGTCTGATTGTCTGACCTCAGCCCCGATGGTGGTCCCTTTTGTGTCTGCGGACAAATGAGGATGACCTTTTATTGTAAAACAGACACCTACAGGGAGGGATGAAACCGCCAGTGTTTAAATTAACAACAGAGGGAAGAGAGGGAGGCCATTTCAAACAGAGAGAGGGAGTTGGAGAGAGGGAGAGAGAGTGTAAAGTTTTTGAAGTTCTAATAATTATAGAACAGTGTTTGCGTCAAACTAGCATGGCCACTGTTCAATAATAAAGTCCCCTACCTGGCTGGCAGCTATTGATGAACAGTGGTGGAACAGTGAGGAGCAGACCTCTTGAACGCGCCCCGGACCCATCAGTATGGGTGCATGAATTATAAATGGCATTGACTGTGGAGGCCATAAGAGTAGACAGAGTATTATTGCACATGAAGGTCCATTCTGATTTTGATTATTTTATTCCGGGGGGCTCACAAAAGGCCGTTGGTGAATATTCTAAAAGGGCACAGGGCTGAGATGGGCTTGATGGCAGGCTTTGATTTCTGGCTAATAGCCACTTCAAACAGGCTCGGACGGCCCGGAGACAGGGTAGGAAGATGACACTGGGGCTAAAGGACAGAGGGACACGGGACGCACACAAAGGGAGGCCATACAAACCACGCTCACACACACGGAAAACATGTTACATTTTACAATTTAAGCATTTAGCTGACATTCATATCCAGAGCTGTATAGTCCAAGTTCAACTGGATACCCCACAATAACTAATCACATATGGCACAGACGCACATTACCACACAAAGATCCGCACACTGTACTGATAGCTCCCAGCACATGTAATTTTAACAGAGCAATGTTTCGATCTAACAGAGATCTTCGTAAGGCATTGTCAAATAAGCAAAACAAAACAAAGTGTGGCTCATTGCTAGTTTGTACTTGCTTTTGTTGTTTAAACCCTTTTGGGCGAGTTATTATTATTATTATTATTATTATTATTATTATTATTATTAGTAGTAGTAGTAGTAGTAGTAGTATTGTTAGTATTATTTTTCTTTGTATTTTTCTATATAGTAGTTTCTATGATAATTGTTTCCTCTGGATGATTTATGTGATTCATGCTTTACATTTGACTGTATTTTTGATGTATTAGATTTAATATGTTCTTGCATAATATTTTTCTTAATGTTTGCCCTGTGCATAGGGGTATGCTTTGTCCCTTATATGAGAGTATCAGACCCAGTTTTATCCAGCTCTCTTCTGATTGGTCCAGCCTCAGAGTAGAATGACTCTGTCATAAAGAACACAACCGCCTGAGTGATGAATGTGTTTGTGTCTATACATTGCTTGTTCTGCTTTGTGATGGTTATTTGACAATGCGTGTTGAAGATTTCTTCTAGGTTGAAACGTTGCTCTGTTAAATTAAATGTGCTGGGAGCTGATTATTAGTACTGTGTGTAGCTCTTTTGTCTGAATTTTGCAGTCAGGTTGTTTATTGATCCAGCATCTGTAGTTTTTTGGATGTGCGTGCCCTACACTCTGGGTTCTGGGTTCACTTCTACAAAGACAGTGTGGCTCCCGTAGCTCATAAAGGTCTCTCTTATGATTCAAATCCACAGCTTGAAAATGATGTTTGTGACGGTGCAGCATTTAAAGATTCACTTACTAGTCTCTTGTGATTGGTTTGCATGCTATACACAAAACTCATACAGTAACCTGCACCCAGAGAAACAAGGTGCATAGACAAGTTTAGAAAGACATGTGATATCTAAGACTAGGCACAAGTTTGCCTCAGGAGATAGTAAAAGACATACACATGTACTGTATGTGTTCATGTGTGTATGTACACACACAAACAGACTTCATAACTTTGTGGATTATGATTATTAGGCTCAGTTTACATTTGACCTCTCATCTCTTCCCAATTTCTCTTTCTCTTTTCCTCTCTCTCTACACACACACACACACACACATTCACACTTATTAACATGGAATCATGCAGACCATCCTGTTGCCTCGGTGATCTGGAGTCCTTTGTCTGCTTTGGCCCGTCTGATGTAAAGGCTTCTGGGTAGGGAGACAAAGTCTGGATTATAGGCTGAATTTAATATAGCAAAATGAATCTACCCCACTGCAACACACACACACACAGCACAAGCTCTCATACACTCACCTATGCACACACACACAAATACCCAACACAGTATAAATCTTCCTTAAGGTCCAGCTCCACCCCCTCTTCATCATAACTGCCTCTCATTCATTAGCCGCACAGAAACACACCAATATATACACACCAGAATATGTCCACACACACACATACACCAACTGGGATTGCCACACGACTGAGATAACCCCCACGCCACAGTCCCACTCTCTCTCTTTTAATTACAAAGAATGGGCCTGGGTAGGTCACACAAAACGAATCAATATCTCTAAAAGAAATATTCAAATGTGACCTAGAAAATAGAGCTTGCGCCCACATTTTATCATTGATTTTTGACGCAAGGCGATTTTGTTTGTTTTTTTTGTTGTTGTTTTTTTGCTGCGTGCCAAACAGCACATAAATATTTACTCCAAAGTTAAAGCACAAATGCGAGAGAATGAATATTGAATTTGAAGGTAAGCATGTGTGTATGATCCAATATCCATCCAAAGAGAGGCTACACATTGTCTCAGTCAGAAAGACAATATAAATATAAGCATATTTGTTGGAGGCAGGGTCAATATCATAAGGTGGATATGGTTTGTGCCTCTGAGGCTGCTTAGAGAGATAGTTTGAAATCAATGCCATGTCTGGCACCCAGCTCATTGTCTGATTACTCTCTTGTTTCTTACAGCTACCAGATTAATTTTTTTCTCTCTCTCTTTTACCTACTGAACACTCACAAACCATATAATCTATCTTTTTAATAACTACTTTATCTTCTTGAAAAAATCAAAAGTCTGTTCAAGGAA
Source organism: Siniperca chuatsi (assembly GCF_020085105.1). Lineage (NCBI taxonomy): Eukaryota > Metazoa > Chordata > Actinopteri > Centrarchiformes > Sinipercidae > Siniperca > Siniperca chuatsi. Next base: position 11,963,623 of record NC_058060.1, read on the forward strand.
GGATTGCTGAGACTGTGTATAACCCCCCCCCCCCAACACAGTGTTTTGCTTCACAGTTGTGCCATCACACATTTTCACCCAGGAGCATACCAGCCACGGTCTTCTACAGTTGGCGACTGAATGGTTTCACTGGGGCAGTTGGGAGTTAAATGCTCATCCAGGGATTAAAACTACCAGTTTCAGACTTTAGGCTGCTTCTACCCTCCATAAGACGGTGTCAGTCGACTGATTCGATGAGTGTTACTGCTTGCTTGGTTTACAGAGAAAAATACAACTTTCAGCTTAAATAATGATCCACAAGCTCCTTCATGGAAGAAATTGCAACATTTGTAATCTAGAAACATGAAGTCAAATCCAAACAATTTATTAAATTATTAATGTTACCATAATAAAGTAATACACTCATTCAGTTAAAGCATTATGGTTATGTTTGGTTATGTTTTCCGTATGTGCATGAAGCTGCAAACTCAGCTGTTTGTGATGGGTTTTACTCTTAACTGATATCTGTTGGTCCCTCTGCTCAGGTGTTCTAGGCTCATCTGTGTGTGTGTGTGTGAGTGTGTGTGTGTGTGTGTGTGTGTGTTGGGTTATGTCTGGGTGTGTGCGTGCACCTTTCTCGTGAGTTAGGAGGAAGAAGAGGATATAAGCCTGGATTAAGTTCAGAGGATGATTTTTATCCTTGTAGGGGGTCTCTAAACGCTAAGAGATGGATGCAAGGTGACCCTATCTGGACACACACATGCACACACACATACAGATGGGCTCTAAAAGAAACATGCAATCATCACACATTCACCGATGAACACACGCATGCATAAACACATACCCACAAGGGCAAGGACACACATGAAGAAAGACTCTAGAAGAAATTTTCAATCATCACACACACACACACAAACACACATATATACAGGTGTGTCATGATCCACAAATAGGGATTATATAGTGCTGATGTTAGAAGTAAAAGAAAGAAAAGATGGCTTTGCCAAAGCTTCCTCTTCATTGTCACGGTGATAACACTAACAGTATTGACAGTGTATAGAATTATACCTTCAATAACTTTTGCTTCCTTTTTATCCTATCTTCCTTTTCTATTTGCACCTCTGACTTTTTTGTATCTATTTAAGTTGCACTGTGAATGTGTGTGTGAAAGATGTATTGTGTACTCGGCGGAGAACTGAGAATAAACATGGACGCTCGACTAATTGAGGGGCCTTCCAGCAGTGTGTGATTTCTTCTCGGCTTCTTTACCCTTATGTTCAGAGAAAGAGATAGCCTAATCATATAATTCCTGATCAAAACATCAGGCCAGCATCATGACATTACAGAGCAAAGAAGCAGGTGAGCAGGAAAAATAAAAGAATAAGAGAGAAACAAAAAGGGTGGCGGTGCTCTCTGTCATTTCATGTTTTCATTGTCCATATATATGGCGGCAGTGTTTGATGGAGGAACCGATTATTGTGGGATTTCACTTTGTTCTCGGCCATTAGAGCTCAAGATAAGCGGCGGACAAGCAAATGGAATTTTCTCATTCAAATCCTCCCCCTCCACCATCTCCTTCTCTGTGACTTCCTCCTTTCTTCTCCTCCTCTTACACTCCTTTCGCTTTCTTCTCCTCATCGTTTTCCAGCTCTGTGTCCTCGTCTGAGGCGCTGATCAGATTTAGCCCTTGGAAATGAGATTTCAAGGGACTCAGTTCATCACACAATGCTGAGCATGACCTTTGCTTTGTTTCTGTCTCTCTCTGTCTGTCTCCCTGTCTTGCGACATTTCTACTGTATGCACACACAGGTGCAGGCATACACGCTCACGTGTTCAGATCTGCACACACACACACATACACTCACGCGCACATGCACAGATTACTTCCCTTTGAAGTACATTTGACACAAACTCTCAACACACTTTATTAAGAGTGAACACAATGTGGGAACAGAACAATAAAGGAAATAAAGATGACAGAATGTGGATAAAACAGGGAACATTGTAAACTGGGTGTTTGCTCTTGCAAGACTGGGGCCTTTGGGTCTTGACTTGGTCTTTGAGGTGGAAGTGTGGGTGTGGGTCTGATCTAAAGAGCAGATACAAACTCTGATTCCCTAACATGCTTACACGTATTGTTAAATAAAGTGCTCTAAGGGAAGAACTACATGCTTGTGACTTCTTTTTGAAATGATAAACTCAGCTCAGTGTAGGGCTAATAATTTCACTTGTTTCTATGGCCAACCACCCCTTTAACTTTATTTTTTTCTGTTTGGTCCCCTTCCCTCTCTGTCTCTCTCCATCTTCAGCTGCTAATACAAAATACTAAAAAGGTCCGCCTTAGCTTAGCTGCTGCTTCACCTTGAAGAACCCCCCCCCCCCCTTCATGGGATCATTCCAAACAACTATTTCATTCAGGGATGGTAATCAGACAGACACACTCGCACACACACATACACACGGTAATGGCAGTAAGTGATTAGGTTCACAGATGAGGGATCATTTTTGTCCATTTTCTGGGAAACGGTGATTGCTCACAGCATTCATTAGCAAATCGCAGAGGTCAAATGATTCACATGCAGCACTCGCTCTTTTAAAACCACCTTGCACAGTCCAAGATGAATAAAATGAGACCGCAAATTAATAGACATACCACTACACTAGTTCTACAGATGAAAAGGACATGGTGTTATTATGTCCTTGATGTCTCTGGAAGTAAGCACCAAAAGTATTAGTGTTAATTATCAACAAGAGCAAGTTGCATTTTTACAAGAATATGTTTGTGGTGCTGTTGTAGCAGAGAATATACAGCACAAGCGCCTATTTGAACGGCACCGTGTGTGAATGTATCATTGAAATGTGTAATCCCCGAGCAGCTGGGGAGCTGTGTGTGATGGAGAGAGCTGGGCTTCATCATAACCTCCACAGGAGACTGGATGAGTCCAGAGCGAGAGAGACAGACAGAGAGTAGAGAATGAGAGAGAGAAGGAGGGAGGAGGAGAGACACCATACTGACAGTATGAATGATACATCATATGATTGTCTTGGACAGAGCTGTTCTCTCTGACTGCCTATACCGCACTCTCCAACTGTCCTCCATTTCACAAGCCCTGGTGGACTGATTTATTACACTCAACAAAACTGCTATAGACTAGACTCGGTGTTGCTGCCCATAAGTTTTTTAACTTTTTCTCAGGGGAATATTCCCAGAATGTGTTTTTCTTTTCTTTTCTTTTTTTTCTCTTTATTATTGTGTTTTTCACTCACATATTTCCCCGATCCCAGTGATGGCTCATCGAAAATAAGGAAATGAGGAATAAACTTTTAAATAGCAGAATTTAAGCCAACAGCAGTGACATCATCAATCATCAAACTTTTTATTTCTCCCATGACTCTGTTCCTCACAAATGTCCCTAATGTCAATCATTGTAAGAAGTTCACTGCCGTTATTCAAGTGCTTGAGATAGAATTTTTTTGTATGCCAGCCACTGAAAAATCAATAGCAAAATCAAATAAAGGTGACATATCAAGACATATTAAAGTGGATATATCTGAAATGCACTTTTGTTTTATCTACTATCAACTTGTCAATAACAGTCAATAATCTTTGAAGTGTGAGGCCTTTCTCTTCCTTTTCTCCCGCCACTCAACAAGCAAAAGGCCAGAATAAACACATGTCATCAGTTGGATAACGAGAATGGTGTGTTTGTGGGATGTAGGTTACATTTCAAAGGTTCGAAAGGACAGAGAAAGCTACCGTCTGTGAATTATTGAAGAGGTAAGGGATAGGATGGAGAATATGAGTGAGTAGCATTTAGAGTTCAGAAGAGAGAGAGAGACGGACGGCTCACAGTGCAGTTCTGTGTGCATGACTACGATGGGAAATCTATATACGCTAACCTTTCTTTGTCTGTAGTTTTATTGAAATTGACTGGTCAGAGGGACAGTATTTCACCACGATAGTATGGAGTCGATTCAGTCCCTCCTGATCCCAGACTTCCTTCACTCCTCAACTTACAAACTGTGTTTGCACTGTATGCGGATGATGAAATCTTGTAATATGTGAGGTAGTACTTCCCAATTCTGTCTGGAACTCTTATCCAGCTCTTTTTTTGACTTTTATGGTTGATAGAAAGTCACACTCTTGATAATAAATGTGTGTGTGCAGGTGTGCTACTCACAAGCCAGCACTGGTATTCAATTTTTAGATAATAAATCATGTTTCTTTTGTTTTCTGGTGATATATGCAAAACTCAACACAATCAGGATATTCAAATATCACACAGTATGTCCATAGATTCTCAGAACCCTTATGGGATTACATTTGTTTTGGACAAAAAGATATCAGTTTTGCACTGCCATTTTGCACCTATTTTCTAAATTTACCAATTTTCCATAAATACAGACAATCATCAGAAATGACAACATATGGAATTGCAAAGAGGATTAGGCATAAACATCTCCCATATCTCTACCAGCCATCCCGTTGAAGGAGGGCAGGTCGGCAAATAGGCATTTCACATTTCAGATACTACAATGTCACTCCATCTCATTGCAGCATCCATTACGTGCTACCTTGGGAATGAGGAGAGGTCCATGCTGAGAAACAGGGCAGAAAATGGCCGCCCACTAGGAGGGGTAAAATGGCCAGCGTTATTATTCTGGCTCCCCCCCAGGGGGAATTGGCCTGAATATAGATATGCAACATTATAAAACCATGTTATTATCTGGGTGCAGGGTAACGGCCTCTTGCCTCTCTCTCCCCTATGACACACACACATACACACTGATAAACACACGTGCACACGCAGGAGTATCATGCACACACATTATAAAATCTCTGTGCAGTATCTGGGTAGTGTAGCATACTGTGATGATTGTAGCCCTTCTGGTGATTGAGAGATGTTTACTGTCCCTTTGTTGCTGATTTTCTGTTTTCATCATGTGTCATTGTTTTTGTGATTATTTTCTTCTTTTATTTACAGAAAATTAACATCAAACTTCCCTCAGTTCTTCCCTCTGCCTCTGCTCTCCCAGTAAACGTAATGTCATTTTATGGTGCAATGATATTTCCGATTTCAGTAATGTAGACGGCAGCTTTATATCAGTGAGCATTATTCACTTATGGGCTGCTTGCTTTAAAACATATTATTACTTTGGTAATAAATTTGTTATTTGAGTCGATATCTCTCTGTTGTTTGTGTGTGTGTGTGTGTGTGTGTGTGTGTGTGTGTGTGTGTGTGTGTGTGTGTGTGTTTGTGGAGTAGGGATTATGTGGAGGTTTTACAGATTATACCTGGCAAGTTGAGCTGTGTGTAGATATTCACTACCACCATTTTCTAGCTCTTTTCACAAATGCACACATGGACAAATGGACATTTTGTGCTATCTCTACATGCAGCATAGGATTGACACAAGCAATTTAAATTAGGAGTAAAGCTACTGGCCACCCCTCTCTCCCTCTCTGTCTCTCACTCTATATGTCTTATTCTTTCTATTAATGTTCTTATCTTCCTCTCCTCCTCTGTATCTTCCTCTCTCAGTTCTATCTTCCTCTCTCCCTCCTTCCTCTCTTGTTCCAAATTTCCCTTTTCTGTTGATCTCTACTGATTATTCCTCCCTTCCACAGATTTGCCCCTTCCTTCCAATGCTTTTCATACAATTTAATAGCTCTCTCTCTTCTCTTCCTCCACCTCTCTCTATCTGTCTATCTGACTTCTCCAGGTCTGCGCTAATTCCTTCCTTTATTCATGAACCTAACCCTGCTGGGTTAGTTGGCTTGGTGTGTATGTGTGTGTATGTGCATGTGTCTGTAGCTTTGTGTGTGTGTATTTGTGTGTGTGTGCAAGGAGAGTAGAGGAGAGGCAGACAGTAAATAGGAATATGAATCTTTAAGGGCCTGCTGCTACTGTGGCTGAAATGACTTTTCAGAGCCGCAGTGATTTTCCAAGAAGGATGTTGATGAGGGCGGATTGCAGGAGATGTGTATATGTGTGTATGTGTGTGCTTTGGTTACCGAGTGTCTGTTTTCTCTCTGTGAATATATGAAAAAAAAAGTCAGTCTTCTTCTCTCCAAATCTCCTTCATAAATCCACAATCCTTTTAACTTTATAATCTATTTTGTTTTAACCAGAAAACAACATTTGTTCAGTGCATTGTTTCTCCAAATATGGATTGGGATACAAAATAGCTCATATGTCCATAACTATATATGTTTCAGTTAACTCCATAGATTAACTGCATTTTTATTAATGTCCGTGCCTGACAAAAGAATATAAACTCTGGCTGACTTGTTTCCATTTTAACTCACTAAATATTCCCTACATCCATTCGGAATGACAAAATATGGTTTAACATATCTAAACGTCAAATCTCCACATGTTTTGGCAGTTTCATTTGTTTTATTTTCCAAACCCAAGCTCACAAGCCCCCAGCTCCCGGTGGGTGTAGCGGACAGAGTGTGGGACCTAAATGACTATTTGAGCACCACATCCATGTGTCCTGTAGCCCAAAGTGTCAGGTTGATTACTCACCGCTGACCATGATGAGTCAGCAATAATTCATTAGCGGCCTGAGAGCACGGTTGGGATGGCAGCTGGGGGTCAGGGTTAGAGTTGGAGGTCATATGGGAGGTACTGCTCACTGAATTAAAATAAGTGGCTAGCCTTGGAACGTGTGCTATCAAAACATTTGACATTTGGTGGAATTCAGTGGGGACGTGAAATGCCAAATGTCAAAGAAATGGAAAACATTTATTCAAAAGATATAGATAACAAGCAAACTGAAAAAAATCAAGACCTGGTAAAACAGGGCATCCAAATATTGTTGCTGATGTGTTCCTCTCAGAAGAGTTTGCATTTTATATGTGATGTGGCTGAACACCAACATTGCCATCAAAACTACATTTATAAATCTTTTATATTCATATATCCTTATTTTAAGGTAGACACAGAATGGACAAAATATTAAGATACCCTTAAATCTGATATTACTTTGCAGCTGCTTTTGCATAATCTCCCGTTTCTCTAATTCTTCTATGATTTGTGTACGTGTCTTTACAGTGCATCTTCTTTTTTGTGATTTGTGCACACTTGATTATGGAAATCAGTAATGGAACATGGTTTTTACCCAGATTTGCCTCATCAAGTGACGCTAATATCATAATGCACATTCCATTCTCTGCGCACAAAAGAAAAACAAACCAGTCTTCATTTTACTTTTTTGTACTTTTACATTTTTTCATGCCTCCAAAAAAAAAAACTCATCATGCTTCACAAGGTTGGCTCATAGGCTACAACTGTTTTTACATTAGATTAAATTTAGCTCTAGATGGAAAGCCTAGAAAGGTCAGTGGGTGAGATACTCCTGTTTCATAAACTAATCAAACCTGACAACCCCATCAAAAAGGTCCAAGCAACTGCTGACAGATTCTAAAAGAAATTTGACTGTGTTTGTGTGTGAGTGTGTGCATTTACTTCTACGGTGTGTGCGTCCATGACTGTGTGGATGTACGGCTGTACCTGCTAGAGTGTGCCTGCTACTCTGGGGTGTCTGTCACTAGCCTTCATCACATTACCATACAGCCATGACATCTCTGCCAGCCTTCTGAAGCCTCAAATCTGATAAAAACAGAGATAAATCTGATCTCTGATCTTCCTGATAAATATGATAAGACCTGCTCCAGGTTAATGGACCTTGACACCTATCAGGGCCCCAGGAACCACTGATCCTGGATCAGAGGTGGAAGAGAGAGGAGTAAGAGGGAGTAAGACCCGGGGGGGGGGGGTTAGTAGAACCTGCCCTAGAGACTGGGCTTGGATGACAGCCATGACTGGGTGACGGTCCAAAGCTCCTTGCAAAGCCCCCCTCTCTTGTCTGTGGGAGAGAGGAGGGACTCATTCTCAGTCATTCACGCACGCACACACACACACACACATACACACACAACTTTCTGTTTCTCCTTTCCTGTTTTTAATTCTCCCATCCTATCTCTCTTCTCTTTTGTCTCTCTCACATATTCTTGTAGAATCTCAATCTCTTCTATTTCTGTTTTCTCTCTCTCTCTCACACACACACACACACACACACACACACACACACACACACACTCAGGGATCTCGGGGATATATAGGGGTGTGGTAGAGCTAGTGATGGGGCTCTGCTTTGATGCCCAGTGGGAGATTACAGGGCCAAGAAGCAGAGATAAAAGTACAACCGAAACACAGGTATCTGCTCTTGCTTATGCCTTACAAACACATTCACACATACACTTACACACATCCATGACACATTTTCCGAGTAGGCCTAGGATGCACACACACAGACACACACCTACATACACACTAACATCTAATGGCTAGTCAGTGACACAGAGGTCTTAGCCCCTGTCTGCCAGTCCTCATTTGTTTCCCAGCCCCTCCTATGTGTGTGTAGCAGTAGCACTCGCTACCGGGTGTCTTGTTACTCCTCAGAAGGTCTATTGATTTAACTCTTGCCACAATCTATAACACTATTGTCTTGCCTTAAGTGTCTCATCTGTACAATTCACTGGCAGGAGTCTATACATCAAAAACTCTGCCTGCTTAAGTATATTGGTATTCTGCAACATGCTGGGAATTCCTTTTTTTTCTCAGTGAATTTTACATTTCTTGCACACAACACCTTACTTTTTTACCTACCTTCTACCTGAAAGCAACAAATAACCCTGGTATTCCGATAGAAAAAGGCAATCACCTTTTCTGGTATCTGAGAAATGCTTTCTTGCGAGCAGTCTACACACTCAGATGTTACGCTGAAAACATTACAGTCCAATATTCTTTACAATAATTGTAAGCCCTCTATTGATATTGCTTTTATACCTTTCTGAAGCATTAGCAATAGGAACTATAAAGAATATAAGTACTTACATAGTTATTTAATTGATGCAAGTGCAATATTTTGCAAGCTTTAGCCCACGGTGCACAAGGTTACCTTTCAGAATCTGGCAAGATCTTACCACTGATTACCGTCAAGTGGCAACTCAATACAAATGAACAAGGGACTTTGGCCTCTTCTGAGCAGTATTAATTCATCTGGTAAGAAGAGAGACAAGGATGGGTGGCTGGGGTGTTGCACTGAAGCTGAATAGCAAAATTTGATGCAGTTTCTTTACCTTTTTAGAGATGGAAGCATCTTTGAAGATCTATACTTCTGTGTTACAGTGTTAAATGTGTCCAATGTTGTGAGGTTTCTGAGAAACAGTTGCTTGAGGGGTACCATTAGGTTTCTGCTGCTATATGGCCTGCAAATTTGTAAGCAGGTAATTGATAACAGAGGTTTTGAGTAACAAAATGCTCCAAAATATTACTTGGCCTTGCTCGCACAAAAACTTAACCTGGGAAACAAAAACCACTGTAACGCACTGACAAAAAGGAGTAAACAGAGCTTTGCGTTTCTCCTGATTGTTATTGGAGCTTCACGTGTTTGACTGGAATAGCCGGAGTATATATTACAGAACTGCAGGAAAACTGTACAACTGTTATACATTTGTTTGTAAATGTGCACATTTACAAGCCTAGTAGTAAATCTGGTCAGTGTTAAAGAATGTTAAAGAACAAGCTCCACACTACATCTTTTGAGCTCTAAGAATTAAAGGTTCACTTCTGTTGAAATGACTGCACTGTGTTTTAATGTGGGAGAGATGGAGCGCGTATATATGTATTTTACACACATGTGGACTGGCCTATTTATTCAACTGAGATCTGTGAGACACGGAAGATTGATTCATGTAACTTGTCAGCATCATAAGGTAATGTTAGCTACTTATTACAGTCAAAGTTTTGGATAAATCATTGATAAAGCATTTGAGAGATGCATTCCATTCCACAGCTACCATAACATACAGTACATATGGTAGTATGCTGTGTCAGTCCATTTGGACACCAAATGTCAATTCAAACTATCTATGGACGATCCCAGAGCAAAGTATACATTTTGAATAAAATTATCTACCTTGAACCACAACACACTGGTTTCTTTCAGAGAGTTTCAGGTTGTGAATCCATAAATCACTTTATGCAATTTATTTTGTTTGTTTGTTTTTTCATTTCTCTCAGTCTATCATTCTAGTGTCTGTTTCCTCTCCATACTGAATTAGCCTTCAGGTTTATTTTTTATCTTTCTCTCCATGTTGCTAGTGCACTCTGCCACTGATCTCCATCTGCCAGTCCGTCTATCTCACCATCACATTAAGAACCTAACCTAACCTCAGATCTGGTTGTCACGGTGAGGGCCTCTGTCACCGTGGAGACATCAGCAGTGCAATCCGCGGGAGGTCCATGTACCTCATCCTAGTTACCGTTGTCGGGCTCAGCAGGAAATGACACAGGCCCAGTGAGAAGGGGTAGTGATTAGAGCGAGACAGGGTTATGGAGATGCCATTACACTGGGAAATGATCAGAAGTGTTTCATTAGGAGCCACAAATACAAGATGAGTGTCCAACATCAGTACACAAACTGTAGTGACATTACAGTGATATTCATCGTGCTTTAATATAAAGCCACTAATTAAAACAATTCAATGTCTATCTATCCATCTATTGTGAAAAATAGCACACATTTTCACAAATTATTCATTCCATCTCTGTATTGGTCCAGAATATTTACACTGGAAATCAAATTCTGTTGTTGTTTGTGGTACAGGCATGAATAAAAACATGAGGGTGATTTTCCAAGGTAGAATAATGTGCCATTGGCGCCTTTTCCTCTGTAGTTCCATTGCCCTAAAATGAGGCCGGTCAGATGTGGAGTGATGGTGTTCCATGGTGGTATTATACGATCGCTAACTACCCGCACGCTTCCTTCACCCTCTCCCGTGCTCCCTCTTTCTTTTGCTGTATCCCTCCTGCCTCATTTTAGCCTCACCCCGGTGTCCAAATACTAAAACCAGCCATTTTGGATCCGCATCACTGTCATTCCATTATGATGGGAGCATGCAAGCGTGCACGCATATGTGCACAGATCACAAATATGTATGGAGTAATGCACACATGGCCACACGCTGACATTGTTTCACGATGGTAAAATCTCCTGCAAAAATATCTAACATTGTGAAATCAGTTTGTGATAGAAAGATATTGTAGCTACTATATGCTGACAGGCATTCGGCATTATAGCAGTTTTAAATATCAGTATACAGCACAGCTGGAAGGGAACATGGTATACTGTGACTCCCCAGATCTATTTCCATAGTGGCCTAATTGGACTGATACTCCACATAAAGTAAATACATATGGGTGCACTATAAATATATCCTTTGACTAGACTACTGGCACCATCACTGTAGTAAATACATAATTTAACCAGTGTTCACTATCCAAATGTTGTGTTGCACTCTCTACCTTTGCATGATGTATCATTGGTCTTGTTGTCCTTGAAACGTGTTAGAATGTCTTTTATTAGTCTATAAGCCATCGATATGTCTCACAGAACATTCCTCCATTCCTCCTTTGAATAGGCAGCACATCGGAGGCAGACTGTTCATTTATCCAAGCTGAAGGTTTCTGTTGAATGTAAAAACGTGCCTACGCAAAGTAATGTCCATAGTAGTCACTTGGTCCTTGGATGATGGCTATGTTAAGATGGCAGATAGAGAAAGAAATCCTCCCCAGCCGTGCCTTCATCTTTGATATGCAGGCCCTCCTCACATATGGCTCCCTCTATGAAGATTTAACGCGTTTGTTTATATATATTTACACACACATTTTTATTAGAGGGAATTATGTCTTGGAAATGTCAAGGTTAATTTCCTGGTAAGGAGAGAGGGTGAGACAAGGGGGCAAGGCCTGCAACGAGGAGAGGAATGTGGAGGATTTGAACGTGTGTGTGTGTGTGTGTGTGTGTGTGTGTGTCACTTGGTGGGTGCATGTCTGTGTGAAACAACCACACAAGAGAGAAGGACAGAGGCCCATGTAGGAAGGATAGAAATACCTTTATTATTATCATGTGTGTCATAGCAAGCAGTTGTTCAGATTTAGGAGGAGAAAGAGAGCAAGAGAGAAAAGAGAGTGAAAGACAAGGATCAAGAGAGGAAAGGGATGTGATGCAGGAGAGTACACAGGAAATATTTTCATCCTTTCAGCTCAGGCTACATACCTGCTAGAAAAAGAGGATAAACAGGGAGGGCAAAGATAAAGAAAAAAGGCAAAAATATATATTCTTCTGGTGTTAAAACAATGTAATGTAAGTATATTTTCTCCAACAAGTTAATTCCAGTCAAGCACAAAAATTATTTACATGTAAAATGTATTACCCAGAAACACTAATGCAGTAATTTCAGTGAAATCATGAATTAACAAAACTGTATGGAATGCAGTCATGATAAGTTTTAACCACACCGTGATGACAGTGAAAGTTTAGACACCACGGAACAGAACAAGAAAAAGGTGAGTTGGATAAAATAGTTGGTATTCAGTCAAAAACAGAATATCACTGTACCTTGACGTGCACAAACAAACAATAAAGTGCATGTCGCTGTTTCATTCTGTGCCCCTGCCTTCTCTCTTCCTTCCATCCAATTTACCCTCTTTCTTTCTGTTTGGTGAGACATTTTCCCCTCTGCTACAATGCCAACGTCGTGTTCAGAGCTTTTCTACATAAGTGTTTCATGTCACTCCTTTTCCCCTAAAACACACTTGCCTATTCCGTGTGTTCTTGGTCTTATATTTGGGTTTGAGAGTGGATAGGTAACATTAAAGAGCTATCACTTTCTCTCTCTGTCATTCCCCTCCTTCATACACCATTTGATCTGAAGCCAGATATGGCTTTTAGATGTGGATGTGGATGCACACACACACACACACACACACACACACACACACACACACACACACGGGATACCTGCATGCAAACACATGCACTAGCGCAAACAATTTGCACACACTCTGACTGACAGATAAGCAGTTTGAGGGAACACACGCACACGCAAACATGTGCAAAAACACACCTTTATCTCGCAAGGCTTTTATTTTGTGTATTTCTTCCAAGCCAAACATCAAAAGGCGAATACCATCTCACATCACACAGACAAACAACAATATTACAATCCTCGGTACTCGACAATGGCATTTTCAAATGCCTCACCCATGACAACTTGTGGAATGGGTTGAAGGAAAGGAGGATTCAAACAAACAGACATGAATACACAACAAATATCACCTACAGCCAATAAAATATGCATGGCAGAGGACGACTACCTTTAAACTGACTACTGTCAGAATAAATAACACGCACAACAAAAACACAATAACAGTGACTGTCTTCCACAGGTGTTTGTCTGTCTTCATATTCTATTCCGTTCATGTTCTATTTTCGCACTTATGTGTGCGTGCATGTTTGAGTTCTCAAATATAACACAGCTCAATAATGTGATGTCAAAGTGCATGAGAAGCTCCGATTATTAGACGAGTTGCAAGGAAAAACAAAAGCAGAAGAGGAAAAAAGTATTTTTTACCCCCATATTTTTCTCACTTCTTTGTTTTATACAAATATTCATGACACCCATTCATAATATCTTAAAATACAACAACGTCTTAAAATGACATAAATCATTTCAACAGAATTACGGGGATCCGCAGTACTCTCCAAATGTTCAAGTACAAAATGTTCTGAAAGTCCAAATTAATGCACTCTGATTTTAAGAATGTGTCTGTCAGAAAAACCTTGATATGTTAGATCCCAATAACTCATCTTTTCTTTTACTCCTGCCTTTGTTCAGTCTCTTTCTGATCTGTAATTGAAAAAGCATTCCATTTTTATTTTTCACCGCTATCCAAAGGCTAAATCCAAAACACCAGCCAAGAGGTTAGCCTGGTCACCTGGCACCCACAGGCACTCTTTCTCTCTCTCTCTCTATTTCACACACACACACGCACGCACGCACGCACGCACGCACGCACGCACGCACGCACGCACGCACACATACACACATATACACACACCTGGCTGCTGTGCTTCAATAAACTGTAAATTCCTCCTCTGCGCTTACCGTACCCAAGCTAACCCTTTAAAAGTCACCCGCCTCCACCTTGTAATGCATGAACACACACACACACACACACACACACACACACACACACATATATTTACCCACAGTCACACACAACAAGCCCAAACACACAAAAAAACAATGTGGCTTAGTGGATGGTATCAAATTTAGTGGCCAAGGGGATCTGGCTAGGGTCGTAAATCTATATCTAACATGTGAGAAAATCTCTACATGAATATCTGGAGACACAGAGGGAGAGAGAGACAGAGAGACAGACAGCAGGATACAGAGAGATAGACAAAGGAGAAAAAAAACAGAAAGCAAACTAAGAGTCTTGTAGAGAGAAGGACAGCCACAAGCAGCATCAGTAGGAGACAAGGTACAGAAAGAAAAAAACAAGCAAATGCAGGACGGTAGAAAAACTGAGTGGGAGAGTGGGCGACAAAGCACAGTGGAGGAGAGAAGGAATAAGTAAGAGAGATAAAGATAAACCGGCAGAGGGAGAAATAGAAAGATAGACGGAGCAAGAGAGTAACAGACGGAGAGTATGACAGCGAGAGATATTTGGGTGGAGAGACCAACCGAGAGACAGTAGGAAGGCTGAGAGAGAGCCACAGACAGACAGACAGAGAGCGAGAGAGATACATGACCCCTCTCTCTCTAACAATGGCTCTTCATGTGGTGCCCAGCTTAGCAGGCGAGCCGCTGGAATCAGGAATGTGGAATGTGGGATTTCAGGCTTGGAAGTGATAGCTACTGTCTGTGTGTAATATTTAGGGCCGACACAGGGAGCCTCTGGCACGCCATGAAACACACAGACGGCACTGCTTTTTCTGCTGCAAGTCGGTTTATGTCTCTCGCATGTATGTGTGTACAGAAGTGTAGAAACATTTGTGCACAGAGATAGTTATGTATGTACAATATTGTAGGTCATCTTAAAAATTGTCTATGTTTAGGAAAAACACTACTGTATTTTTCTTTTCACTGAATTGTCTCTACAGTCATATCATTTCTGTCAATTTAATAATAGTTGTGGTAGAAGAAATATCCAGGACTTTTACTAAAGTAAAAGTAGCAATACCACAATGTAAAAATACTCTTCAAGTAAAGTAAAATTCTGCTTTCAAAATTCTGTCTTAAGTAAAAATGTACTAAAAATATCAAAAGTATCATATACTATTATAAAAACATATTATAAACGTATTATTGGATTGATGCATTATTTGAAACAGCATTTTAATGTATCTAGTTGAGATTAGGCTAATTTTAATGACTTTATGTACTGTTGAATAGTTTAATCTATAACATCATATTTTAATTGTTGATCATATTTTGTATGAAAATATGAATCGGCAAAGTAACTATCTGTGAAATATATGTAGTGAAGTTAAAAGTACATTATTTACCTCTAAAATGTAGTGGAGTGGAAGTATAGTAGTATAGTAGAAAGTAGCATAAAATGGTTCAGTATTAAAAGGATAATAATTGAGTAAATGTACTCGGTTACTGTCTACCACTGTTGTATGAATGAATATCATAAACATATATAGAGCACCTAATGAGCGTCCAAACTCAGTTCCACAAATAAAAGTTGAGCAAACCTTGTTCGGGTGAGTCTGATCTCCCTGAGTTATGAATAAATAAATAGTTGCAAGTATCCACACATACTGTTGTTAGTCTTTGTCTCTCACTCTTCGTCTCTCTCTCTCTCTCTCTCACACGGAGCTAACGCACACACTGCTGCTAACACAGGAGACAGTTGTTGCTGGCCGCCCCAATGCCTGTCATGGCTGTTAGGCCAAATCCCATGAATTATGGCTCTTCCAGATGTAAGAGATTTCTAAGCTGCCTCCAACGGCCTGCGGTCTGTGGTGAGAGAGAGAGGGAGAGAGAGAGACAGGAAAACAGAAAGAGAGAGAGATTTGGGTTTATGCAGTGTCATCCAAAAATCCATCTTCCTTTCTCTATCCCTCATCTTTATTATCTTTCTGTATTCTATCAGTAGAAAAACTGTCATTACTTCAAATTACCTTTGGACAAAAATATTATGTCACTTATCACACATTAGAAATTTCTTATGAATATGTGACTTATATCTGTACAAAATAGTGACTACCTAGCATGCTCATATTTTTTAAAAGAGGGCTGGAAATTGGATATTTTTGGAGGAATATATTTTTACAGTTGAATGGTGGTGTCTGTGTGAAATGAAATCACGACACATTCTACATTTTCCATTTCTATTTATTACCTGTTGGCGATGTTTTGGATGTAAAATCGTATCCTATTTAATGTACCTGTGCAACAATGGCATGCGTATTTACATATTCATCTTAAATGATCACATTGATTATCAGACACTATTTAGTAGCCATCATACATTTCTTAAAAACTACCAGTTGCTGCAGGATTATTGATACATTGATCATTTTGTCTGACCAGTGCATTAGTTTAATTTCCCCGGACGCACGTCAACACTTAAAATTCAACCCCCATCGTTCTCTTACTTAGTTTGCTCTGTTCTCACTCTTTCTCTCATTAGTACTTCGTAACCAGACAGTTTATTTGAAATTATGAAAGCATTACACTCTCTGATGTAGCAGTTTAAAAATCAATAGCTGAAACCCTAGCCGCCTCACTTAAGCCCTCTCCTATGGCAAAGGGGATGTCTCTTTCTCCCTCTCTCTTAAATGGTAATTTCATTTGCAGTCACTAAGACCTCACCGATAATTACCAATGCCCTGAGAGAGAAAGGCAAGTGAAAGAGAGAGGGGAGAGATGGGAGACAGGAGAGGGTAAGAGGAGAGATGGATTAAGAAAGGAGAGTGAATGCCAGTCATTAGAAAAGCTTTCCTCTCTCCCTCCTTTGATCAGAGTTAAGAACACATTGCCTTCGCTCTATCGCTCCCTGACACCAACCTCTGAAAAGAAAAGATGGAGCACAGGAGGAGGGGGGGGGGAAAGGTGAGTGAGGAATAGACCCACAAAAAATTATCCCTGAAGTCTTAAATAGCAGGCCTTAATTTTGACATTGAACCCTTTCTGTTCTTGGGTTACAGCGGGGCCGTCCATTTTCAGAAAGCTCCACCATCCATTTTTCCCCCCTTTTTCATCTCTTAAATGAACTAATCAGAAAGAGGAATATGAAGTGTCCTGCAGGATCCATTTCACTAGAAGCATATGGCAATGATTGATGGGGGACAACTTTGACTTTCCCAGGTCGTCCTCCTTGCACACATCTGGGAGCATGCAATAATTCTCTTAATTTTAGATCCCGTCTCTTCCTTCTGCTCTTTCTTTTTCTATCCCCTTTTTTCCAAAGAACTTCAATTTCACTTTGGCAAAAAAAAGCCTCCTCTTAGCCTATCCCTCCTCTTTCTCTCTCACTCTCTCAAGGCTAACACAACCAGTCATTCTAGCTGAAATAAAGGTACCGTAGTGGTTGCCAGATGTTTATAAGGACTGTTGGGGCAATCCCCTTGTTTTTTTATGGCTCCCATGATTTTTCTTTCTTGCTTAAAAAAGCCTTAAGAACCACTTATGTCATGGTAACTGGATTTACCATATGTGTAATGCTAGTTGATATTTCATCATGACAAATACTGTAAAAGAGCCACAAGGAATATGAGTTACCTGTGTTTATTGCTTTTGAATGGATTTCAGTCTGAAGGCAGCTTCTTTTACTAAAAACCGCACATCCTGAGATTTATGCACATCCAGTTCACACTAAGGACAAGCAAAGAAAAGATATTTCTGCTTTGTTTCAGTTTGGTTGTTCAATTAATTCAAAGCTAAATGTAATATAATGAAGCTAAAAAGTTAAAAAGAAAATGATCTGATTCATCATTCAAAGCCATTTTAAATTCCAACAAGCTTTAACTTGTTTTCAGTATGTTATTGGGGAGACAACCATCTCAAACCTCCCCGACAGCAACTGGGCCTTGTTAGCTGTGCATTGAAATCATCTTTGACTCTGGGTTTACAATAAC
The DNA here is from genome assembly GCF_020085105.1 of Siniperca chuatsi. NCBI lineage: Eukaryota > Metazoa > Chordata > Actinopteri > Centrarchiformes > Sinipercidae > Siniperca > Siniperca chuatsi. Next base: position 11,981,617 of record NC_058060.1, read on the forward strand.
AGAGTAGAACTTTGACCACTAAATGCTTTCAGGAAACCCACCCGTCCTCCTGCCATGTGATGATCCCACCTCTGAAATATTCAGCACCATTAACATTCCGATGGGTATCATCCCCTTTCAGACACAATTCGCTCTGCTCTTCAGACCTGTGGGCCAAGGCAGGGAGAGGCCCAGAGCAGATGCTATCTGCTCTCATTCTTCACACAATCTCACCTCTTCAAAACGGCCACTTATAAGTGTTAAATTTGTTGCAGAGGAAACGATACTGACTGGATCTTTTTTTTTTAACTAAGAATAAATTAATATAAAAAGATTTAAGATGAAAATATTTGCTGAAGTGTAGGTGCTGAAATATTTGAATTTGGTTTCATTAATAACCCACTCAAGGAGATTTACATTTAATTTAATTGCATGTTGTTTTAACAGAATTTTTACTTTAGCTTGTTTCAACTTACTTGAGCTTATTTTGTTGTTCAGATAGTGTTCTGTTATCTTTAAATACTCAACCACTAAAAACGTCCATCAGTTTCATTGGCCAATAAAGCTAAAATGTGTTTGATCTTAATTGCTAATGATGTGACTATGTGGGTAAATTGTTTTGCCAATCAAATCTTGTGTCCTCTCCTATACTTATAGAGACAGCTGCTTTATAGGTATAGCTGCTTTTAATTTGTCAAGCCTCACAATTGAACTGTCCACAATTAGCTAGGTGTGTGTGTGTGTCGAGATTCGTGTGTGTGTGCTGTCTTTAATCATGTGTGATCATGTGAGAGACCGTGCACTACACTTTGAGTACAATTAGCCAGGCATTTAGGCATCTTAATTGGTGACATTCGATCTCAGGCACTCGCTGATGAACCACTTAGCAGCAGACTTATGGATTAGCACCCGGCACAGCTCTCTCTTCTCAGATGTAACTAACAGGTCAGGAATTAGTGCTCCTAACACTGCCTTACAAATGAAGACAGCTGTATTGACTAACATGGAAAACGACTTTCTCTTCCAGTTTACTTTTGCTAGATTCAGTCTCCTCTTCAAGTCTTACTCCTGTCCTCTCTTCTTATCAGCTCACGTCATGTGTTTTTGCTTCTTATCAGCTGAAGCAAGCTTTTGTTTACATTTTGCTCTCTCCTGGACGATTTCAACCGCCATGTTGGCAGCGGGCCGTGACAGTATTTGGCGTTTTGTTGTCATGGCGCTCAAGCTGTCTCAGTTGTCTGGGCAACATGCGCCGGGGCTCATGGGAGCCTCATAAATGTCATGTATCGACGGAACCGCTTGGGAGAGCAGGAAGTCCTTGCCAAAAAGAAGATAGATAGAGCGCCACTGGTGTCGGGGATGCCATGTTGCATTAAATCATATTTGCGCACGCTAATGCAGACATGCACATGCACACTTGTACAGATGTGCATGCAATCATGCATACAAATACACTGACACTTGCCAACATTTATGCTTGTAAACAGGTAGGTATGCATGCAGTGATCTTCAACAAAACATATACAGATATTACAGATGTGTGAACAAACTCTTCCTCCTCTACCTTTTATTCTTGCCCTCCCCTTTTAAAATAACCTCTGTTCAAGGAGCCGATTCAGCAGCCACCCCACCCCGCCCTCTGTAGGTGTGTCACATTTTTGCCACACTTTCCCCTCCCCAGGTCACTGTCATGTGCCTGGACCTACTGAGCACAGACGCTTTAAACAGGAGAGACAGCACTTGTCCGTTAGATTAGCGTGTCCCCGACGTCACATGCCTCCGCCTGCACACGTCACCACTTGTCTGGAGGTGCCTGTCGAGGTTCATTAGAAAATGCCAAGATTTAAAGAACAGAGAAATTTTGTCAAAAGGTAGACAAAAATCTCTGGGATGCATGTAATGTGTTTTCACTGAATGTGGGAACATATATTTGATTTGATGTTGTATGTTGTGTAATTCCTGGTATGAAAATAGTTTTTTTCCCCAGTTTTTTCAATAAAAATGCCTTTAGAATTTTTTTTTCTGATCAGAAATAAATTTTCCTGACCCCACATCATTATTATTCAACACAAAACACATATTCTAACCAACAAAGCAACTCCAGGCCGAGGCGAGGGCCAGTCGGCATTTCAAACGCCCCTGAGATTCCAGATATTCTAATACCGTGGGACCTCCTCTCATATTTATTGTGGGAATCAGAATTTATGATGAGTAAATTGGGCTTCTTCATCTGTGTGCCGGGGGGGTTGCAACATGCGGCCGAGATGGCTTGACTTATTGATTACAGGGAGCAGTATGCCCCATTTCAAAGGGAAGGAGAGCCCCCGCCACGCAACTTCTGAGAATTAATTTGCCCGGCATGGGCCTTCATGAGAAACACATGTCCATACACACACATAGAAATGCAAGCATAGACACAAACAGGCACACAAAAACCAAAGCCTGCAGGTAAAAGAATAAAAAAAACAACAAAAAAAACCCAGCTACACATGCATGCAGCCCCCTCCAACACACATAAACACACACACTTACATACATGAGACCAATTTTTGCAGTGCTCCAGGTGACAAGACAAGGCCATTCTGTTATAACCAAAGATTGTAATCGTACTTGCTGGCACGGGCATAAACACACACTCAGGCATCTCAGACATTCTCCCTCTGTCAGAAAGTTAAAATTTCATTTTATTTTTTCACAGAAACAATAGTTCATTTGTACCTTGTGTTTCTGAATTTCAAATGTGAAATGTTTGAAACCTGTTTTTTTCATTATTCCCTATTTTAAATTTAGGCTATTTTTCGGGGGCAATAACAAATGAAAGAGGAAAAAAGAAGAAATACAAACCCTGTGTCTTTAAAAATCTTTTTTTGGCCTTTCAACCTTTCACATAAAGTAACATCCAGTGACACTGTAACTGTACTGGAAGCAAATATGACTCCGACACGGTCCCATCCAAAGCGTTTCTCCAGATCGAGCCACAGCTGAACTATCAGTGCTTCATCCCTGGCATTGTCCACTGGATCACCCTCTGCACTCAGACACCGGCTCCTATTTCACCAGCAGCACCCGCGCTAATTTATCATCATGGTCATGACAGACAACACATCTGTGTGTGAATGGATTGAGTGAGGAAAGATTGAGTGAAGGAGGGACAACAGTGAGAGCCGGGGGCGGGGGGGGGGCTAGAGAGGGAAGAGTAGGAGGAAATATGGTAGCAAGGAGGATTCGAATCACACAATCGGCAAGGCTTTTTAAGGGTCATATTTTGTTTGAAGGGCCCCATCCTACCCTTCGCTCGACCTCTCTCTATCCCTCCTGCCTCCTCCCTCATAACACGCTGTCAGCTAACCCCCTCGGCAACTGGACAGCTCATTGTCTTGGGCTATCTTATATTACAGCCTATATACTGCAGGTGTGATATGGAAAAGCATTAAAGAGCTTAAGGAGTGAATTGAGAATGTAGACCTGCAGAGGTTTACGTTGCCATATAAAACTATACCTTCGCAGACTACGAAAGGGCAACTCCGTGACGACCAGCTTCCTGACGCAGGTCCCATATGAAACATTCTTTTAAAAATATTTATAATTTATTTATGATATAATATCGGTTGACTGACACCGTTGGGTTTGTCAGCGTAGCCTAGCTGAGCAGACGTTCTAGTGGTGAGCTTGATGGGCAGGTAGGTGGAAATATGGATGGACAACAGATGGGGAGACACACACTTACACACATGTGTCTTGTGTTCACATGTGCATGCTCATATTCATACAGTGTTTGTGTGTGGTTGTGCGTACATGCATGCATACATGTTGAAACAGCAGGTGCGCGCATACATGCGTTCTCATGTGTGTGTTCAAGCAAGCATATCTGTTTACTTTTGCTCTCCAAAACCCACTCACATTTGAATGCAGGAGACAGGACACATCTCCCTGCTCTGTGAGCCGCTAGACAGCTCAGTCAGAATATTTTAGAGCACACACACACACACACACACACACACACACACACACACACACCTCCCTGGGGTACCCCATATGCGGTGCCTGGGGAGTGCAAAATGGAACTTTTTAAAAGCCAAAAACACTTCTCCCGAACAAACTAGTCTGCTTAATAATACCACACCCGTGTTTCTCTCTCCTCTCTCACGACAGGCCATCATTATCTACAAGGGGTGGGTGTTTCGGCTGCTTTTTAGGGAAAGGTTGTGGTTGTTGTTTTGGTGTCTGAAAGCTTTGCTACATGACGGATGGCAAATAGACTATGAACTATTTGGAATCTATGCATCAACAAATACATTTTGGTATGGAAATGAAAAAAGGAAGGAGTTTAGGAATTGTGGATTTAGCATGAAGGTACTGCGACTTGCAAACTCTTTCGTTTGACTGAATTGCTTATTTTGGACCTGCAGTACACGTGGCAATATTTTGATGTGCATTACATTGAGGAATCAAGAAAATCTATGTTGTTTTGCTTTTTTTTATACCACATGAGAGCAGCTAGGGTCTTTTTTCTTCAGTTGAGGTAAATGAACTTATGTACACACAGACACACAAAAACAAACACACTCAGACTCCAGGCACACAACCAGTATGTATACAGACAAACACACATGCTCCTTCTGCTCTTATGAAGATAAATATGGCAAGGGGTAGATTTTCACCCGCACCCACTGAACGGGACACACACATTCATCTTTGCCGTATTTGGTGTTTTGGAGTGTGTGTGTGTCTGCCTGCGATGGGGGGACGCATATTGGGGATACAGCAGCAAGGGTGTGTGCACCTCACTGCCTTTTCAATGTATGGAAATGTATGTGCATTTTTATAGTAGGGGGGCTAAATTTATTTCCCCCCCCCCTTTGTACCCTTCGCCCCCTTCCTCTCTCTCTCCACACCTCATTCCCGAACCTGATAGACCTATGGATGCATGATAGATGGAGAGAGAAAGGAAGAGAGAGAGAGATGGAGGGGGTCTCCGCATGGATGCATACATGCATGCATGGATGTATATACACCTCTCTCCCCCTGTCCTCTCAAACACACACTATAAAGTCACTAATACACAGACACACACACACAAACGCACACCTCTGAATGCAGGATTCATGTGCATACCAAACGTAATCCATAGTTTTACATAATGGGGGGGGGGGAGGCGAGCCGGCTCCACACTCCTGTAGCTGGGTGATAAAGATAATATGAATCATCTGACTCTTTCTCTTTCTATGTGTATGTATACACATTCACCTAGGGAGATGCTGATATGCTATAGGGGAATATAATGAGATATGGAGAAGGTTCCCCCTGATCGTCAAGAACACATGTGGGTCATATGTGTGCTTTGTGCAATTTTCACAATGTATAAGGCTTACGGTTCACGGTATGCAGAGGTTTAAGGAAATTGCTCCAAGTCATATGTGTGTGGAATGGCAAAGCTATTGCACTATTTGCACGTATTGCATAAAGGTAATTGCATTGGGAATGCACAATTGAGTGCACTGTTTTGATATGCAGTTGATGGATTTTCTGCATGTTTGTACAATAGTATGTATATACTCAGAGGTTGGAGTTTGTTTGTCGCTGGAATTAATTAAGCAAAAAGTATGCAACACACTCTACATACAAACAAAAAGAAGTCACTGTTAATTATTCAGAGAAAGTTAATTTTTCTGAATATAATTAAAGACATTTAACCATCAGGGACAGAGTGAGATCAAAGATGTATATTTGATGTCATGCAGATAGCATTTTTAAATTAGCAAACCCTCTTAACTTTATAATTATCTTTGGTGTGAGAACTGAGGCAGGAAGTTCTTTTGTGTTAATTCTGGGGCTGAAATAGTCTCAGAAGAATTTGATGAAAATTAATTAGAAATAATTGCAGATAGACATGCAGATTGCATTTACAATGCAAATAAATCTTAGCAGAGCAGAACTAAAGTTTCTTTTTTTGCCAGTATTATTCTGTAATAATAGTAAAAATATAAGAAGACTATATTTATTTAAATACATTGACTTTGCATGACATTTAAAGGTATTAATAGAAGTCGGCTTAAATTAAACAAATTATTCCTTCACCTTAATTTCATCGCACAACATGACAATATTTCCCTTTCTTATTTCTGGGAAAGGATTCCTGTTTTTGGATGTGTGTGTCACAACCGCTCTCTTCCCCCTCTCCCCATGTTTCTGCTGAAGCTGACACACACAGTAATGTCCAGATATATCAAGAAAGAGAAATGGAAAGAGGGAGTGAGAGAGGGTGTGGTGTGTGTGTGTGTGAGAGAGAGAGAGAGAGAGAGAGAGGGAGAGGTTGAATTCTATCTCCAAGTATCAGTGGCCCCACGGAAAAACAGAATTGTTTCCTCCATATTAGGAATCAAAGCTAAGCCCGGTGTTATTGTGTCCACCATTTTGACTGCAGCCGACAGACCTTGAGGAAGCAGGTGCACCGGGATGAGTGTGTAGGTGTCAGTACATTTTATTTATTCATTTTTTGATTTTTGCAGGTCAAAACGCATGCTTCTGTGAATTTTTTTCTGCACCAGAATTGTTGAATGTTTGTGTGTGTATGTTTGTGTTCCGCTCACATGTCTTATCATGTTGTGAATATGGGTGAGTGTGTCCATGTGTGCGGCTGGTGCACAAGCATGTACGCCTGCAGGTGTCCATGCCTTGTGCATTTATAGTCCCAGGGAACTGTTGACCTCACCCATGGCCCCCTGCACAACCACACTGTGTGTTTCTAGAGGACCCTTGAACTTGACCGTGGAAGGAGAGGGGTGACGGGACTGGAGCTGAGGCTTTAAACAAACCACTCTGATGGACAACAAAGAAAAGGGGGAAGGGGGGTGTTGGCTTTGCTTGGGGGGTGCATAAAGGTTGAGATTCAAGGGGGAAGGTCCCCAGGGTGCATGTGTGTTTGTGTTGGTGTGTCCATATGTAGTTTATCAGGTCTTAGCAAACTGTTCTTCACTCAGTCATGCATTTGCTCATTTTAAAAAACTTTTTAAATATCCACCGTCATTAGACTGGACAAATGAAAATGACATATAATGTTCAAAATGAATGCTTCATTGTGATTACTGCCTCTTTTTTCTAAAGGTTTTTTTTACAGGGGGGTCAAACCACAATAAAACAGCATGGTGTGATTTTAAAGCTATGTCACATCAGCAACATGTGTGTGCTTAGATATGCGTACTGTAAGTGATGCGTGTCCATGCATATAACATGTATTTAAATGTTTGTGTGCATTAATGCTCATGTTTATATTATTTTTGCACATATCCCTGCATGGGTCTCCATGTATGTAGATGGCGGTATTGGGATAATCATTTAGATGATTTAGTGAGACATAGATTTGGTGCAGAAAACAAAGCAAAAAAATAAACCCCAAAGATGTTTGATTGTTTGAATATGGATAATCTCTGGTTTTATAAACTATTAAAATATGAGCTAAACATAAACTAAACACCTAACACTTTCAGAATTGTGTGAAAAACACAGTGCAGTACTGCTGAAGTGAAAAAGTGTGTGTGTGTGTGTGAGAGAGACCAATATTCCAAATAGATGCGGTAAAGATGAGTTTAAATAAGAAGCTGCAGGAGAAGATGAAAGGAGTCAGACAAATGGGATGAAGGAAGATGAAGAGGAGGAAGAGAGGAGAAAGTTTGAAAGGGGGTAGAGGTTGGACAGAAGGAAGAGAAAAAGAGGGTTAGAGAGGAGGAGGGTTAACATGGAGAGGAGGAAGAGAGGGAGGAGAAGAAAAGGTTTGGGAGGAGGTGAACAGGTGGGGGTGGACGGGGGTTGAAAGAGGTCAGGGAGCATAGCGTCTTTTGGCAAGGAAAATGGTGCATTTGTGTGTGTGTGTGTGTGTGTGTGTGTGTGTGCATCTTCCTAATTGTGTGTAGAAGGTGAGGGGTGAGGTCTAGGCACGCTTCTCGCAAAAACAGCAGATAGAGATGGACAGTCAAGAGGCAGCACTGTACTGTGTGTATGTGAGCATATATATGCATGTGTGTCTGCGTACTTGCGCTGTGTGCGTGCGCGCGTGCGTGTGTGTGTGTGCGTGCGTGTGTGTGTGTGTGCGTGCGCATATGAGTGTGTGTTTTAATAGCCACAGTCAGAGAGCCTCTGTCAGACGGTCAGCTAATTGGCCATCTTACAAGTACAGAGGAGACTGCTCGCAAATTGGCAAAAAGGGCAACCGGCTTCAATCTGATACCAAACTCCTTTCTGTCACGATGCTGTCCATTAGACAACAGCTTAAGTCAGGGAAATGGAACAAAAATAAAGAAAAACAGAATACAAAACAGGAGGAAAATAGTGGCGTAATTGTGCTTTGGAGACTCGTGTTGTTGAGCTTGACCCGTGTGTAGCGAGACAACGGGGATCATGCCAGATTTAGCGTAAATAAAAATTTGGGGGAAACGTCAACTCATTGGGTTGGTGTGTTTTTATGTTTGTCCATATGCATGTGTGTTTCCCTGTTGCAGAAGCCTCATGTATTTTAATCCATGTAAAGTCCCAACTGGGTTCCAATTAGGAACAGGTTTCCTAAGGCCCTGAGGGGAAACTGATAATTATGCTGTTGACTGTGGTTGTGACTTAGAGTGTGTATTTATGTGTGTGTGTGTGTGTGTGGGGGGGGTGGACTTAACACAGTGTATGATATTCTTTTTTATCTTTCTGTAATGTTTACAATGCTGACTTTGTTAGCTGCATCAAATGATTCTTCATAATTAGACACAACACAGAGATTCAAATCCTCTTATCTCAGTTGTTTATCATGAGTACTGAGCCTAACACACACACTTGTACATCATGTTGTGCACTGAATCTAAGCTTGAAGGCACAACAGGCAAATATAGTTGAGTGTAGTTGTTTCTGAAAGTGTTTGGGCCCTGTGTATTAAGCATATGTTCAAGTGCTTGTGTGTGTGTGTAGGGACTGTACAGTGGGTGGTAGCCTACTCTTTTTTAGCTTTCTGTAATGTTTACACTGCTGATGGTGTTAGCTGTACCAAATGATTCTTCGTAATATGTGCAGAGATTCAGATCCTCTTATCTCAGTTGTTTACACACTGCTTTAGGTATAAAATCTGAAAATTGAATTTAAATTAATTTTAAAATATACATGTACAGTATCTAAGAATGTGGCTTTGTGTATTAATACATGTGCATGATGAGTGTTGTGTGTGTGCGTACTATTGTGAGTGTGACAGGTAGCCGTGCCCTAATGCTCTTAAACTCCCCGCCCGCCGTCTAACCTTGAAAAGATAGAGTGATGCTGATGTAGTAGACAGCGCACCTCTCACATCTAAACCTAAATGTTGAAAAATGTCCCCTCAGATAAAATGGATGACCCAACTGTAGAACCCATCGGTATAAATACATTGTTTTGCAAGGCTGAGCTGACAAGAAAGCCAAGAAAATGTTGAATTTTCTCTGTATGGTTTTCTGCAATTTGAAAAGCTTGCCATAGCGGCAAAAAGCAGCCCTATGTTTATTTTCAGCACTGCAGTGTTTTGGGGATGCTCACTGTGTATTCATGAACTCTTATTGTGGTTGCCACTATTTACATATTGTGTCGGTGCAAAAACGCCTTGCAGAGGGGAATTGAATATGAGATATTTACAGCGTTTTTCTTAATCCGTACAGATGGACATGCTGGGGTATGTACATATCGCTGTAAACTGTTGTAGACTTATTCATATCAGACGAGATTCTGGGAGGGGGAATGGGGTTTTAATCCAACTCCAATTTACAAATCTGAGATAATTTTCACACTCCCCTCTGAAGATTTTTACATAGAAATGAAGGGAGTGGAGGGTTGAGTGGGGCATAAGGAATCTTTTGAGACTGCAAAACAGCATAATTGTTTTGCTATCCAGTCGGGTGTTATACTACACATAATATATGGTTATTTCATACAGCCTCCAGACTGCCAAGATGTTTTCAATTTGGCACAGCCCTGCGATCATGATATCACAGAGAAAAGAGAGAGAGAGAGAGCTTCCAGTCTGGGATGGCCAGAGCAGTGAGAGGGCGATCATTTCGCCAAACTCAAAGGCTTTTTTCCCCCCTTCTCTCTCTCTCTCTGGGACGAATAATTCCACAGTTGCTGAGGCACTGAAAAAGCAATCTGCGGAATACCCCAGGGTCATGTCTGTGGCCGGATGATTTGTGTGAAATGTCATACATTAAATATAAGTTTAACATTCAGCCCGGTGCACTGTAAAACTGCCCTGTCGTTGCCACAGTCCGCCATTTCCCTCTGTGCAGGGAGGGTTCGGGTTCAGGAAAGCGGTCACAAAGGAGTTGGACACACAAATACACACACAGACATGGAGACACACACGCATACACACCACCCCATGTGTCTGCCCAATCTTAGAGGGAGTAGGAGGGTGAGGGGGCGGCGGGGAGTTGTGAGGCCATTCGATCCACAGCTGCATTTCATTTATGAATGCGAGAGCACTAACTTTTTTCTTGAAAAATATATCTATATAATTTTTTCAATTTCATCTTGTATTTTTCCCAGGGAGCTTTTGGGCCTGACAGGCATTGAGAAAAGGGGGGGTAGCCAGACAGATGGACAGAGAGACGGACAGTTTGTCTAGAGGCAGGTGTTGAATTCACGTCCAGGCTGAGATGAGAAAGTAAGTGAAGAGGTGAGGAAAGAAAAAAGGGTTGTAACTAATTCATAAAGTTTCAGGAAAATAGCAGCCACTGAGAGGAAGAGAGAGAGGAGTAGCGAGAGAGACAGAGGAAAAAGGTGTCTCCAGGGACTTCAGTGAAGCAGTCATCCCAGAGAGAGAGAGAGAGGGGAGATTCTGTCCATCCTAGCAGATGAGAAAGAAATGACAGAGAGGGTACAAAGGATGTCATCTGCCAGATGGACAACTGATGAGTTTTCTCTCTTTTCTCTTTGTCTTTCTGTGGTTTTTTTCCTCATGGCTTGTTTGTTTGCGCTCAGTCTGTGCCTCTGGAAAGTTTCTGTCTGAATGACTACAATAAGATCATGTGTTTGATATGTAGAGGGGAAATGTTGTGGATATATCAGAAATGTGAAATTCATTGAAGATGGCCAACTTTAGTGATGATCAAAGGGCAAACACTGGATGTTTTGAGTACAGAAAATATAAAACACTATATCAGCCCCGATTAAGCTGTGCCAGACTCATTTGATATTGTTCATGAATGTAATTAGGTACCTCTGTGCTTTTTCAAAATATTCTTATCTGCTTGGCACAGTTCAATTTAGTTTTTGCCTGGTGGTGTTTGACAACATTTGCATCTAAAAAAAAATCCATGCACCCTTTCTACAAATTCTGCTTATTATTGCCATGAAAGAGCTTACCACCAGATTTATCAATTTCACCTTGAAGGTGTTGTACTCGCCAGTGCATTTGTAAGCAAGTCAGAACTCTTTGAAGACAAACACAGTATCGTACAATCTGTAGCCCCCCTTTCCTACTCTTCTCCTCCCTTTCCACTCCCTACTTCAAAGCAGAACGGCTTAGATGAAGGTTTGGAAAGAAATGGAAAACAAATTGTTCATTTGTATCTGGGAGGAGACCAGACACTTGACCAAATTCTCTTTGCATTCTTTGTTTACACGGGCTACAGTAAGTTATCTTAAGGTGGGGTGCGGGAGAGCCAGAAAGAGGCGAGGCCCTAGCAATTGCTGTTTTAAAGTCTCAAACAAAGAGACAAATGTATAAATGAGAGCAAAGCTGGTCAATGATCACCTTCAGGATAAATCTACAGAGATATTAAATGCATACACCTGAAAGAGAATTTTCTGCACTGTTCCGTAGAAGAAATGCTGAATTGATGGGTTATTTACACTGCACTAAGTAAGAACTGTAACATAAGAAACGTTACTGCAATATTTACTTTTTATTTAGTATTTACATTTTTTTTCTATTTATTTAAATATAAAAAAGTACTTTAGAAAAAGTCAATATTGCACAGTGAAGGTCCAACAGAAGTAAACTGGAGAATAATTTTAGGTCATGATGACTGATAACTTTCTTTTTTTACTGTTAGTATGAGTCTAATAAAATAAAATAATAATTAACTGAAAACAGAAATGTACCCAAATGCTTACATAACCACAAAATGATGAATCAAAAGAGATTATAGCGTTTATCAACAAGGTTTAGGCTGAAGCCATAGCTTATTAGGCTTACCTACAAATGCACAAAACAACAAAGTGTACACTCTTTTTTTTAAACACTTGTGAGAGACCCATCTCCATATATTATATCAAGAATAAAATTATGCTCCTTCATTGACAAAATAGAGAGGGTTTTTGATGTCAAGAGGCATGCTTGACTTCACTAAAATAGACCATATGGAGTAAAGCATTCAGACAGCATGTATATCACTCTGCTTTACTCTAAAGGTGATGCTAACCCCCGAATTCAAACAATCTAAAAGATAAAGAAGAAACTGCTGCACACTTAAAATCACCTCTGCACCACTTTATCGTGTCACTGTTTGATTGATGAGATGAAGGACCATGTGGTCCAACAAAATTGTAACTGCCACTTCTTAGTATTACCAGCCTCCATTCAAGCACCAGTGCAGCCTGTCTGGGGAATTTACACCCATATGTTGGGTGCAGGTTCAAACTGGGACTGAATACCTGAGTCAGTGCTGTACTGTAGGCTGAGGTATAGTTTGTGGGACAGTATCTATACATACGGTGCATCCCAGTCCACACAGTTTATGGCTGAGGATGAGGGACTCTATACCATAAGAGTACATCACAGTAATTCATATGTTTTTTGAGCTTCAGAATTATGATAAGGAGAAATGGGCTGATGGGGGAAGTCCAGACTGCGGCTCCTTGGCCATTATCCACAGGCAGGCAAATCAAGCCAGCAAATCAGGAACAATGGAGCCCTCAAAGAGCAGAGTGGGGATCAAAGCAGTGCTAACTGGCCATTGCAATCCAATTGAAATGTTCACTTTGCATCTCTCCAAAGGTAATGGATGTGGAGAGTGGGAGGTGAAAAGAAAGGGCTGCCCGCTCACATTTGACGTAAAATTATAGAAGGTAAGAAGAGAAAAAAGGAGAAAAAATGCTTGTGACAGGCCTGGCCTTCTCAAGTCATCTACTGTAGAAGCTTCATAATGTCCCTTGGTTATTTTGACTTTGAATTTGCGAAGACCAATTTTTTCAATCCCTTTTTTTTCTTCCTTTGAACCTTCCAATGGTAACATTATGATGATATATGAGATGCTACACTATGGCCCTTGTGCATGTGGAGTAGTGTTTGAGGCAGGCTATTTCTTAAAGTGTCCTGTCTCTCTCTCATTCTCTGTGTCTCTCTATCTGTCTCCCCCATCACTTTCTCTCTCCATCTTTCCATCTCTCCATTTGAATGTGTTGATCACCTGGGGAGATGCTGCATTAATGCTGACGCCCAGTAAAAAGCAGAATCTCCTCTTTATTTATCTGCACTAAAATTCCTCCCAATCTTTCCAGCACATTTCACTCAATCACGCAACTCAGGCCATTCCATTAGCCACACAGGGGCGTTTTACCTCATTGAGCACAACACGCCCCGCACTTCTATGAATATAGATTCCCCTAAATTATGTATAATGGGAGTGCTCAGATTTTAGCATTTTTACTAAGAGGGTTTGAGGGTGTATGAGTTGTTTCTGCTGCCTTTTTGAGTGCATCTTGAAATCCACAGCGTGTGCAGGAGACTGGGGATGGTGTATTTTCTTCCTTTGAGTTTGTAGATTGTAAATGGCGTAATGTGGATGTGTATGATCATCTAAAGTTGTCAATGGGTCAGAGCAGAGTTCACTAAGGGCATGTTTGTGTATGATGGATGAAAGGTTAAACATTAATATACAGATCATAGATGTCATGATCAATTTCTTGCAACTTCTGACAAATCTGGATTTTCTAAACAATTCCTTTGAGGCAATAATTCACATAGTAGATGGTGGTGTGGCTGCATCTTTTACTGTTGCTTTGTTAAAATTACATCTCTGTAGCCTAAGTTGGACCTATCTCATAAGCAACTGCAAGGTCTCAGTCTAGGAAGTTTAAATTTGATCTCTTGTTGTGCTGAACATTTGCTGTTCTGAGTGTGAGCAGTGTGACTAATTGGATGGTAAGTAATTTTAATTCACATGTTGGCAGTTGGTGTCCATGTTGCTCAGCGGGAGGGAGAGACACAGCTGAGCAATATCAACAAACAGACCAGCAATTCTATAATCAGAACAAAATCAACATCCTCATTACTGACTCCAAGCTGCTGCCTACATCAAAAAGGGCTTCAAAACTCTTTCCCCTTGTTTTCAGGGTGCGATTATGTTTAGTGTCAGGCCAGACATATCAACATGCTCACCAGAATACTAACAACCTATTGGGGGCATAAAGTTAGAGATATTTTAATCAGTTTCATATTTTGGCTGTTCATTTTATGTAGCGCTGTAATAATGTCGCAACATCTCACTGAAGTTAAAATCTGTAAACACATAATAAAGTATTTCAGAACAACTCTGAATGTAGTTGGCATGTTCATAAGCTTTACTGCACAATTTATTACTGTATTCAAAATGTTTTTTTCTGAACATGTTTGCACCCTTTTCATCAGCTTTGTTGCAGCACGCGTACATCTCCTCCAAAGTGAGTGATGGAGGTTTTGGACATTTTTGGATTGCTAACAGTGAAAAATATTTCTGTCTGCCATGATTGTTTTAGACATAGGGGAAATTAACAGTAGGTGGAGGGAATTAATCAACATGCATTTTCCATGTGAGTAACATCAACCTCATTCATCACCAACATTCTACTGTTTAAAATAGATCAGTTTTTTACTTTTGGTTACTTGGCTAACTGTGACTGTTACATAGCTGAGTACCAATAGCAATTATGTAGTGTTCTCTGTGCCCTTTGACCTCTTGCTGACTGTGTTATCACTGAGCTAAACTGTGTGTACCTTTAGGTATCTGTGGTCGGACGTCATCTTTGCTCCTAGATAACATACATACAACTTTTTTTTCATTGTACAAATTATAATCACAAAAATTGTTGATGATAGACTTTTTTTCTGTATGTGGATTCATTACATTCAGTATGTTCAAAACGCAGCGCTTCTTAACTATTTCTGTTGTCCAGCCCTAATAGCAGCCATTTATGTATAAACCATTCTGGTCCAACTCTTCTTTCACCACTGCAAATGCAACCACACTGCCAGATGCATTGATTAGGCTCAGCACCTATCAGATTTGACAACCAACAGAGATGGATCAGAGCCTCATGCAGCTTGGCTGCACTAGCAGCACTCTCTCAGCTGTCCTATCTGATCACAACCTAATGCTCTATAATATATATTCTATAACATCACAGCTGTGCATTTTGTTTGCCTATAAGCTTGGCAGCAACCAGCCGAAAGTAAGGGCTAAAGGTTTCCAGGGCCTTCTGCATGTTTCATGAACATTGCACCCATGACACCTACTGAAATTATGCTGTGGAAATTCAAACACATGTTGAAATCTTTTTAGAAATGATTCTTGGTGATACAGGAGCAGCGGCAGTATGCAGACGAGTGCCAGAGAGGCTGTCAGAGCCTGTTTTAGCTTAAACCGGGCCTGTGACGCTGGCTGTCCCTGTTGTTAGAGCGTAATGGACGTTTCAGCCCTGAGGAAAGACTGCCAGCTGCTTGGGTCACCATGCCCTTCAGCACATGACACGTCACACGTCACCGATGTGACAGGAACATGCAAAAAGCATACAGACACCACGGCAACTGAATCTGTGTATGAGTGTGTGCATGTGTGCACGGCTGTGTGTGTGTGATCGTATTGATCCGATGTGTTTTCTAAACTGTATTATTGACCTAAATGTTGTAACATCTAATCTGTTCTAGCTGAGATGTAATTTTATAAAGAATTTCGAAACACTTCTTAGTTTCGCTTAAGAAATTGTCGGCTGATAGAAATTTATTGCCGCGATTCAGATGGATGGCTTTCATAAAACCTGATGTTGCATTGAGGGAGCCAAATATAGTGAGTGTTCCAGTAACTGTATGATGCCTCAGCACACACATATGCACACCCACACCCACACCCACCCACCCACACACACACATATAAACATACGACAAACACTTTCACATATACAGATGCACACGCACTAACACTTGTATCGATCTACAGCTTAGCTCATGCCAGCAGGTAGTCCAACTCACCGGCTATTCTGAGGAATTGCTTTCAGTAGCTCTGTCCACACACAAACACACACACACACTCACACACACAAACACTACATGATTGTTTCCAGTGGTTAAATCTACACAATTTGTACACAACCATCTCTTAAGACACCATCACCTCCTCTTCACAGATCAAGGGCTGAGTTTGTCGATACCACGCACACACACACACACACATACACACACAGACAGAAAGACACTTGCAGCCTTATAACTGAACCATGTTTAATACCTTGAGAGTATCAAGTTGAATACAGTTGCATAGTTAGAACAAAATCCTTTATCCTGTCCTTTCATCCCTCCCCTTCCTCCTCTAAATATTGCTTTTCCTCCTTCACTGTCATTGTCATGCATTTTGAATTCTCTTTACAGCCGATAACACAGTTTGGCGTGTAAAGGATAAGGGATTAAAGCATTGTGTGTGAGTATGTATAAATGACTTGGGCGTGCTTGTGTGCATGTGCATGTCATGTTTGTTGTGATCCCAAACGGCCGGGCCCTGCCTATCCCGCAGTGTCCCTTTCGGACTCTAATTTGAAAACATGTAAGAGGAACACAAAGTTCAGTTTGTAAAACCGACGCTTGGTACAATGGAATGTTTCTCATTAAAGTCAATCAGCCAGTAGACAACAAAAGAACCTTTCATTGAAGAATATGAAGTGAAAATAAAAAACAGGGCACCGCTTTAGCTGGCAACGCTTTCCTTGTAATATGTTATGTGTGCAGCCTCCTCCTCCTCTCCCAAAATCGGCCTCTCTTGTTTGAAACGGATCGAATTAAGATGTTCAAGGATTTTTTTTGCCCCTTCCCGCTCTTCTGAAAGGTCATAAGTCTAATGTAATTATAGCACATAACTGCGGTAAGGGAAACACATGCCAGGAGATGATATGAACATACAAGCTGTAAACTGCAACTTTCTCTTCGCTAAGCAGAATGTTGCTTTTTTTACGACTGAATCAATATCTTTAACTAAGGCTTGTAAAGCAGCCCAGTTAGAGACTTTATTTAGGCTTACCTCTGTCTGACCTCCTCATACTCCGCCTCGACTTTCCCTGCATGAGAACAGCAGGAAGCCTTGCATAAGAACCAGGAGGCATTATGTACTGTATATATGAAATTGCCCCGATGTGGTGGATTTTCAAATTGACATTTATTAAATTTATCGTGATGTATATACTGCTTCTTGATATGACTGTGCTCCAAACTACGCTACATGGACGTTCTTTTCCACTTTCACATTTTAAAACTATTCATACTGTATGTGAGGAGTCATTTATAATATTAAAACCAAGTCAGGCATTTAAGATTTACTAAATGTTGGCATTAAACTCAAAATAATATGAAACTGATTCAAATTAAAATAAGTTTTGCACTCAAATGTTCAGTTTAAAATAATATGATGGGCCGCAAGGCAGTTTTGTAGTCCTAAGTTCTAAGTGTATTGAAACATTCTAAAGTGAATAGTGGGGCTGAGGGGGAAAGTAAAGAAATAAAAGTTATAAAAAGATAAAGAAATAGAGGGTGTACTCAGTCTCAGAAAGTAAAAAGAAAGACGGAGAGTAAAGGAAAGAAGAGAAAGAGAGAGCCCACAGTAGGTTGTGGGATAAGGTTCTCACCTTACAGAATTCAATTATTTTTAAATATAGCTTATGCATTTCACATGGCCTGAATCCGAGCCTATCTCTGCTTCTCTGCCTCTCTGCAGGAGACTCCAAAGACCACTGCAAAATGCAAGGTGAGGGTCATGTGACTGGCGGAGGTGGCCAAGCTAGCATTATCGCTAGCGAGCTAATCTGCTAGCATGTTTACTGCCAGTTGACCACTACTGACCATGCGAGATATGGTTACAACATTATGTTATAGGCCGCACTGGTGTGGGTTTGACAATGTCATTTTATGAGTTTTTATTTTGAAAATGTTACAATAGACACATTTTTGTGGGTATAGTTGTGTTTGCTGGGCAACAGATCCACACAATAAGGAATTTGAGGGAAAATTCAGTGATAACCAAACTGTAATATAGAAACTGGAAAGTAATTTATATTTAAGAAATCCTTACATGTGGTTTTCAAAACTCAATTAACTAAAAGTTCTGTTTTCATCAAGATTCAAAATGGATATAATATATTTTGGAGGGAGGTTGGCTTGCTTCTTTAGTCTTTAGTTCGTTACTCTCATAACGTTAATCATCATTTTATATCTTAAACTTTTTGCATCATTTGAATCATAATTTGTGATAACTACAAAGAGGTGAAAAAATAAACTTGAATCGGTTTTTTCTCTTTTCTGACAAAGTTTTAAAAAATTTTCAAGAGCAGTTGTCCTTCATTACCTTCTACAGTACAAGTAGACAAGCTAACAAGGCTTCTGAAAACAAGCCTACAGACGTCTTCGGCTGGCTCTGTCGGTCACGTGACCCTTGCCTTGCAGGTCGCAGTGGTCCATCAAGAGTCTGAGACTCTACAGCTCTACAGTGTCAGCATGACTGAGAAAGAGACAGACCTCCCAGAAAACCATTCCATATATCTGCTAAAAGTTAACTACAGCAATTTGCTCTTCTTTCTCTTTCCCTCATCCTATCCCTCACTCTGTCACAGCTTTCCTTCTGCACTTCTATCCTTATCCGTCACCCATTCAGCTCAACAACACTGACAAACAGAGCATCATACAGTAAAGAAGTCAGAGAATTTTAACACATTTTACTTTATTTTATAATCAGTCAGATTTAAATTCAGGCAATGTCTTCCATCAAAACACACCAATAATAATTTTGTATAAACACCCCTTCATCCCATTTTGCTTGTCTTGAGATCCCTCTCTGATCTTTTGTGCCTGGTAGAGGTTGGCTGTAATTCTTTCTCCAGCCGACACAAAAATATAGAGCCAATTCGAAAAAAAGGGAGAAGAAAAGCAAAACTTCTTCTAATTATAATAATCAGCACATTAACTAACCAACAAAGATACAGGTGTGTGTGTGTGTGTAGGAGGATGGAGGTGGCAGTGTGAGCATGCTCTCTCTGCTATTTACTCGACTGGTAATCAGCCAAACACGCTGCAAGTCTCCTGCTATGATTTGCCCCCCGGTGTGTTTGCAGTCTGAACGCCTGTGAGTAAGTCAGTGTTTCTCTATGCCGACGTGTGCATGTATTTATGTAGTATATATACTATATATGTCTGCTCATGTCAGTGTGGGTGCATGGGATTATATCTGTTCATGAGTATACTGTATGTCCATATGTATGTGTGTGTGTGTGTGTGTGTGCGTGCATCTCAGGATTTATATTTGTTTCCGGTGCCTTCCCGCTGCTGAGGGGTATACCCTGGTTTACAGCTTGTGTGCGTGTGTGCGTGTGTGCGTGTGTGCGTGTGTGCGTGTGTGTGTGTGTGTGTGCATGCTCACAGATGTGTGTATTTGCCGGATGGGAATACAACTCCTAGGACATTTAATCTAGGGTGAATTTCACGCTAGTTACTGCTTGTCATCAAACGTTTCTAGCGTAAAATACTGCAGCGATCTTTTATTGGCGGATGTTCGGGACACTGTCAGACCCCTGAGTGCCCCGCTGCCCTCCAGATAGACTGAAAGTGTGTGTATAAGTGTGTGTGTGTGTGTGTGCGAGAGAGAGGAAGACACTAATCATAGACAAAGTTTGTTGCCTCACTTTTGATGCTTTTCAGTTGATAGAAATTAATCTGAATCTTGAGTGTTTAAATGTGTATGTAAAAGTTTTAAGTGCAGACTCAAACTTTATAATGCAGAGATACAGAGAGATGAAAGCCTCTTTTCTACACACACATACACACACACACACACACACACAGATCTGATCCCAAGCTTAGGGGAAGACCGATCCAGTATATCTACAGTCGTATGTGTTCGCTTAGTGAGCCACAGCTGCTAGCATCATTACTATGATTTCCTTTGTGTGTGTATGTCTCTCTGTCTATCTGCCCCCTCAACACACACATATCTAAGGGCCCTATCCAAATGGGTTTTAGCAGGACACATATTTTACACCCGCCTGAGTTGCTCTGATGTTCAGGTGCTTCACTGTAAAATGTGACCCAGGTTGTCTTCTAATGCATATCACAGCCTGACGTATTCCCTCCACCCCTTCTAAAAAACAAAGGAAGGAACTCATGACCTTAACTTTAAACGTCTGAGTAATAGCTTTTTTGTGTCTCTGTGTTAAAAGCTTTCAGTATTTAAGCGGGCAATGAAAAACAAAGGGCATATTTGTTTAATAGAATAATCCTTCCTGTGTTTAAGATGACTCCAAAGCTTTCAAATTTGAGCCTTAATGTTTCGACAAGCTGTTCAATCAGTTGTTTTTTGAGGACATTGCAAATGGCAGGCTGTCTCTGAAATATGTTTGCTTGTTTTACCTGACCCACTTTTCCTTCACTGTGTGTGTGTGTGTGTGTGTGTGTGTGTGTGTGTGTGTGTACGGCGTGCGCGCGCTGTCCCTCTTTGCTCAGAAGGTTGTAAATGTAATCTTAGACACATGTTACTTCGGCTGATGTTTTTCAGATTGATGTCAGTTGCGATTAGCATATCTCCTGCCAAGACACAGGAGTGCTCTTTAGAGCCTGGCCTCATACACACTCGCTCACACACACATTTACGCAAACCGTTGGGTAAACATAGCTCAGCTGCCATTTTGAATGATTGCACGATGATTATTTGATGCAATGATTTATTTTGAACGCAGCCTGTAAGTAAACTGAGGCAGAAAAGGATGAGAAATCTGACTGACAAGCTCCAAAACAAAATTCTACCCCAAGATAGTCTCCTGACACCCCTCTCCCAGCAACATATTATTATATCCTGGCCCCCAAAAAAACTAATTTTAACACTCCCTGGCCTCCAACTTTAATGTCACCCTGTCTGTTTCTTAAAATGCAGTCTGCAGAGTGCAGCCATGTAAATGCAGCTGTGACCAACACACTCCACACCGAAACTGTTTCATTTACATTCATCTTGTGCTTGGGAATGGAGAATTCCTCCTCCAATGTAAGACAGCAGGGGAACTGTGCAAAAACGAATTTCTCGCCATCTCTGGAGAGCAAACGATATAGGGATTCAGAACACACCCTTCAGACAATGGAAAGGGGGGGGGGTCTTATTTTCTCTTCTCTCTCCCCTCTTTCCCCTGTCTCTCTCCACACCTCCCTGACCCTGCTTCCCCTCAACCTGCCCAGCAGAGTGAGAGAATATGTGTAGCACCAACAGGGGGTGGGGTGGAGAGAGACAGAAAGAAAGTCAGATAAAAGTAGTTAAGAGAAGGAGAGAAGGGAATGGGGGGGGGCGAAGAACAGGAGAGTGACTGACCAAATACCCAGCGACAGAACGAGAGAGGAAGACAGATGCAGAGAGGAGGAGAGAAGATGAGAATATATATGCGGTGGCCAGTGTTGTGAGACAAGGCAGGTTGCTGTCACTTTAAAAATGACTGTAATAAAAGTGACCGTCGAAAGATGGATCTGGTGATTTTGGCTTGCTAATCAGTCATCTGTGAAGAGGACCACAGCCCAGATTCAGCGGCCGCCTGACACCTCGTGATTGATGCCTGTGCCCGATAAAAAAGGCCCATTAACTGTCCTCCTATTAAACTGGGTGAAATGGCAAAAAATGCTCCTCTCTCCCACTCTGCTCTTCCACTCTGTCTTTCATTTAAACCATATATCCTTTTATATTATCTGGCCTTTCTTTCCTTATCAGCTCTCTCTATACTGTTAAGGTAGTCTGTTCTTATTATTCTTACAGTTATTATTGAGATAGTGGGAGAGATGTTAATCAGCGAGGCCTACTTGTGTTTGCGCGTGTATACTTGTTCATGTGTGCACCGGATGTCACATACTGTATTTGAGTACAGTCCTCACACTCAAATCAATAGATCAAAAGGTGGCCAAGACAAACTAGTCAATGCTTCAGCTGGTACCTGTGTCACAAATTCTTGTCAAGTTTGCAAATTAGCCTGCATAATCAGTGATGTCAGAAAGTGTATGACTTCAAGCCTTCTTTTAGCCTCATGACATGCGTCAGGAAAAAATAATGACCCCGCAGCTGAATCTCATATATCGCCTCATCTCTCCTTCTCACACACACACACCATCACGCACACATACACACACACACACACACACACACTCAAAGATTGCCTGCAATAATAATAACCCCACAGACGACAGCTTCAGCCCCCTCCCTCCCATCCCCTCATCCCCACTTCACCCCCTCCCACATACAATCAAACAAAGCCTCTCTCTTACCTTGCGCATGACCAATCCTTCCATCTCTCCTCTCTTTTTTTCCTCTTCACCATCCTATCTATGCATGCTCTTCCCTTTCTGTAAACCCAACCACACCTAACAGCAACACCTTGCACTCTCCCGACCATCCCACAGCCTACAGCGCGGCACTCACACCCCCAATAAATACAGCCCTGGTCTGCCGTTTTCCCATCTATCCCTTTTTCTCTGCCCCAGTCTCTTTCCCCTCTCTCTCCCTCTCCCTCTCCCTTTCTCTCTCCCTCTGTCTTTCCCTCTCCCCTCGCTTCTGGCTGGTGAAATATCAGGGCAAACGGATTCCAGCTTTTTTCTCTGGCTCAGAGGGGTTGTTCTGTGCGATTTGGCCCTGGGGTGCATTTCAGCGCTTCTGATGTGAGAGAGGGGGCGAGAGAGAGAGAGAGAGCGAGAGAGAGAGCAAGACAGAGGGCAATGGAGAGAAAGAGAAAGGAAGCGTGAGAGAGAGAGAGAAAGGAGACACTGCCAGGGTTTATCCTTTCTTTCTAAGGGGCAGTCAGCGGTTTTAAAACGACAGGCTTTTGACCAGCGTTGAACCAGCAACTCAAGGTGTGCATGCTCTTCATAGCTTACAGAGGCCTTGAGGTGATCTCCATACATAATCAGGACAATCCACCTCCATGACAGGTGCGCGGCCATCTTGGAATCTCTCTGAGCCGGTGGACTTGAGCAGAGTGTCCGTGCGCTGGTGTATATACGGAAAAGATGAACGACTGCAGCGCAGCAGTTTTATTGCTTTAAATAAACTGACAAGTGGTCAAATGAAAAGAATGTTTGTTTTACTTTTTACACTTTTTACACACTTTTCACACTTTTACACAAGATTGTCTGGTATTTTGATTTCATTTTATTTTTCCACTAAGCTGCTACAGGACACCTATACAAAGATAATAACATATGCTTACAAATTATACCTGTATTATTAATTTAAGTCTAAAAAATTTGGTATTCATTATTACCTTTTATTCATCAGATTCATCAGAACAACTGGACAGAATATTTTAGTTGTTTCAAACGTTTAGTTGGAATTGTTCTTTCAATATTTATCGACTTTAACAACAAAGTAAAAATGTGTCTGGTATTTTTTGTTTTCAGGCCGGTCATGTCTTCAAAATATTTTTTTTTTTTCAAAGCACGTAATTTTGCAGTAGAATTCATTTTGGAATTTCCACAGGTGATCGTGTTTTATCTTCTCTTTTGTGTGTCCATGCATGTGTGTAGTTTACACAACTTCATGTGTGCGTATATATATATGTGTGTGTGTGTGTGTGTGTGTGTTTATGTTTTCTAATCTCACATCTCACTGTGGGGAGTTCTAAAAGGATTTGTCATTCTCAGCTCAGTTGGGCTGATTGTGAATTAAATGTATTTTTAGGCACCTTTTTTCCGTCCCTTTGTGAACCCAGTTAGAATTGAGGTCAGGACACACAAACAGACATACACACACACACACACACACACACAAGCACACAACTGCACACATCATCTCAGAGAGAGACACATAGCTTTCAGAACAAATCACTGTTGAACTACCCTGTGTGGAATGATTCTGACATTTTGTTTGGGAGAAATAGCATTTAATTGAAGGGAGGGGCGATACGGATGGCAGTTATGCAACCAAGGGAAAATGTCTACATTTCAACCCAAATTGAAAACATAACAGAGTTTGCGTTTGTGTGTGTCTTTGTGTGTATGTGTGTGTGTTGAGGGGTTGCTTGCACCATTTCACTGTTATCCACAGTTGGCTTGCTTGTTTGATTGTGAATTAGTTCAAGTTATGGGGTTTTATTCCATAAAAACAATATTGACTTTGCATTAAAATACAAAGTAATCTCTCTCTCTTGCTCTCTAAAATCTATCTATCTATATTGGTTGTACTACATTTGCAGGTATGAAATTTACATGTATGATGAGGAAGTGCAATGCTCTCACATTTCCACATATTCACTTTGCTGTTTAATTTTTAATCATTTCATTTTGTACAAATTACTTTTGCAAAACTGTATGAGCACAATTTGATTAGAGATTCTAGATTAATTCATTAATTTCATTCTTAATATCCAAGAACAGAAAATATTACATCATTTTACTCATTAACTGTAGTTCCACAAGCTTTTAAAATAATTATTGGCCTCTGCTGTTTCATAATTTAAAAACCATGTTGATCTCCATAAGGAAAATCTTGTGTCTTTTGCCACCAAACACAGTAAGGTCAGAGGTCAGACTCCCCCACAGAACAGGCGTCTGGAGCTGGGAGGAACTCAGTGTTTTGCTCAATGACACTTCGGCATGGTAGATGCTTGCAGAAATGGCTGTTTGAACTCAGGTCATGCGGTTTAATGATGGTCACTAGGAAAGGAGGATGAAGAGCACTCTATTAATGCAGTGAAAGCCAACAAGCATCTTTCAGGGTCATTGCACACCTCAAAAAATGACGCCTCTCTCTCCCCCTCTCTCTCCCTTTCTTTATTCTCTCTTTTGCTTCAAGCGTTGCAAATTTGTCTGAGCCGCATCCGCTAATCCGTGCGCATTTACGCATTGGTCATTGCGCCTCCGGTTGACTTGGTTGGCTTGATAGATGATGGCGTCCAGGCAGGAGACTGACTGACTGACTGTACAAGCTCACAGCTGACAATAGTGTTGGGTGGTAACTCTTTGCTTTGTAACGTGCTGCAAATAACGAGTCTTGAAAAGAATATCCACTTATGCATAATTTTTTTGTCAAAATATGACAATTACTAATTAAAACAATAAGTCATGAATTTTTTATTACGCCAATGGAATTAAATTATTCAAGATGATGTCATAGCCTCGTTTTAAGTAGAAATAGTGATCAAAATAAATTTAAATTATTAAAATATCCAAATTTTTTGCAAACAAATGCTTATCTACAGGAAGATAATTTAGTAGAAGCAGTTTCACAAATTTAGACCTGCTGCCAAGAAGTAGTGGACTACAAAAGTAATATTACTTTTAAGTCATGGGTAACATTACTTTTGAGTAACATGCCCAGCACTGGGTATGAGATGCTCCTGATGTTTTCCCCTGGATGTCAATCTGTTGCCATATAACTGACTTCTCAGTACTGACTGGGTTATTGGCGTGTTGGGATGGCCCACTGAGTGTCAGAGGAAAGGAGAGGTGGGGGGGGGTCGCATGGATGGATGGATGATGGGGTGGGAAGGTGGAGTGGTGACAGTCCCCAAGAGAGAAGGGGAGTGGAGGCTCCTGGAAAGGACCACTCGGACCTCTAAATTGACATGTTCAAGCTCCTGGGTTGTCATGAAGAAAGCGCTTTAATAAGCCATGTGACAACCTACAGTATAGCAGTCTTACTTTCAAGAGGCCATTAAATAGCAGGCCTTCTGTTATATTTCAAATTAAATTTTTATTGCTTTAATTTGACTTACATTTTATTGTAATACTTAACACAGTGTTTACAATCATATATTATTATTACTATTAATATTGTTGTTGTTTTTATTATTGTCAATATTGATTCCCGCAATTTAGCCTTTTTAAAAATAATATATTATAATAGTATAATAGAAGATTTGGTCAATGTAGCATATTTAATTTATTTGTTTTTTCTTCCTGCAGTAGTTTTCAATATTTAAATATGCAAACTGTAGGTAAATCACTAATTGAGGGTCATTCAAGTTATCAAGTTATTTCGATAAACATTTTTGATGCTGTCAATGAATTTCCTTTTCTTTAATACGGAGCATACATGTGCTATTGTTCCCATCCACGGCAGCTTTACAGGTCTATAACTGTTTGTGGATCTGAGTGATAATCAATAGAATTTGGCGTTGAACGGGGCTGGAGGCGGGTAGATGTGTGTTGGGGCATCACGAGGAGGCCGTTTTGGGGGGCTTTTTATTCCTCTGTCCATATATGGAGGACACTCACTGGACGCGTGTCTATTAAAGAGGGATCAACAATGAAAAAGATCGGAGGACCAAAGGGCCAAGTGGGAGGAGGGCATAGGGCGAGGTGAGACTGAATGGAAACAGCAGTGGTGTTGGTGGTGTCTGTTGTGTGAGACAGATGCACATGGGGAGCGAGGAGGGTGTGTGTGTGTGTGTGTGTGTGTGATTTCTGAGTGTGTGTGTGTGCACATTTATTTCCGAAATGCGGGCGACGACGTCTGCTAAGTCACCCTTCTCCTCCTTCACCTCCTCTCTTGTTTCTGTTCTTCTTCTTCTTCTTCTACTCCTGCGTCCTGCTTGCCACAACACTTGTTCTTCTTCGGGAGCAATATCTCGGCAGTCCCTGCCCCGCCTGCGTCTGCGTAAAGACTTTACAGTCAGGGGCCATCGATTGCTCTTATCAAATAAACAGAGTGGCACCGGCGGCTGCACGCACCCACCACCCTGCACCTCCACCACACCCTCCTTCCTCTGTCTCCTAATCTCAAGCGCCCCCCCCAATTACACCCCACCTCTTCCCCTGCTAGAGAGCCTAGCAGCTGTGGTCCCATGTAAATTTTACATGATTGGCACCTCCTTATTTTACCCCCCTACCCCTCCGCCTGTCCCCATTCTCCTGTTTCTTACCCCCTTCATATCATGTTATATATATTAATGCACAGTTTATGCAATAGCTCATCTGACTGTGCGCACCGGCTATCATGTCCATGCCTTTCCTTGGGAATTTGCATACCTGATTATAGTGCCTGAAGTGCTTGATTGTTGCTCGGGTAGGTTATGTGCTGCTGAAATGTGATATTTGGTGTGTAGACGGGGGGTGGGTTGGGGGTGCTGAAACGGTTCCCCTTGACCCTTGAAATGCAACGTAATCCCGTGTGGCCCCGTTTGATTAGGGCATTTTTCTGTCTAATTGTTGTCATCAGGACTTGCACTATCATTGTGCATCTGGAAGCACTTTGACATCTAAGTCAGTGGTTCTCAAAAGTGGGGTTCAAGAATCCTCAAAGGTCCGCGAAGGCCATGCAGGGGTTCCCCCCCCCCCGGCAAAATGAAGAATTGTTTAATTTCACTGTGATTTCATTAACCTGAAATTATTCAAACTACAGAGTACATATGTCTGAACCACACCATTAGCACCACGCTTACAACAGGTTTACAATGCAATTCTAAATCAATAACAACAAAAAACCCATATTGGGGGTCCCAGGGACAAAATCCAATTAAATGGGGACCCTTGGCATAAGGTGTGTCCATTTGGGGGTCCTTGACATGAAAATGTTGGAGAAGCCCTGATCTAAGTGACTGAGGCAAAGGGCTGCATTGACAGTCTTTGTTTCTTTTCTCTCTCTCTCTCTCTCTCTCTCTCTCTCTCTCTCTCTCTCTCTCTCTCTCTCTCTCCTTTTAAAAGGGAGCGGAAGAGTGGGCTGATACCGGTCTCATGTTGCGTATGGATTTTCGTTTATATAATCGATTGAAATGTCCCAATACATTGATTTTGGGTTCAGTGTTTTACAAACAAGCGTTTATGGGTCTCGATTTTATGTTAGGGATGATTCCAGTGTGACACCGATGCGCAAAGAACTCGGAGTTGATTTTTAAATAAATGATCTAAATACAAACAAATAAATATCTATTGTTTCATGTATAAAAAAAATAGAAAAACTGACTCGGGATGGGGGAAGGCAAAAAAGAAGGGAAACAGGGTGAAAAGACAATATT
Organism: Siniperca chuatsi; assembly: GCF_020085105.1. Lineage (NCBI taxonomy): Eukaryota > Metazoa > Chordata > Actinopteri > Centrarchiformes > Sinipercidae > Siniperca > Siniperca chuatsi. Next base: position 12,009,799 of record NC_058060.1, read on the forward strand.
GTGCTGCCTCTCTCCTTAATCAAATAAAGTGGTGTAAAAAAAAAACACACACACACACACACAAAAGCATTTCCTTCCCTCTGAATTTCTCCTTGAATTATATGCCATCACTAGTGTGTGTGATTGCGGAATATTAAATTAAAGTGGGATAAGTCCGCACCGAGGCGGGCTGCGTCCAATCCGCAACTCATTTCCCCTGTTGTAGCACCGCATCACTGCGCTCCTCTCTTTTCAATGACAATGTGCCAAATCTGGGCATTTTGAAAACACTTTCCATATGCTATTATCGGATCGCTACTGAGCAAGAGAAAGACAGAAAAGAAGAAAAACGGAATGTTTTATACCAAAGGTACCGAGATTCTACATTTTTATTTATCTTCTCTTTCAATGGCTTATTATACTTTATGCTTTTTGGGGGATTTAAAAGAGGTAAGAGGAGGAAATTTTGAAGTTTTTATAACGATTGCATATTTATGGACCGTTGTTGGATGGCTTTAGGGCTGAGTGTGAAAACGTCGAGAGAGTTTATGTTGCGCATATATGGACAAAAACTTAATGTTGTTTCACTGTTTTAACTACGTTTTCCTCATTTATTGGTAAAGAGTAAATTGTTTTTGCCCACTTCCCTGTGGAGTGTTTTGTCAGCAAACAACTTGAAGAAACATTTTTCCTAGACATTAATTTCGTTGAAACCACAGAAATAATTCTGTCTTTTTCATTTATTTGCAATTAATTTGATTTTGCATCTCTGCACCTTAATTTAACACAGGTGACAACTTGCAACTACATTTAGAGGATTTCTGTGTCAGAATTTTCTTTTACTGTGGTCAAAATACAGTTTTAATTATTGCACATATTTTGAAGGAAATGTTTTGAAGTGCATTTTAACTTGGCTTAATTATTCTGGAGTGAGTGGCAAAATCTTGCATTGGTGTCATGCGTTGAAAGAGTTGCATTTAACTTCTTATTTTCTGTTTTATGGGCCTTTATAAAGCTTGTTTGTGCGTGTGTTTGCTTGACGAGAGTTGGCCAGTGGGTCACTGTGGCAGGTTGCCGGTCAGAGCTGAGGGCTTTTAGCGTGTTTTTGTGTGTGTGTCCTGATGAGGCAGAGGGGTCAGCCAAGCAACCCCATGAGGGCGCCGACGCATAGGACAAACAAGGTGGAAGTCTGTATGCACATCCAGAAAACACTGACCAGGTGGCTGTTTGTAGTAAGCATCAGGATGGGCTACGGAATTGACAAAATTATATTTAAATTTTTTTTAGAACAGATAATATCAATCCAAGTTTTCCGTTTGACTTCAGAGAATATATTGATGGATCAACAATGGTCCCATCCCATGGCATCTCCCAGTGTGTCAAGCCTTTATGGTAATATCTTCGGACGATTCAAAGTTATTGATCCACTGAAGTGGCATTAGATCACTGAGTGCTCAATGCTACCTCTCACGTGGCAGCAGAAGCATTAGAAAATAAAACAAACACGATACCTTTTAATGTTCGATAATTACACTATAATTATTATAATAAGAGTTTAATTTCCGTCGTCCTGGTCTATGTTTCTGGTGATGCCACAAAGAAATGTCTTAGTAATTTATTTGCTTTAGAACACACACATACTCGCACTCTCGCGCGCACACGCACACACACACACACACACAAGCAGGCACACACAGACACCAGACCGGAGTTTACAGATAAAAATCTATAATTAATTGAGGATGCTGCTGATATGGAAATGGGGCAAAATATTAGTTAACGCGGTCTTTTGTCAAGCGGTCCTCCGGAGAAAGAGCATCGTCTGCAGGGAGAGAGGGAGGGTGGAGACCAGGGGGATTTACAAAACGCAAGAGGTTAAGATAAGCGGTAGCCTATATCAGTTCTCTAAATCCGCTTTGTACTTTCTCTTTTTCTCATTGGAAACAAATAAAATAACAAACGCAACTCGGCTGAAAATGTCAACAGCGCGCACATTTAATCACTAGAAAGTGGATAAGTGCATCCTTTCACAGGAATGGAGATTCTCGTGTAAAAAAAAGAGAAAAATCACGGTGGTTAATGTCTACAAAAGTCCTCCGTTTAGGTGTACAAAGTGAGAAATAGGTCCACTCCATAGATCGAAGCACGGCCCCGGTGGACTTTTTGCGCGTCCGCTGCAGCAGCGGGTAGACTCGATTCTCCAAGCCGTCTGTGAGCGACGCCTCCCAAGGCTGACAGACTAGAAAACCCCCCTGGAGGACAGGCAGGCAGCTGCAGCAGTAGCGGCAGCAGCAGGAGCCTTGGATCCGGGTGAAAAGTGACGCCTCTGTTCCTCACCTCGACCCACCCACCCCCTTTGTGAGAGACCTCTCTAAACCCAGAATAAACAGCCTAGGGTCGGGTCGGGCTCGGATCTCTTGGCTTCTTAAGGATCCAGTTGGTATGGGCGCAGTCCAGTCAATGTGGCTGCAAAGTAGACCTAGTAGTTCACTTGCCAGCAGCAGCCTTATCATCACATCCCAAGCCCCGGCTCATGCAGTTCAATTCACCCCCAGTTTCGATTTTTTCCATGAAGGCGAACAAGATCTCTTGATTTTCTCCCCGATTGAGACTGTGTAAAGTCTTCCTCTTGCCCAAAAGCCACTATTAAGAAACCGGGGGGGAAACACACAGTAAACGGTTTGCATTGAAAGGATATAGGGCCAACAGACCGATGCACTTTGTAAGGACACTAAATGTAAACGCCAGTGAATGGAGCTTTGAATAGAGAGGGGGAATTTTATGTGACTCTGTATTGGATTTTGCAGTTTGGCTCTATTGAACCCACACGGGGCCTCAGCGGTCCCGAAAGGGCAGTGATGACTTTCCAACATGTGGTGGATTACTGTGATGTATCGTGGCTTTGATTTTTAAGCTTAGATGTTTATATATAGGCTACCATATTTGCAACAGATCAGAAACAGTCTATTTACTCCAAGAAAAAAACGAGTAGGCCTATACCATTAGACAATACAATCTAAAAACTGTGCATCCATGTGTAGCGTAAATTACTTACTGTGTGAATGCGTTTTGTGCTTTTGTACATAACTGATGTTACCTATAAAACGTATTCTACACTATGTGTAGGCCCGTTTTGATGCGCGGCACAAGACGGATGTGTGCTTTTGATTCTCCCCCTCAGGTGTTTTTTTCTTTCTGTTTTTTTATTCACATTAGTCATAAAGAGTGTTTTTCACCTAGTTCAGCTCTTTCATTCATTTTCATAAATTGCTCCAAACCTCATAGAAACTCACACACGTATTTTTATATTCTAACATTCCTTGGAATCCGCAAAGGCTGTTCATTCTGCGCATGTTAGAAAAAGTAATTTACCTGTAGTGTCATAATAATGACACCCAAATGAGCATCATGGGCAGAACAAAATAGTAATCTCATGTCTGTTCAATGAAAAATGAAGGAAAGCAGTGTTGGGGCATTGTGCGTTTCGGTACAGAAATATTCATCTGCAAAACTTGTTTTTAGAGAAAGAGATGACTTCTAAGTACTTGTAAGTAATTCTGAGTCCAGCCTGTTTGTTGTGCAGGAAGCGGTTGTCCATTGTTCTACATGTGATTTGGCCCTTAGAGAGAAACCGTACAAAAGGATTTTTCTGCGCGCATAGACCTATGCGGCCGCCAGGGCTCCGTGTGCGCGTCATTTGCAATGTGGAGACTGTTGATCAACTCACTAATTACACTTCTCTCCTCTCTCTCCCTCCCTCTCTGTCTCTCTTTTGCTCCCTCCCTCTCTCTCTCTCTCTCTCTCTCTCTCTCTCTCTCTCATTCGCCCTCTCTCTCTCTCTGTCTCTCTACCCATTCCCAGAGTGCATATCGGGAAATAGACACACAAAGACATGCGCACTCAACTTAATCAGCCATTTTTTTAAACAGGGCTAAAACGATAATAATTAGCAGAATAAAGACATATAGGATTTTCATTTCCTTTCCTCCGTTTCCCGACCCCCGTCCACAAGAGAAACTGCGAGGCAGCCCGTCGACACGTCGTTTCACCGCCACCGGAACCAAAATAAGGGATAGCTCTCTAAACGCTTGACATTTGTGGTTTTACCCCCTTTTCCCAATATAAAGTTGGAGGATTATTGTAATTTTCCCTGTTTTTCCACGTTTTGATTGTCCAATTACGCAAGCCGCTGGATGTGACTGTTTTATAAACCCAAGAGCAAAGAGAGAAGCGGAGGTGACGGCTTGGAGGGGGAAGAAAGTAAGTTTTTTTTTTCCTTTCCACCTCTCTCTTTAACTTTTATTGAGTAGTTTGGGGTGTGTGTTAAATTTAGGGGTCGGGTATCGATTATCTATCTCGCTGGTGGATCTTTGACATCGGGGCTGTTTGGATAACAGGTGCTAGGTGTTTTTAGACCAGAATAAAGGCGGATATCGTGATGTTAGTGCAACTCCGGCGCTTTGGCTACAATAAAGAGACTGACAGGGTCGGAGGCGTTCTTACGCATGTGTCCGTAGTATTACTGTAGGATATCACGTCCAGACCTGCCTCTTGCAAAGTTTATACGATTGTTACGGAGATTGTGTGGTGGACATACACAGAATACTCCACGTTAGATATACCGAGACGAGCCGATCGTTTCTCCCCCTCTGTGGCTTTGCAGTGCGGACATGGTGTTGCCTTTCCAGGAGTCCGATCCCTCGGACATGTCCGCTTTGAGCTTGTTTCTGGGTGAAGGGTCCGGATTGATGTTCTCCCCCACTTCCCGGCTCCTTATTTCAGTCCCCAACCATCAGATATTTCATTTGAAGAGATCATTTGGGTGCACCGCAGCGCTCAAAGCCAGTTTTTAACACATCGGGTTTCATGCACCTTCCAGGCATTCACGGCCGAAGTGACACGATCGGTCTCCCGACACGATCCCCTTCCGTGTGTAGAAGTGGATATCTTTGAAATAGTCGACGTAATATCTTTATTAAATGGTCATTACAAAAGCAACGTGCATTTGCCGATAATAGTCCATACATCTTTACCTGCTGCGCTTTAAAAGTAGCCTAGGCTCACTTTACCGAGGCGTGGGTGGCTGCGTCGCCCAGGAGGGAGACCGATCGTTGGGCTGCTGATAGAACGGCGAGTCCCTTTAGAGCCAGCCAACTCCTGGGTCCCATGTTTTCCTTTAGCACCGGCATTTTAAAGACCAGAATGTATTCAAAACTCATACGCTATTGTTATTTATTGATACCAACACATTTTAAATTCCACCTTCCATCCACAGTCTGTATGTTCCATTTCCACCCTCGGTCCCCATCCGCGTCGGTGGGTTTATAATTTCCTTACATAAATTGTCCTTCTCTTAATTCCCAGAGATGCGGGTTGCAACATCTTCTTTAAGTTATCGATTGGTGTTCGTGTGTATTAATTTAGAGCAGACAGAGCGCAGAGGTAGGATTCTCAGGTATTTTTGCGCCCTGATGGCAGTTTTTTTAGGTAGGTAGCTAGACTTGGCTCGGATTGGGACGCGACAGTGACAGGGGGGACATCGATCGCACGGGAGGAAAAAAAAAAAACAAAACATCAGGGCCAAGGGGCCAGTCAGTCTCCAACCCGGGTATGTAACGGTGTAGTGAGTGTGTGTGTGCGTGGAGAGATGAACGGTGTATAGGGTAGGCGACCTTTTTTACAGGACTGTCTCTATTTATACACGGCTTTTCTGCCCTTTTTATATGGATTTCAGAGCGTATTTATCCCCCAAAATAGATGCTTTTAAATCATTTTTTCCAAATATGTTATATTACTAAAATTTGTTTTGATTATTGAATGCGTAGATATTTTTATATACACAGTGTAAACCTACTTTTTAATCAAAATACGGGATTTTCTGTAGAATCCTGAACAGCAAATGAGGACCATTATCACTGCTTTAATAATAACAATTAATCAATTTTATTATTGTCATTATTTCTATTATTTTTTATTATTATTATAATTATATGTGAAAACGTAGTCTGATATTTTAATTTAAAAACTAAATTGAATAAGACATTCCTGTTTTTCCATAAGTTAAATGTTAACTTAAATCAGATCAATTTTATAGATTGATAAACTACGAACACTGATGATTTTTGGACAGGATGGATCTTCTCTCTAGTCCAGACAATTTAATTGCATCTGCATAAAATCCTACATTTCATTACAAAAATACAGCCTAGGCCTAAAAAAAATCAAAAAAGTGAAATTATGAGAGTAGATGATCCTGTCTAATTGCAGTGAATTTCATCAGTTAATGATGGTATTGTCTCACTCTATAATAACAGAATCTCTGTTATTTTTCTTGTCTTGCAAATGAGAGAATTTCTGAGGTTTATGTTTGCAGAAGCCCAGGCCCCTTGTTTTTGTTTTTCTGTGCAGGATGGCTTACTATCAAAGGCTGGGTGTGTATATCTCTGCATGTTAGTTAAGCAGCTTGTAACATTCATTTTACCCGTAGCAGTAGAGGGAAGGGATAAAAAAAAACATATAGTGTGAGAGATGGGCAGATAGCCCTGGGAGGACAATAGCTGTTGGCTTGAAAATGCTTCTTGATTATTAAAAGCTAATGCATTTTCAGCATTGCAGCCTTCATTAAGGGTGCGGATGGAGGGGGCTGAGAGGGTACTGGGAGGAGGAGAGGATGGGAGAGGGAGAGAGACAGGGGCTGAGTCTGTCCTATAACTCCTGGGCCCAAGACACATGCAGCTAGAAGATTGGCTCGGGCCTCTCATAGGGGTCGACAATGTGTCATTTCCACCCGGCTAGATTGCCCTCTGCCTATCTGATATTAATGTGCAAATCAATATTTCAGGGATTAAATTTCCCTTCTTCATTTTTTATGGTTTCTACCTCAATAAGTCTCCCGTCTAATAGAGGAGGCTGGATGATTTAGAAGCCTTTGCTGCAGAAAGAGAGAGCGGGAGAGAGAGAGAGAGAGAAAGAAATAGAGAGGAGCTTTGCAACAAGGCTATCGCTGCATTTTAATGTTCTTCTTCGTGGATCCCCCATAGGCCCTTAGTAAGGAGGGCTATATCGCTGCTTTACAGTGTAAAGACAGCCAATTTGGATAAAAAGCAGAAAGGGGAAATATGAGTCCGGTTGAATACTTAAGACGCTGTGGTAATCCGAGTAGCAGGTATTAGTGAAGGGGAGCCCCCCCCCCCGCTTCAAAGACACACACACACACACACACAGAGCTACATCCAAACCTGCATTACCAGCAGTCATGCTTGAGCAAACAGTATAGCATACTACAAGCTGGACTGCTGTAACAATATATTTTTTCCTCTTCTCTTTCTCCTCCACTTTGAACCTTTTTTGCTTAGAAGCCCATCGACATCCATTGGAGAGATTTACTCGCCTGCGTAATAACATCTGGCGTATGTGTGTGATAGAAATGAATTACTCTGACACAATGACCTGTGTATGATTATTGGGGAAGGGAGAAGCGTATTACCATAGTCATAATGCTGCATCTCATTGAGAGTCAACTAAATGAGCTTGGACCCTTTGACTCCCCATAGACATTCATTAAGGGACGGTGCACACAGAGGCGTCTGTCTGCCAATAGGTGTGTGTCTGTGCATGTGTGTTTATTTAATCCTCCTTCCTGTACCATCTGGTGCGTGTGTACATGTGTGTCCAGCAGCAGCACAGTGTGAATTTCCCCCCACTCAACCCCCCCCCCATTCAGAATTTGCAGCAGAGCAGAGTAGACTGTTTTAACATACTCTTGATAGGGAGAGTGTCAGCGAGTGAAAACACGAAAAGAGAGGGAGAAAGAGACAGAGGAAGAGGCACAAAAGAGCTCTAATTGTAGCACGACCGCTTGGCTTCCTCCTTGATTCACGGCCATTACGATGTGAAAAGCACAACCGCCTGTCCTCCATTATCAAAACGGCAGGCCTACACACACTCTCACATCCATACACGCATACTCACTGGGGGGAATCATGTAGATTTTTTGTCTCTTATCTATGGCTCAAATAACTGCTATCATTCTGGTCACCAGCTTCAATATTGAACATACCCAGCATTCTCCTCACACGAATGATGGGTGGTTGAATTTACAAAGTAAAAATAAACACATTGTAAGACTTCCAAGCTGGAGCAGTGAAGTTACAATCCCAGCCAAATACATATACACACAACCAGTGTTTTGTACCAATCATATTTGACTGATGGGCCAAGTTGTCTTTTTCAGATTCTCTCTTTCACACTTCTTCCTGAGGTTTTTCATAGATTTTCATACTGTTTTATGCAACATGTATTTTGCAACTGTTCAAAGCATGCAGTTTCTGATGCAAAGAGCTATCTAAAAGCTGAATATTTTAGATAGATCAAGGTGTGATATTCTCTTGGTTATGTAGTGTGTGTGTGTGTGTGTGTGTGTGTGTGTGTGTGTGTGTGTGTGTGTGTGTGTGTGTGTGTGGTGGTGGTGGGGGGGGGTTGACGGTCTGCAGTAGTAGTGTCAGGGTCTCCTGGTTCAGCGAGGCCTGTAGGGGAAGAAGCTAAGAAGTCCGCAGCAGCTCAGCATTATGTCTCAAAGGGGGGGGGGGGTGCTTCCTTTGTCAGCCCTGGGGCACCACCGCTAACACACACTTTCTCTCTATCACACACACTGAGCGAGAGGCGGAGGAGGGTTAAAGACTTGGAACGAGATCAAGCCCCTCCGTAGCTCCTGGGGAGGGTGCTTGTGAATATGCGAGTTTTAGTGTAATTAGCACTTAATTATATTAACATATGCAAATTGTCAGGCGGAGAGCTTGTATCGCCGGTGGGTATCGGCTGAGATACAAGTGACTCCATTGTACCACCACGGCAGAAAAGAGAATAATGGGTGTGTGTAAGGCAACCAGCCAGCAGCCAGCCAGCCAGCCCCCCGTGCTAGCACATAACCAGCTAGCTCATTTAAGTCTCTGGCTGGCCGCTTTGCCAAATTTCATTAGTCGCCATGACGACCTGGCTAATTGTGCTGACTAATGTCCCCTGATCTGTCGTCAGTCAGGATGGGTGTGCATCCTTCTCCCCCCAAAACATGAGTGGGGTAGAGAGAGGCCCGACTGTCCAGATTAAACCAGCACACAATGACTCCTATTTACACACGTTCCATTTGTACGAGCATTTGCATATTCAAAAATACTCTGCCATCTTTCCTTGTCTGCTCAGTGTGTGTGTTTGCATGTGCACTCGTGCATTGGCAAGGTCGTGCGCATGTGGCGGCAATGTGTTGGAGGGGACAACAGCAGTTCAGTTGTGTGTCGTGTGTGTCAGTCTGTGTGTGTCACATGTGTAACACACTGCTGTCTGTGAAGCGAGACCGGGACTGTGAGACTGGTATGGCTCTGTGTAGCGACATAGCTGAATTTGTTTTTGATTATTGTACAAGACTGAGATTCTGGCAAAGAAAAGCTTGGGCCTAAATAACAGGGACAAGGAGTTCTGCCTTTGAAACGTTCAGCCCTTCTTTTCATTCCACCCAAATATCTAATTACAACACATCTTTATAGCTGCCCCCAACCAAGCAGCAGGACTTTCTTTTTTAAGGGGGAGGGTGGACAAACATTTAATTTTCTGTGCTTCCCACTAGCCAAAGGTGGATAGAGATTGGGCCTAGTTGGTGCTACTAGTACTTGCATGCTAATCCTGTTTTTTGACAGGAACGTAAACTGATATAATTGCTTTTCAGAGGCAGGAACGGCGGTTTATACAAGTGTGAAAGCACGGGAAAGGGGATTAGCATTATTTTGCATAATGCTGGGCAGGCGCTGAATGGGGCATTGAACGCTTGACTGGGTGACAGAGATGAAAGAGAGATGAAATGCTCTACCCCTCTTCTCTCTCTCCCTCCCTCTCTTCCGTTTCTCCCCAACAGGCCCTCTGTCTCTGACCACTGTTGCCGGTAGAGGACTGTGTTTGCTGGAGAGGACCCGGAAACACCAGGCTGGTGTTTTTGGCTGTTTGTTCGGATGCCAGCAGATGGAACCTGTCATGTGAGGCAATATGTATGATAATAGAGTAACTGTGGATACTGGGAAACTCTGGGCTCCCTAAGCCTCCATGTATATACTAAACTGCATCCCTAAAGCACTGAAGTGTGCAATTATGTAGTGGATGGATGTGGCTCAGGTAGCATTTACATGGAAGGAAGGGAGCGGCTTTCATGGATCAAATCAAACTACACTGTTCTTACTTTTTCCTTTGTTGAGATGTTTGCTAAGGATTTGGTCGGATACCGTCTGGGTAGAGGGAATTGTGGAATTGCGAGGCAGGTGTGTTTTATGTGAATGCCTGCATGTGTGTGAGCTCTGGTGGTAGTGGTAGGAGGGGGTACAAGGGTGGTGACGCAGCTTAAAATTGCCACCGTGACTTCCATATGACCCGACTCGACTTTATGAGTAATTTATGATCAACCGTCATCATTGCTATTGCATCTGGCGTATGGAAATGATCCAGGGTCGAGGAGGGGTGCGAGGTTGGTTAGAGGAGAACATGAACGCCACAAAGGCCGGTGTGGCCTGTTTTTGTTGTCTCTCATTGGACAGGATCCTCTTTCTTTGACCTTTTGCACGCCTTCCCTCGCCTTTCATATGCTAATGCTGGCCAGATCCGAGGAGGAAACGTGCTGGAGCTGAGTGGAGGAGGACAAAGACTCCCTCTCTCTTTCTCTGCCTCCTTTCCACGCTATATCTCCTCTTTTCTTGCCTCTTCCCCTCTCAGCAACTTGACAGACTGAAAGGAAGTGAGTGCTTAGTGGATGGGAAAGGTGGGGATGGTGTTCTCGCTGTGACCTGCACCACCTGTGAGGATCAAGTGTGCTGCAGCGATCCTTGGTTATGTGTATGTGGAGTGTTATTTTGAGTGGCCCTTGTAGTGTGTATTGCAGATCGGTAATCGTTTGAGCCATGCTACTGGTAGCAGTATAGCTCAGGCAGAGTCGGTTGAGGAGTAATTTGTTGCTTTTCCAGTGAAACTAGTGTAGGCTAGAAACTAGAGTTGTCATACAAGGTCTATATTTCTCCCTGTCTCTCTCAGCTCTGCCAACTCTATCTTACAACCAGTAAAGTACTGTCTCTGGCGGGGTAAAAGGATACTAATATAGTTACTACAACCCTCCCCTAACATAATACTCCAGTGCACCACTGTTGAGCATGACGTGGTTTCGAGGCTCTGTTATGGGAAGGGGGCATGTTATCTGTAGGAAATGTAATTTTTGTCCTCATTGAAATCGTTCATTATTGAGCGCGGTTATCTAAATGTTTTTGTTGCTGTTGGTCCTGCGCCAGTCAGGATTGCGTTACCCTCTCTCTCTCTCTCTCTCTCCCTCTGTCTCTCTCTCTCTCTCTCTCTCTCTCTCACTCTCTCATGTCTATGTCTGTCTGTCTCTCACTCTCTCTCTCTCTCATCTCGCCAGGCCTTCATCAGTCTCTTAAGGGAAAATAGAAAGAGGGGGATTTTTCTCTTCCCTCTGTACTCCATCCCGTTCTCAGGCTCTCCTGCCTATTTTGCATCAGCCATCTCGTACAGGATATTAGCCATGGAAAAACATGGGTCTGGGTATTTCATTTAGAATAATATGTTTATTCTTTTCATTTCAAAGTGGAAGTGGGGGGATTTCGCAGGGTGGGGAAAGAACAATCGGGGCCGTGTGTTCGAGGACTCATTCTGTTTGATCTGAGGTCCTGTGGGCCCTGGGGGTGGCTAAGATTCTCAGGTTTATGTGAAATAAAATGGGCTGTTGAAAAAATTAGGCCTCTCTCTTTCTCTCATATTGTCTCACTGATTTGCTTTCTCTTTGGATCTCTGTTGGAGTCTCTGTCTCATGTTCTCTGTTGCTTTCTGTCTCGTCTTTCATTTGCATCTCTGGATGTTCTTTTCTGTGGCATGGCAGTCAGGTAGGGAGGGGAGAACAGGGATTGGGCAATTCGAAAGCAAAGAGAAACTGCCTCCTTACTGATATTTCTAAACTTTTACTTTATTGCTGTACATATGTATCTATTCGGTGTAGACTTGAAGCTGCATTTACCTTTCAGACTGTGACATTGCTTGTCCTCTATACTCCTTGATGCAGTCACCATGAAGGACACTTGCTCAGCCCTTCAGGTCCATGTGAGTGCCTCAAAGTCCTCATCTTACATATTCAACAAAGCATTCAGCAGGCTTTTGTTTTAGAAAGGTTTGTCCCTCATGTACTTACCAACAAAATAATGCACAGTACAAAAGGTTATATGCCACATTTTATCGATTGCTCTACAAAGTACTTTCATAGTTGTAAAAGCTGGCAAGGTAAAATCAAATCCAGAAAAAATATATGCACAACTACCTCATCCAAAGAGAAGTTAAAAAGACAAGCTCTGAGTTAAGAGGGGAAAAAAGTTGATGAATGACTAAGTTACTCCAGGTTTGAGAAAAAATACACCACAATAGCACAAGACGTCTCATGACAAATGATACATTCTCTTCCTTGTTGGCCAAAGACAAAGGCGGGGATTTAAAAGGCAGAGAGCCCAGTCACAGGACAAATGCACATCAATAGACCTTAAGGAAAAATGGAGAAAGAAGGGAAAGTGATAGTATAGTATATCTGTGGAAATAAAACAAAGTAAAAAATCTTTATAGATAAGATAACAATGATAGTATTTTTATCAGGATATCTGTGTCACCCTTACTTTCTCTTCGGTTCATGTATGCTACTGTGTGTCAGCATCTGCATGTGCCTGTGTATGCATGTATATCTCATATGAGGCATGATTGGCATGTGGTATTCCTGAAGGCAATCGCATGTGGATATCAAGGCCATTGGCAGGGCTTGTCAGGGAATAAGTGGCTAATTAATTATGCATGACTTGTGGGCTTAAACAAACAGTGTAATGAGAGATGAGATGAATTTACCAAATAATTTAGCCTTAGTTGCATGGAAACCTTCTCAATTATTCTATTATTATTATTAAAACTCACAATTATGAGATTTAAGATTTAAAAAATTCCAAAATGCCCACCCACCTGGCCACAATTAATATGAATATTTCTCTGGACCATTTTGTAACTACAGGGATATGTATTGTGAACAGTATTATAAAACAACATCTTTTCCAATGTAGGTCTCAGTCTGATCTAATACAGGCAAGCAAGCATGTGTCTCCACAACTCCCCCGAGGAGACTCCAGCCAACACTATCCCTCTCAAACCCTGCCTCTTTTTTCTGGCCTGGCACCAGCTGTGGAATAATCTTTAATTATTTGCTTTTAAAAAGAAAAAAAAATAAGACTCCTTTTTTTCTGTGACAGTAAAGAAGAAGAGCAGAGCAGGCACAGGAATGTTCTTGTATATGAAATTGTAGGTATTAACAGGGCCGGTTTTGTCCGCGGTTTCACTGATGTATCAGCTCTCTGCCCCTAGACTAAATAAAGAGGGGAGTTTTGCCGTGTTTCATCCCTGCTTAGATGAGCAGATATAGGAGGGCTTTGGAGGAATTGTTAAAAAAGCAAAGTATGGCTGAAGAATGGACCTCTTCCTTAACACAATACCTAAACAAGTGTCAAGATGTGGTGATGGATGGTCCGGTGTTCCTTTTGGCTTGTCGGAGACACTCATCCTTACACCTTTTTGTAATATTGTAAAAGTAACGGCAGAGATTTTATAAAAAGACTAGAGCATAGTGATTGCCTGCCCTTTTCAGGATGTATGTTATGTATAATTTTAATAATAAGACACATACGTGTTTGAATGTGGCTTTGCTTTTGCTGTAAGCATAATCTGTGAGTGCATGTGTGTGTTTGAGAGAGAGAGAGAGAGAGAGAGAATAAAAAGAGAGATATTGCTGACTCTGGTTTTCAGCTGCCTTGTCACTGACCTCCACGGTCCCCTGGTTGTCACATTAAAGGCAATGCAACACATACATGAGAAAGACAGCAAGAAAGAGACCTTCATTTCATGTTGATAATTTAACAATAAGTACACAGTGAGAAGTTTTTTTTTAATCTTACATGTTAGATTTCTATATTTTATTATTTTATATCTAATAGCAGTTACTTCCTACAGCGAACAGTAAGGTAATGGGTCCATTTCATCTTGGTTCCCTCTCAGCGGGCTGGCCCTGGATTTGCGTGACATGGTGTTTATTTGATAAAGGAATATTGTGGTGCTAATCTAAAACCACGCTAATTACATCTGACAGTTGTTTGTTTGTAGTGAAATCCAATTAAAATGTACACTTTTCAACTCCATTGCTCATCCCCCCATTCTCTTTCTTCCCTCCCACGGTAACCAGAAAAAGAGCCTATGATGACATAAATAACAACTGTGCTTTCCTTGTGGTTTTTGTGAGAAGAGGGCAAACTCACAACAGCTGTCAGAAAAAGGGGGTTTGTTTAAAAAGCAAATGGCTTTGGTCTAAAGTTCATTTGGAGACCTCTCTAATTAAATAGAGAGCCAAAAGCTTAAGTTAATTAGTAATTCCCTGGGTCCAGAAATTAGACCTGTCACGAGTATTCAAGCTCTTGGAAAGCCAAAAGGTATGTGTGCATTTGTGTTTGTGTGTTTTTCCACAAATCCCTTATTTCTGCTCCCATCTCTTTACACCAGTGTGCCTAAATGTGTGTTCATCTGTGCTTTTTATTCTGCAAGGCCCGCACATTTTTCCTGTTGAACTGCTCGAGACATTAATGGTCTTTTTGTGGCGTGTCAGAGAAGTGCTTGGGAGATGTTTAAGTGAGGGGCACATAGCTTGTGGCGTCAGTCAGGATACCTGCCCTATGATTATGTTTATGAAGATAATAACAGGGCTAGGGTCCCGCCGAGTACCGTCTTTAGAAACCAGTGGGGGTTTGAACTTTAAACTTTATTGTTACCCCTGGAAAAGAACTGGAAGGTTTGGTCGCCATGTCAGAGAAATGTCTGTACAATTAGCAAGGTGTCTCTGTATCCCTAACTGTAAAAGCAGATGTTCTATTCTCTTCTGTCCTCTTCTCTTGTATTTGACAGTGTAATTGGGCAGATAAGCACAGGTTAAGCAAACATAGATCAGCTGACAATGCAGAGACAAGATGTCCCTACCTGTTCAGACCATTATAGCTTAATAACTAGCATTTGAGACAGCCAGCAACCACGCTGCTTTGGTACAATGCATTGACTAATAGTTACTGTCCTATCACTAGCTGTACTGCTGGCATGTTTTTCAGTCACTGATAGACATCTTTCACCAAATAGGGCAACATTTGTGACATTTTCTCTTCCTTTCCTAAAAAGGAATGAACTTTAGGCAACAAGTAGCCAGAGTTGCTACATTAGTTTGTAATACTTATAATAATAGGTTCCAAAATATCAGCAGGACTTACTGCTCTTGCAAAACTGATTTCAGTGCTGGAAAAGTACTTCATGTTTTTAATTTTGGACTGCTCTGCCTGTGATGAGGCAAGTATTTTAAGAATATATCATGCTATTTTTGAGTCTTTAAAAAAAAGTACACATACAAGTTGTTTCACAAGCTTCGCAGTTATCATAGCTTAAAATAAGCGGAGAATCTGAGGCTCATGGTAGTTGATACAGTATAACCAGCCATTTATATTTGCCAGGTGGATGTGAAATGCCTGCGTCAGAGACTGCTCTCTGTGTCTGTCTGTGAGTGTGTCCTATCCTTGACAGACGTGGACAGTGTTTGCTTAACCTCTTCTGCGCTGCACTACCACAGCCTTGTCAATTTAAGTGTGTGTGTGTGTGTGTATGTGTGAGAGTGAGAGAGTCCAGCAATGGTAGCTTTCATTTTTCATGTTCCCAGCAGTATTTTTTCGAAACAAACCTGCTGAGAGGCAGAGTTAGAGGGGGTCTGAATCAACACAAATGAGTGATATTTGTTTTTTTTTTTTCCTGGGGTGGTATATAATTGTGTGCATCTACACACCCCAATAGAAAACATGCATTTTGGATGCATTTCCAGATTTTTTTTCAGGCTTTGTATTTAGCAGGATTATTAATTTCACTTGGCAAATAATCCCACCCTGCCACCCCCTTCAATTTGCTATGTTATTGCAAAGAGGAGGGGTGTGTGTGTGTGTATGGTCCATTGCTTTTGCCTCATCCAAAGGATAAGGCTGTGATTTATGTAACATCTAAGCCCTTTCATATTGTGTATGTTGTACCTTACAAGAGCATGATGAGCAGGCTAGATTAATATTTATTTAGTACAGGCAAATCAAGGATTAAGCAGTCATCATTTTAGCACTAATCCATGTCTCTGGTGAGATGCAGAGACAAAGAGAGGCAGATTACTAAACACATAACGCCGCAGAACCACAATTAGTTGGTGAATTGCTTTCCTCAACTGTGTAGAAAAAGAGATGGACAGTAAATATGCCAACATGTGCACACACACACACACACACATACACACACAAAGTTTTGCTTTTTCTTAACCATCTCTTGCTTACTTACCTGTTGTTGTCACTGTTTGTCTGCCTCTCCCTGACTTTTAACTTCTCATTCTCACCCTCCTTCTCCCTTCAAAAGAACCCCTCATTGAAATTAGCGGTGGTTTGTCTGATTCACTCATCTGACGTAAATGTGTCTCATGATCTTTCCACTGTCTGAACACACATGCGCGCGCACACACACGCACACACAAACACACACACACACACACACACACACACATGCAAGAGCAATGAATACTTCTTTCTTAGCTCCAACCACGTGGGAGAGGGACAGTGTGCTTATACTGTGTGAGTCTTTGGGTGTGTGTGTGTGTGTGTATGTGTGTGTTACGAGTTACTGGGGAGTCTGTAAATAAAATTACATTCTTTACTAATTGAGTTAAACTGCTTTGCTGGAGATGTGGCAAAAAAGATGAAAGCTCCCTGTGTATGTTTTGTTTGTATGTTGTGTGTTTGTGTGTGTGTGTGTGAATTTGAGTGTGTAGGGTGGTAATCTAGTTAGCTCTTAGCACTCTCAGGTGGTAACCAACAGAAATATTGTGTGTGTATCACTGTTTACTAGTTCTGTCCTCAAGCTTCAGGGTATGTAAAGTGTCAAACTTAGCTCTGCAAAACAGATAATCAAGAGCTGGAGTCGGAATAAAAAAGTACTGTGTGTGTTGTTGTCTGTAGGGTGGCACCCGTCACATAGAGAGCAACAACAGCAAAGGGGCCAAAAAGAGTATCGGAGAGCTGTTGCAGTGTAGTGAGGGGTGATTTCGGGGGGGGGGGTGTCCAAACCAGATGTGAGGGCGATTGAGAGAAAATAAAAAGAAGAGAGATAAATAAAAAGAATGAACAGACAAGTCGTGCTGCGATAGAGAAAGACAGGGAGAGAGAATGCCATCCTCAGTTCCCCTTTGCCCTCCTTCCTCTCTCTCACCCGGCCACTGAATGTTAATGGCTTTTCTGCCTCACCCCCCCACACACACTCACATATACACACACACCCCCTCCAATCCCTCCCTATGGACACTGGTGCATTGTTTGTGGCAGTGCTTCTATTCTTTCAGACTTAATTACCTTCTTGCCTTTTGTGGCGATGGGGGCTGGAAGTTTTGCTCTGTGGCAGTGGAGGTCGTCACACATTCTTTGGCGGTGCATTCCCTTAATCTGGAGGGTGGAGGTGGAGGGGGTAAAGAGAGCGAGGGGAAGAGTCTAGAGAGTGGAGCTTCTACCAGCATGCACTTCTAAGGTGGTTATAGTACCCCCCGTGCACGTGTATGCAAGCGTGCACGGTCATAATAGTCGGGGCATAGGCTGCCCTTTGTTTGTGCGGTTCATTTCCAATCAACCCTAATTAACTAGAGAGTGTTTCCAGATTGCCGGCAAAAGAAAAATCCCCACTTTTTTTCACTCCCCTCAGTCTTTGCTGTTTTGAGTTCGAGGAAGGGGAGTATAAAAAAAATGGAGGCATTAGCTATGTAGATTGGCTTTGCCTTTGATGCTGGAAAAATCTTTAGCAAGGGCAGTAAGTGGTGACTGCGACCCAGCAGTGTCTGACTGTTTATTTTCATGTTTCAGTTTGAGTTTAGTTTGAAATATTGCCTTTTCAAAGGCGTGAGACTTGTGCATATATTTAGACTGGACTGTGTAAGCCCAAAGTCCATTTGTAAAAATGTTAAATCCAGTCAAAGTTGTCTGTAATCCATTAAACTTAGGCACTATGAAACTGTACAAGCAGCAGATAAACACTGACAGTGACCTAGGATACACATCCAAAGCATCATAATGAAAAACTACTTAGAAGAAATAAATTTAACTGGGCTCTAAACTCAATAGGATATCCTAGAGTCTTTGAGGTGGTTGCCTCTAAGCAGTGACTGGAAGATGTAATAGATGTTTTCACCTCATCCTGGTTGAAGTTAGGATACGGGCTGGTGTAATCTGATCCTAAATCAGATTTTAGGACCCATCCGTGGCTTGAGTGATAAGATTCTCTTGTTCCTCTGAGAGAGAAAAAAAAGACAAACATTGCCCCTGGGTTCACTATTTGTTCTCACCTGATCAACAAGTTTGTTTTTGCATACTTGACCACCAGTATTTTTGTTTCCTCACATGTTGCTGATTATTTCCAATGTTACCAAGATTTTTTTTTCTCTAACAATGAAATATCAGGTAAGGTCCTGAGGGCAGTAGGGTGTATGTTACTTGAGCAACCAATGAGACCAATTTACTTGTCATCAACCTGAGGGATAGAACCTGCATACCTACTCTAGGAAAAGAAAAAAGGCCACTTCCGTCCTCTACATTTCTCCTCATTATCCTGGTTCCCCTTCCTTCTCTAAACCTTTCTCTTCATTCTTTTGGCTCCTTCTACAATCCGAGATCATTGCTCATGTAGGCGTAATTTTGATTTTGATTTGCTAAAAAGCATTTTTTGCGGAGTAGGTAATTTGTTGAACAGAATTCCTGTGCTAAATGGAGTGGCGCTTGCTTTAGGTGTCTGGGCCGCGCCTTGCAATGATGATAAGGTGTCTTTTGGTAATGAAGGCCTTTGCTCACAAGAGAGACACGGGGAAGAGGACAGGCGGACACAAAAGGGTGTGGGGGCATTGGGGAGATCAACTGCATCTAGCGTCTAATATTACACCTCCAGGCAACAAACAAGGCCTGCATGAAAACCCTTTGTGAGGTTAAGAAGTAAAGAAGACAAAAAACACTTGGTCACGCAAAATACCCCCCTTTGCAATTTTCCCCCTCTGTCCTTTCTTTTAAGACTTTAAACAGAGAGCATTAGGCCCTCTTCTGTGAATGTGTGCATATGTGTTGTGTCACGCATCAGTGCTCTTTGATGGCAGCCGAAGCTCCTCTGGCATTGTGAGGGAGGAGATAATTCCCATCCTCCTTCATCCACTTCGTTTTTCATCCCTCCGTTTCTGCATGGCAACAAATAAACAGGTCTAATTAGACCAGAGTAGGCCTATTCATGGCACTGACAGTGGGAGATGGATGCAGGGGCTTTCACAGCGCTCTTCGCCTTTGTCTTTGGCTAACACTTGGTGACATTTTGATTGAAGATTTGGTGTTAGACTGAGGGGCCACATGCCGAGAGAGGGATGACCTTCTAAGAGACCTCAAGAAATGGACACATAGCCATAGTCTCACGCTGTCTTCTGACTTTGTTGTTTGACTTTGCTAGCTTTCATGGGTCACCTTAAAGATTCAGTCTGGATTTAATTTCACCAGTTATTAGCTGTGCTCACATATGTACCCAAACAGTTTGACAAGTAGAGGGAAAATAACCATTTTAGACCTCAGATGACCACATCCCAAAGCACAGATCTGCCTAATTCCAGTGTTTACAGATCTTATAAATATTCACAGCAGTATTAACAGCACTGTCTGCCCTTGCATTAAAATATCGGACAGTTAGTGATGAAGAATTTGAACCTAACAGATCCCCATGTAAACAAAGACGGCAGTGTGGCGACACTGCAATTACAGGTTTGGCGTTTTACAGACTGCACCGCTGGCTAATGCATGATAGTCTGACAGGAGGACAAAAGCAGGAGGAGACTCTGATATCACTAGGAGCTCAGTTCCTCAGTTCCTCTGTGGACATGTTGTTTTAACACTTCATGTATTATCAGTACATTTATTACAACTAAACACTATTACAACTAAACAAGCTTATAATTGACACGGGCCCTAACAAATGCAGTTTTGGCCTATGTGGTAGCTTTCATGCAGCACATTTGTATTTGAAGAATAGTCTGTGATGATGATCATGTCCACTCTCTGACTTCTGTTAGATACAGGATCCAACTTCTATCTAAACCGGAGGTGCTTTAAGAATAACCGGAGTCACAGAGAGAGGAGAAAAGTTGGAAAAAAAAAAAAAAGTGGAGAAATCCCCTGCTTTAGACTGCCTCTCTGTCTCTCAGGGAGCTACTGAAAAGCAGATGGAGGGATAGAGGAGAGAGAGAGGAGGGGAGGGGGGGAGAAAAACAATAGGCCAAGGAGTCTCTTAGCCCCTTTCTCCCATCAGCACTAGCAGTGTCCAAACCAGGCATTCCTGGGCTATTATTTGCCTCTCACTGGATCTGATCTGCCACTTTAATTACCTTAGTGTATGTGTTTGTGTATGGGTGGGTGTGAGCCTGTGTCCACGTGCATGCGTGTGAAAGCAAGGGGACATGCTTAATTAAAAAACAGAGGCAGGAGCAGCTCAGGCCATCTCTTTTGTTCTTCTGTTAAAAGAAGGGAACTGTTTCTGCAGTGTGGAAAAACCTGGGCTTCATTGTTAGTTTCTCTCTCTCTCTCTCTCTCTCTCTCTCTCTCTCTCTCTCTCTCTCTCTCTCTCTCTCTCTCTATGTATCTGTCTATCTATCGCTCTCTCAAATGAAAGCAGACTGGTTGGTTAGCAGAGCGAAGGAAGCCAGTGGGGGGGTTCTTAGCTAGCAGTAACATGATCTGCCTTAAAAGAAGCAGTACTGCTGTGAAAGGTGTGAAGCATTGGGAATGGAGCAAAATTAAAAGAAGCAAGGCAGATAACTTTTCCATCTATTTATTCTTGAGACAAAATGTGTCAGCTTTTATAGAGCTGATTACAAGTTATTATATTGATCTGCAGAAGTCTAAAGATTTTGGTGCCCAAAATGTTACATCTCATTACTTCTCTGTCCTAACTATGCTAAATTAACACATGCTGAATGGATCAGGATGACTTCAAAAGCCAGGCCGCATTGCACCACATTGCTCTTCATGGAGAGGATGGACTAAGTTAAGAGCTAAGACTTATGCATTTTACTTCTGGCATCCGGTCTTTTGAAAGCAGAAGACAGCTCTACTTTTGAATCCCCACATAAGGGTCAACTTATACACTTATATTCAGTTCACTCACAGAAACTCTGTTCATATACATTGTATGCTGTATTTTTCCCCTCCATGCTAGTATTAAACATGCAATTTGTGCTTATGGTAACTGTTCTTATATTTTGTGTTTATGTAGCTTTCCAAGCCCTTTTCCACTGTGATGTGCATATTTTCCACAAATAGTTAGGAAAAGAAGCGCAAAAAATCTAACACTAAGCATTAGTCACATAGTGTTACTTTGTTTGTTAGTGCTCTGTTGGTGGCACAATTCTTGGGTTCAATTTGAACCAGAGATAACAAAATAATGGACAGTTACGTTATTGTTGGCAGACAGCACGTATGTAAACAGCTGCTAACCTGTTAGCATTAGGGGTGATATGTCAGTGCCAAGTGCTTAACACATTGGCTTATCCATAAGACATAATTCCATACTTAAAGTGTTAGGAGATGCATAATTCATACACCACAGTGTTTTATGTCCGAGCTACAATTCAAAGGGGTTGCTCCCCAATGAAATAAGCAGTGAAATGACACCACTGACAAGTAGTAAATCCTGTCGTATGTGTCGCATTAGCTCTCAAACCCACTGCTTCTGAACAGCTTTACCCTCAATCACATTTAACACAAGCCTTGGTAAGAGGGACACTGGTGGAAAAATGAAATATGTATATGTAACAAGCCCAGTATGTTGTTTTGGCGCTAGGTGAGTGTAATGGATGATTTATGGTAAAAAGCTGAATGAGCTGTAATTTAAGTGGATGTGGGAAAAGCTTTTATTTTATATAATCTTTTCCCTACTGCCAAATTAATTTTGTTTTCTTCTTCTTTCATACAGACAGTTCAGCTATATCTAAAATCAAGACATATATTTGTGGTGAAACAGGCTCAGCGTGTGTGTTAATACCATGCATTCTTGTGGCATGACACATATTTGGCCTGCTTCAACTCCTTGCTTGTTTAGAATGCAGAGCTAATAGCTGCAAATTTCTTTGCAATTACAAGTGTGAGTTAACATGTAGACAGGTGTGTTTGTGTTGTTTGTGTATAGGGGTGTTTGTGTGTAGAAAATCATATTTGTTATCTTTAGGATCTCTGTCTTGGGCTAAAAGTCACTTGGGTTAAAAAAAAATCAGATAAAGTATGATGTTTGTTTTGAATCTTCTCGATGTAACAGTTGGGTGGAGTTTACTGCATCAGGAGAGTAAAGATAGGTATTGGTCACAAAAATGTACAGTGTATACTACACATTTTCATATGAAAGGAACTTTAGGCACTTTTGGAACATTTTTGCACTCCATTAAGATACTGTAGAAATGTGAAAAATTAACAATGTTTGCTCTAGAACTATGCTCCCACCTTTTGCCACATCCGTGGTGAACAGATAAGCACTAAAATTCATTTTCTGCTCCTTGTGAAATTTTCTTTAATCTCACGAATAGAGAGACAGAAACTGAATGAGACACACAGAGAGAAAACACAATTTCTCTCTTTTCATCTATCACTAGTCCCCATGGAATCATCTTTGGGATATGTCAGATTAGACCTGATTATAGCGCGTGCACACACATGCACCCACAAACATACTCACACACATGTTTGATTTCATTCCTCACGCTTTTACTGTCCCTCCCACTGGCTTTGTTTAGCCCTGGATTGTTGCGGATTAATCCTCTAATTGCTTTGTAGCTTTGTTGTGAGAGAGAGGGAGTGTAGAAAAAGAGAGGGAGAATTAAGCAGCAGGTGGATTGGGTTAAAGGTTAACATGGCTCTTTAAAGCTTTCTTTTAATGCCAGCTCATTTACACGCAAGCATCCGAAAGGCGCTGGTACTGTATCAAATGAAAAAACACTGGCATGCACAACTAGTTTTCATTTGTTGCATTTAGCTGAGAAAGAAAGCAGTTTCTTCTAAGTAGCAATGAAGCTTCAGTTCTCAAGCTTTTAGTCTGTTTTTTCTTTTTTTCAACTTATGGCTTTGTCTCAGTTGTTTCTTCTTGTTCTCTTTAGGTGATGAGAAATTATGCCTATGATTACAAAATGAAATAACTGGGGAGCTGTGTGTTTGTGGGCTTAGGAGGCTTTTTTTCCTACATTGTGTGCGTGCGGTTGTGTGTGCCTTGTTGTGAAAAGCCAAGAGATTGAAGTAGTGAGGGGTTGAGAGATGGGCAGCCGCCCAGGATTGATAACATCTCACTGGTATTCCAAACATCATTCCTCATGGAAGCTCTTTTTCTCTCTCTCTTTCTCTCTTTCTTTCCTTTATTGCTCCTGTATGAAAATACATTTGAAATATTTTGATTGTAAATATTCTTTAATAACCTGATTTGTTCCTGCATCTGCACCCTCATGTAGAAAATTTGCCAACAGGTGGTATTCTACCTTTTCAAATGCTCAAGTACAGTCACACACTTAGTTGCATGACAATATACAGTTTCTTACTTTCCTTGTTCACACAGAGTCTAAGTCATATCTTCAGGGCATTAATAGGTTAATAGGTGCTGCCTAATTAGCAACTCCTGACTGGTAAGAACATGCCAAGACTGATTTAGCCAATGATTGAAGACTCCTCTAACCCCAATTCACTTTTCCTCTCAAAGGAAGACACTAACTTTTCTGCATACAAGTTATTTGATAATCTTGATTGATAAATGTTACCTCTATGTGCTAGTTATGTTGTCCACAACTGCACTTTTGCGAGTATGCAAGGCTAGCTGGTACTAGCCTGGCATCATAATCTTTTAACACAGCATTGGCACACACAAGACACAAGAGAGGCAAAACTGGTTCCAGCTTCCAGTGTTGCACAGTGGTATGTCAATCAGAGAGTCTATTTACTAGACAAATGGGTTATTCCTATAAACTTCTCGACTGCCGGCTGCCGTGTGAGTTGCTTCATTCATTTATACCTTATTTCCCCTGTTTCCAAGCTCTGGTCCCTGGGGCCAATAAGAGACAAAACTTTTGTTCAAGGATGGGTTTTTTCTGTGGTTTTGGCAAGCAATCTCAGTCTGCCAGTTATAAGACAAAGATGCAAGTGGGAGCAGTTAATATTGGATTTCTCTACTTTTCAAAAGTTGTCATGATACTAGCTACTTAACACTGTTCTTATTTCTAATAGGTGGTAGGCAATACAGAGGTAGATAATTGTCAAGTTGTTTTGTTGCATCTAAGCTACAACTCAGGAGGATTAGTATCACAGGAGGAGGTGTCTACCAAAATATTTGCCACGATCCTACTTAACATAGTTCCAGACAGCATTTAAGACAAATTGTCAAATTACAGGAAGAAATTTGTGAACGAAGTTCTGCATGTGATAGTAAAATCACCAATCTCTCCTAGAGAAATCAATCTTATCCAAATGAGGCTTACAACAACACAGTTAGTGCTAGGGTTGAATGTGGGGTGAGAGTAAATGGAATTGGAATTAATTAGAATAAAGTTAGTTTTTGTTTTGAATTATCCAACATTATCTGCTGTTAAACACCATTTACTAAATCTCTGTTGTCTTTTTATATTTCTGTTTTCCCCCAACTTAGGTCCCTGTTAGGCTGGATGAGATGAGATCCCTATGTAGTGGTCGTCATGGCAACCTGTGACTCTCCCCCTATGGTGTCATCACGGCAGCAGGAACATGGTGGTCAGAGGCTGGACGCTGCTGCTGAGGACAACTCCGTCATCGCCATGGAGACCAGTGTCGCCAACAACAACAACCAGTCGTCACCTGCCGCCATTGGAGAGCCGGAGAATGGCCTTGGAGAGCCCGCTGTGAGCCCGCTGAGGTCCACTGCTACCCCCACCACTGTCAGTGCAACCACCGACCCTGTAACTGAACAGAGTCGGAGAGAAAGCTTTACTACCGGTAACAAAGGGAGTGTTACTGGGACTTTACCAGAAGTAGGAGGAGGAGCAGCTTTGGGTTCGGACTGTTCTGCCCCTGCCACATCTCCTGTGGCGCCGGCAAAGGAGATCCCCTGCAACGAATGTTCTAGTTCCTTCTCCAGTTTACAAAAATACATGGAGCACCACTGCCCCAACGCCCGCCTGCCTACCACTGGAGGTCACGAGGAGGGTGAGGAGGTTGAAGGAATGGTAGGGGAGGAGAGTGAAGATGAAGGAGAGCGTGAGGTGGGTGTTGCAGAGATGGGGGAAATTAACAGCGAGATGGAGATGGAAGAGGATAGTGATGTGGAGAACATGTGCAGTGAGATCATCTACCAGCCCGATGGCTCTGCCTTCATCCTGGAGGACTCCAAAGAGCAGCGTGGCAACCAGGGGGGGCAATCTGGGTCTCTCCAATTCAGGGGCCTGCTGTCCCCCCAGACCTTCCCCAATGCCCAGGTCAGCAGTGGCCAGAGTGGCCTGAGCCCAGGGAGGGAGCGGTTGGAGCAGCCCGCTGCACCCATGTCCTTCTACCCCCAGATCATCAACACCTTCCACATCGCCTCATCCCTGGGGAGTAAATCCCTAGCGGCCGACCACCCCTCCTTCCCAAATACCTCAGCTGGAGGGCTGGCGGGCGCTGGTCCCGTGTTGCACAGTTTCCGTGTCTATGACCTCCGCCACAAGAATGACAAAGACTATCTGACGGCGGATGGTGCAGCCAAAAACTCCTGTGTGTCCAAAGATGTCCCCAACAATGTGGACTTGTCCAAGTTTGAGGGCTGCGTGGCTGATGGGCGGCGGAAGCCTGTGCTGATGTGTTTCCTGTGCAAGCTGTCTTTTGGCTACAGCCGTTCCTTCGTGACACATGCTGTCCATGACCACCGTATGACCCTGAATGATCAGGAGCAGAAGCTGCTGAGCAACAAGCACGTTTCCGCCATCATCCAGGGCATCGGCAAGGACAAAGAACCTCTTATAAGCTTTTTGGAACCAAAAAACCCCACCAACTCTGTGCTACCCCACTATCCCACACCTGCCAACTTCCTAGGGCCAGACACGGGGCTCCGCGGCTTGTGGAATGCTTTCCACAGTAGTGGGGAGAATGCCGATTCCCTTCAGGCAGGTTTTGCCTTCCTGAAGGGCAGTGCCAGCAGCTCCTCCAATGACCAAACCCCCAGAACCCAAATCATGCCAAAGGCTGAGACCAACCCAAACCTCGGGGGAGGGGCTGGTGCCCACAGAACCCCCAGTGGGAGTTCTGCTGCTGCTGCCACTGGTGGCAACCTGGAAGGTCAGAACTCTGATGGTGACTGCAAGGGCCACGTTAGGGACACATGCACTTTGCAACCCAATGGGCCGGACCTGAGCCAGTACCCGCCCATTAAGCGGGAGCCCGGTGCAGTGGGAGGAGAAAGTCCAGAGCAGGATGAGGATGCGTACTCCAATGGTGGTGGAGTAGAAATGGAGGCAGATGAGGAGGAGGAACAGGCCATGACCATGGTGATGACAGGCCAGCGGGCCAACAGCACGAGTAGCAAAGATTTCCCTCTCTTAAACCAAAGTATTTCCCCCCTTTCCAACAGTGTGCTAAAGTTTAACAGTGACAGCAAAGGCCCTGCATCAACCTCCTCTTCATCCCTGCCTGTGTGTGAGAAGCTGGAGATGGAGAAGAGCCGTCTGTCCACTGCCCTGGCAGCTGTCAGAGAGCGGGAGAGCAGCAACGACTCAACCAGTGAAGCCCTGGCAGGACGGGATGGGTCGTCGCCATCCTCCCACCCCCTTGACATGATGATGTTGCGCAGAGATGATGAGAGTCCTGGGCCTCTGCATCAACACGCAGGAAATCCCAGTACGCCTGGAACTCCAGGGACACCTGGTACCCCTGGTCCAGGTGAAGGGTCCCCAGGTAGTGGGGTGGAGTGCCCAAAGTGTGACACGGTCTTGGGATCCTCACGGTCTCTGGGAGGGCATATGACGATGATGCATTCACGTAATTCCTGCAAGACGCTGAAGTGTCCCAAGTGTAACTGGCACTACAAGTACCAGCAGACACTGGACGCCCACATGAAGGAGAAACATCCAGAGTCTGGTGGATCATGTGCTTACTGCCGCACAGGACAGCCTCACCCACGTTTAGCCAGAGGCGAAAGCTATACCTGTGGATACAAGCCTTTCCGCTGTGAGGTCTGTCCATCTAATTGTTCATCTCTATGATTTTCGGTTTTCTTTGTATTTTTTATCTTTCTGAAATTTCTAAATTAAGATAATGTCCTTGTTTTTAAACTATTTTTATTGGGTCGGATTTTATAAGCCAACTTTCATCTTTGATTTAACCAAAACTACTCACTGGGTTTGGTGGACATATGTTAATAGAAGGAGTATATCATAATCATGAAAATATAGATAATGCAATTTGCTTTTGAATTGAAAATTTAGTGTCAGAAGGGAGGAAAGAGAGAGAGAGAGTTAAATGTGTTTGTCTTTCTCTTTTTATTCAATAACACCTATCACAGCTATAAAGGCTAGGGTAATTATTATTAAGAAAAGAAAGAACGAAAATCTGAATTTTAATACTAAATCTTTTATCAGATATCAGCTAGTTTATGTCATAAATGGATGTAGTGTATATCATGCATCACTGTATTAATTCTTCCATTTTAGGTATGCAACTATTCAACCACCACCAAAGGCAACCTTAGCATCCACATGCAGTCAGACAAGCATCTGAACAACGTACAAACACTCCAGAACGGCGGCAGTGAGGCACAATACAACCACAACCATGCCAACCCTGTGCCCAGTGCCAGCCTTGGTGGAGGCTGTGGTGCACCCTCGCCATCCAAGCCCAAACAGAAGCCCACTTGGCGCTGTGAGGTAATGAAACAAACAGTGCGTTATTGTAGCACTGTGGCAGCAACATACCAATTTGCTTGTTTTAATATCTACACAATGAGGCAGTTATTTCCTTCTGCGTCACTATGTCTATTATTTTTCTTGGCCACATCATCTGACCTCTGGTCATTATATAACAGAATTTCTCATACATTCTAGCATTATCTCCACGTATTGTAGAAACCATTAGAAATTCATCATCATGACTGCATTACTAAAATGCTTGCATCACATCTTATCATGTGGATTAGGTATTAAGATTTTGTTCTTCTTGTTGCTTCTGTTGTTGTCAATGCCCAGTTTGAACAGTATATAAATGTAAATGATAAATTGACCATATGTATTTATGGAAATTAATTATAATAATGAGTTGTAATTCAATTTGAAGTGTAAAACAATGCTTTGATGATGATGATGAACTAGCAGAGTCAGATACCCTAACATTTTTTTAATTTATCCCACCTTTCTTCCAACAGGTGTGTGACTATGAGACCAACGTGGCGCGGAACTTGCGGATCCATATGACCAGTGAGAAACACATGCACAACATGATGCTGCTGCAGCAGAACATGAAGCAGATCCAACACAGCCTCCATCTGGGCCTGGCCCCAGCCGAGGCAGAGCTTTACCAGTACTACCTGGCTCAAAACATGGGCCTGGCAGGTGTAAAACTGGAGAACCCAGCTGGCAGCAGCGGCCCAGACGCCCAGATGATGATTAACCCGTTCCAGCTAGATCCTGCAACTGCGGCTGCTCTTGGATCTGGTCTAGGTGAGTGATAAGTTTGTGGCGAAGTATTTTCCTTTTTAATATTTTTGCCCTCGAGCTTGTCATTCAGTTTTCTTCTGCTCATCTTTCACATGGTCAGTTTATCTGTTTTGTCTCATATATCTGATGCCATCTGGGCATTGTTTTTATCTCTGAGCCGTTCCTTTGTTGCTCTTCATTTTTCTCCCTGCCCTCTCACCTTCTCTTTTTCTGCTCCCATCCTTTTTACCTTGCCCTCCTTGCCGCACCCTCTTCTCTTTCTCTTTCCCTCTTATCTCTGCTCTCATATTGTCCCTCTGTCATTGTCTCTTTTGTTTGACCCCTCTCACTGATTAAAAAATGATTATGAGACACCACATGAGAATTGTTCTTAATCTTTCATTTGTAATTTTCTTAAGTCAGCTTAATCCCCCCCATACACACACCACCCCACCTTCACTCACCCTGGAGAGAACACACACACGTACACACATACACACACATACACACACTCTCACACAGCAGGAAGCGGATTCCCGTAGGAGTGAGAGAGATTTAACAATGACCCTGCAGTGTTACACACCCACTCCCTCCTCTAGTGTGGAGGTCACAGCCCAGCCAGCAGATGTACTCTCAGTGAATTACACTGATAACACACAGCTCCCCATAGTGAGCGCAGCTGTACATAGATTTGGAAGGTGTGAGTGGGATATTTATATATTCAAATACTCACACATCCACACACAAATGCATGCATAGATGAAGGATGAATATACATGCTTACATGCATATACACAATGGTAGATTTACATATTCTAAATTTCTGCTCACATTTTGCATCCCCATTCAGGTAAAAGTGTGCTCTTTTTTAAATCCAGCACACACACACACCCACACAAACACACATTTAGTCATCCACTAATTGGGGGAATTATACGTGTAACAAAATGATTCAGATGATGTGTAATTGTTAAATCCTCTGTGCTCCAAACACCGTGTTGAGATATTATCTGAAAAAAGAGCTGATGAGCTTTGGTAACATGCATAGAGATACAATGAAGGGATCAAATGAAAGAGTTAATTACATTTGTATAAATGGCAGATCTGTTTTTTGTCCTAGGGTGGGTGGGCAGAAGAAAGAGAAAACATGTGTAATGCATTGATCAGTTTTTCAAATCTGTTTATGGATGTGAGAAAAGCCTGGAGCCCTAAAACCGTTGTCCCACCATTGCTGAGAGCAGTAATTAAAGCTACCTGATGAGCGAGTTAGCAAGTTGAAAAGGATGATTGTAATTGATCCTGATTCAATCCTATTACGTTTTTTTATAGACAAGACTTTGTAAGCAGCCCTAGTCCTCTGTGAGGCTTTATTTTATCAAATCCTTTTGTGTGAGAGAGGCCTGCATAGAGGACTCACTTCTCTCTCCACACTTAATTTCATTAACAGAGCCTTTTCTCTTTCTCTCTATCCTTTATCCTTCCCTATGCATGCTAGCCTTTCATTTTCATCAGGGCTTTGTCTTTCTGTCACACCTCTTTGTTTTTTGTACCATTCTTCCCACTGTGCATACTGCCTGTCTTCTATCTACACGTTATCCTACTCTGCTTCCATGTATGTAATCCTTATGAAAGCCCTACTTTTAAAAAATATCTCTGTATTTCTCTTTGCTGTCTAACCTGCGTTCTCACTCATTTTCTTTGTAGTGAATACTGACCTATCAGCGGAGTTACGTCTTGCCAGTGGTCAACTGATGGCAGACGACCTATCCCTAGTGTCCTCGGGTGGGATGGGGGGTATGTCCTCATCAGACCCCTCCCTCTCCTCCTTGTCGCCACCTATCAATGACCCCTCCTTGCGCCTCTACCAGTGCGCTGTGTGCAACTGCTACTCCACGGACAGCCTGGAGGCTCTCAACACCCATGTCAATGCAGAGCGCTCTTTGCCCGAAGAGGAGTGGCGCTGCGTGATGGGCGACGTCTACCAGTGTAAGCTCTGCAGCTACAACACACAGCTTAAGGCCAACTTTCAGCTGCACTGCAAGACAGACAAGCACATGCAGAAGCACCAGCTGGTGGCCCACATCAAGGAGGGAGGGAAGGCCAACCAGTGGAGATTAAAGTGTGTGGCCATTGGCAACCCAGTGCACCTCAAGTGCAACGCCTGTGACTACTACAGCAACAGCGTGGATAAACTGAGGCTACATGCCACCAACCAGAGGCATGAGGCTGCCATCCGCCTCTACAAGGTAAAAACGCTCTTTTCCCATGTTGTATCACTCAATCTCATATTTTTGTCCCAGCTGAGAAAAAAAATCTCAGCAATAAAAAAAACATTGACTGTGAGGAAGAAAATGCTTATCTAAAGATATTTTATCAAGAAAAAAATGTATTTCAAGATTCATTATTTTTGCAGTACACTTATTATATGTGATAACATACAGCACTATACATGATATAATAGCTTTCTTACTGGTATACATCTGAGGGGAACTCCACTCATTTTAAGTTCAGATTCAGGAAAAGCACACATGTTATTGTTTATAAAGAGTTTGCTCCATCCTCTTAACTGCAGTGTCACTAAGATATAAAGTTCCCATGAGAATGGAATGACAGAGATGGAAAAGGTCACTATTAGAGTACCCACAATGATTTCCATCAGATATGGGTACATGTCCTGCTTATGACCAGCTGGCACTACTGTTAATTATACACAAGTCACGTATGATCAGCAAGTTTCAAATGTTTCAAAGTTTTTCATTATCTTCAGCTGTCTTTTCAGCTTGTTTTTTTCCAGCTGTAAATAATTCTGGAATAATGAAAGAATTTGTTTTCACAATAATATTAACAACTTGACACAATGAAAGTGGACCAGACTCTATACTTGTTACTCTTGATCCCTACGCGATGCACAGATACACACAGTAAGAACATTAACTTTTGAAAAATGATGCTTCAGATTTTTTAATGAAAGTATACATATGTGAAAGTGTATTTTATTTAATACATTTCATAATTAATGTTTCCAGAAACACACATTTATGCACTCAGCTCTCCTGCAGACAAACACTCCCTGGTCCTTAGGTCGATAGGTGAACTTTTTTTGCTTTGGATTATTTGGTCGTGACTTGTCATAGGGTTACCACACTAGTTGCCCATCAGAGCAGAAGTCACTTACTTAACTAATTAAACTCTTCACACTCTGAGCAATAAACAGTTTCTGCAAAGAAATTCCAACATGACCTATATTTGGTATCTTTCTCCACTCTAATATATTTAAGGTGATTTAGTTTGTCAGACGTCTCCTTCAGCTTAATAGGATGCTGTTACATTTTCGAGGCCTTGACCTAGCCCAGAATCAAGTGCATTACATTAATGAGGATTTCTTTACTACTGTACGCAACATTGTGCATGTGTTTGTGTGTGTAAGTGTGTGTATATTGTGCCTTAAATAAAGAGACAACAGTAGTAAGAGGATATAAAAATAAGGGTCTATTTATTAAAATAAAAAATACACAACAATTCTAGCGGTGTTTGACAAAAAGTTGATACAGGAAACCCAGATGAGACAGAATGAAATACAAGATTTTAATCTGCAACCTTACATTTATAAAAAAGAGTCTTACTCCACTTTAGTCACCCCTTTGAATAATTTTTGTGTAAGAGGTTCCCGCATTGCACAGTAACCTTTAAGGAATAGCATTTATTTGGAAATCTGTGACCGATTCTTACTTACAGTTCCAAGGCTTGAGTGGATTAAGCACATTGGCATTCTTGGGGTTATTTAAAACAGTCGTAGTTGACTTAGACAGGATGTACATATTGACACAGTATTGGCTGACAGTCTGGCAAAGGCTGAACTTGGCATGGGATGAGTTAGATATGTCTATCCTCAGGGATTGTTCACTAATTGCATTGAAATATTTTAGATTTATAAATTCATAACAAAAGGACTGCTTGCATATTGGCCTACATTAGCTGAGGTCCTAACCTAAATGATCAGCTTGATTCATCCACACTAATCAGGATCTCCTGAGGAAGACTTTAGCGTAGGTGTGTGTGTCTTTGTGTGTGAATGTGTGCATGCATTTTAGAGTGTTGAGCCACTTTTGACAGCAGTTTAAGTTGATTTAATATAAGGCAATAGCCAGGTTTCCTAGGCTACACTGAACATTGGCAACCATTTAATCATGCAAAGAACGCTATTTATATCAGTTGTGATTAAATGTACAAAACCAAGAGGCACAATCACTGTACAAACAGTAAAAACTGTACAGAAATGAAACAAAGAGGCTAGTCTGAACATAATCTTAATTTTGTTCTTATTTTGCTTACCAAGAAAGTTAAGTACAGCAAGGGAGTATCCTTTTAGGCACACACAAACACCAGTTTAGCCAAGGCAGGTGAGGGTCATCCCAAAGCCCCCTCTGTGCACCCATATATCCCTGTACCTCATCTACCCACCCACCTACCCCACAGGCCTCAACAAATCTGTTCCACAGATGACGTTTTTAATGCCTCTGGCAGAACTCCCACTATTTTACCCTTGGACATGTGGTAGTAAAGGAGAGAGAGGGGGAGAGAAAGCATAGACCAGCAGAGCAAAAGCAGAGGGAAAAAAATCATTTCTTTATTTGACCAGAAAAACACCTCTCCTTTTATGTATTGGCAGAGGTGAAAAGCACATGGGGATGGAGGTAGCTTGGCCTGGCGCATAAAAGATCCGAGTGCTGACGACTTTACCATCTGGTTTTTTGGAAACAGAGAATATCTTTATGGCATGGGAAACCATTTGAAGATACAAACAAAAAGCATATTCAGGAGATTTTATGGCTGCTTTGTAGCAGCAATGGAGTACTTCTAAAGGGAGTTGAGAGTTTGAAAGTGTTTTTTTTCCAGACTTTGAAACAGCAAGAGGGAAATGACATTAGCAGCACATGGACATCAAGTCATCTGGTGTCCAGGGCACAGCAGGTGGTGCAGGAAGTCACAGGCCTTATATGGAAAAAGCAGAGGTCCACGCCTCGCTGCTTATTGGAGAGGAAATGTAGGACATGTGATTGGTCCCTGTTTGTTTACTACTACACAGGGTGTTTTTCCACATTATCTCTCATGATGCCAAATTTAGTTGGAATTTAATAGTGTGTATATAACCTCACTTCAATATTATCACAGCTGCCAAGTGCAAATCTTTATCCCCTAGAAAAATGTACAAAAGATGTTTTAACGTAGCGTTTGTATGCTAGCGGCCTGTGAGGTAAGCTCTGCATTAAATGTTGCCGTAGCATAGCGTGTCCATAGCTGGCCTGGCTCGTGTTTAGCTTAGCGTTGAATATGATGATGTATGGCTTCGTTATGATTTTTAATAACAAACACTGGCCTTAATACACATGGAGACAGGAGTAAATCTGTCAGTGCCATTCACAAGTGCTGCAGGGCTAAGTAGGGGGTTTAGTTTGTAGTGAGCATTTGTGTTTGTGTGTGTGTGTGTCTGTGTGTCCACTGAGCTTTGAGGTTAAGAACTGGGCTGTGCTTGCCCCTGGGTCATTAGGAGTTGAGAATGTTCATGGTCAATGTGGTATGGTCAAGGACCACACGCACACATGTACACACACACACTCTGTGTCTCATAGGCCATGGCACCTGTTTCTCAGATGGCTGTCCGAATAAATCTTAAACTGTCCACAGCCACCACCACCCCACCCCTGTCTGTCTGTCCAGCTTTCCGTCATAATTCAAGCGGAAATGGACGTCCGGGGTCCACTGCACATTTCCATATCTCTGTTTTTCTTTTCATTACTTTTCCCCTTCCTTCTCTTCCCTCACGCTCTCCTTAGAACTTTTTATGATAGAGATGGAGGGCGAGAGGGGGGAGAGGACATTTAGATGGAGTGCTTTGTTAGTGGGACATACAGAGAATAAGAACAGAGATAGAAAGTGTCTCTTTCCCTCTGTCTCTTTCTGACACTGTCTCACACTCTTTCACTCCCTCTGTCTTACCCACTCTCTTTGTTTTGTCTCAGACTCTCTCGTTCCCTCATTCTCTCTCGCACATTCTATCTCTCCCCTGGGGAGCCGCAGATAGGCCATCTCATTACCCATGATCCTCTTGGCATCACCATAGCCGGGAAACGAGAGGTGGGGGGAATTAAACAAGTGGAGTGATGTGAGGAGGGGGGGATGGAAGGAAAAGAAGAAGAAGAGGAAAGGGGACTGGATTTGTAGATGCATCAAATGAAAAGTCTCCCCTTTTACCATTTTCATCATCTCCTTTGTGTTTTTTTTATTTTTATTTTTTCCATCAACCAAGGGACTTTTTTTCTCTCTCTGCCCCCTCCCTCACATTTTATTCTCCTCCATCTCCCTCAGATGGAGATGGCTGTGCTTATGCATCTGTGATATTACGTCTACCGCTGTGCCTTGGCTATTAGCAAGGGTCAACCCTGCCCACTCTCATTTGAAAATCAAATGGCCCTATATATATGCAGCCCAAATTATTGGACTGTCATTTGGACTAGTGTGATGGGGAAATGGACAGGAGATTGACTCCCATAGATTTGCATAAAAAGCCATTGTGTGCTGGTCCCCGGAATAGAAAAGAGACTGGATCTATTTCAAATGTATGGCACCATTTATGACACGCACACACACACACACTCTCTCACATAAATGTATATGTGCGTACAGAGGTATGGCATTACATACATTCATAGAGACACACTCACACATACAGTAACTGTATACACACTCACACACAATTGTAGTCTTGGTTATCAAGTTACTATTTTCCACTTCAGCCCATGTCCGCTTGTTCCAGACACAGGCTCTTGATCACTGCGTCCTTGTCTCACACTCGCAGACAGACTTAAAGAGTTGCTATTCTCTTCAAAAAGGAATCTTCACAGACACTTCACACTAGATGCTACTTGACTGCAAGATATAGATTTTCATGTTCTGTCATGGAGACGGATGATGCAGCCTGCCGCAGAGAGTTCAGTGCTGTAAACCTGAACAGACGAATGAATTCACTTCAGTGTTTTTGCCAGAAAGGTTGTCTCTCTGTCTGTCTGTCTCTCTCTTCATTTTTCACTTCTACAAGTTGATCTTTTGCTCAGTCTCTCTCTCTCTCTCTCGCTCTCTGCGAGGCAAAGAGACGCTGGTTAGTAGATTATTCAAATCGTCTCCTCTTTCACCTGCGTGGAGATTACAATGGAAATCTTTCAGAGGTCCGGGGGTGGTGAAGTGGGGGACGGAGGGTGGCGGCTAATTAAAGCATAAAAGCAGGTGTGTGCATGTATGTGTGTGTGTGTGTGTGTACGCTGTGGCTTTGTGTGTTTGACAGAAAGGTTTGAATGGACGGACTTCTCCACCCTCCCCCTTCTTCCAAATAATCCTCATAGATATTAATAAGAGTTTCGCCCATTCTCCCTCCAACGCCTTAACCAGATGGTCGGCAAAGCATTCATGTGTGTGTGTGTGTGTGTGTGTGTGTGCAATGTCCAGCTTTGGTCCAGCTCCTGATTGACACTCACATGTAAGGTTTAATTACCCTAGCCAGCTTCCCCCTCCCATCCTCTCTACTTCTCGACTCTCCAGTGAATTAGTTAAGGCCTGCAGACTGTGATGGTAGATCTTCCTTTAGCAAGGTGTGTTTTTCTGTTTGTAAGACAAAGAAACAGACACGGCTGGTTTTCTCATATTAATAGCCAGATGCGATCCTCTTCATAATCATCCCCACTCCTCTCTGAGCTGTGGGTCATTTGGTCCGGGCCGGGCCAAGGCCAAGCCATTTGTCCATGTGCAGCGGACTGTGAAGCAGATCAGTGCTGACAGGTATGGGAATGATAGCAGAAGGGGGTGTCTTCCAGACCACCAGAAGGAAGGGAACATCACTGGGATGCAGGAACAAAGGAGCTCGCAGGAGTTTTTTTGTCTTTTTTTCCCTTGGCTCATCTGAACCCTCCCACACCCACCAAATATACACTTCCCTCCTCCCCTACTCCCACACTTGTCTTCTCCCTTCCTCCCTTTTTTGCCATCTTCAACCCCCCTCCCTTCTTTTCTTTCTTGGTTCTTGATCATCCTGTTGGGACAAAGATAACAAGAGTGTTTAATCAAAGAGGGCACATGATCTCAAATATGATCTTTTGGGGAAAGTTGCCTTCACTTTTGATACCTTGATTTGATCAGAGCTGCTTCAGATAGATACTTTTGAAATCACCTGACTTTAAAATGCGTGCCTAATTTCTATGAAAGTTGTCTAAAAAATCTTAGTCTCTTAATACTGTATGTGTAGTAGGTGTTCTATTCTTGAAGTAGTCTGAAATGTTACATCAGGTTTAGAATGGTATTTAGATAGCACAATCATGCTTTTCCCCTCTCATGAAGCTATCAGGATATTGATATGGACAAAGTTGAACTGAAATACACCTCAACGCCCTTCCAAATCAATAATCAATCGATTGGAGGTAATTGTGCCTCCCTTGGAACGGTCCCAAGTCTCTCTCTCTTTCTCTCTCTTTCTCTCTCTTTCTCACACTCTCTCTGTCATTATCAGCATGTGGCCCAGTATTTGGCATTTCAGCATTCCAGCTGTAATTGATTTTAACCATTAGGTGCTCAGTGAATAGATAAGTAGTGGGAGATATTCGATTATACGGTTAAGAGAGAGAGATGGAGATGAAAAGAGAGAGAGAGAGAGAGAGAGAGAGAGAGAGAGAGAGAGAGAGAGAAAGAGGGAGGGTGAAGGTTTGAGGGATGTTGTTGGAGAGCTGGAGAAAGAGGAACTGACCTGTCCTGCTGTCTCTCCGTCTCCACCACTGGTCTTCCATCCTTGCAGCAGCACAATACCGCTGACCTCCTGTGAGTTCAAGCAGCTTAGTTTCTGTGAGGTAATCCCTAATGCTTTGAAATAGACCTGATAGAAAGCCCACTTACTTGTTCAGGATTAATGTGGGTTGGGTGGGGGAGTGGGGGTCCTGAGTTTTCAGCACATTTAGTTAAATTAACCCATTGGAATTATCATACTCAACTCTAATTGTGGACTTAGTTGCACAGGGATGAGGAGTGGACTGTCGTTAAAAGCATGTTGCACTTTATCAGCAGACAGACGGGAGACTTGAATTTAACATGCCGCCATGCATTATAACGCCGCTGTAGCGTTATTATTCCTTTCAGTGGTTGCCCATCCCCTACAGAGGCCATTTTGAATCTGAGTTCAGCTGAGGGTGGTATTGCTTTCCCACTGTTTTCTGAAGATATAAGTCTGATTTTTTTTCACTCTGTCCTTTCTCCTCTTTTTCTCGATCTGGCAGGAGTGTAGGTTAGGAGTAGGGGTAGTGGGGGGAGGGAGGGGGACGACAAAGGCAAACATTTGAGTAATCTTCAAAGAGCCCATTGGTATGTTGAGTGGACGCTGGTATGCGGACTGCGGCTGAAGCTTTTTCAGGGGAAAACAATATCCTTCCTTTAGACGGCCGGGGCCTGGGCAAACAGTACCAGCCAGGCGACTCTGCCCAGTACTGCCACCGCTATCAGCTAACAACCCCCGCCCCCCGGCTCATGCAGAAAATGGTAGGGTCTTCTATGTTGCCGGAACAGCACAGAGCTCATCATTATGGGTTTATGGGGGTAGACAGAACACTCCAGGTTGTCGAATGTTTGGCTGACTGAGTTTATGTGACGTGTCAGAAATTGTTACAGAAATAGTTTTCTGTGTGTGCGCCGTGATACACAGTCACTATTTAAATGTTTGACTTTTGATATCGGGGGGTAAAACAGACAAAAGGAAAGACACGCAGACTGAAATCGGTCGCCTTCTGTAAAGAAAGTAGGGAAGGATCAAGTGTACCATCTTGTAGGTCAACTGCAAGGCATTTGATTTTCTATGGCAATATGCAAAACAGTGCTGGTGAAGAGGTGCTCTCCTTGGCAGAGGTACCACTCCAACGTGTGCTCACACACACACACACACACACACTTAAATGCAGCTTGTACACACAACAAGCCACATTGTTTCCTAGGAATAAGGCCTGAACCTCGCCTTCTGTTCTATGAAGTGTATTGAAATATGTACATTACATTTTAGTGTTAGGAAGTGGATTAAATAATATTATATATATGTAGTATTTAAAGTTAGATAAGTATAGATTAAGCAGGTCATGTGTGCAGTGATGTATCTATCAAAAAAGTAGCTTGATAGCGCACTTACTTAATAAATACAGCTTTTAAAAGAAAGAAGCAGACAGTCTGCCATTTTGTGACAGTTTCAAAATGAACTCCCTTTGTCCAGTAATCACCAGCCATTTTCTCACGAGGATCCACCCCAGGGATAATTTCTCCCATTTCTCTGTCATTAGGAGGGCCTGGTATTAGGCTTGTGTTTTGTTCCCTGTACCTTTTGTTTTGTGCTAAGTGAAACCATGCGACAGGGTAGGGGCTAACTGGAAAACAATACTCCCCTTCACAGGCTCAGGAATGTGTAATTAGTGATTTGAACCCGACTACGCTCGTTTAGATTCTTCCCTATCATTCTCTCTCTCTCTCTTTCTTTCCGTCTCTTTTGTTCTCTCTGTCATAGATTCTCACTCTCTTTGCCTCTCAATCTATCAGTTAGTTTCTCTCACTGTATGTTTCTGTCATTCTTTTTGTCTAACTCTCTCTAATAGACATTTTTCAGCAAGTCTCCATTACGAAACAGAGCGAAAACAAACTTGGCCAACATCGCAGCTCCTCTCTGCACCAAAGCTATTTTCCCTTCTCTTCCCTTTCAGTTTTAGTTAAATATAACAACATCAGTGTAGTACAAACCTCTTTGATGGTACCAGCCAATAAACTGAAGCCCCAGATTTTCAATCCCTTTATTTTTCTTTTTCTCTTCATAGATCCTGTCAATTAGGCCTTGTCTTGATTTCCCAAAAGCATCTTTGCATGTTGGGAAAAATGGAAAATGATGAACCTTACCCAAAAGCATGTTAGTATTTCAGCAATATCCCTCCCCTTGCACAGCATTGGAAAAAGATAATCCCATAAGCATGTTAGCATTTCGATGATCTTGATCTGAGCATTTTATGATCTCTGTCCCATTGTGAGCCGATGGAAAAGATAATCTCAGCGGCAACATGGTTTAGGGAAATGGGAAGGTCTGGTCAGTCTCACCTGGCGGCAATGGAGACAAGCGGGGGCTTTTAGACCCTAATGGTCTAAGGTCAGGATTGCTAATAGGGAGTAAGTGGCTGAGCGATGCTGTCTAAATCTAATGCTAATGTAAATACTGATCCATTTTCATGGGGGGTGGAGGTGAGCTGGCTTTCAAGACACCTAACACACATACACACATGCACCGATGAGTAAGTAAGATTTGTCCTTGTCTCTCTGTCTCATAGAATCCCAACTGCTAGGTCAGTACAATAAAAAATACATGCCGACTGTGCTTTGAGACTCAAAAAAGGTATTTCCTACACATTCATCGACTAAGACCAGAAGAAATGGATCATGTTGTAAATCAGCAGGATAGTTCTTTCCCCTTGTTTCTTTGCACTAGTATGCATAACTTGTGTGTCTGTGTTTATGTGTGTGTGCCTGAAAGAAAAAGTAAGAGATAGTCAGAAGGGATTTTTCCAAGAGAGGGACCAGAGGTCAGGAAGCTGTGAACTTCATATTGACCTTTGCCCCATATGTCAGACACACTTACGTCACTGCTACAAGTCTGTGTGTGTGTGAGTGACTGTGTGTCCATGTGTGGGAGTCAGAAAAATGGAAGGCAAGACCATTAACTGGACTTTAGAGTTACATTATTTTCCAAGCTCTTGCAAAGCCCTATCACTATTGCTTCCTCTTTTGTTTTTGCTGACAAATAGCAAAGAGGAATGAAGAAGACATGGAGTGAAAAAAAGAGAGAAGTTTAAGAGAGAGAAAAAGAGAGAGACAGCACAGAAGTGGAGAAGAGCGGCAGAAAGCTAGTATGAAAGACTCATT
The DNA here is from genome assembly GCF_020085105.1 of Siniperca chuatsi. Taxonomy (NCBI): domain Eukaryota; kingdom Metazoa; phylum Chordata; class Actinopteri; order Centrarchiformes; family Sinipercidae; genus Siniperca; species Siniperca chuatsi. The sequence goes on from NC_058060.1 coordinate 12,050,585, forward strand.
TTGATAATTCATTTATTAGCTTGCCGGCCTTTATGCAATGGATGCTTATTATTGTTGGGTGACCTAAGCTAAGCTCATCCACAGGCCCTGCACCTCATGGACAGGCCCCAGAGCTGTGATCATATGTGACTGCCAGCAGGCAGAGCTGAGAGAAACAGGAGAGGCAATTTAGCTCCAGGAAATATTTTTCTTTGCATTTATGAAAGTGAGAGCTTTGGTAGTAAAGAAAGGAGCATCAGGAAAGAAAAGAAGGTTGGGTGGGTTGTGGGGGATTTTTTTTTTTCTGGGATTGTTTTGTGTCTCCACCATCTTTAAATCACACACAGTGGCCTTGTAAGGGGGGGCAGGAGATGCATGGTGCATCGTGTGTGTATATGTGTGCATATGCAATGTGCACTCAGCAGTTTTTGTATGTGGCTTCTATTTGCATATTTGTTTTTGTGCGTGTGCAGCACTGAATCTGTCTCTCTATACACTATATTTGCTGCTCTCTTTATCTGTGGAAGCGAGGTGGCACATACCTGGCCCCTCAGCATCTCTTTTCAGCTGTGCAGTCTGCCAGCGAATCCATTGGCAGTGATCTTGCGTTACATCTATGTCTTGGGGGCTGAGCGGCGGTTAGCAGTAACATGTGTTAGGGAGGTGGTAGCACTGATGGAATTCTACACTTGGCAGCCTTCCAGGCAGCACTGGTATGTGTTTAAAATACTTTCAAGGAACAAAACACGCTTTTGTTATTTGCTGGGCCAAGTGGGGCTGTTTTTGTCTCCGATGGCCCCTGGAGGCCCAGGGGATAGCACCGGAAGCTGGTGACGTTCCAAAAAGAAGGTATATCCAACAACAAGCTCCCTGCTTCCCCTAAAAAAACACTGATGAAAGGCGATAAAGAGGTTTTCATTTTCACAATGTGTGGGATGCACATTTGCATGCATGCACATACTCTCAGCAGACACAAAAAGGAAAACAGATTGTATGTACTGATTCTTTACGTATAAAACGTGTACACACATGCTTTGACACACACACACACTGGTTATTAAGACACAGCTGCGGTAGTGGAGGGTTCTTATTTTCACTATGTGTTCATTAGCTGCCTGGTTCTACACTTAATGACAGGTAATGTCATGTTTGCACTGAATACCCTAATTTTTCATTTGGTTTATGGAGGAAAACACAACCCCACTGCTTTGCGCTTCTTTCAAAATATTATTGTCATGTTACCAGTACACACGCACAATCACAGGCAAAGACAAAAAAGAATGCAGGATTGAATTATAGACAGACACAAAAACACACTTGTTAGGTAAAATCAGAAAAATGTGGAAATTATACCCACACCCACCCGCACACACACACATTCTCTCACACACTCACGTACATGTACATGCACAGAGAGATAAAAGAAGTTGTGAGGAGATGTCTTTTGCCTTGGCTTATTAAGAATTCAGTTAATGAGGCAGCTTTGTCACCACAGATAGAACAAATGAATATAAGACAGCAGTGCTGCTATCGTCCCCACAAACCCAGGGAGCGAGCGGAGGGGAGGTGTGTGCGCATGTGTTTATCTGTGTGTGAGAAAGGTGTTTTGTAAACATCTCATTCTGCATAATGAATGCAGTCCTCTGTCATCCTCACCCCCACACACACATACACACACCCATAGCAGCAGCAAACCACTACACAAGGGAGCTTCTCTTACCTGTCAAATTGACTTTCCCTCCCTTTCCTCATACAAGTCCCAGTGTGTATGTGTGTGTCATCGGCAGGGCTGACAATGTTGTGTTTTTGACAGGTAAACAGGAAGTCCCGAGTGTCATAATTTGCATTCTGTGTGTATGGGGGTGTGTATGTGCACCTCCTCCACCATCCAGAGACGTCTGTGCCATGTTTAGGTCCACCCAGGGAGTACTGTTCAGCTGATTTTGATTGGCCCACAGGGAGTGTTAGCTTATTTGGTTGTTTGCCAAACACTAATCCCCAACAATTAACCACCAGGCACTCTGGAGAGGTGCCATATTGACAGGGATGGGCCTTTTTGCCATTCTGCACACACAACACACACATACACAGACACTCATACAGCACATATACAACACACACAAATCAGCTGCAGCATAAATTACATACACATTTCAAGCAGACACACACAGGCGCAAACCCAGGAGCAGGAACAGTGTGTTTGTGTGTTTGAATATGCATTACACAGCCCACGCCTGGCAGGAGTCAAAGTGCTCCTTTAAAAGTTCATAAATCATGGATGTTCTGGCCTGTGATCACCAGACCGCCTGCATTTCAGGCCTGCAGAGTGCCAGAGAGCGACAGACAGCCCTCTAGTTTAGGTCTTAAACAAACCCTCTGGAATGTGCTGATGGGGAGAGAATTAATATTAGGCCTAAACCTATCTGGCAGCCTGGTTCAACCCCCAGTGTATCATCCAGCTACTCTCAGCCCAAGCCTCATATCCTAAAAACAAATAGAATATAAGTTAGGACATTGAAAGATGTTAAGTATTTTAGGCCACTACTTATTTATATGAAAATTTTAATTTCGAACCAGTGCAATTACCTTAATGACCATGCCATTAGGAACCACTGGAACCTATCAAGGATGATTCCAATGAAACCCCATCTCTCCTGATAAGACTCTCAACTATCATGCCTGTCTTCTCTGCTAAAGAAAATGAACATGTTCACTAACAAAACATGCCACATTTACAATGAGCTTTTCTTCTGTAGCTGTTGTTAATGTAATACTGAAGGTTATCACTGAAGGAAAGAAAGGCCATGTTTGATTACTAGTTTTTCATTCAATTCTTAGTAGCCCCCTTTTCTAGCAGAATGGTCATGATATAAAAGTCCTGTATATTGGAGTGGAATCCAGACACGATTGAGAGAAAAGAACAAATACCATGCAGCAGTGAGAAGTATTCTTGTTTTTATACTGAAGTTATAATGATTCATGACAGAATAAAGTATGTAAGAATACTCTCCAGCGTGTTCTGGGTCTACCCCAGGGTCTACCAGTTGGATGTGCCCGAAAAACCTCCAAAGGAAGGCGAGGCAGTTAGAAAAGTTTATATTTCAATGAAAAGACATGAACTCAAACCTTCATGTGTATGCATGTTTGTGTGTGCTGTGTGCAAGTGAGTATGCGCGTTTGCTTCCGTGAGCACACGTGTGTGTGGTTTCCACAGTAAGGCTCAGCAGCCCAGTTCTCCTGCGAGGGAGGGAGGGGAAGAAAGAAAAGAAGTAAAGAAAGAGAGAGAGAGGGAGCAAGGGAGGCCTCTTTTCACAGAGAAACAAAGATAGCTGTAATTAATGGCCCTGAGCTCTGGACTAGGGGAGCTTTCTTCTGACAACTCCGACTTAATTAAAACTTAAGACTTCTGAAAGGGCCTCTGACTGCGAGGGGACGTCCCACCGTCTCGTGAGAAAAACCTTGTAAGATTTCCTACAAAAGAAAGAAAGAGGGAGAGACAGAGAGAAAAGATGTGTTAGCGGCTGTAGCTATGTTGCTAATCCCTGTTTGTCAAAGGAGGAAGAGGGAAGAGGGGGGTTAGAACTCACACACCTGCAGCTAACTGTGCCCCCCCCCATCTGCCCCACTCCTCCCACCACACACACACGCACTCCTTCCACACATACATTTTCCCAATCTCTCTCTTCTTGCTCCATATAATGTGATGCAACAATGCTCAGGAGAAAATATTACCTAGCTAACTTTTCATGTGCTTCAAGAATGAAACATCTTCATATAGGAGCCATGAGAGACAGTGTAGGGTTAGCATGCACACACACGCCATTACGTGTATTAATTCATGCATGGAACACCTGTTTCTCACATGGCTGTATGAATAAATCTTAACAATGCATAAACTAACCTTCATGAGGCACCTCTGTGTCTCTGTCTCTTTGCCTTGCTCTCTTTTCCTCTCTGTGACTTTCTCTCTCTCTCTCTCTCTCTCCCTCCCCTCCCTCCTCTCCCTCCACAGAGGATCAGATAATAAAAGCTTGGCCTGGTCTTTTGTTTTTGTGCATTGTTCATTAGCCCGGCAGCAACAACAGAGGCACACTTGATATGCTTGGCTTGACTGGGTGTATGGGAGTAGGGCAAGGTGGGATGGGGGCTGTGCGTGCGTTTGTGTGTGTTTGTGCGTGCGCACACATCGAGGTAGGGGGTAGCTTTGCATGGCTGCAATGCCATTAAAGAGGCAACTGGAAATTAAGGGCTTGCAACTGACAGCACACGTTGAATGAGAAACCCCTGTAGCTGCAAACAATGAGGAGAGTTGGACAATGTGCATGTTAAAGACAAAAATAGTGTTCTGAACTCAACCCCTTATCTGACTCTTTGTGTGTTTTTAAGCTTTATGTCGCCTAAAACATATCTAGTTAATTTGTAATGTGTAGTGTCTGAACATCTGTTACTGTGTTAATAGTATTCTCTCTATTTGAAATTATTAAACAAAATGGTCTTTGTCCATAGGATTTAATCATTGCTCTCAATTGTAGGTTTTTGTAGTACTGCCCACTATTACACTACTAGCACTACTGTGGCACTGTGGTAAAATGTTAAATGAAATTATCAGCGATCTAATACCAAAGATTACTGGGTATTCTGTGCAAAGAGTGAAGAACATATACTGTAGAAAATAATGTTCTAAGTGGCTGAGGTGTTACCCATTTGCCGTTCTGCTGGATTGTTTGAAGCCAGGTAAATGGGATTTCTGGGCATTGGAATTTTGGAACCAAACTGGAAGCAGAGTAGAAGGGAAGGCTTTTATAACCATAAAGCACAAAAGACTATGAACATGATTTTGCAGACAAGCATCACTTGTTGCATTGAAATTCACCCAAATATCTTTGTAATATCACAATTATTGAAAACACTACTATGATGAAAATGCTTAGAGGAAATCAATGTAGCTGTGAGAATTCTTGAATTGACCGCAGCATGCCCTAAAAGATGAACACCATTTAACATCTGCACTCTCCTCTCTCCTGTTCCACAGCTCTTGCAGAAGCAGGACAGTGCGTACAGCCCAGAATCGTGTGTCTACTACTGCACACTGTGTGACTACTCCACCAAGGCTCGCCTCAACCTAGTGCAGCACGCCCGCTCAGCTCGCCACCAGCAGAACGAAGGACTGAGGAAACTCCAGCTGCACCAGCAAGGCCTAGGAGGTGACGAGGATGGACTGAGCCTTCACGAACTGTTCCATGTGAAGGAGTGCCCCGCCAGCCAAGGTCTGTGCCTCTTTGACCTGAGTTTTTTGTTTTTTTAGGCTATTTTGGGGTTGTGTTCACATTTCATGCTTTTTTTGTCTTCTTTCTGGTGCAGTACACACACGCCCTGACTGTTTTTAAAATGTTCTATTTGCTTGTGCTTTTGCTTTTCAAATTTGTGATTTTAGTTAAATGCTGATTCCAGTTGTGGTGGTCAGTTTTCTTCATTTGAAGTCAGATCCATCTTTCTTTACTTCTCTTTTCTTGCACCACTCCCTCTTTATTCTGTCAAACCTCTTTCCCTCCCTCCCTCCCTCCCTCCCTCCTTTGGCCTTCATATCCAGATCACGTCTCTCGATACAGACCCGTCCATTCCTCCTAATCTCTCCAAAATGAGCATACTGTTCCTATTAGGCTGCCGCGCTTATATCTTCAACACATACACACACACACACACACACACACACACAGTGTCCCGTGCACAGGGACATCCCAGGCAGGCAAGCAGTCAGCTTATGAAATTTCACCTTGGGAGTATCTTATAGTGAAAAGGTCTGTACACACATACGTTAGTCACACGTACACACACACACACGTATGCTACGGCTACACAGTCTCTCCCTGGAGTGAGCTTTCATTTCCTTTCTCATGACCAAAGCAATTTGGCTTTCATTTAAGACTCTCCGTCCTGCCAGCAGCTAATAAGTGTAACAGAACTGTAAAACATTCAGAGAGAAAAAAAAAAAAGATTAATCGTTTTTCTTTGAGTGGGGGTTGGATGGTTGGTGAGGGTTGCAGGGTGTAAGGGGAGGGGGCTGCGCTGTAATTTAAACCAGAAGACTAAGAGTCAGGGTCCATTATTTAGTCATCCCTATGTTAATGCTGCCGGGAGAAAATGAGCGCTTAACTTGTTTTTGCTTTGCTTGACCTGAAGGAGCGGGTGGGTTGGGGTGGGGGGTAACACATTTTGAATAGCATTCCAGCATTGCATTAGTCCGTACATCCATCAGTGTGTGTGTGTGTGTGTGTGTGTGTGTGTGTGTGTGTGTGTGTGTGTGAGTGTGTGTGAGTGTGTGTCAGCGCATATGTGTATTTCAACTTGAATCTGTGCTCCCCAAAGTGTCCTGTTTATACTGTACATGTACTCCCAAAACAGATGGGGGCCCAGCGCTTAGAAACATATGTGAATCCCAGCATACACACACACACACACACACACACACACACAGACACACACACACACACACAAGAAGAGCTCCCAATCCTGAAATGGAGACTGTTGCCGGCGTACTTTTGGTTTTAATTTCACATGGATCAAAGTTTCGGTGAGATTTGGGGTGCAGCAGAAAAGCATGCTTAGATAAATCATTACCGTACATTTAACATAGCCCCCCCCCCGCTCTCTTTTTGTATTTCTCTCTCTCTCTCCTTTTTTGTCCTGCTTATTCCATCTCCCACTCTCTCCTGCTCCTGTCCATTTTTTCATCCAGAACACAAGCCCGGCTTCATGCCTTTTTTTTCCTCATCTTTTTACATCTCAAACCAGTGAGCACAACCAGGTTTTAAACCTGTCAAAAGCAATAGTCACCCGCTGCACCTATTTCAAATGTTCCACTCTTAAAACACACCATATTTGTTGCTCGGGCCCTCGTTTTATACCTTGGCTTTGATGCCACATGGTGAATTTCCATGAGGAAGCTAGTGCAAAGCTTAAGCGGACGCTGGCAGCGTCCAAAATGCTAAGCCACCTTTTTGGATGCCCTCCTTTTGCCCACTCTATATAATTTTTTTGTGAACAAAAGTATTCTTTCACAAGGCACATGTTAAATATTTCAAAGGTATTTCCTTGTAGACCATACACATTTGGCAGGTGTAGGCAGAAGGGGGAGTAAGAGTGTTTCAACCAGAGATCAAACACTGAAAGTTAAGTTCTTGTTCTATAGTTTTGCAGTCAAATAGAACATGTTTTTTCCCCTGTATGTATATTTTTAGCTGCTTTTTTAAGAGCTGCTGAGGTCATTGTGTTTCATATTACACAACAACACATGCGAACATTACATGCTACAGTAGGTTATGTTATATGGAAGAGAAGGTATATTATAGCTGCTTTAGGCTCCTATAGTGATAGATGATGTGAATGTTTTCACCAATGGAAAAGGGTCTATAGTAGGCAACATTTCCAGCCAGTGTTCAGTTTAAGGACCCTTTATTTGTGTGTACGTGCGTGTGTATGTGTGCTGTTAGTTTTCTGGGGCTGCAACTCCTGACTCGAGCACTTTCTGTTCATTAGAGACTGGTATGAAAAAGATTAATTTAAGTGCTGACCGGTATCTTTCTCTTAAAGCCTGGGACCTGGCACTGAGCCAGATAATTATAGGCCCATTTGGGAATAAGAGTTCTAATGCTCTGGACTTTATGTACATGTGAATGGCTTTCATTAAACAATTTTGATGCTGATTTTATGGCCTAATTAAGGATACAGTACTGCAGAGACACACCGTAAGGGTATAGGTGTTTTGAACAAAGACAGGAGTGTACAAGCAACACTTGCTGGACAGCATTGTGTCCATGTCAATGGATGTGTTTGCTGGTGCATGTTTATTTGAGAACCTTACACTCTTTGTTATCCTTTTGAGTCTGTAATTCCCCGAACTTGGGCCCAGTCGTCTCATCCTTTATACTAGGTAAACACCATAGTGAAGTGAGAGTGAAGTGTGTGTGTATGTGTGTACCTATGTACTTGTGCATGTGCAGGCACTCACTCTTACTGACTGTACAGCAAAAACTTTTTACCATGATTTTTCAGTGGTGTCTTTCAGGGACAAAAGGCCCACTGTGCCTACATTGATGAGATAAATTGTCCCTCTCTGTGTACAATTAAGAAGTGTTAAAGAAAATTGAGTTTATAAAAAATGCCAGTTTGCATCAGAAGAGCAAGCATAAATGAATTGCCTCTCAACATGGAGGACTTGGAGGCCATTTTGCTTTGAGGGTTGTCCAAAAGTTGTGAGAGAAATTAGATTTTTTTGTGCCGTTCTCCACTCTATAATGAAGTTACGTCCTGAACAGAGCTGTTTAGTAAAATTCAAGCAGAAAAAGAAAAATTTGACAGATTGCGAGTCATGGGTATTCCATCATCATTTTATAATTTGAACAATTTGTTTAGCTGGATTTTTGGAGACTAACAATCTCTGAAGTTTAGTTGTTACAGTGATTTTTCTTTCTCTTTCTGTTGCTGCCACTGTCTGACCATTTGTTTAGCCATAAAGAACACTGTCAGGAGGTTTGTGTATGTGTGCATGAGTGTTTTTCTATGTGTGTATACTCGCCCATTAGCCATGTGCTCCATCATGTGTAAAGCTCCTCATAAGCCAGACCAAGCAGAAACACTAGGGCCTTTTCTGCATACTTTACTTTCTGTCATTTTTTCCCCTTTCATTCCCTCTGTCCCTCACAAAAAGAAAAGAGAGATGGGATCTTATGGAGGTAATTATTTCTGAGAGCCCGGCCTGTCATCTATCCCTCCACCACCCCACCACCCACACATCTCCATCCCTCTATACCCCCCCCCGACATGCATTAAAGAAGGAGGGAGAGGACCCTCTTTGTCTGAGTCCCCCTTTTAAACAAAAGACCTCTTCTGACTTAGAGAGACCAACAACACTTTTATCGTGTGTGTGTGTGTATACGTGAGTGTGTGCATGTGTGTGTGTTTCCAGGGCCTTTTGTTTTCTCTGAGTGATAAGTCTCTGGGACATTTTTGGTCTAAGTCAAATTAGTCTAGCTGTGTTAACCATTTACATAGCAGCTGTAGGCTAAAATCTGAGCCTAATGGACACTTATTACCCCTGTATGAGTGTGTATATGTGTCCAGCAGTAAGTGATGGAACATGGGCAGAGCGCAAGTGTGCCATCTTGCTTGTTTCCAAGTGCGCCGACATTCCTTGTTTCCAAATTTACCCAACCCAAACTGTATGTGTCTAAACTGACTCAAAGCACCAAAAGCACCAAAAATGATCATTCAATTTTCAATGTGGTAAAGGGCTTTACTGTCTCTCGAAGAGCATTTCGATGTGATGACACCAAAGCATCTTTTGAGGTATTAGGTTTTCCCTCCTCCCTCACTTTCACTCCTTCATCTTATACTTTTTTTCCTCTGGGTGGTGGGGGTGGTTTCGCCATTCCAGCGGTTCTCTTCTTTTTTTCAAGAAGGTCTCTCCTCAGACAGAAGTCTATTTCCAGGGTTTGTCTCAGTAATTTGTGGCCATTACATAAACATTCACGGATGGCCGGAGGAGTGAGAGAAAGGATGCAACACACACCCAGATCTAGCTAACCACTAGAGTTAGCGCAGTAGTGGCCATTTTCTTTTTCAAGTCAGAATGTAATAGGTGAGACAAGCTGACTGGCTCATCAAAGGACAATTTTGTTTTAGTAACTGATTTGTGCTTCTGTTGCATATGCCATCCCACAGATGCATTTATCCATTCAATATCTATGTTTAGATTAGATGTTTAATAGGTTAAGGCAGCCAATTATATTGCATATTGATTTGCTTACAAACAGCTTATTATCTACAGTTGATACATTATTTGTGACCTTTTCTTTCTCATTTACTGCGAAACAGGAAGTTACTTACATAAAAGGTAAAGTCCACAGATTTCAGTCAAGCAGGATCCATTCCTCGCATAATAAAAACTTGGAATGTTGTTTTATGTGCCCAACATGAGTAAAATGCAGTTCCTGGGGAGAGCTATTCTGATGAGAGTGATGTGATTTTACCCAAGAGGATTTTTGTGAAATATGTAGTTTTTATTGCTGTACAATTAGTTGGAGACAATACACTGCTTTTTAAATCATTTGTCAAATCAAAATAAGACACATTTATATATGTATATTATTATATTTTCGGCAAGTAGCAATTTACCCCAAATTTCCCCAAACCATATTCTCTATGGCTGAGGGAGTAAAAGATGTGGTCATTTTTTGAATAATTCCATCCAAGCGAATTATAATTACTTTGCGGTCTGTGTGTGCACATAGGGAAAAAAAAGGGCAGCAGGCTGACTTGTGCCTCAGAAAAAAATGAGCCTCGTTCACCATAAACTATTTTTGAAATGGTGTTTCGGGGCGGTATGGGCTCAGGCCGATTGTTTTTCTTTGAGTTGAGCAGCTCTTTGGTGGAGGGGTATTACCCGGAGTAAATTGTTTCCTCATGTTTTCCGCCAAGGTTCTGTGCCCACCACACTGACAGTTATAATTTGCAGAAATTGCGCTGATTATCTGAATTAGCATACCTGACCAATGCCACATTAGTCTTATTTACAATACAAAGCTGTGGGGCTATGAGGACGCATACTAAATATGACTTAACCCTTTGAAGAGGGGACTGGCGTCACATAGCCAGGACGTCTTTCACGTTGGTGATATCACAAAGAGCTTAAGGCCCCACTCCATATGGAACTGAAAGTCTCTGGAAGGTCCTGGAAAAGGAAGTGGAGAATGTAAAGTCTGAGGACCATACTGAAATCAAAGGGTTATTGCATGTTTTCCCTTACTCTCAGTCTCTTTCCGACCTTTCTCTTTAAATATTTTTTTCACCTTTCAGCTCTTTTCCCCATCTTGTCTCTCCCCCCCACCCCCACCCCTCCCTGCTCTTCTTTATTTTCTTCTCCCTCACCTCCATTCTTTTCTCTCCCCAATCCCCTCATACACCCTCTGTCCATTGACTCTTAACCACAGATGGACAAAACAATGGGCCATGTCACACAGCATTAAGACAAACAATCCGGTGATGGGAGGAGGGTTGTGTGGAGCCGGAGCCACGGTAACCAGGCAATACGCTTACTGGGTCCAAGCAGCCACTAATCTCAGACCACGATGATTCAATTCACAGATGGACATTTAAGGCAGCCTATATGCACATACACTCACACAAAGAAGAAAGCAGGAACATTACTTTAGGAGGTAGTATTGTCAAGTAGAATTTCTGCAATTCCATGTAGCAGCAACAAATTGTTTCCTTCTATTGCTCCTTCTTCCTCACTCTCCTTTACCTCATCCATCAGTTGGAGGTATGGAATTGATAGCAGCTATTGATTACCTATAGCCAAGGCTAATCATCGCTAACCGGAGGAAGCTTTGCAGCTATAGCAGCTGTCAGTGGCTTGTCGTGTGAGTGTGACCCTCCAGCGGTTGAGTAGCAATAGCTCTCCAATATTTACTTAGAGCAGACTAATGGCCTAAAAGCAAGACAGCACATGTAAAAACATAAAGATTCTGGACATCACTTCTCTTTCCAGAATAAAGGAAATGGTGTGTTTTGTCTGCCCAAAGAAACACTGAGAGACATGCCAAGTTTCACCTCCCCACCTATGTGAATAAGACCCATCTCCTTCTCTCTCCTTTTCTTCATCTCCCTAATAGGAAATTTGAGCACACTGTGTGAGATTAAAGCAGAGAATCAATGCCTTGTGAGCAATAATTTCCAGACAAATCTCTTTCATCTTTTCTCTCCCTTTCCCCCCACCCCCTTGTTCTCTCGTTCATTTTCTTTCCTACCTCCTAATGCTAACAGGGGGTCCCATGTCATGACATCCCTTTCGCTTTTATCATGTCCTAATAACGCTCTGAAAATAGAGAGAAAGAGGAATGTGACAGAGAGAAGAAAAAGGATGCTGGAAAAAAAGAACAAGAAATGGATAGACTGATAAAAATCCATTGAACGAGCCTGGCTCTTGATTTGTGCTTTGATGTGGATGTCTTTGTGCAAATTAGACAAATATGCCCGCTGCTTTAGTCATCTCAAAGCTCTTCATAAGATGCCATCTCCCTTTGCCATTTTCTATGAAGGACGGAAGTAAAGAAGGAAATGAGTGACAAGTTCATTTAAGAGCATAAAAATATACATTTTACAAAATTTAGGTGACTGAATAGAGAGACAAAAAGATGGTAAACACAAGATGCTGTTATTTAAAATACTGCAGTATGCAAAAAGTAGCCTGTACAAAGTGGTTAAATAAAATAGAAAATAAAGAGAACATATTGTTTATGCAGGAAAGACACTGGTGTTTCTGCTTGGTTGGGCCCACAAGGTGCTTTACCCATGATGGCGCATAGTTCTAATGGGCACGGATACACACACACACACATACATACACACACACAAACTCACACACCTTGGTCAGGCCTTTGTTTCAAAAGCAGGTTAATGGGGAGTGAGGAAGAGGAGCGTTGCAATTTTCTGCTCTTTAGGCGCCAGAGAATTCTCTCCAGTGTAAGAGAGACCAGACTCTCAGCGTAATAGGCATTTTACACCCTCATCACCCCTTGCACACAAACACACACACACACACACACACACACACACACACACACACACACACACACACACACACGAGCACACACTCACCAGAAACGTGTGGGAGTGTAATAGGCATTCTATGGTGTGTATTGCTGGTCCCCAGAGTGCCAGTAAGTGTTAGACATGCATAGAGTCGGCAATGAGACAATCAGCATGCTGAAATTGAAACCTTGTCTGGAGTCACACAGGAGAGGAAGAGGAGCAGAGGGAGAGGAGAGGAGCAAGGAGAAGATTAAATAAAAAGAGCAGAGGAGAGGCGATGGGAGCACAGATGGCAGGAGAGAAGAGGATGAGGAAGCGGAATAAAAAGAGAGTAGAGACGGAGGGAGAGGAAATACGAACTGATGTTTGTTTAATTGCCTCATAAGTGATGACACAGATAATTATGTCGAAAAAAGAGATGCTCCTCTTAGGCAGGGCCTATGAGCAGCTGAATCTGTTTTTTTTGCGTGTGTGTGTGTGTGTGTGTGTGTGTGTGTGTGTGTGTGTGTGTGTGTGTGTGTGTGTGTGTGTGTCACTCTGTCTCTCCCTATAGCCCCATCAACTGTCGTCCCCTCCAGCCGCATCAAGTCATCAAGTATGGGACACCATTAAAGCATTATGGTTTGTGTCATATCAAATCATTCAGCTTAATTAACAGAAACACACACACTCATCATTTGGAATCATTTTAATTACTCTGTAACATCCTGATTATTAATATCTCCGCTTCATATACCTGGGGATATGAAGACGAGAGTGTGTTCACCTATATTTCCTGTGGCCCGTGTTTGCAGGCGTGTGTGTCCATGTGTGTGTAAGTGATGCTCCCTTGACTTCATATCTAATTGTCTTTTTTAATGACAATATTCCACTGTGTGCCGGCTGTATGTAATGAGTCAGGGTGTGTCAAAGTGCAGGCCTGAGCTGTCTGTTTGAGTTAAGCTCTTCCCGTCTACTGTAGAAGCCTCCAGCGTACACACCCGCACACACACACACACGTGGCGCACACACTCAAAGAGACAGTATCAATGTGGGAGTTCCTGTATCTGACACGAGATTAAGAGGGCCAAGTGGAGGAACGTCGAAGAACTGCCCTGTTGCATTTGCAAGAAGAAAAACGGACCATCCTGTCACACACACATACACACACACACACACACACATGCAAGCATCCTGTGCTGTAAGTGAGCAGTAGCCTCCCTTGCATTATTCACAGTGGCCGAGTGATCGAAGCCTGGTTCAATAGCACTAAAGCGGCGCACGCTGGAGAGATTTGTCTTACAAAACCTTGACACACACACAGGCGCACATATGCTCTCACACACATTGATTTTTGGTGGTGGGAATCTCCCAGGCTTTGGACGAAAGGCAGGGACGTGAGAGGGGCTTCCCCCGTCAGAGCAACCCCCTGACAAGCGCACACATATGCACCGACATACTCATTCTGAACCTTACACACACAGTGAATAGGCAAATATTGTAAGTACATCTTTAATCTTCTCAAAATGAGATTTGATGATGATGAGGTCCAGCGATGAATGAATAAGAAAATGAAAGACAAAATTTGAAATGGGAGACGAAGGATCTGCCTCTTAGATCTGATGGGGTTTCGTTTACAGTAAGATGGTAAAATAAAAAGCAAGAAAAAAAGTCTAGCAGATCATATTTCTTTTTTGCTGACTCTGCTTTCTTTGCATTTTACCATCAGGGGGCTTTTTGCAAGCGAGGCAGAAAAAAAAATCACGCATTGCCTTATATGTCATATCTCTGTATTTTCACACAGGCGTGTTCAATTTGAAGCCTTCACTTGATTTAAATGGCAATTTTTCTAACACATCAGTCACTTCATTCAGTTTTCCTATTTTCTTCAGAGCGGCGTGGGCAGCGTAGCACATACCACCCCCTGTGGCGTTTTTGACGTATTAACGTGTATTGACAAGCCAGCACTTGCATGCCTGTAAACACTGACGCACAAACACACTCATAAACACACCTCTGTCCCCTGAAGACATGTGATCAACCAGACCCAATCCCTTGTAATCATCTGGAACCCACACACACACACAAGTATAGTTCTCCTTCAATCCCGGGTAATGGTTTGGGGCAGGGGGCTGAAACGGTGGGCTTCTTTCCCTTAGCCCCAGTGTCTTAAGCTGCCATTGATTAAATGTTAACTGATATACTCGGCCCTGGCAATCTTGTTAGAGCTGGAGCAGGCAGGCAGCTAGACAGACAGTTTAGGACCCGCGCCCTCCTGATCAATAGCACAGATAAAGATTTCATCCATCAATGAGCTCCCAAAACAAAAGGTATCTGATACCTGATTAGGCCCGTGGGGACAAATACACACACAAATTTGAACATCAACACACACTCGCACATTGCCACATGGGTTGAAGCACCTGAAGAGACATACACACTCACATCACAAATAAATACAGTGGGGATATAAAACATCTGCTTGTAAGCTTAAATAAGCATACATTTCATACACACACACACACACACACACACACACACACACACACACACACACACTCCTTTCACTCACTTATTTTGTCCAGAATAATACCTCCACCAACCCCATCTGAAGTCAATCAGTTCCACACCTAATGGTGTAATTACAACACACACACACACAAGCACACACACACACACACACACACACACACACACACACACACACACCCATATGCACAGTCAAGTTTGCAGATAAGGCCGCTCTGACTTTTCCCGGATGAAGGTTAATTATGCTGTGTTAGTTCACTTAGGTGTGTGTATTTGTTTGTGCATGCAGGTGTATGTGCATCTTTTCTCAGTAAAGTGTGTTTATTTGTGTTTCCTCAAATGCACATGCATTTAGATCCTCAGAGCATGCCAAAGGCACCGCAAAACGGCTGAATCAATGTCTGGGCGACCACCACTGTTAAAGTGTATCAATAATGTTCCCCTATCTTCTTTCTCGGCTAACATCACAGGGCAGTTTAAATGTCCAAGCCTAGCTGCAATTAAGACTTAATTATAAATCAATATAAGGAGTCATTTGAATATTGATTTTTCCTTTTTCTACAAATTGTTAACATATTCCCCACCCTGTCTACGCTTTCTTCTTTTTTTTGTTACAACTTTAAGGAGAATCAATACTTCCCGTTTACAGTCATCAGAGAAGAGCTTTGGCATAATTGGAGCCGAAAACACAGGATATCTTTATGGGGGTTGATACCCAGAGGTGGTCAGGGGGTAAAAAATGTCACAGCCCCTCAAATTCTGATGGCTTTTCAAATACAGTTAATGACACTTTGTGGTTCCAAAAGAGTGATCTCATTTTCGGGGATTTTGGGTGACATTTGTTGTCACAATGCCAAAATGCATTTCCATAATTTTCACGGCTGACATTTTCTTTGATATGACACTGTATCAGAGCGCGCTCCAAAAAATGATATCAATGCAACCCGGTAACCTGCATTTCATTTGATTAAATGATATCTTTGCTGTTTTTTTTTCCTGCTCAACCATTTTGAGGGGCTGTGAGATTTTTAAGTGGCGTGTCAGAGGCCGGGAGTCTAATGCATGGAAACATGGAGCTTTCTGTTTTCTGACGGCTAGCAGAGATAAGGTAGAGATATGGCTCTAGCACTGGCTCAAATCTAAAACAGATCCCACTGGGGGGGCTGGGGGAGTTAAGAAAGTGAAGGAAAGGAGAAAGGGAGGGGTGGAGGTAGCAAGAAAAGGGAATATTGTCAATCCTCTAAGTGTCTGGCGGTGTCTCTCTTTCTTTCCCTCTTTCTCTCACTCTTTCTCTCCCCCACTCTCCTTCAGTAATGTGATTTATTCGAAGCATATGTGTGCTGCTCTGTCTTTGTCTGCTTCTATTAGGGCCAGTGGGGGCCCATATGACATTGTTTAGCCAGTAATGAAATGGACATTTTTTGCATGTTTTTGAGAAAGTCAGAGGAAAGCCAACACTCCTTATTTGTAACTGTCTGCGAATACCATCTCCGGGGCAGTTGCCCCAGGTCTGTGTATTCATGTGTGTGTCTGTTGCATGTGAACATACGGAATGTGACCATGTATTACAGGTTCCATGTGGCCATTTTGGAGATGATTCTGAGCAACCTAATGAATATTTGGGCTTGAAGATATTTTTATTTTTCTTCCGTGACTCTATTCTTCTAATGTTGAAGAGTCCTGCCATCCTCCCTAACCTCAACACATAATAAGGCCCTGATGATGCACACATTTTTGTTTTGCACACTCTTCTATGGCAAAAGACATGTCACATGGACTTATTGTCAGTATATGAAATTGTTATGTGCTAATGGCAGCAATGTGGTGCTCCAGACTCAACTGAAGCCACCATCAATAAGGAATGTAGTCATAGAAAAGAATGAATAAAAATGAATAGAATGAATGGAAACCTGAAGTAATTTTTTGTCACATTTCTTTGTGTAATTCACACAATTATCCTGGCTAAGAATTATATATTGAATGCCGGATGCATACAAATCATATTATATTCTGAAATATTATAAATGTGTAATTCTTTAGAATGAGGACCATTCACATTTTTGTTGTGCTAAATCTCAAAATTGTATTTTTAAGAAATGGAAAACTGCACACCAATTTAAAAAACAACAATAGCATAACTTATCATATAACGGTATTTTAATCTGTCCTTTCTATCTACTTAAATGTTTTCTTTGATTTCCATCCAAGATTACAGTCTTGTTTTTGGTGGCTCTGAAAGCAGATGTTTTTTATGCAGCTAAAAACGGGACAGTAGCCCAATAGGATAAAGATCTGTTTAAGCATTATCCATTTGGCCACTGCCCGTCACAGGCCTATTTTAAGCATAGACACACACACACACACACACACACACACACACACACACACACACACACACACACACACACACACAGCCATTCTCTTAAACCATGGCAGCCATTTTATTAGATTCCCTGATTCTCTGCCTCGTATTAGTTCCCGGAAAATAAATAAACCTTGAATACATGACAAGGACCATTCTGGTCAATTGGAAACTATATCTATCCTGCTGGTATCTTTGTTTACCAGTGTAGTGATGGATGGACAGATAGAGGGATAAATGGAGGCACTGAGGAACAGATAGGATAGGTATACGGATGGATAGTTGTGTGAAAATATATAAAAATAGATGGACAGATGGATAGATAGGTGGATAGATAAATGGATGGATAGATAGACAGATGAATGTGGCAAGGAGATCTTGTTGGGCTGATAGAGTTGAGCAGGTATGCCGAGAAACAGCTGCTTTCTTCATTAGGTTCATCTATCGATCTCAGACCCTCGCTGTGCGTGCGTGTGTGTGTGTGTGTGTGTGTGTGTGTGTGTGTGTATGTTTTTGAGGGAGAGAGAGGGGAAAGACAGCAGCCTCTGTAGATAAGTGCTGGTAATAGAACAGAATGAATTCTTATCACAGAGATGGGAAGGCCATTAACCCTCAGCTCCTAGTTCTCTCTCTGTCTCTGTCTGGTCCGACTCTCTCTTTCTGTTTCCCCCTCCCTCCGTCCTCCGGTCTGGACCTGACAGGGTCACGTTGGTGAGCGTGTGTGATATTTCCACTATGTGTGTGACTCTCTGAGAGTGTGTGTGTTTTGCGGCTGCCGCTGTGCAGACTGCCCCATCGGCCAGATGTTTATAATCAGGGGCTAGATAAATATTGGACCGAGGAATCATAAAAGACCAGGAAAAACTGAAAATAGAGAAAGAGATGGAGGGGAGATGAAACAGAGGAGAGGAATCTTCTTTTCAAATTATTCCTAAATCCCTCAGTAAGCTTGCCGTGCCGCCTCCTCAATTCACCTACTCAGCCTAAGGTGATTCAAACAGCCGAAATGCAATATGGCTGTTGTGTAAGATGCAGGTGTTTGTTGTGTGTGTGTGTGCACACGTGTGGAGGTGTACAGTAGGTGTGCTAGCCGATTGTATAAGGCCAGGTGTTGCAGCAATTTTTTTTTTCACCACTGAACCTTTTGAAGCCATATTTTTGTCCTGTGAAAACCTTTTGTATTTGCTATTAAAGAATCATTAACATCACCCACCCCCTCCCACCCCCACCCCCCCAGTGCTCACAGCACTGAAAATGAAACCCCTCTTAACACGAAACAACAGTTTCTGTCTGCGCAGCAAGCAAGGCATGCAAGCCTTTAATCTTGGCTATGTTTATTCATATGATTTTCTTTTTTCCTTCTTCTTTTTTCAATATAGTAATAGGTGTTTTGTTAGTCGCCTGCAAGACAGCAGAGCGGGCAATTTGAGTGAGAGAAAATACAATGAAGTGTCTCAGGAAGTCGTAATTGACAACAACAAAGCAAATTTGGAGCTGCTGATACAAGCGTTTTTTACACAAAAGTCATTTTTTCAGCTTATTCTGTCAGTTCAACTTATTGACATTCACACCAGGAGCGTATTAAATGTGACAATCCTATTGTCTGGCTTTCAGAGTCGACCTGAAACAATAGATATTTTTTGCTGGTGTAATAAGTTCTCATGTGTTTTAAGCAATAAGTGGGTGGGTGTGGGTGGATTGGAGCGTGTGGATGGAAACACGTGTGTTTGCTTGTACTGGTGTGTGTGTGTTTACATGTTAGCATGTGGGCTGTGGACCTCTGTGCATGAAATACATTGAACGCTGTGTAGGAGTAAATGTATGTTATGTGCACAGGGTTTCGGGTATAGGTGTGTGTGAGCGAGTGCAGGTGTGTGTGCATATGTGTGTCAGTTATTCCCAGGCCCTGTGCAGGAGCTGTAGCCCCTCTCCGCTGGGTTGATGTTTAGTATTTTAGACATGCTACATTAACAACATCTGGTTAAGATCTAAATGCTTGTTAAACGCGCTGAAATTCGGGGGGAAAGGTACAGAGAGAACGAAGGGAGAGAGGGAGAATAAAGAGGGAGAGTAGGGTAAATAAAGATTTGAGGGTGAGAGAACGGGAGGGAGGGAGATCAGTAAGTCTGTAAGGTTATTACCCTGGCAGTATTACCACTGGCCCTTGACTGTGTGTGTGTGCGTGTGCGCATGGCTGTGACTGTGTGGGATGGTGTAATGTTTCAAAGCTTTCCCCTTTAAAACCTAGAGGCCAAACTAGAGCCACGCGCGGCGCAGGAATGTGACATCACAGGGCCCCTATTGCTTGCACACACACACACACACACACACATACACACACGCACACGTGGTCTCACAGGGGACATGACCAGAGTTGTAAGAAGAAATCAGCGTCAACATCATGGCTAAGTGGGGGAGACATGGCAGTCATGGGTGTTACACAAAATATTAAGGCTGCATTACTACCACAGATACACTGGACACAGACCATATCTAGTCTTTATTATTATTTTTAGACATATAACACAACAGCACTGATAATATTGTAGCATATAGAGTCCTAACAGCTATACAGTATGAGTTTCTCATTCTAGTTGTTACAGCATTTCTCATATATTTCTCATGATATTTTCTTTGGCAGCAAGTACCATTTCACTGGATGCTCCGCTTTCATAGTGTCTGTGATTTACCATAAACAATAATGGGAAAAAATGATTTTTTTTACTCCTTTACCCCTTTAATGAGCACCATTCTAGCCCTAAGGAAGCAAATTAGAGGCAGCTCGGCCCAGCTAATGAATTCAGCCATTTTGGAGCCTCCGTGTCCAGTTTCTTGGCGTGGCATTGCTCTGCGGTTGTGTGCTGTACGGTTGAGTCCTCCACTGGGCACATAATGACCCGGCATGGCAGTTATGGGCCCTTGGGGGAGACGGGAAGGGGAGCGAGTGGTCTCAGAGCAGGTCATTATACAGCTAGAGGGCACACACACACACACACACACACACAAACATTTTCCCATTGTCTCCATCTCCCATATGTCTATTCCTCCATTTTTTCTTTCCAAACATCTCTTTCTGTTTGTCTTTCTCACTATCATCCTGCATCTATCTGTCCGAAACTTGTTTTTCTATTTTATTTTTGACTGTGATGTTTCGAAGTAACATGAGCATTTGTAAAATATTTTTGTACTAAAATTTGTACCGAAATAATTCAACATATTATTTTCTTCTAAAATCACGTAAACCACATATGTTGTGTTTGGGGATTTCAGGAGGTATTTAGAGAGTCATTCATCCAGGGACCTAATTGGTTACACTTGCTACCAATTAATAGTTAAATGTAAAACCAGACTGATTTGGCTGTATCCCTGATCAGGAGTCACTTAATTATTCTTCCTCTGTTAAATATAGGCTGGTGTTGGTTGCAGGGTAATCGGACCCAGGGTCTGTGGTTAGCTCAAGCTCACCGGCCGGCTTTAATGTTCCGACCGACCCACATCAAAGAGAGTCCCACCAGGCTGCCAAAATCACACACCGTCCACAGCCTGACCCACTCCCTGTGTGTGTGTGTGTGTGTGTGTGTGTGTGTGTATGCACAGAGGCAGTCGAAGGTGACTGCGAAAGTTTTGCTCTGTGTGTCCTCTGGTAGCGATTAAGTTGATGGTTAAGAGTCCCTGCCGCAGAACCCTCTGTCTCTCGCTCTCTTTCTCGCACACACACACACACACACTCTTGCACATGACAACTCACATGCAAACACATGCAGTCACTGTCTCACTCACTTGATCAATGGCGCACGTCCACACAAACACGCTCAAACATGTGCGCACACACACGGTCACACACGCACTCCCATACACACTCTTGTGGTGTGTAACTGTCAGGGTCAGTCAGAGGGCAGACACTGTGCTGATGTATTGAGAGAGCTCGTCTGGGAATGTCCTCAGTGTGGAAACACATTCCCCGTATGCATGCACGCACACACACACACACACACACTCACCACAGATCTAACCGACAAGAAGGGGAAAGGAGTGAAAAAAACACTGATGAGGCCCAGATGATCACCCCTCCTTTCCTCTCTTTCTCTCTTTTTCACTCTTCACCCTCATTGCTCCCTCTCTTTCCTTCTCTCTGTTCATTGTCTCTCATTTCTCTTGTGTCCTGTCTAGCTACAGGTAGACTGCCCCCTAGAGGTTAGATAAAATGGTGGTTTCGTAATGTCATGATCAAGCACTGGCCACTTTCACCAGACCCATATCCTCCTTGCCTTGTTTTCCTCCTTTAAAAAAATGGGAGAGTTTAATTTGCTTTAATAGGCTAATATAAAATGTTCAGTCATCTCTTGCAAACATCATATCAAGCAGTTTCACACAAAATAAGGTTAAACTCATAAAGTTTAGTTTATTTTAAGTACATAAGCTTTTACTGAGCATGTTGTCAGAGATTGTGTGCATGATAATGATCACTAACTTGTTGTACTTTACCCACAATTTGAGGTTTAAAGTCACAGGGGATAATGTGAAATAAAATGTATCTGTGATATGAATTAAAAGCTAACGTTTATTATTTTAGTGATAATATTATATAATAATAATAATGTTTCAATCAAAGTTGCTTTCAATCAAAGCAAAGGTATATCTGTTATTTTACATATATGTGTTATATATACAGCTGGGTGAAGTGAAGGAATGAAAGCAGACAATGACAAAGAAGATGATGTTTTTGATGTTTTTTTCTTGTTTTTTTGCTTTTTGAGTTGTTTTTTTTATTCTTTCTTTTGAGACATTGTCCTGACCTTGCAGTATGTAAGATCTTCGAGAGCTTATTTTTTCTCTCTGTATTTCTGTTTTGACCTGTCTCCCTCCCGTTCTTTTCTCACTCTTCTGTGAAACATGCTGTTCGATTTGTGCCATTTGCTTTTCCTTGGCATCGAACAAAAGTCAAGTATAGAGAAAAGATAAACCAGTGAAGAAGGACTTTCAAACCCACTTCACACACAACATTTACACCAACGCACGCACACACACACACACACACACACACACATACACACACGCTATCCTTCCTCTTTCCCTCTATACGAAGGTGGGATGAATTAAAATACAAAGATGGACGCTGCAGCACCAGCAGTGAAAATTGCAATTTCTGCAGCCCGGGCTCTCTTGGCTGACAGGAGATATTTCATCCCTGTTGTCACCAACGTATTAATAAAACATCAGGAGCAGAGTGCAGTCCCAGTCTCTCTCTCATTCACACGCAAACACACACACACACACACACACACACACATAAGGATGCACACATACACCTTGAAATTGACTGTGTATACATATGTGCAAAATGTGTGCAATACTCATGCGCATGTGCAAATGCAAAAATACAACAGCGTTCATGAATACAACACACACACACACACACACAACAGGAATTTTCCTCCTCAATCACTCACCAGCATCTGCCATGAAAATTTCATGCTGTATATAATGTCCACTTAATGTGTTGGCGCTTAAAGCAACGGCGCCAGCGTCTATGTGTCTGTCTGTGTCTTTGTGTGTGTGTGTGCACCCCGCTGCATGTGAAAGGGTTAATCATATCATGTTTCCAAGGGGGTTTTTGCAGACCTCTTGTGCTCGTCATACAATGGCCAAAGTGATTGTATGCAAATGCAGGCTGACCTCAATGCACCCTTTGCCTGATTTCTATGAATATGACTCTCTATGAGTGTGTGTGTGTGTGTGTGTGTGTGTGTGTGTTGTAAAATATTGTTATTAAGGCAGTGCAGGATTGATGAGCACAGCTCTTTTACACACACTCACACAAACACGCATGCACACAGACCACATACACCACTTTCATTCTCTGGCGGAGTGGGTTTGTGGTGAAAGAGACCCCCCTTTCCCCCGTTTAGAAGACATGAAATTTTTAACGGTTTTGCTCCGTGTGTGTGTGCGAATATGATATTGCGTGTGTATGATTTGACGCCTGTGTGCAAGTGTTTCTGTTTGATTTTGCATTTTGTGTGTGCTACCCTGAGATGGAGGAGGGTACTATGTGTGTGTGTGTATATATATATATATATATATATATATATATATATATGTGTGTGTGTGTGTGTGTGTGTGTCTCTGCTGTGTGTGCGTGCGCATGCCTGGTTATCTGGCCTCTCTCAGACTGCTCAAAATTCATTACAAAGTGACATCAGCCCAGCCGGAGACAAATGATGGCTGGATGAAAGGGAGCGCTGGGGCTTGGCTAGGATTAGTGTTAGCTTGCGCTGGCGACACATATACACACATACACACTTGTGTACACACACACACACACACACACACACACACACACACACACACACACACACACACACGTACTTTAATCCACTGGCAGAACACTGCAGATACACAGAATTATCAAACAAGGGGCTGAACTCTCGGAGATGGGCAGGCTAATCTGCTAATAGTACAGAGCTGCACGTGTGTGTGTTGGTTTGTGTGTCTGTGCATGTGTGTGTGCATGCACGCACATTTTTTTACAGAGGTATACAGAAATACATAGACACAATATCTATATACAGTACAGTAGTGAACATCTACACACACTGTATTTTGAATTTGAACTTTTTTTAATTTGACCTTATAGAGTAGGCTATATGATGATATTCATCTTTGCTGTAATATGAACATTTTTCTAATCAGAAATAATAATTAAAATATATTGAAGAACAGGAAAACATTTTTTAAAAGGAAATATATGGACAAGTAAACATTATTATGCCTTGTCTTTAAATACTTTTTGAAAAGTGCCTTATGTAGAGAGGGAATCAAAATGACTGAAATTGTTTCCCTGTAGGACATATTTTGTTGTCACACAACTTCCCTGCTTTCAGGCCATGTATGTATTATGTTTCACTCACTAGAAGTGGCATTGCAGGGCTATTTTCAACAGAACATGTGTTCAAGTCACTAGAAGCATTATTTGCTGATGAGATATACTGTACAGTAGGGTAAACTTGACCTTTGTGTAGAAAATGGGGTTTTATGAGGATTAACTGAATGTGTACTAGCAGGAATATTTTCAAAATGACTCTTAATATAGCAATATCTGATATCTGATAAACCATCAGCGGATTCTTTGCCCCAGCCAGCAAATACCATTTTTAGAGAGCATCATAGGTAATGTAGTCATTTTCTCTGTACATTTTCAGAAGAGACTGCTGAGGATGGTGAGAGACCTCCTCGCTCTTCCTCCAGGCCTGGGCTCAACCTCACTGACCGAGACTTGACTGACAGCAGGAGAACTGACCGTAAGTCCACACACACATACTGTACACACACACACACACACACACACACACAAAACACATGTGAACCGTAAGCTTCCCTTCTTTTCTAAGTTATCACTCATCCCTCTCTTTCCCTCAGATAAGGTTCTAACATGTGTGTGTAACATGTGAATGCTGCTGACTAGCCTCCATGTGACCTGCTTTAATCGTTTCCATCTGACAGAAAGAGAAAAAGAGAAAGAGAGAGACAGGGAGAGAGAGAGAGTGGGAAAGAAGGAGAGAAAAAACAGAGAGAAAGGGAGAGGGATAAGTTGAGTGTTGTGGATATTACCAGGCAATGTCCAGGCCCCAGATTATTTTTTAATCAAATCAGTTTGCGTGCTTGTAATTTATAAGCGCCTTGCATTAATCTTTTCTCGTTCTTGTGCCCTCTCCGATGACATATTAATTTTTCATAAGCGCAGGATTAGATGGGGGGCCTGTGTATATGTTTTTCTAATATTGCACCGCATCCCTGCAACCCTTAAATTAGTTTTTTTTTCTGCACCCTCCTTTCATTTTTCTTTCTCTCTCAATTTTTTCCCTGACTCAATCCATCCCTTAATTGTTGTCCAATCTGTGACCCTATCACCCGGCATTACCTCAGATAGAAAAAGAGCACAAGATAGAAAGAACTGTTTATTCGTTTGTAAGAATGGCAATGTTGTAAGCAGGGAGGGGCAACACTCTGTACAAGACGGCTTGGTGTTTTTGTTATTTTGGGCGAGGTAGGGCGCACATAATGCCTCTGCTGCGAGGCTGTGGTCGGGATAGCCCTGGCTTTGTTAGATTTGATTTACCCAAATAAGAATTCATATGGCCTTTTTATGTATGAGATGGAAATCCATGGCTGGGGATGAATATTGCATGTGGTCTCTCTCTCCTTTTTTTTCTCTGTCATTGCATGGGATTCTCTCTCTCATTCTTTCTCCTTCTACTAATGTCTCCCCTCCTCTTTCTCTCTTACCCCACTTACCCCCCCAACTCACACATGCACACACCTTCCAACTCCCACCCTCTATCCATCTCAAACTCCCTCTACACCTCCTCTTCCTAGCATGCCATACCTAGCTCCATAATGTGAGGCGCAATGAGGCAGAAGGAGAGCTGAGTGAGGCTGGGGCCTATTAGTTTAGCTAGTCATCTATCTTTCAGCTCTATCTCTCTGACAGGCCTGCCTGACGGACTGGCGGGGAACCACCATCCATGCATTTACCGCCGCATATTACCGCCAGCGTCATTTAACACCACTGCACACATGCAAAAAAGTGTCCAGGTCCCTCCTACTTTAAAGCATGCTTACGTATGTGCGTGTTCCCAAGTGTAGTTTATCAGATGTCAGAAATCTGTTTAATAAAGCAGAAATGTATGCCTTTTTATTTTTTGGGAATAATTGGTTCTAGAAATTGCCTTGGGGTCAGCTGCTAGTTTGTCTACGAAGCCAGATATAATACTGCTAGTGGGTTTTTGGTGTTTTATTTTGCATTTGGATTAAAGGAGGTTTCAGAAAGTCAAATGCCAGAAAATGCAAAAGGGAGCATGGTGTGTCAACGTCTTGTTATGCTAGGGTTATCACCAGAGACAGGGCCTTGTTTTTCTCTTTTTCCAGCTTAAAGTAGTAAGATTTAGCATCTCCATCCTCAGTCCCAAATCTCTAGCAAGCTTGAAATGTTCAGATCTGTGCGTGTGTGTGTGTGTGTGTGTGTATGGAGATCTCCAGGGAAGGGATTACAGTGTGACCAAGTGAGCAGTGTGTTTGCACACTTCATCTCCAAGACCAAGATCCTTTAAACAAAGAGGGGCAGATAGATAGAGAGGGGAAGAGAGAGATCGAGGGGGGAGGGGCAAAGAAAGACAGAAAGAGCTTTTTCCCTTGCTTCATTTACTTTGTCTTTTATAATCCCATGTCACTTTAGATTAATTATAATCCATGTTACATTTTCCATGCAAATGTCCCAAATGTGGATTACTTCCAGATAGCTTTGTGCTGTGTGTGTAGATGGTGCATGTCGCCACCATGGCTCAGGGGCCCACTTCTTATAAATAACCAACTAAACAAAGGCCCGAACATGGAAATGAGCCTGTCAGGCAGCCTAAGGAAATTACAGATCTCTACCTGCTTCAGATTAGCAAAGAAATTACTCATTGTTCCTACAGTCAAATGTTATGTATTAATTTCGTGTACAATTCTGAACTGTGCAGATAAGGGGGGAAACAAAATGGAATCGCATGCAAACAAGATCAGATGTTAAATATTCCATATTAGCTTCTTCACATTCAGAATATTTTCAGTCTTTTTTTTTTTTATTTGAATGCATCTTGCAAATTTGCCTAACTTGAGATGGGAGCTGTGCTCGTTTTCTGTCTCTCTAAAATGAGATTAAAATATATTGAAGACATTAGCATGTTTAATTACAAGCCTGCAGCAATTCCTTTGTGCATGTATGTGTGTTTTCTGTGTAATGACAGCTTGTTGAACATCTCAGACTATTTGTCAAATGTGACAAGGCCATGCTCGTATTTATCTCTCATTAGAACACAAGCTGGAGATGGAAGAGAAAGGAAGGCTAGTCATTAAAAAACACAAACTACAAGACAGCTGCTGTTTAACAGCCTTTCTCTTCCTCTCTCTCCCTCTCCATCTGACTATGTTTCTGCCTCACTCCATCTTACTCCTTCCCAGTCTCTCTCTCTCTCTCTCTCTCTCTCTCTCTCTCTCATTCTCTACGTCCCTCCGGCTAGATCTGGGCCTGCTGAGTGCTTCAGTGGGAGTTTGGGGTTCAGAGTGTGTTGCTGTAATGTTATCAGGTGACCGGGGGTCAGCCTAATGCGTAACCTCAGAGCAGTAGGCCAGTAAATCATGCTGGCTGGCCCTCCCTGGCCCGTTTTGGCCAGCTCTCCCTCCTAGATTTACTGCTCCGTAACCTTAGCCAGTCTGCCATGGCTCAGGACAGCTAAATTGAATACTAAATCCAAGCTGCCGCCACCCAGCCTGCTCCTTCTTAATTGACAGCCTTTCCCCCCACTCTCTGCTCTATGTTTGTGGGCTTTTTTATTTTCATGAAATGAAATGTCAGGAATGGAATCTAATTGTTTTGCAGCTTGTAAAAGTAAGAAAAAAAGAGTAAAAGATTGCAATAGGTACGCTTGATTGTTTTGAAAGCCTGCTCCAAGATGTAGTTCATTTCATATAAAGTCATAGTTGGAGAGATATAAGGATTCAATGATATGCTTGTTTGTGTGAAAATCTCATTTGCTTGGTTCAGTTTGCACAAAATGTCTCACCCTTTTCGACACAAAAGGGCAGATTCTAAAATAGATCCACAGGAAAAACATTAGCTATGATGGTATTGTCGGTCGTCCTTCCTTTTGAGGAACAATTTGGGACAGAAATATCCTGAGGTATTTAGAGCTATGGGCTTCTCTGTCCCTCTCTATCATTTTTTCTTGTTCTTTCCTCCATTTCTCTCCATTTTTCTGCCTCTCTCTCCATTGCTCTGTATTTCTCTCCATTTGAGCGCCTACTTGCTTGTATATAAGTGTGTGTATATGCAGCTCCCTAAACACCATTGACAGTTGCAAATAAAGATGGGTGGTGAGTGTGCCTCTCTCTCCCCCTGCAATGCAAAAGGGGTTGAGTGTCATAAATCACCTTTTGATTTATCTAATCAAGCAAGGTCCTGCTGCATGCAGACATTTGTCATTGGTGGAGGGGGGGTCGGTGTCAGGTTTATTCTGCCCCTCTGCTTCACTGGGCTGCAGCTGCTGGAGCCCACCTAAGGATTGAGGGAAGGTGGGAAGGGAGGGAAAAGAACAGGGAGGAGGAGGAAAAAGGATACAGTCATTAAGTGTGGGGTGCAGACTCAGAGACAAAGGAAAATGAGAGGAGAGTCTCCTGCTCCTGTCTTGTTCTCAATCCTGCTCTCTTACATTATTTCTATCTAATTATTTTAGCTATCCATGCACTATTTTCTTTGCGTGTCATAAGTGTTGATGAAAGCACTAGGTCAAAGATGAATCTAAACCAGAAGGACAGATCTTCATGTTGCACATGCACACACACACACACACTACACAAACTTACATTTACATTCAATATGACAGTAATCAATGGTGATCTGTGGGCTTTTTCTCCCACCGCATTGTAAATGTGTTTGCAGCCCCTTGTCCGACAATCGCCTCATCTCCCTTCGCAGGGATGTAATTTAGTTGCAAATTGACTGGAAGACGGATGCAAAAATTGAAAGTTGAAATTAGAAATGGTCATAATAAATATGGGAGGCGGGGCGGAGGCTTTGGAAAGGTCAGGTGATATGACGGGTGCTTCCAGGCTGGACCGATCTGACCAATGGCGTGTCATGAAGCACATAATACACACATACATGCATATAGACACACACACAAGCCCTGCAGGGGCCATCACAAGCAGTGGAAGACGAGATTACCTCGCTATTCTGAGCTGCAGAGCAATTCTCGGATGTTCTTGGAAATTCACATTGTGCCCTTGTGTTTTTTTTTCTCCCCTCTCTCTCTTTCTTCCTTTTTTCCTCCCTCCCTCTCTCTTGTCACTTTCCTTGACAGGCCAATATTTCAGGCTCCAGATATAGGGGATTACAAATAAAATAAGTGGAACGCCTACTTAATGCAACAGAATTAAAATGCATGAACGGACCAGAGGAATTGATATGCGCCCAATACAAACACGAGCCACAGAATAATATGAAATACAAAATGTTTTTTTTCAACCCCCTCTCCATGTATCAGTGCTTTGATTTCCCTTTTTTTCCATTTGTGCATCTAGCGTGAAGCGTTGATTCGCAAGAGTGAGGCTCACATATTGCCTTGAGTGACCAGACGAGGGGGGGGGTGATGGCTTAGGGAGAGAGGGAGGAAGAGAGGGAGGGAGGGAGAGTTTCTGTTGCTGTGTCTTTGTGTTGTGCCGAGTGGGTAAATTGCAGTGGCAGAGTATAGCAGGGCCTGCATGGCCTGTATCTCAGGATGAGGCTAATGAAAGATTTATCAGCGGCTGCAGCATTTGCTAAATGCAACCAGAGGCTGATCTCTCCACATTGAGCCTGCACACATACAAATAGACACACACAAGCAGTGTAGCTACTATACCACCAGCCGTGACCAAGCCTTGAAAATTTTGCATCTTGTACAGACAGAGAAGTTGTTGAGGCAGCTGGGGATATGTATATGAACTAATGAAGTGTATAATATTACCATAACATTTAATGTATGTCGTGCTGTGATAATGAGCCTGCCTGAGTTTTCTCCATTTCACATGTCCTCAGGGCAGAAACACGTCAGTGTATATGAATGTGAATAATACAGTCCATGCTTGTATCCATGCTTATGTTAAAATGGTGTCAAACCATTTTTTTTAAATCATCATGTATTTCCCAATGAATATTAATTTGGTAGACTTGTTTATGTTATTCACTCTATTATATGTGTATCAATTGTCATTTGACCAGTTTGTCATCTAACATAGCCACAAAATGTAAGACATTTCAATTTATTCACTCAGTTGTGTCAATTCTATATACTAGATTATAGATTAATATTCCCATTTCTCATACAGTATGTATGTGTGATCTATGGGATACTATATATTAATGTGACATGGGGCCTTGTTACTCTCTTTCAACTCTTAAGTTTATTATGTCAAACTGCTCCAGTATTCAGTTTTTCCAAAAAGCTCCATTTAAAAAATAAATCTATTGTTTATCCATTAATATTTTTTGTAATTTTGCAGCATATGTTGTGTTTCTGAATTGTTAATGTGAAGCATTTTGTTCTAAAATGATATTTATTATAAATATCTAAACTTAGATTACACAAATGCAGACATACAAAATGTAAACATAAATAATAACCAATAAGTCAATGAAAATTTTTAAATGCTTTACATGCTGTCTCTGTCTCCCTTTCTCTCTCTCCCTCCACCGTTTGGCAGGAGTGACTGCCGTATCCAAAGAGGTTACTGGACCGAATGCTATGGTTAAACATTCCCTCCTGCCAGATCGACAAATTGAAAGTCCACCCAAAAGGCCAAAGTCTGCCGAGGGGAAGACCTCTGCCAATGAGCAGGTAAAGGTTTGTAGAATATCAAAAGGAAACTGCCAAATGTGCTACAATAGCTACAGTCTTATGTGTTACTGGTGTAGTTCCTAGCAACTCAAAAAGGTTGTGTTCTAGCTGATCCTCAAGGTGTTTGAGGTGCACTGAGGACAACCATGGACCTCTAGCTGTTTTCACCTTTCCAGAGAAAATGCCTCTGTAGGTTATGGAGCTTTGTGTGCATCTATTAAGAGTGGACATCTAGCAAGTCATATTCCAAATAAATTGTTGCATGTTAGGTACAGAAAGCTAATAGCTAATGAGGCAGGTTCTCCTTCATAAGCACTAATGATATCTAACCTTCACTGTCACTGTGGGATGAGCTAATGGAAAGATACTTATGAACTGTAAGAAGCAGAAATGCTAAGCTAAGCATTTAGCGATTGCTGGCGCCAGCTTTCTATTAAAGGGTTAAACGCAGCCCACCATTTCCTCACTGACAGAGCTTTTTAGCATCAAGCACAGTGGGCCAGTCTTTGTGTTCTTAAGTGGAATACCTGCACTAGCCTTAGGCCTCCCTCCCTGCTTCTTTCCCCCTTTTTGCATCTCTTTAAATTATATGTGTTTTTAAATTAGATTATGAAGTATTAGCTTGTCTGGTTCTGGGCCCTGCAAGGAGGGAGGACTTAGTCATTTCAGAAATGGATTCTATTAAGACAGGTGGTGGGGAGGCCGCTATGTTCAGAGTACTCCCTGTAATGAGGGCAAGGCGTAGCTTGGGAGAGTACACACCTTTGTCATCTGTAATACCCTGATTAGAAATTCTGGCCAATCGTGTTTTCTGCTAATAACATTGCATGAGTCGAGAGACTTAAGTGAATTACATGAAACGTGGTTGATCTACATTTTCTGTTTTAAGGTGGGCATGGGGGTTGGTGGGGAGAGGTGTGGTGTGATGTGGTGTGATGAGGTGAGATATGTGGTTATTTTCACCCTTAACAGTGCAGGAGACATGGTTCTTGCATGTCTTGATCAAACCCTTGTTTGTTTTTGAAAAGTGATGTCTAGCCATTTCTTTAGCAAATTATAGCGAAGAATTAAACGGAGTACACTATGGAGCAATTTCAGCTCTTGGATTCATTTTTACTTTGCATAGGATGTTCTTTTTCTTGGATATCATTTCATTATTTCGCCACTTCCAACCAGTTACTTACTATACCATCTTGTTTTTTTAGGTTCAGCAGTGTCCATATTGCAACTACAGCAGTAAAGATGCCAACCGTATGCAGCTCCATGTGATGTCCCAGCATTCTATGCAGCCAGTGATCCGCTGCCCACTGTGCCAGGATGTCCTGAGCAACAAGATTCACCTGCAGCTGCATCTCACCCACCTTCACAGTGTGGCTCCTGACTGCGTGGAAAAGCTGATTCTGACTGTATGTAGAAGTAATGATTATGAATAAGATTTGTGTGAGTGAGTGTGTATCAGCACAAATGTGTTCTTGCAAATTTGCAAAAGAAAAAGTAAAGGGTGATACTTAGCAGTTTCAATAAAGTGTTTGTTTATGAAGTGTTCTTAAACACCTAGAAAAAGTGTTTTTCCTTTTTAATACTCATTTTGAGAAGTGAACATGCAATGAAAAATGGTAAAACATTTCCCATGCATTTATTGTACTCCCTACTACACACAGATACTGCCTTAACCTTGACTGTTGTTGTCCACTGAGAGGGGCAAATTCTCTGTTTAAAATAATATTTGTTTTAAAGGCAAGAAGCAAGTTGAAACACTTCCTCAACATACAAATACTTACAAATATTGGAGATACAATCTACCATCTCATATCATTATTTTATATTGATGTGATAATGAAGACATTTCTTTGGTCTTGATAGGTTGTCGGACCTGACACAGCAACACCAAATAATATAATGCATCCCCAAACTGGACAGGACAAAGGTCTGTCTTTAATGGATTCCTCTACCTCTCTTACTGATGGGTCAGGAAAGTCTCAAGGTGAGCAGAATTTGGTACTTAGATTATTTTCTTTGTCATTCATTTGTTTAAGTTTTATTTAATATATGAATATATGCATGTATAATTATTAGGTTTATTGAGTTGTTTGTCATTTATCAGAAAAATAAAAATGCTGCAGTATTGCATGTAATTGCAATGCAGCAGTGTGTGTTGTACTTCAAATTGTATTTTCTATTTTTAGGAAACATCTCAAAGGATGAGCTGACCAGTCAAGACAAGAATGAATTGGACCTGCAGGGTGAGGAACTCAAGCCACCAAAGGAGGCCTCAGAGGCCCCAGGCTGGAAGAGAGCCAGTGGGTTAGGACATGATAGCAAGTCCCCTGATACCCTACAGGACCATCTCAGTGAGCTCCAAAGGCTCCAGCAGCAACAACAGCAGCTCTCAGTATCTGATCGTCATGTCTACAAATATCGTTGCAACCATTGCAGCCTGGCCTTCAAGACAATGCAGAAGCTTCAGATACATTCCCAGTACCATGCCATCAGAGCAGCCACTATGTGCAGCCTTTGCCAGCGCAGCTTCAGGACATTCCTGG
The DNA here is from genome assembly GCF_020085105.1 of Siniperca chuatsi. Taxonomy (NCBI): domain Eukaryota; kingdom Metazoa; phylum Chordata; class Actinopteri; order Centrarchiformes; family Sinipercidae; genus Siniperca; species Siniperca chuatsi. Next base: position 12,083,983 of record NC_058060.1, read on the forward strand.
CCCTCAGGAAGCATTTGGAAAATGGACACCCTGAACTTAGTGAAGCTGAGGTGCAGCAACTCATAGGAAATCTGCCACTGAATGGAGATATCACTGAGAGTGAGGCCAGGGCCTTGGAGGAAGCTCAGGCCTTTGAACATGACTTGGACAAAGATGATGAAATGGACCAGGAAGAGAAGCCCAGTCCTACAGGAAGTGACAGTAGCTCTCTGCTAGATGACATGGGAGCAGAACCAAAACGGACCCTACCATTTAGAAAAGGGCCCAACTTTACAATGGAGAAATTTTTGGACCCTTCTCGGCCTTACAAGTGCACAGTATGTAAGGAGTCCTTCACCCAGAAGAACATCCTCCTAGTCCACTATAATTCAGTTTCCCACCTGCATAAATTGAAGAAGGTTCTTCAAGAGGCCTCAAGCGCAGTTCCACAAGAGACAAGCAACAGCATTGACAACAAACCGTTCAAATGCAATATTTGCAATGTTGCCTACAGCCAAAGCTCAACACTTGAAATTCACATGAGGTCAGTACTCCACCAGACCAAAGCCAGAACAGCGAAAACTGAAATGAGCAGCACTAGCAGTATCACTGGCACTAGTGGTCCAGTGCCTGCAAAAAGCCCAGCCCCAAGCACACAAGGGAACAACAGCAACTCAGACACTGCTAGAAGTGGAACACCCTCTGCTAACAAAGAAAACACTGTGGAACCCAAAGAAGCTAGCAGCAGCAACCACACAAAACAAACAACAACTACTGACCATCTTTCAGCACAGGCAAGCAGCCACCAGTCAGCGCAGTCATCAGCCCAACTGCAACTGCAGCTTCAACATGAACTCCAGCAACAGGCAGCCTTCTTCCAGCCTCAGTTCCTTAATCCAGCTTTCTTTCCCCATTTTCCAATGACCCCAGAAGCACTACTGCAATTTCAACAGCCACAGTTCCTCTTCCCCTTCTACATTCCAGGAGCAGAGTTCAACCTTAGCCCAGAACTTGCCCTGCACTCAGCAGCAGCTTTTGGAATGCCTGGCCTTACTGGATCATTCCTAGAGGACCTGAAGCAACAGATGCAACAGCAGCACCAGCTGCAGCAGGCTCAGGCCCAGCAGCAAGCTCAGCAGCAACAGCAGCAAGCCTCTCAGACACAGTCACAAATTCAGCAACAGAAAAACCAGCAACTGCAGAACCACAAAACCAAAATGGAATCCAGCACTGTGTCAGTTTCAGAAATTCAGATGTCAAGAGAGGCAGAGGACCACCTCGAAAAACAAGAAAACAGAGCAAAGATGGAAAATGCAGGTGATGCATTAAGTGATGGAGGAAAAGACCCTAAAAAGTCAAAGTTCCCAGAGCCATTGATTCCTCCTCCACGTATTGTGTCAGGAGCAAGGGGCAATGCAGCCAAAGCACTGCTAGAAAACTTTGGATTTGAACTGGTCATCCAGTACAATGAAAACAGACAAAAAAACCAAAAGAAAAACAAAGATGGAGTTGAACAAGCAGAAATTAACACTGACAAGCTTGAATGCGGGATGTGTGGGAAACTCTTCTCCAATATGCTTATTCTGAAAAGCCACCAGGAACATGTGCACAGTCACTTTTTCCCATATGTTGAGCTGGAAAAGTTTGCCCAGCAGTACAGAGAGGCCTATGACAAACTTTATCCAATAAACCCTGCTTCACCTGAAACTCCACCGCCACCACCACCACCACCACCTCCTCCTCCGCCGCCTCCTGCTCCAGCCCCAGTGACAGCTCCTCAGCCTCCTTCTGCATCAATGACCAAGCCCCAAACTCCAGTACCTTCACCAGTTCCTGCCCCCCATCAGACCCCACACCAACCCTCTCACCAGGCACCTCCACCCCCTCCTCCACCACCTACTGCACCTACTGCACCTCCCCAAGTGCAGCTCCCTGTTCCCTTGGATTTGCCCCTTTTTCCACCGCTAATGATGCAGTCTGTCCAGCACCCAGGCCTGCCCCCTCAGCTGGCCCTCCAGCTGCCCACTATGGACTCTCTTTCCACAGACCTTACACAGCTCTGCCAACAACAATTGGGTCTTGATCCAAACTTCCTCCGCCAGTCCCAGTTTAAGCGACCACGCACCCGTATCACAGATGACCAGCTTAAGATCCTCCGTGCCAACTTTGACATCAACAATTCCCCCAATGAAGAGCAAATTCAGGAGATGTCAGAGAAGTCTGGCTTGCCCCAAAAAGTCATAAAGCACTGGTTTCGTAACACTCTCTTCAAAGAGAGGCAGCGGAGTAAAGACTCTCCCTACAATTTTAATATTCCTCCCATTACTACATTGGAAGATATTCGAATGGAGCCTCAGCTCAGTGCACATGAATACTACAGAACTGACTCAACCATCAACAAGAGGTCCTCCAGGACCAGATTCACTGATTACCAGTTGAGGGTACTTCAAGATTTCTTTGACACTAATGCCTATCCGAAGGATGATGAGATTGAGCAGCTCTCCACTGTGCTGAACCTACCAACCCGGGTCATTGTGGTGTGGTTCCAGAATGCCCGCCAAAAAGCTCGCAAGACCTATGAAAACCAGGCAGATTCTAAAGACAATGAGAAAAAAGAGCTGACCAATGAGCGATACATCAGAACCAGCAACATGCAGTACCAGTGTAAAAAGTGCAACATTGTGTTCCCACGCATCTTTGACCTTATCACTCACCAGAAAAAGCTGTGTTATAAGGATGAAGATGAGGAAGGTAATGAGGACAACACCTGTGAGGAATACATAGATTATGTTGAGAAAGGTCCAGCTAAGACTACCCAAGTACCTTTAGAGCCACCCAAACAGTCCCAAGGAACTGCCACCAGTTCTGGCTCAAGCTCCCCTGCGATGGCCTCTCCTCGTACCAGCATGGGGAAAACTTCCCCGAAACCCGATGTTGCCCCTGAAACTGAACCTAAACAAATTGAGACTGCCCCCTCACCAGTGATCAAGTCACTACCAGAACCCAGACCATCTAAGGCTTGCACACCTCAGCCACCTCCTCAGAAAGCTCCCCAGCCACAAATGTCAAGACCCCATTCCCAGCCACAGGCAGCTGCAGTACCCTCAAGTCCACTGTCCCTTGCCCTTTCCTCACTCACAAACAGCCTCCCACACCAGATGCTTCAGTACCAGTGTGACCAGTGTAAGATTGCATTCCCCACTGTGGAGCTATGGCAGGAGCACCAACACATGCATTTCTTGGCTGCCCAAAACCAATTCCTTCACTCTCAGTTCCTAGAAAGACCGATTGATATGCCCTATATGATATTTGACCCCAACAACCCCCTAATGGCTAGCCAGCTGTTATCTGGAGGCCTCTCCCAAATCCCCTCTCAGGGTAGCTCTGGTTTGGCCTCTGCTGCAGGCTCTGGGGCAATGAAGAGAAAACTGGATGACAAGGACGAAAGTGCTAACGATAAAGATGGTGGAAACAGTAGTGAGGAGCAACATAGAGATAAACGTTTGAGGACCACCATCACACCAGAACAACTGGAGATTCTCTATGACAAATACCTACTTGACTCTAACCCAACCAGGAAGATGTTGGACCACATTGCACGAGAGGTTGGCTTGAAAAAGAGAGTTGTGCAAGTTTGGTTCCAAAACACTCGTGCAAGAGAGAGAAAGGGGCAGTTTAGGGCTATAGGGCCCTCCCAGTCCCACAAAAAATGTCCCTTTTGCAGAGCACTGTTCAAGGCTAAATCTGCTCTAGATAGCCATATAAGATCTAGACACTGGCATGAGGCTAAGCAGGCAGGCTTTAGCTTGCCACCAAGCCCAATGATGAATCAAGACAATGAAAGAGGTGAAAGCCCAAATAAGTATAATTTCTTTGACTACTCACTGCTGCCTACCAAGACTGAGCCAAATGAGTATGAGCTGCCTGCTGCATCCTCAACTCCAGTCAAACCATCTGAGGCACAAGTAAAAAACTTCTTAAGCCCTTCATCCTTAAAAGCTGAAAACTGTGATGAAACTGAAGGGCCTAATATAAATTCAGCAGAAGCCTCATCTTATGATCTCAGTAAGATGGACTTTGACGAGACATCATCAATTAATACAGCCATTAGTGATGCTACAACTGGAGATGAGGGTAATAACAATGAAGTTGAGAGCCTCACAGCCAATGGAGGGGACAAGCTGAGTGACAACAAGAGTGGCTTGGCACCAAATTCTGATGGTGGCAATGAAAGGTTCCAATTCAGCATGGTGAGCCCTGCCCTCAGCTTTTCTGGAAAAGACTGTGACTCTTACTTTAGTTCCAGAGATGATGACATGGACGAAAGCAATGACAGAAGTGAATCATCAAGCCTAGCTGATCCCAGTTCCCCTAGTCCCTTTGGGGCAGGTAACCCTTTCAAGTCAGGGAAAGGCAACAATGCTGGGGACAGGCCAGGCCACAAGCGATTCAGGACCCAAATGAGTAACCTGCAACTTAAAGTCCTCAAAGCCTGTTTTAGTGACTACCGCACTCCTACAATGCAAGAGTGTGAGATGCTGGGCAATGAGATTGGACTCCCCAAGCGTGTTGTCCAGGTGTGGTTCCAGAATGCCCGTGCTAAAGAAAAGAAATTCAAGATTAACATTGGAAAGCCATTCATGATAAGTCAAGGCTCACCAGAGGGGCCCAGGCCTGAGTGTACGTTGTGTGGTATAAAGTACACTGCCCGGATGTCCGTCCGAGACCACATCTTCTCCAAACAGCACATCGCCAAAGTGCAAGAAACCCTGGGAAACCAGGTAGATAGAGAAAAGGACTACCTAGCACCAACCACTGTCCGTCAGCTGATGGCCCAGCAAGAGCTGGACCGCATGAAGAAAGCTGGTGAGGGACTCAGCCTGCCTGGCCAGCAGCAACAGACTGCAGTGGACAACAATAATGCACTTCATGGCCTCAGCCTACCCTCAGGCTACCCAGGGTTATCTGGCCTTCCGCCAGTGTTACTTCCTGGGGTCAATGGGCCATCATCACTTCCTGTTTTCCCACCCAACACACCTGGTGAGTTAGTATGACGAACAATGACAAAAAAAGTTAAATAGACTAGAAGCTTTATGAACTGAGCTTTATCATGCACTATTTTATTCTACTATACTACTGTTTATTCTGTATCACAGTGGTATTTGTCAAAAAGTCTTATTTTTTAAAACTATTTTAAAATTAAAAATGGTGGTTAGTGCATGCATAATGTCATCATCAGACTTGAACTGCTAATTGATAATTCAGAGATTTTTTACAACAAATATGTCTATATCATGGCTTTTGTTTGTGTTTTTTGTTTTTCCCCTTATTGTAGGTTTGGTATATTTATATTATAATATATGGGCAGATTGAAATTATCATAAAGCGCATGTGACAGTTTTGATCCATAACAAAATCTTAACAAGAGAAATAAAGACTCAGCCAGTGACAAATTAAGCATCTTTATCTTGTCATACAAACTAATTTCCATAGTGATTTGGGGTTGACTATTAAAATATTGAATATTTCCATATTTATATACCACTGTATTTCAGCTTTAGCGTCTCCCGGTGCTGGCATGCTTGGGTTCCCTACACCAGCCACCCCCTCTCCTGCCATGTCTCTCAGCACTACCCCAACCAAGACTCTTCTGCAGACTCCTCCTCCTCCTCCTCCACCTCCTCCTCCTCCTCCTGTTCCCTCCACACCTTTGGCAGCAGTAAATCATACAGAGCAGCAAGGTAAAGACTCAGAAAGAGACAGCAGCAAGAAACCAGGAGACAAGCCACCTCATATGAAGGTGAAAGACAGAGGGAACGAGAGCAGCTCACGCCCTGAGACCCCCAGCATGGCCAAGAAAAGGGAGAAACCAAGTCCAGCTCCAGGGAAACCAGGAAGTGAGACTCCACTGGACGCCACACAGCTTCAGGCACTTCAGAATGCTCTTGCCACAGGTGATCCCAGCTCTTTCTTGGGGGGGCAGTTCCTGCCCTACTTTCTACCTGGATTTCCCAACTGCTTCTCTCCCCAGCTTCCTAGAGGGGTCCAAACAGGGGGCTACTTCCCACCACTTTGTGGAATGGAGAATCTGTTTCCATATGGCCCAGCAGCAGTCCCACAAGCTGCCATGGCCGCTGGTCTCTCCCCGACCGCTCTCCTACAGCAGTACCAGCAGTACCAGCAGTCCCTCCAGGATTCACTGCAGAAGCAACAACAACAGCAGCAGAAACAACTTGAGCAACAGCAGAAACAACAACAGCAGCAGCAGCAACAGAAACCAACCCCTGTGAAGACACCCCAGAGCATACAGAGCACCACCACCAATTCCTTCAAACCACAAGAAGCTATAGATGCTAAGGATGACACCAACAAAGGCTCTTCAACAGAAAGCACAAAAGAAGAACCGAAAACAGATACCAAAAGTACCATGGATTTTCCAGACGCTTTTATTGTACCGTCCGTCAAGCATGAGTTTATATGCAGGAAGTGCCAGATGATTTTTGCTGACGAAGATTCAGTGGTGCATCATCAGAAGTCCTTCTGTTACTTCGGACATCCTTTTACTGACCCGCAAGAGACAGTGCTTCGAAAGTCAGTGAGCAACTACACATGTGTTGCCTGCAATGTGGTTGTTAATGGGAATGAAGCACTTGGCCAACACCTTCAGTCGAGCTTGCACAAAGAGAAAACAATCAAACAAGCAATGAGAAATGCCAAAGAGCATACTAGATTATTACCTCACTCTGTCTGCTCCCCTACTCCTAACACCACATCTACCTCGCAGTCTGCAGCTTCTTCTAATAACACCTTTCCTCATCTCTCTCACTTGTCCATGAAGTCCTGGCCAAATGTCCTGTTCCAGGCCAAAACAGCCCGGAAAGCTGCTTCCTCCTCCCCGTCTGCCTCTCCTCCTCCCCCCCTCTCCTCACCTTCAACGGTTACCTCAACTTCCTGCAGCACCTCAGGGGTTCCAACCTCACTACCCACCGAGAGTTATTCAGATGAGTCTGACAATGAGCTAAGCCAGAAGCTGGATGACTTAGATAACGCGTTGGAAGTCAAGGCTAAGACGGCCTCTGGCCTAGACGCGAGCTTCAGTAGTATCAGAATGGATATGTTCAGTGTGTAGGAGTGTCAAAAGGATCCCTTGCTTAAAGAAAAAAATAAGACTTTTTAAACTGCAGTTCCAAAGTTTCTCTTAACCCAAAAAATTACAGTACCAAATGATTGACTCAGGATTGTTTTTCCCATATTGATATGCTGGCAAGATATTGATTGATTTTTGTTATGGACAGAACTGTTGCAGATGCTTGACTGAGCTTATATTGTATACAAAAACATGGAGTAGGAAAAAATCCCACAGGCTCCCTTGGGGGGCTTGTTTCAAGCCAAAAACTCTCACGATAGCAAATTGCACCTCAGCTGGATTGTTTTCCAAATGCTAGCATGTACTGTATGGGATGACGATCCAGAACCCTCAAAGAGAATCTCTCTTAGTTTAGATAGGTGTAATTCAGTAGCTTTAAATTCTCAGGTCAGAACATAACATTTCTCATTTGTTAAAGCAGCAACAAGCCTGGGTACACTTGGCTTATAACCAAAACATGTCAAGCTTTATCGGACGCATTTCCTTGATGTGTATAGAGTACCAAGAGACAATATTACTGTTACAGTGGACGATGTGCATATCCTTTTAGTTTTGCCCTACAAAGACAGTATGGTTTTGCCACTGAGGGAATTTAGAATGGTGAAGTAAATGTGTATGATGCCCCTGTGTTTGCCAGTTTGTATTACAACAAGCTGTATCTATTTCCCACCCCCTTTTTTCTTGTAGTATATACTAATCTGTGCCAACTCTTACCCTCTCACTTTTACCTCTGCTCACACCCTTTTCTGAAGAGGTAATAACTCTAGTTTTGATAGACTCTCTCAGATTATGTGAATATAACATTTTTCATTTGTGAATTGCTGTACTGTTACGGTACCTGCTTGTGTCTGGACTATAGTGCACTTATTTTGTTTTTATTTGTCTTTTTATTATTTGAGTAGGCCATTTGTTAATTTAATAGAATTTTTTCTGTTTGTATGTATGTATGTTTGTGTTTTAATTATTATTTGTGTCTATTGCAGCAGCATATTGGTCCATATTTGTTACAGGATTGATGCCTAATAATCTAGAGACCTATTTAACAATTGGTGCATCCATGAAAGCAGTACTGTATACTTGAAACTGTTAAGGTACAAGTTGGTCACAATGTTAAAAAAGGTATGATCATTTGCTATACGTTTGCAAATATGCTGCTTTAAAAGGGGTACAACAGCATTTTTGTTGTATATTAAAACATTTTCATGTACTTGTAGGACTTAAAACAGTGTTACACCTATACGCAGCCATTTAGTGCATAGGTTGACGTCCTCCCATCAGTTCTCTGGGCACTTCTGATGATCTACAGTTAAAGTCAACATTTTCATTTTTCCACATTTAGTGATTTCAACATTGCAAAGTATTACCTTACAAAGTTTTGCTGCTACTGTGTAATGTTATTTTGCTTGCCATACATTCTCTCAACTTTCTACCAGACATAATACTGATCCATTAATTGCTTTTTTTTTTATTTTTTATTTTATATTATTTTGTTATTTTGCTGTGGAACTAAGAATGTGAAAGCTGTCAAAGGGTGTTAAATTTTTTACGAATCACTTTCTAGTTTGGTAATTGAAACCAATGTGATTCATTCCAAAGTAACAGAAGGCTATTTGTATGAAAGAAAAAGGCTTGTGAACAAAGAAAGCTAAGCTGTTGTACATATTCGTAGTTGGCTGTGCATGGTACAAATTTATTAATATGAAGAAATGCAAAAATGTATTGCTTTTGGTATTTCCTATTCTGAGATGAGCAAGTAGCATGTAATGCAACTGTTTGACAGGTTAAATCAAATCATGCTTAGTTATTGTTTCAAACAATGAAATCAAGTAACATTTCCTCTTATGTTTTATTATTGTAAAGGTGTTTTTTTTTCAAAGTTTTAAAGCAAAATGTCAGTTTTTAATTTTCTGCGTGAGCTTTTTAAATGTCATTATTTGGATTTTTAGTATTTTAACATTTACTTTAATCCTGAAGACACTTTTCGATTGTGTTTCATAAGAGACATCCTGGCCTCCCAAGGTGCAATTCTGCCATTGTACAAACATGAGCGACTGTCCTGATTCCAAAGGCTTTCACAACTCTGGCTTTTTGCCTTTCCCCACTCTGTGGCTCAGCATTATAAGACTGAACTGTCAGCTAGCATCATGTGCTAAGATGTTAGCATCAGACAGGACGCTTTCCACACTAAGGACTGGTAAAAGCTAACAAACCAACAAAAAGGATGGTCCAACAATATAACTGTACATAGATATTGCAACTGCACAGCAGCCAAAAAGAAAACAAAAAGGACTTTTTAAAAAAAATGGATGGATTGTGTCATGTTTATGGGGACAGCCTTCAAAAGGTTGAAATTGGAATTGTTCTTCTGGATGTCAAAGGGATTTTCATGGCGCAATCATATCCTACACAATATGTACTCTTCAACATCTGGGTTACATAGGAAATGCACCCTGAGGTTTTAATAAGAAGAAGCCCCTATGGCTAAAACTTTAAATAAACTAAACCAAAAATGTTATTGATGTTTTATATATAGAGAGTAGTCGCATTAGTTTTTGTTACTGTACTGTTTGAGGTCTCAACTGTACCGTATCACGGTAATAACATGGTTTTGAAACCTTTTTTTATTTTGTCACAGACCTGTTGTCATAGTTGAAATGACGTTTATTGTAGATGGTATTTGAACAACTTCTGGAAATAGTTCATCAAGTATGTTTGTTGCTCATTGTTGTGATACATTAAAAACTGTATCTGCAAACCAGTTTGGTCTCATCAAATATTTTTTATTTCATGTTCACTCTTTCATGTTCTAATCACCTAATTATCTTATTATGAAGTTTCATTAGTTTGTCTTTCACACATCCGATTGATAGCTTGTTGCATTTTACTCAAAGTTACACACACACACACACACACACACACATATTTACACACATATATATTGCTATCAATGCAGTGCTTAAAATCTTCTTGTCTATAAATGTTCTCTTTATCTCATTAATGTCATATATATATTGTGTATTTTGTCATATTATATTACAAAGTTATATTGTGGTTTGATTGGCAATTGTTTAAATATGTGACAGTAATTATATAATATATGGGTGTTTTAACCAGTAAACTGTAAATGTAAGTTTGATTAATGTTACTGAAATTGCCATTGCACCTCTAGATGAGTGTAGCATTTTAGGCTGAAGCGGATAATTTACCATACATTTTGCAAAAATATTTCATATTACACTTTGAAGTAAGGCACATCTTTTCCCAAAACTTTCAAGTATACCTAACATACAGTTAACAAAATATGTATTGTGTCGACATCCCTCTAATAATTGTCATTCCAGTCACTGACAGACTAAAATTCTAAATCATATAATGGGTATTTCCCGTCATTATGCTATTTGTGGTAATCTGACTCTAAGCAGATGCAGGGGATTATGTTTGGAAGTGTCTGCTAATCTGGATCTGATCAGGTGCAGCTTTAGACCCCTCCCATTAAAAGGGAAAAGTCCACAATAATAAATCACATCCATGATTAACAGAAGTACAGCTAAAACAGAGAGCAAAGAACATCTGTTATTACCTAAAATTGGGAAGGTTGATTCTCTCATTGCATGTATGTAAACCCATGCTGATGCGTTGAACAAAGTGTATACCATTGGCAATTGAAGCACAGCATCAAAGGGCAAAAGTATAGATAGATGAGAAATTGTGTTTTGTGCTGCCGACTATATACTGCTTTAAAAATTCTCTTAAAAAGCAAAATGCATGCCAGTGTGAGACAGGAGGGTGACTTTTAAAATGTGAGGTCAACAGATGCTGTCACATTAAAAATTGCACCTCAAGAACACCTCAACACAATACATCACACCCTGCCAGCGAGACGTGTCCGCCACCAGTGTCAGGGTCACGGAGAAAGCCGACATTCACAAGTCGTTAAATCCACCTAATGAAATTTCACAAGGGCAGCAAAAATGGGGGAAGATGAGGATCTTTTCACTCCAGCAGAATCGGCTGTGGCCTTTATTGTTTCACTTAACACACTTCAGTATGCAGTGAAACAACCGCGACATGTAAAAGCCTCAAAAACAGCTTTTTTTTCTCCCCCCTTCTGACTTCACCCCTCGCCCTTGACGAATGTGCTCGGCTCACAGAGTGCAACTGTTTTGCTGAATGGCCCTTTCCTGTTGCTCACCCTTAAAGCACAGCCCCCCCCCCCATACTATGGGATTGAATTGCGTTTGACCTTTGTGGAGAACAATGGCTGAAGGCCTTTCATTTTTCTGGCCTTCTCAGCGCCTAGAAGAAGGACCTCTTTACTCTGTGTTTTCACTGTGGTCTGCCGGTAATTCACAAGCAGGATGACAGCAAATGTGTGTGCGTGTATGTTTGTGTACACAAGGGTATGCACAAGTGTATTGTTCGCCAATTCTGACTCATATCTACTGAAATTACTGTTTATAGGTCAAACAAAATAGAAAACCTTAAAAAAAGAACCATTTTGATGTGACCGAATTTTGGGGGCCACCCAATTTTGCTACCTAACTGCACTGTCCTAGAATAAAAAGGCCCTCTGAAGAGAAGAGCAGTTCATAGTAGTTCAGACACAGCTTTGCTAAAGAGGCCACAGCAGTGAGCGGTCTTGCCCTGAATACACGATAAAAGGTTTACTGTAAATTCTAAATGGCGTTTTCTGCAACCCATACATCACTCATGACCATTAGGTTCCACCCTCACTGCACAGTGCACCCTTCTAGCCACAGCTTTCCAGATGATACAGTACAGAGGCTGCAGTTCAGGCAGATCTGCCTTTGAATAGCCTGCAGCCAATGGATTTTCTCTGGATAATACAATGTTTGGGACAGAGAGGCAGGGATTAGTCCAGACGGATACATCCACCACCCCCCACATGCCCAATCTAATTAGACTGGAATCAGTTTAAGATGAAAGCAAGCCCTAGCATCACCGCACTAAATACTGGAATTAGTATTCCCCGCATGGGAATTTAATGATGGAGACTGAAAATCCAATCACATTCACTCCCAGTTTAGCCCCTCATGCATTGGGCCCGGACAATGACGAAACGAAAGAACAACAACAATGATTTGTCTGTCAATAGATATTGACCAACATCACATCTGAGGCCACTTGCATATTGGCATTACTATGTTGTCATCATTTAACGAGGATAAACAGCTTATAATCAGATATTTAGACAGTCTGTTTCTGATGTAAACCTTTGTCACATTCTGACTCTTCTAGGGGCCATAACAGAAATTAATCAAAACAAGAGCAGGAACTAAGTAAGACGGAGCATGTTTTAGGACAAACATGCCCATAATCTTGTGTTTCTGTTTATTCACAATATGTTAATGTATGAGTTTATCTATTGAATTCAAATCAACAGTGTATGTGCAAATACACACATGTTCCATGCCTCTATGTTGTGTTTTTGGCCCTACAAAAAAAGTTAACCTGTGTTGTGGAAAAAGAGTGACTTTGCTTGTCCTCGCTCATTTGTTCTTCTTGCTGCTACATTTGCACATAAAATCCTTTTACAGGGATTTGTGTAGTTAGTTATGAATCAGCTCCTTACATCAAAGCCCTGATTGCTGCATAGGAATAGAAACTGTCAAATTATTGCTATCAGGCAGACAGCATCAGATCCTTTTTAGTTTCTATTATCTTACAGACTTTGAGCCTACATTCGCTGATAAAACAGAACACATTTTGCAGCACACATTCATATGAAACATTCTCACAGTCTCTTGGCTTTATCTTGCCCTTATTATTATTATTTCTCTGCCTAAGTATATGCAGTCAAGGGAACTCTATTTTAAAACCACTAAAATGCAAGCCATATTTCAGCGTCGGGTTGGTGATTAACGGCACAGACCGGAAATAACTCCAGCACCTGGGTTCCATCCACCACACAATATCTCCTACACCTGCGATTCATCCACCAAAGCATTACACCTGAGAAATCAGGAAACCATTGTCCCCCGTGCACAAATACTCAACATGAAATCTTATTATTTATTGCTGGCTCTATTTGGGGGTGTGCACCAAAACAGAACCTGTTGTTTTTCTGCAAACAGGTGTAATGCTGTAATGTAACTATTCAACTCAGCCAACAACTGATTCTGCAAAACTTTGCTTTACCCCCAGGAGGAAATTCAGTGCGCTTTTTTAGTATAAAAGATAAAAAATTGTTTGCGCAGTTGGCAGCACTGCATCAGTGGGGAGGAGGACACAGCAATATGCAACAAAAGGCACAATTCTTGTAGTGATGCATTCTTTAAGATGGGAAATAAACATTAACAGCATTTTCTCTGGATTTACTCAGGTGTCAACAAAGGCCACACACAAACTAACATATGAAAAAAGCAATACAAATTTTTTCTTACAAATCTTTTGGCCTTCCTGCTTTTAGTGTTTACTGTTGCAATACCTCATTTCTGAGGTACAAAAGGAAAGAAGGAAGGTGAGGAAAATGGAGGGGGCAGGAGTACACCTGCCTTATTATTGCCTTGCGGTTGAAGGATACAATCACTGCTGGCATTTCTACAAGACACAGCCAACTAACACGTATTTTAAAGTGAAAGAGAAGGAGGATGAGGTGTGAGAGAGAAAGGGAGGCAGGCCCGACAGAAAAAGAAAAAGAGACACAGACAGACAGGCCAACAGGCTGATAGAGACTGAGTGTCAGGGACAGAGAGAAAAAGAGAAAAAAAGAAAGTAGGTGATATAGACAGCAAAATGAGCAAGTGATAGAAGTGAAGTGAGAGCAGGAGAGAAAGAAAAGGAGGGGCGACCTGAGAAAAATCAAACACGGGCTCTGTGCAACAGAGGTACGTCGGCAAATGAGCATGTTATGGCAGCCCGCTGGGACTTCCCCAGCAGATCGTTTGTGCTGTTTCCCAATCTGTTCTGAGGAACGGCACAGCCCCACATGGGGACGTGTGAAGGCGTCAAGATGGGATTGCTTAAGACAGATGAAACAAGGTGTTTTTTGATGCCATCTCGAGCGGACAAAAGCCTGATTTCCTGTTTTGCCTGTGACACAAAGGGTGCTGTGTAGTTTGCTGAACAGTTCAAGGCTTTTTGTTGTCAGGGCTGTAAATAACTAAACACATGAGAGGTGAAGTTACAGAGGTTCTGGATCCACATGCCAAAAACTGAACAATATGTGGCACATTTTCTCTCTTTTTTGACACGTATAATGCCTTAACACCTGTAACAAACAAACAATATTACAGTTCCTTGCATATTTTCCTTCAGTGTGAGAACAACCTGAAAAGTGATTATCCTGGCACACACCCATTTAACTCTGGACAGCCACAGCTTTCTTTACATTCACTGGACCCCTGAAACAATACCATAGTAACAGAGATCAAAGTGTCAGGCTTCGTAATATTGCTTTACATTTTAAAGGGCGCTGAGCAGCCAGACTAAGGTTTTTACAAGGCACGAGTCGTTGGGGAAATAAGGGAGCAATGGAGGAGGGAATGAAGGAATTTTAGGGGGTGATGGGATATGTCTCACTCTTTGTTCACGTACACACACATACACTCACAAACTGAAATCATACCATGTGCAGCGGAAGAGCAGGCGGTGAGGAAATAGAAGCTAAATATAAAGTGACACGCTGCATTCCCCAGGTCATTCACAGGCCCTGCACCAAATCACAATGCTCTACAGCTCATCGTTTATCACACACACAAGTGTCACAAAGAAAATTATAAAGCAGCCAAATAAGCATGCCTTGCAATTTATAGAATCACTGATGAAGGGATGAGATGCAGTGACATCAAATTGGCTCAGATGCTGGCCATTCTTACAGTCCTCTTTGTGTATCAACTCAGCATCCTGGCAGGAACATTTGTAACAAAAAGCTTTTTTAATGTTTAAATGAAAATTTTAATGAGGCCCTGTGTTGCTTTTCCTTTCGAGTCTTTAAGAGCCCTCTAAATCATTAAAACTTGCTTTTTCTTTGATTTCAAGGTCATTTGAAGAAATAAGGCAGCCTTAAGTGGCCCTCGGACCAAAAGTGGCCTATATGCCAAAGACCGCAAATGAATGTAGCCTAATGCTTTTTAATTTGCATTCATCTTTAAAAACACAGAAGAGCCATCTCTAAGTTATAATAGGCTGAGATGGCAGTTGGAGGCCCTCTAGTCATTAGTAGCAATGCAGCTCCTCTAAAATGAAGGCCTTTCTCATCTTGTTTTAACTTAAGCCCATTACTATAAAGATACATTAGCCTGCTGTCTATTGCCTGTATTTCTGCGTATAATATTCCTGTCTGTCTTTGTGTGCCCGCATATGTTAACATATAAGCATGGATTAATCTCCTTTTCCTTGCCATTTGCACGAACACATGCAACTCTGCTATTCAGCAAACACATGCATGAAAACAAAAGATGCTAGAAACGGGAACCTTAGAAGGAGACGACATGCATTGTTTGTTTAATCACGTGTTATGAGATGACTCTGTAATTATGTTGTCATCTGCCCCGCTTCAACACGGCAAAACTGGGCCGCCACAGCATGCCTTGCTCCTTGCTCATAATTCCACACTTCAAGCTTTAATGGTCAAAAGCGAGAAAATGTGTATTTTTCTTCCAGTCTTTCATCTTTATTCCTTTTTTTTATTACAAACACGCTGTGTAGAGACTGAAACGTTGGCTCTTTTTTTTTTTTGAGCAGTCACATAAAGCCTGTTTGACAGGCACTCTGTGTCAACTCCTTGTGAACATGAGTGTAGGGCAACAGATGAACAGTTTTTACATACTATATTGAACTGATGAGACAGCAAATAACAGTGTGTCCTATTAAACACAGCAAGATTTATTTTCTCTTATTCCCCTCATCCTTCTCTTTCAGTTGTGCTTCATTTTTCCTTCTCTTCTCTGTTCCATTTCCTCACCATTCTTTTTCCTCTTTCTTTAACTTCCGTGCATGTGTGTGTCTTTCTGTCTTTTCCCCTTTTCTCTCTCTCTGCGAGGATAGGTGGTGTGTGTGCCTGTGAAAAACTGAACATCTCCAGTGAAATTGGTTTTCTGTGGAGAAACTGATGGATCACTCTGTGTTCCTGACAGGAGTAGGGGATTGTTTATGCCATACAGACAAATACATGTATACACACACACATACACACACATATGCAGGGGTCAGAGGAGCAAGGGGATTGTTTATGCTGAAGCAGAATTAATTTTTATGAGCTGTAGATTGCTGTTTATGGGAAAATACACTTTTAAGCTGCAAGAGATGTAATCTAGATTGTAGCATTCCCAACAATGAATTATGGTTTTGGAGGCAACAGCTGCAGCAGCCTTCCTCTTACCATCCATTTCCTCAGCACACACAAACACACACACACAAACACACAGATTAGTAGCAAAATGTTACTGCTTTAAAAAAAAAAAAGACTTCATATGCACAGCAAATCAGGCACATGCATATACACACACACAGATCATGAACATCTAACTGTAAACTGGTGAATGGAGGTGACATACAGCTGATCTGCAACTGTTAATCTTCCTGCAATGACACATAAACACACACACACGCACAAGCAGAAAACCCCCACACAAAAAACATACGCCAAAGAGCTTGTCCTGAAGTGTCATTTGATTATGTATCATATGGATTTAAATAGTCAATATAGTGCAACAGAAATAAAATTTGAGTTTCTCAGTGCCATGATGTGATTGTGTTCACCTATTGTGAATGTGCAATTCCAAAAATTCATAGAATTAGAAGTTAAACAAAGGATTTATTTCCATTTTCAGCCTGTACAGTGTTATTATCATATTTTCTTTAACAGCAACCTCTATTACAAGAAGTGAGAAATTATTCCATTAGCAGCAATCTCTCCTCCTCCTCCTCTTCTTCCACAAACACACACGTAGTACTACACACACTCGTGTGAATGATGGAGGCAAAGCTTGATTATATTATTATTCCAGCATCTAAGTAGCAATGGCTAACATGCACACACAAAAAGTCTAAATTTCACACCACAGCTCATCAAATGCTTGCTTGCTCAGATCACACACACACATGCTCACAAGCTATACTAATTTACAAGCATTTACAAGACTTGCTAGAAAATTCACTTTTACCATTATGTTCCAACTCTCTCCGCTGACCTCTTCTCAGCTTTGCAGTTCCCAAAATGTTTTATTGCTGTGGTTGTCACCCTCCACAGAGACATGATGCCTTTCAACACAGATACACACATCAGATACAAATGTCATATAATTGTCAATAATATGCATATATATACATATAGGTAAGATACAGTATAAAAACAATTACAAAACAAATCATAATCCAGTTTGGGTACATTTTAATGAAAGCGATTCTGCATTTAAAGTTTAATTTTGTTTGCTTTGAAACAAAACCAACACCTGCAGGTGTGAACATGCACTCAAGCTTCAATGAACATATTAATTATTTTTTTATTTTTTTATTGATTTGTTATTGAATAAAAGACTACAATGACAAAGATTAGTAATGCTAAACATATAACTTCTTGTGCAGTCAACTTGTATTAATGTGTGTTGGAAATAGTGTTTTATTCAAAGATTTAATTCATTCCCTGTCTTTTTTTGTTCCCAGTTTTATCAGCACTCATGCAATAACTCGAGTGGAGATGGAGCAAATGTATTCCACCCATATGTATGAATGAATGAATGAATATGATTACCAAGTCTTGGACCTTCTCAAGGACAATGTGCTGTGTTCTTCCTGTGTGTGCTGTTGACGGCCTTGTGTATGTGTGTGTGCTTGTATGTATCTTTGTATTTGTTGTAATGCATTTTAAAACCAATGTTCACCTTTGTCCATGTCTCAGTTCAGGGTGTATGCATGTAGCTTTGAATTAGAATTTTGTGAGCGTATTTTTCTTTTCCTTGTTTGTATATGTGTGTGTATGTGTGTGTGTGTGTGGGCGGGTCTTAATGTGCAATTAAAGGTTCAAATAGTGTATGTGTGTGCAGAGGTTGCTTGTTGTGGTGTAATGACAATCTACTTCCTACCACGGTGCACACACACACACACACACATACAAATACCCACCTTTCCCTACTCTGCTCCCTCACCTCCTCAGTGACTGTCACATTCAAATGCAGCCGTTTGCAGGTGACGTACCCAGGAAATGCTGTCCTGTAATTGTGTCGCTCTGTCTTCCTGTGGTGAGGTAGCTGGTGGCTTGACGCCTGCTTGCCTGCGACACACCAGAATTACCAACTGAGGGGAGAGGGCGTGAAGGGAGGAGATGAGGGGTACCATTAAAATGCAAAATCACCACTGCGGTGCAGTGCGGTACCTCGCTCCCTCACGCTTTCTCCGAGGCAGCCATCTTATGATGGAACGAGTATGTGTTTGATGGTGTGTGAATGTGTGTCCGTTTGAGTGTGTGTGTGTGTGTGTGTGTGTGTGCGCGCGTGCGCGCATGCATCTATATGTCTGTGTGTTTGATAGAGTGTAGAGTCGAGCTGCGGCGAGGAATGGTGAGATGGCTTGGGGTTGGTAGGCAGGTTTGTGTGCGTGTGTGATTGTGTCTGGGGGGGGGTGTGTGAGGCAGGGGTGATAAATCAGAGCTAGGTAAAGGCTTTTTAATGCAGCGGACCCCTCTCCCAGCCTCCATCTTCTGTCAGGGCTCAGTAAAAGATGAGAGCCCCCTGGGGAACAGCACTAGCCCGCAGCATAGCAGGACTACACCGCAGGTCACACACACACACACATATAAACACACATACAGGAGCCTGACGCATAGCCACTGACTAGGCCTTGTGAATGAGTGAATACATGAATAACTGAATCTATTGAATGCATGAATATATAAATAAAACTTTCCACAGGAGCCACATTTATTGATGAACCCCCCTCCCAAATAAATGCGTTTTTCAAATGACTTCCCAATGAATTCCTAAATGATTTATTGCCGGTGATATTGCATTTATACCAGAGAAAACATTTTCGTAGAAAATAGAATGGATATTTGGTTCATTTCTGCCTGTGCTCCTAAGGTCAAACAGAGTCTTTGTCGATGATGTGCCTTGAGTCTTGAAGCGGCCCCAAGTTTCAGGGGGCCGGATATGAAAAATATGTGGAATTTGCCAACATCTGACAATACTTAGTCGGCAATATATCTCCTGTCTGATAGAAAAATGTGTTCTGAATTGCAGATACGCTCTCTTTTCTGGCATACCTTTTTAATTTGACTTTGAGGGAAAACACGCTGGGCTCCTAGATAGACAGGCAGAGATATGACTGCTGAATGTTGTGTAGGCCTTTGTGGATGGGGCAGAGAGGACTCCAGCAGCTTGGCGCAGTAGACAAGCACAAACACTTGAGAACATAATACTTGACAACGAGCCCAGAGTATCAGTTAGGGGCCCTACAGAGAAAAGTCTGGCATGTTTGTGAAGAGGATGAAAACAGAGACTATGAAAATACCAGAGAGCTGATTCTTAGTTAGAATTTTAGAAAATCTCGGACCTAAATTTATGTCCTTTTTTATGAATGTGTCTAGTTATTTAACAATCTAGCATTACTTCCCAGAGGAGGATATTGCACTTTCTCCAAACCACCAAGTCTTAATCTTGGAGAACTGATGATTTCAAAAACTGGTTTTATTTCAAGGATTTAGTTGAAATCATGTAAAGAAAAAAAGACACTAGCATAATGTGAGGCACAGAGTCACACGCACAGGCTGTATTTTGTATATTATGCCACACTGTACTTGACCCTGCTCTAACAGGGTCAGTTATAGTATGCATATATATTCATTTGGTGGGTGCTACAGGAATATAAATGAATAATTTAGCTGACATGGTCCCAGTTGGAACAATCCTCTAACCCTGGCTTAATGCTCTACATATTATGCTAAAGCACCACATATGAATTGTCTGAGAGTGAGTGAGAATGGGCTAAAACATCTCAGAAATCAAATCTTAACCTCAACCAAAAATGAGGGAATTACATTATATGAAGACATGCCAGCTGACAATTATTAAGAGCGCTACCCCAGAGAAAATAAACTACACCATATACAGAAAGTATACATTTTTAGAGACTTTAGGAGGGAGGACTGTCTGTTTGGAAAACAAACTCCATGGTGGAGGTAGAGCTCATGTATACAACAGAACAACATGGTAATCAAAGTTTTTCCTTCAGGTTACAGCTCTGTGTTCACTCAAGGGTATTTCAGATCCGACAATGCGCAGCTCTACTCACAACTGTGTGTTTGTGTGTTTAAAGGCTGCAGTTCAGTTTGTACTGTACTCTATGTTGAGATGAGAAGGTTAATGTGCATGTTTGTGTGTGTTTATTATTCTTTCTTGTGCATATGTGTCTCCGTGCATCTGTTGGACTGAGCAGGTTAATGCTGGTTGACACATGCGGTTCACTGATCTCCTGGAGGACTCGCAGCAAAACCTTCACATACAGGTATCCATGGCAACCACAAAAATTATATTTCTTCTTTCCCCGGCAAGCCGGAGATTCCAAGATGCTGAAATGCACAAATACATTGTCATTACCCGGCAGCCTCATACTTAACAGGTTTAGGCTTTTTCTGCCTACTGTTCTCATTGTTCAGTGTGTTGCCTACACATGTAATTTAGAAATTCCACTTGTTACCTTTCCCAGATAGAAACCCCATATTATCTTTACATGCAGGGTCGGTGCTTCTCTCTATGCCCACGTGAGGCAGCTTTATTGAAAATTGTTTCCATTCATGGCCAATATTGTGTTTCTTTTTTACATATTTCTCTTCTCAACTTGGCTATGAGATTTGAAATATTAGATTTTGTAATGAATTGAAGTAATGGTAGTAAGATTGGCAGGACATTATCAAATATTCATGTTACTTTACATGTGCTTCTGCTTGTATTTGGTTGCTTGTGTGAATTGAGGGCCTTGTAGTAGCATTGATTGACAGATGGTGGGGAATAAAGCTCTGTTCTTCTCCACTATCTTCCTCTGTTGTTGCTGACAATTTCTGGTTGATTGTACATACATAACAATACACTAAATATCTACACACCATATTGTTGGTACAAAAAGAGCTAAACAAAAAGAGACAAAAACAAAGACTTCACTATTTTTTGCATGTGACTTAAAGGGACAGTTCACCCCAAAATCAAAATGACACATGTTTCCTCTTATCTGTAGTGCCAAGTTTTGGAGATATCGGCCATAGAGATGTCTGCCTTAAACTCAGCAACTCACACCAAAACAATCTAGATGGATAAATAGCACTACAGATAAGAGGAAAAATATGTATTTTTGATTTTGGGGTGAACTCTCCCTTTAACATTTAATCTGTGCATTATAAAACTGGAGACAAACCAAATGTGAACATTCTGATGTTCATCTTATAATAATTTTAGTAACCTCAATTATTACAGTGAATAGACTATACAATGGTGCAACTTAAAAAAGTCTATAATAATAATGTTATTTAAAATGTAGTGTCTCAGCTTGTACACCACACATCAAACATCTTTCTCCAACAATCCTCTTAAAAAGTGCATATGACTACATTGTACCAATTGGTATAGTACCGGAGCCAAGCGCATGCCTCCTTTTTCATCTCTTTGAGGGGAAATAGGAATAAGCACATTGTGTCCTGCACCACATTCCTGAACAAGCAGAGGTTCAATCACATTTGCAGAAGTTATCAAAACTTTCAAAGAGCTCAGCTGGCGCCTTAAGCCACAGGAAATTCACAGGGACATCTGGAGGGATGTGCGCAGATTATTGCTCATTTAGTCTGTTCTAGACATCAGTAGGAAGAGGACTGAGATGGCTGAACATACGCACAGACTTGAGGATGCACACACACACACACACACACACACACACACACACACACACACATAAACAGGCTTGGCTTTGGCAGATCTTACCCCAGGCGCACTGCAACACACCTGTGTATAATCCTCTATGATGCCCTCTGGTCGTTTGTCCAATCCCCTCGCTACTCCTGTCCTAGCTCATCCAATCAGAGGACAGGTCAGGTAAAGTTTGCTCCCATCTCTTTAGCCCTGTGTTAGTGTAAGAGGAAGTCAAATATAAAATAAGTTGAAAAAACACACTGTTGGTGTGTTTCTGGTGTTTTTATTTGATGCTGTCTCAAATACCTCACTTATCCAGTCATTTTACAACACCGCAATATAATGTTCAGTCAGAGTATGCTTCTTAGCATCACAAATGTGTTCCATGGTGCATCAGGGGAAAAAAATATGTGATGTAAAATAATGTGATCTTCAGATCAGACAGATTTACAATGTATGCAATAAAAACAAATCTATTTGTAGAATATTTTAAATAGTGGATTAACTAAATAACATTAATATCAACTATGACAAATTCCAGTATGAACACCAGTTGATGAAAATAACCATCCACAGAATTTTTAAAATTGTTTATAAAGGTGGATAAATAAATAAATAAACAGATGTGCAGTACAACAAGATATATCATATTGAGTTTATTTGAATCTCCCCTCCACATATGTGACTGTATGCATGCATGCTGTCAGGGATATCTTTGTTTGTGATGTGGAGAAGGAGGATACAGCCTACATTTAAACTTTTTTAAGTTATACAGGAGCAAAACCTTTATCGACGTGTATCATAAGATAAAGGACTTTGTGTATTTTCTTGATCTTTGTATTTGCTCTTCCAAACTACACATATTGAGGTGAACATATAGATCCTATATAGATCCCACATTATCCTGGGTCTTGAGAACAAAAATGGAAAGACCAAATTGTATGTATTCCCAAACCAGTACTGCTCCATCTTTCTCAAGGTATGAAATGCAACCAGACAAAACCTCAACACCACGATAAAAGCTCAGGAAATTACTTCCTTATTTTAGGTGTGATTGATTGTCCCCCTGACCTGTTAGACTGAAGAGGTGGTTAAGAAGAGGAGGCAGACTAAGATAATTGGGCCCGGTGGTATCCAAAGCCCGGCAGGTGTTAAAAGAACTCTCATAACACAGGTACCTGCAGCGGCTGCAGCCCTGAACTCAAACACACCTAGGATTTCACTACCTTGGAGGAATTTTGGTGTTTCATGTTTGGCATGTCTTTTATTGAATAGATGAAATATGAGAGATACTTGTAACTCCTATTGACATATTGTACATGCCACAAGAAAAAAATATACAGGTGTCAAAAATCCTCTGAGGTGTCAACAAATAAATGTTGCATTTTTTGTTTCATCTTTTCTTGGCATAAAAATGTCATTCAGTCTTGGAAAGTGATGCCAGTTGTTCGAAATATCTCCCCATTACAAGAGGGCTGTAATTCCCTTACCTGTTGAAAAGTAGGTAAAAGCTTACACCATGGGCAAAAGGATCAGAGATGGAATTTTGTTGAAGTAAAAAAGCACGGCTGTTTTTACTCTTTTATTTCATTAGTGATGCATAGGGTTTTCCGAGTCCTTCTAGCCATTTCAAATGAAGAGGTAAAAGCCAGGCATAAGCTTAAATGATAACATTCTATCTCAGAGAAAAATATGCATGTACGAATCAAAGCTATTGTACTATCCTTATTATTATCTGCAAGCCAAGGGCTCTGTTCCAATTAATGAATACCACAGATGGACCATTCAACAAGCATGCACACAAACGAACCTACAATAGGTACAGTAAAGTACCCAGTATTACAGAGCCCAGAGAAGAGCTTTTACTTTAAAAACTATTTAATCAGGAAAATCAACGCCTCACATCAAAGAAATGGAGATGAGGGACAGGCGGATAAAGAGGCTCATCAAAGAAGGAGATCTAGTTAGGGATTCAACGCCCTAATTCCCTTTCTCTTAAAACCTTCGTCAGAGGGGGCACAGGGCCAATTTGCTCCCTAAATGGCTGCGTGTGAATGTGCAGATTGCTTTGCATAGCCGCTGGGAATCTGGGCTTCTTCCTCTTTTTCTTCTCCACACGGAGCCTGTGAATTAGAAAAGATCCAAAGACAGACAGGCTTAACGGAACCCTAGCTACCTTCCTTAAGTCCAGAGCCCTGTTCCAACTCCCAACTAATTCAATCCATGGCCTAACTCAATTAATAGACTTAAATGCACTATTTCTTCTTTATCTTTTCTCTTTCCTGGGGATTGGGGACTTCAGTTAAGAGTTGAAGAGTAATATCTGCAAAGAGGTTTGGATTGTAAGACTGTCTGAATGTTAAGACAATGACATGTCCCGGTGGCATTACGGTTGATCATATATGCATCGTTAATCTCGCTTTCTGGGACTTGCCTTACATTAATGTAATGTAGTGCATAAAATATTGACAAATGGTCTTCCATGTCTGGGGCTTTATATGCATTGCTATAGGATTCATTGGATAAAATGTCCTTGATGTGAGAGAGGACCTCCAAGTATTCACACGATGATTTTTGCATAATGTCAAAACCAATCATCATCTAGGATTGTAACCCCCACCTCAAGGTGTACATTTTCTTTTAATCCAAAAAGGGACTATTTCAGTACTTCTATATGTGCTTTAACGGTACAATTAATTAATTTTGGCCTTGCATTACCACCAAGGACATACTCTAGCACATAAACTCTACAGACCTGCAGAAGTTCTAGGAGAAATAAAGATCACATCGGTCAGTAACATAAATAATTTACGATCAGCCCTGGCAGTACACCTACCCAGTATTCTTCAGGGCATTCATGCACCTCATGAGGACAAATATTTCATGCTTTATCCTCTCCACTCAACAGAAACATTAACCTCATCTGAGTGCAAATGTGTGTATGTCTTTCGGAGCCAGTAGATCTGAGACCAGCTATCTGCAATAGGCTTTCTATCACGCCTGCAGTTCAAATTGATCGTCTCGGCAATCAGCAATTAAGCCCTAGTGATCAGAGCGGGAGAGGGGAGGAAGGGGAGGGAGGGAGAGGCGGGAGGCACCCCCCCACCCCACTCCTCTCTTGTCAGCCCAGGAAAGGCTTCACTCAGCTGGGGTGCGTTTGGCCTGGGGCTGGGCTCACTGGTGGAGGTTAACTCCAGCATAAATAAGCATCTTTGGACTCATTACAGGGATTAGAGAGTAATTCGCCTGCGAGGAAGGAGACGACTGCCAGGGTTTTGGTACAGTTTACTACAGTCTTATAAGGGCGAGGGCCCTAGAGATTACAGAGGGAGAGAGAGATGGAAAGGCAGCAAAAGAGAGAAAGGCCAAGAGAAAAGAGAGGCTGGCTGTCAAGTGTGTGTATGTGTGTGTGTGTGAGTCAATCCAAGCCCCCGGCTGCCCCCTTGATCTTGAGCATGTTGGGGTGCTGTGAAAACGGATAATGGGAGTTAGAACGACCGAGCCTGTCTAGAGAGAAGTGTGCTGATTGTTATAACTTTCCCTCATCTCTCTCTCCTCCACTTAACTAAATAAACACCCAAGAGGTAGCACTCTATCAATTTTAATGATGTTGAAATACAATTTAGGCACAAAATACACAACAAATGCTAATTTGGCCATGATGAGAGGCATCAGAAATTCCTCCCATTATTTATTCAGCTGACTTTCTGCATTTTTCATCAGAACAAATATTCCCATTTCAACAAACACACACACACACACACTAACACACAGCCAATTTGGAGCATAAATCAACACGTTCACTCATCAAATATATGCTCTGTGTGGTGTTCTCTGCAGTCTGTCCAGTGCACCAAAGACAAATAGTTCTGTCCAAAGTCCAGCCGGAGAAACGGAAGGGGCAGAGGATTGTCAATATATGCACACATACATTAAACATAGCAGGTCGATGTGTGTTCAGAAAAGACACAGACATCATAAAGACTGAAGTCCAGTCATAAACTCATACATGACTACCTAGTGAAAAAGGAGGGCTGCTCACAGAACAGGGACTGTTAAACCCTTTTATTCATGTTTTAATATAATTCTGTGTTTACAAAATATTTTTTATGATAAAGTTTAATCATTTATTACATTTACATCAAAATGCAGTAAGACATTTATATAATCATACAAAGGTGGTTAGTCATGAGTCTCTTCACTGCATTTGTGTATTCCATTTGTACAGCTAGAAAGATATGGACCACCATTTTTATTTCAGTAAGTTCCTGCAATTTCAAAACAAACTAAGTCATGACAGCTTCTTCACATCATCACCTGCCAATCCTCACCACCTCCATTTTGACTGGCTCAGGCAGTCCTGCTTCTGCACCACATTTGGGACAGGTGAGGTAAGCGTCTGCAATGCTGAGGCTTTTGATGCAGTAGTAGCAGAAAACATGTTGGCAGCCCACCGTATGAGGCATGGTCGGCCACTCTCCGCACAGTCCGCACTCTTTCCACACCCCTTGCCCTTCCGTTGCTCCCTCCCCATTAGCACTTTCTCCCCCAAAAACAATCAAAGACACAGTTGCCTTCAGTTTCCTTGTATTGATAAGTGGTAACAGGTAGATGAGGAACTGAGCAAAACCGTGCCACAGCAGCTCACGGTTCATGTGCTGGTAGGTTACGTCCCGGATCACAATGGGCTTGCTGAAAATCGCCTGAGCTCCCACAATCCTTTCAGCCAGGACAGAATGGCGACCTTTCCTTAGGAACACAAGGAAGTTGATGAGACTTGCAAGCTGGGCGATACTAGAAACAAGGGTCAGGCAATTGCGGAGACCCTGTTGGAGTAAACCACCGTCTCTTTCAGACACAGGCCCTCCTGAACTCAAACCCAAGCACAGCAGCAGGCTGTGGGAACGTTCCTGGAGCCAGCGTGGCCCTGCGGTTAGCAGGGCCAGACCCAACTTCTGCCTGCGGGACAGAGGTTTGTAATGGGGAGATGAGGAAAGGATGTTGTGGTAGCGCAGGCTCAGTAAAGACTGGCCCACAGTGGCGCTGCTAGAATATAGTGTAAACCTCCACAGGAGCAGTTGGAGCAGAGCCCTCAGCTCAGGCTCCAGCGGGGTGAGCAGGCCTGGGCGGCAGTTCTGGAAGCACTGCGAAAACTGGGCCCATACCAGCTGCTCAAGGGCTGAGTCTAGCTCAAGGGCATCGAGCTGACTGATGCGCAATACCGGGGTCTGCGGGTCAGCATTCGCTTCTGGACCAGAACTTCCAGCTGTCCTTTTTTGGTTGTCCTCGCTTTGCAAACCTGCTGGAAAAATTGTACACATGGATATATAAGTTAATCATGTTTTTCAGGATTTTCATGAATGGCACAAAGAGATCAAGATCTTTTTACAGCCTGGATCTTATTTTTGTTTAGTTTGGGCCATCATTCCTAGATGTCGTGGTACGGTATTCACCAACTTTATTGTTGACAAAACAAACTTTGTCAAAAATGGCTGTCCACTGAAGTGAACCAGGAGAATAACAAGCTATCCCCAATGATGGCCAAAACTACAAAAACAAGATCCAGGTTGTAAAAAAACCCTGCATTTTCTGTAAAACTGCCAATAATCAAGTACATACATGTCTCATGACTTCACATTATTAAATACCTTATAATGTATAGGCAATACCATACTTGATCTATTAAAGTCATGAACATGAACAAAAATATAAAGAGGCACAACTATTAAAATGACAACTGGGTTGTTGGGAGCAATGAGGCCCCGGAGGTGAGGCCCATCCTGTTAGGAAGGTTATTTTTTCTTTATACATAGGAACGGAAATCACTTTTCACATGTAAAACCCGTCCTTAATGCAACCTTTGAGCTGCGCAATGCAGAGGAGCAGGGGGTCTTAGACTGCTCTCTCCAGTGTATAAACACACACAATCCAACACACACACACACACACACACACACACACACACACACACACACAGGAGGCGAAGCCCAGGGGCTGTTGGTGCCTGCTCCCTCTGGAGATAGGGGTGTGTGTACAAATCACATCACTAGGGATTAGGCTAACGGCACAGTCTCTGGTACACCGTAAACATCTGCCAAATGTGGAACAATTTTCCTCCCCCTAGAGTCGACTCCATATGGGATCTCACCATTGTGACGTCTGGGCTATTTTGCGTTGCATACGTTTCCAAACTGCTCATAGTTCCCCCAGTTTTATCTGCCCTTTCCTCAAATGAAACGCTTAAGAAGTGGGAGACTAACTAAGGCATGAGAGACAGAGCAAGAGGCCCCGAGAGAGAGAGAGAGAGAGAGAGAGAGAGAGAGAGAGAGAGAGAGAGAGAGAGAGAGAGAGAGAGAGAGAGAGAGAGAGAGAGAGAGAGAGAGAGAGGCCTTTTTTTGACAGTGGCTTTTGTGTCTCGCTGAACAGGATTTGTCATGAGGCTTTAAAAGAGATTTCAGCCGGGTAAATATGGCAGTTCTGACAGAAAGAGAGAGAGATGATGGTCACTTTAGACGTTTCTCGAGGAGGTAAAAAAAAAACACTCTAATATGCGGTGGCAATGCTTGGGTTTATTGTGGTGCACAGGACCATCTGTGTATTCCTGATGTTTCAATAGAGCCAGGATACACCTTCCAACTAAGTTAGAATTAGCAAATGAATGAAAAAGAGTGAATTCATGCTGAAGTAAGCAGGTGTGACAAATTCATTGAGCTGCATTTGAAATGCTGCCATGTATAGTGACTAGAACTTCGCCTGAGACGGAACTAGAGTTTGGAATTAAAAAAAAAAAAAAAAAAAAAAAAATAGAGGTAGTCTGAATGTGTATGGTAACCAATAAACAGGCTCCATTTGTTTAGCTTAATCGGAAAGTTTTTCCTTGATGGGAGAAAATGTGCAGATTATGTGCCTGTGTGTGTGTGTGTGTGTGTGAGACTATGTAAGTATGTCAAGGGTAGCCTTGATCTATGCAGAGCTGTAATACAGAGCTAAATTAATCTATCAGTCCATGGTTGCACACACACAGGTGGTGGAAATCCCCGTCACAGCAGCAGCCCTCTCGGGAGAGTAAACCCGGCCGAGTCCAATATTCTTCTCAAAGCCTTTTATCGAGCAGTTTACAAGTTATGAATGAATATGTTTTATTTGGGGAAACACGGTATTGACAGCCACCTATCAATAGTAATGTGACTATTGTCAAGGGTCTGTCAATATTAATGTAATTATGATGTAGAGGGATCAGAGGGATGCCGGAGTCGGGGGCCAAGTAACATCTCCTGCCCACTGCCATATCAATAGCTGGGATTGCTATTGACAGCTTCCCTTCAGACTTGCAGCACTTGCCAAATATATAACAAGCAGACACTTCAGTCAATGCCGGGCTGCCTATAAAAATTAAGCATTTGAATTTACAGGGCTTTTACCGTGGACAGCTGGAAATCCATGTTCCTTATGTAATAGTCAAAAGTCACAGTCAATGCCAGTGTTTACAGAGTACTGGCATGGTGTGTGTTAGAGGACAGACACTACAGCATTTGCACACAAAAAGCATACACAGATACAAGCAGACAGACTCTTTCTCTGATGTATACGCACGCACACACACACAGACCAAGATATATATTGACTTGATTCTCTCATGGGTCAGCCAACCAACCGACCCAGAGACTAAATGCCCTCTCTTGGAAAGTCTGTGGCTGACAACCACCAGAGTCAGAAGGCAGGTTAGAGGATTTGACCAAAAATCAACAGAAAATCACCTGAAAAGTCTGGAGTCTTGCTTTTCTATCAGAGCTGTATAAAATACTTTTAAAGCATCTTCCTGTGAATATTAAAGGGTATGTTGATTCAGGTCAGATGAGAGTTTTTCCTTTTCCCCTTGTTCCCTTAGCCTGTGCATCTTGTTCAGACAAAGATAGTGCACTGACTCAAGGCTGACTACCATAGCTTACAGACAACAACAACAACATCCAATCTAACAGGAACACACTGCAACATAGCTTCAAGGCAAAAGGGGCCATGACCAGTGTGAGGAAGGAGAGACGAGGCAACAAAAGCGTACAGAGCATCAGACTGAAACCTCGCAGCTGCACCGGGTCCTCTTGAAAACTAGACAACGGGCTGTAATGACAGCTACCCAACAGAAAGACGGATAGACAAAGAGACAGACAAAAAAGACAGACACGTCAGACAACACGTCATGAAACCCCCAGCTGGGAGCTCTGAGCTACTGTCTACTGATACAGTGAAGGAAGAAAAAACTGGGGGCAAAGATAGCTAAGGAGGAAAAATGAGGGAGGGGAAAAACAGATAAGCATAAACCGCTCCCTAGGAACTGACCTTGAGACTGACGGTCACAATAAAGTAGGAGGGAACATTCTTGAAGCATACACAGCTCAGCTATACTGAGGTACAGGCATTCAGGGAATAGCCTATAGACAGAGGAAGGCTGCACTTTCTTCTTGACCTTGGTTTTGGTGTCTAGGGAGGGGATGAGGGTGTTTAGGGCAGGGGACTAAAGACTGAGGGATGCTGGGAAGGTGGAGTATCTCTGGGGGATTGCGTATTGCTTTTTCTACAGCAGACAAGCGCTCTGAAGCTGCTCACAAGGCTATCATTCCATGCCAGTTAGAAACTGTGTCCAAAAGTCTCGATTTAGCTCCTGGTGTGGTGTAGTGCTCAAATTCCTTAGCACTTAGCTATGGTTGTTAGCATAATATATTTGCTGAAATAATGCATAAACGTTCACTTGGCTTTCTATGATGCTTGTAGCGAGAAATAGGCTATGCATTGGCAAAGCATGCTGGATTACAACTTTACATTTTATTCCCTTGCTCATGTAAATTAATTTGTGTAAAAGCTCTGGTGAATAAAACCTATTTCTCTGAGCACTCCATTCTCGTTTTTTCTCTCTCTCCCGCTCCCTCACTTTATTGCCCTTCTTTCGCCAGGAACGAGTGCGAGCCTATTAGCCATGGCCTGCTAATGTCCTCACTATGAAAACGGATGAGAATGTCAGATTTAGAACTTTTAAGAGAGTGATGTCATTCAGCAGACCACAGGCATTACGGGGACACTAAGATTACCCAGGCGGTAACCAGACTAATTGTTATGAGTCTGTTTCATGAAAAATGAATGTGTGCAAATGCACAGAGGGGTCTTCGGGCTGTGTGTGTGCGTGTGTGTGCGTCACACACTAATGCTTTATCAAGGCTCTCCTCTTTCTCTAATCACCCAAGACTCCTCCGAGCCATGGGGTGAGGGCCAAGTTAATGCCTGAACACAAAAAAATTGCACATCAGTTAGAACAGCATATCTGACACACAAAAAATGTGCTCTGCCTAATCTGGTTTGCTCAGAAGGTAAATTATTTAAGAGAATTAATTGATTTCATGAGTATGAAGGTTGAGTATGCTAAGGCTGTATGAGTAATAAGTACAGGGGTTTGCAAAAAACAACTTAAAAAGTAATGAAACATTTAGAGGGCAGAGAGGCACAATGAATGTGGAAGAAAAAGCGGAACAGCTAATAAATGAGAGAACTGAAGTTGTGTCTTTGTTAGGAGTCAATGAGAGAGGACTGGGGCCTCACCTCATGCAAATAAAAATGTGCTATGCTGAGGAATATTTGATCAGCACATTTCTTAGCTTCTCTTTACGCATGAAAAACACAGGCATAATAAAAGTGAAAACATTTTGTCTGTTTCTGTGCAACAATTAAAATGTGTGTGGGAGTGGAAAATTCTAACCTGAGGGGAAGCTGATTTTTGTGTCCAGTAAAATCTATGAGAATGTGAAGGGCATTGCAGGATGAGAGATTTAAGAGTTTGCCACAGTCAACCCCACTGAACAGATGCTAGCTACTTTTAGGAATTCATCTTTGATATGTATCTACGAATCAATTTGGGGAATTGGATTGCTGCCGCTACAAATTGCACCCCTAATGACATGTTGACATGTTATACTTTCATCTGAATTTGGAAGTTAATGCCTTGATTTCCTGCAAAAATAAGAAAAAAGTGCCTTCTGGCAATGTACACATTATAGCTAGTGCACTGCAAATATGGAAAAAATATTTAATTAATTGTTAGTCATTTATCCAGTATAATGCCTAATGTTTGCTGATTAGAGCTTCTAAAATTTAAATGACTGAAATTAAAAACCTTGGTCAGAAAATATATATATTAGTTGAAGCCATTTTACTTTATGAAATAGGCCACTATGTATGTGCAGTATAATGTTTTTTGTTTTATGACTAAAACTATAAAGCTAATCCATCTAGGATGGAATTCTTTAAAAAATAAGTGCACAGATAACCCCACTGCCTTTATCACTTGCCTTCATCTGGAAACTGTATAAAATGACCTTATAACCCCAGAGTGAGATCACAGCCCAATTTAACTTCAGTGACTCCCTTAAAAACACACTCATTACACTAAGTGTTTAGCTCCAGAGGCAAACGCCTATACTTCAATCTCATGCAATCAGCCGCTCCACATTCTCCTCATAATGACATTGTCTCTAATTTTTTAGCCCATGCCCATCAATCTTTAACAACAACAAAACCTAAATCTGCTCCATTTTGATAATAAGGCAAGAGCATTATGTGATAATCACAGTGGGGATTAGGTTGTGGCAGAGTGTGCAAGAGCAATACAGTCAAAGCCACTGGAAAAGAGAGATATAACCAAGAGATAGATAAGAGTAGAGGAGTGATGATTGGGATGAGAGAAATGAAGTGAGTAGTCTCTTGAAAATCAATAAGATCAACTTTGCCTTGAATCTCAATGTGGAAGGTTTTGATCTCTGGCACTGATTATTTAGGGGAATAATGGAATTATGTGCAGAGCAGTATAACACACTCCTACGGGAACACACTCTTACAAGGTTACCATCCAAAGTTGCAGTTGGTAAATATACCTGGAGAGGACTCGTAATGAATCACAAGAGTTGGTCATTTGAACCGTATGCGCTATGCACATCGATAGACATCAACCATCGATTTGATTTTAAATGCAAAACATGCATGAAAAGGGAACAAATACATCTTTGGAGAAACAACAGTCACTAGACAGCAACAAGGAGGTGATAACATTAGACCACGAGTCTTTAAGCCGCTTAAAAGAAGCCGACGAGCCGCATTTGAGTTTCCTGTGGAAATACTAGGATATGGAAGAAAATAATCCATACTTGAATGTTCGCTAAATAACACAACGAATATATATTTACCCATTTCTTTTCAGGGGAAAGGTGAACTCAATGTAGTCCAGTCCTCCCTGATACGACTAAAACAATCTGTATTTCCGGGTTGTAAAAATGTACCCCGCCTCTTGAAGAAAACTCACCAATGGTGTGCAGGTACGTCACAATTACGAGGCCAATCGTCAAAATTAGCCAATCAGAACACACAGCGCTAACACAGCGGCAAACTGCAGGGGGAAGCGTCGTTCGGTCTGGAAATAATACACTCATAGTCGTCCTCCGTTGTAGTAACGGCACATAGCGACCAAGTTGTTGGAGAAGCCACGGTAATTCACATAAAGTAACACAGATAATGTCTAACATGCACTCTAAATGCCATGCATTGACTTTTTTCAGGTTACTATTGTCTAATAGTGTAAACTATAAGGCAGTGCAAAGATTTAATCAGAGTGACAAGCCACGATTTTGATAGTTAGCTAGTTAGCCATTTCAAGACTGTGGTTTGTTTCATAAACAGTGCAGATACTTTATTTGAGCAATGCTGAAAACTTGCACAACCATGAACCAAAAGACAACATCACCAGAGTCAGGGGACAACTCGAAGCTGTCGGGACATGGAAGTGATGCTTTGAACCTGCCCTCTCCCTCAGGCGAAGTAGAGCTGAAAGTTGCCATCCAGGGTCTTGAGACCGAGACAAACAACGTGAAACAGCTTCTATACGAGTTCAAAGGACTTTACGAGCAGAGGTTGAGATTTCTTGAGTTGGACAACACTTTAACCAGAGAGGAACTGATGCAGGTTAGTAAATCTTCGTCCAGATGTTTTTTGAATTGCAGCGTGACAACGGTAGCGTGGCCGAGCGGTCTAAGGCGCTGGATTTAGGCTCCAGTCTCTCTCGAGGCGTGGGTTCGAATCCCACCGCTTCCATTATGACCTCAGTGGGCTGGATGTATAGTCAGGTCATCGTAATCAAATATAGATCCCCTAGTCATCTATAGGGACTAATTTAACACTGACATCAAGTGTTCCTCATTCCACTGGGCACATCCTCCGTAGTTAACCATCGAGGTTTCTGCACCCTGGATTGTATTCATGTGAACAGCGTCAATTATATATATATATATATTAAAAAGCATTATTGAGTACCCCATTCAGACCCTGAAGTCTCTACAAGATGTGTAGTTTTCTGCAGACATCTATTGTCATTAGGTTACCATCCATCCAATACAAATCAAAGAGCATCCTGTTCAGCGTGACTCGGGCATCAGAAGATGACCTCCGTCCTGTCAGACAAATGACAGGAGGAAGCGCAGGGGTGCTTTCATAAAGCCGCAGCACTTGTAACAGGTGGCAAATTGCATTATGTTTCCATCTGAGCGGCAGAGATCAGGAACACAGATCCACACTCATATTTAAAAAAGAGAGGTTTCTAATCATCAGGATTGTCATGTGACATCATTTAGCTACAGAATGTAGCCCGTGTGAGCTGGGCTGTGCATCAAAGCACAGGTAACAAGGTTTCAGAGATGGGTTTCAGTCAGCCGGCCCCAGTCGCTGGCCTGTTTAACAAGGTTATGTGTTTAGAACCCAGGAGCTCCCAAGTCCTAAAGGTTGATGTGGACAGTTAATCACAAAGCTTGTCCATTGAAAACACAACGCCCATTCATCCATGAACCCACTGTAGGTTTAGGATGTTTCCTAACATGTTAAAACACTTGAACAACCTCCTAATGAAAGAATTCATATAAAAATGTTTTTCTTATGCTTTAGGGCAGTGATCCTGAATAGCTGTTCCAAAACTGGAAAACAGTAAACCAACATGCTATTGAGTTTTATATAATGGATGCATTTTCAGTTCCACACCTTTAAAATACAATGTCAACCCTAGAATGTTATCTTAGATACTGTCACATCTACTGTCTTTGTAAAGTTACTCTCCCCTGAAGCTATACATCAGTTTTATATTATGCGTCAAGGGACGGTATAAACTGCTTGTTGACTTTTTTGGCTGTAGGGGACAGAGGTTCATGAACATAGATGTACAGGTGCTCCTCTAAGGCAAGAAAATTCTGAAATTCAGTGGCACTCTTTTTTTTTTTAATCAGAGCTGCAATCATTGTATATATAGGGTATCTGGCTACCTGTACAATCTCTTTAAGGAACAACTGCACAAGCAGGTTTTTTTAACTGAGATAAAAGACTGACCCGAAAGACTGTACTGAAGAACTGTGCAGATTTGATATATTATGTCAGTTGTGAAGCATGTTCAGGTGACCTATTTTTTGTAAACAATAAAATGTGTACTTAGAAATGCATTCTCCCAGACATAAAGCAGCAACAGGAAACAACATCTTTCTGAACCTGCCCTAACCCCTGACCAACTACATACTCTTGCCTGCTCATGAAGTATTCCTTTCTAATAATACAGTTCAGAGGTCATCTATTGTGAATCCTAGGCGGGCTGCTGTATGACAGCCAAGACTATCTGACCTCCATTGCTGGGCTAGTTTTATATAGAGGTTCTGGGAAGTAAAACAAGTTTTAAATTTCAAAACCAATTTAATACCCCCCATGAAGGTGATGATTCATGATGAAAGTAGGGCAATGATTTAGACAGGAAATTCAATCCTACTATAAAGTCCTACTAATAACAAGCATATGGTTAAAATGGATGTGTTATTAAACTAAACATAAGTAAGCAAGTGATGCAAGTCAAAATGTATTACAATAAGCAATAGAGCTGCCGTAAATCTGATGTAAAGAATCATCAGCTTTGATGATGTTATCTTAGGCTATGAATTACATATCTCAGCTTCCCTCATAAGCAAGGTGTTGCTGCTCTCGTTTTGTGGGTCCTAATCCAGATGTTAAAAATGCATGGGCTACTTGTTGCGGTGGAACGAGAGACTGTGGCCATCAGCAGTGGATTTCACCATCACCACAATTTCTACTCGTTGTCTTCAGATGTGTGTTTTTGTCACAAACTAAAAGAATTACAACCTGCGCTGCGAGACTATTGACTCTCCACCCCATGTATCTCCCTGTTTAATCACATTCTTAATCTCAATGGGACTACTCTAAAGACATAAGGGTTAAATATAACTAAATAAAACATACATTTTCAGATTCTGTTATCCTGTTTGTCTGGGGAGCTCTCATGTTTCCCTTCTGAGGCATCAACATTGGAGGCCTTTTCCTGTTCATTCAGTTGTGTGTCAAAGTGACATCTGACATCACTTTTACGTTTGACGGATCTTCGGGAAACTATGCATCTCACTTCCTTAATCTGTCAATTTCAAAAACACTGATTTGCCAAGAGGGAGTACTACATTTATAGGTCAGGGAAGATGACATACTGTCTTTGGAACTCTGTCTCTTAGGAGCTACATTCATATTGCAACTAATTTGTAATAATGATTTATATTCATTGGCAACTTTTGTCCCCAACGTAGGAGGTAGTGTGATGTTCTTATAGCACAGTGAAAAGTTGCAGCGTGAAAATTGGCGTGGATGGATTGGTTTGGTGTTTCACTTCAACATCGTAGACTAGCATTTGTGTCCCTTCCCATGCTGTAATTCAGTGTGTTTTAAACATTTGATATAGTTTTTTTTGTTTGTTAGTGATCTTTCTCTTCTGTTTTATTTGCCTAAACATAATCCTAAATATATAAATCACAATTTAGTTGCCACCAGTGGATATTGAAGGGAAAACAAACAACAATGCCAGTGAAAAAAAGTTGTCTTCATAGGTTCACAAAAATGTAATTGTTTCCCCCAAAGCATACAAAGCAAATACAAAATAGTTTTATTTCATTGACATTTTTAGGCAAAACTGCTGGATTTTGTTTCTGAGTGACCGAAGTTGTACATCATTTTTCATGTACAAAATATGTGTTTACTGCTTTCTTGATTTAAGCAAACATTTTAGTTTGTCATTGATTTGACTGACTTAATAAAAAAAATTTGTATTATAGAAAGAAAACTGCTTGGTTCTACTGTCAGCTTGTTAAAACACACTGTTTGATCCTGCTGTGCTGTTATTCTTGCAGAAGAAAGTGAATTTCCTGTGGTCTTATGTGAATGACCTCGCAGAACAGAACCAGGTGCTGGTTCAGACCATTGAGGATCTACAGAAGGAAGCTGACCACAAGGTTTCCAATTGGGGAATGAAGCTACGCACTTCTGATCGTATTTTGGATGTAAGGTTTTACAAATGTTTTTATAACTATTGGGCTTAATGAAGTAGTTGGCCAAGATATAGAACATAAACAAAAATCATTGTTTCCTTTGATTTTTCTGTATTTTAAACAAATTTACAGTAATCTTTATGGTATTTATTTCCTTAAAAGATATTAGTATCTCCAGGAGAACCATCTGCAGGGAATACACTCCCTATGACAAATGCTCTCAATACATAAAGAGCTTTAGAATGGTTTTAGAGACATGCTTCACAGTATACCCACAACTGTACATGCAGATAATATTCTCTTGAAAAACTTTTTCTGATAAAGCACAAGTTTGGAAATTTAGATTGTATTATGTATAGTATATTTTGGAGCATGGAACCTACAACCTGAAGATACCCACGACTCCCCTTGTGTGTGCCCACACGTATGAAACAAGAGCATGAAATACTTGTAAGCTCAAAGAAAATGTACAAGAAAAACTGGGCTCAACTGTCCAGGGGAAACCCAGCAAAGATTTGCAACATGAACTTCGGGTGCAAAGTGTCTTTTTGGATATATACAGATAAATGTACTTCCTTTCATATTACCTTCCTGTTTAACCAAGGACATTTATTTAGTGTTCTGCAAAAAGTGGAGCAGCATATGTTAATGGAATGAAATGCCTACTCATAGAGAGCATCTATACAAATATCAAGCATGCATAAACACGACAGTGGTAAGAATTTATTTAAAGAAAGAAAACAAGAGAGACAGAAAAAGAGAGAGAATAACAGCTTATGGCTTTCTATTCTATTATGCAGCACCATTGTCTCCAAGATCTTTTGTTTGTGTACACTACTCGAGGCCAAGGCCTCTTCGACTTTACAGAATCCAATCAGTGGAGATCACAATGAATATGGTTAACAGTTAAGTCTATGAAAATCCCTCTTTGTTTAGACAGAATAATATCACTATATAGAATAATGACAGTATAGAAAAGCAATTAGGACGAGCATGGAGCGGTGCAACAGTTTTCTGTTTTGAAACACAATGGCAAGAATTCTTTGTTGAGACCTGGTGTTAAAGATACAGTGAACTCTGTGGGAAGCTGCATGTAAACTTAAAGGAGTTAAGCAGAGAAAGGTCCTCTGTTATTATCTTTTAGGTTTGTGGCCCCCAACATTTTCTGGAGGAAACCACAAATTATCATTCATTCCTAGTGGACTGGGAGTGGAAAGCTGAGTGCAAAAATGCTCTACCAATGTGTTTTTTTTTTTTCGTTTTTTGTTTCAAGATTGCATCAACACCAGGCAGTACTATAAAGACATCGTTATCACTTGATGTAGTGACCTTATGGTATTGTTCCATTTCAGTTATGACCAGGCTTCTATCAATATTCGCTCTTCTGAGTGGATTTTGCACACAGAAAAGTAATTATGGCTTATTGTACCTCAAAGTACTTATCTGCTATTATGGAGAAGGTCAGAGGGCTAGCTTTGTATGCTCTTTACACTGGCAACAAAGGTACATGTAATACTATGCTTTGCATTTCTCAACATTCAAAGCTGTAGATTTTGAACTTTCATCAATTTAAAACTCCATTTTCTTCAATGGCATTGCTTTAGCAACAACAAATACCAGCATGTTCGTAGTTTCTCTTCCATAGGGCTTTCTCAGATGCCTTTACTGAATAGGCTGTATAATACATATGTTTCTTGCAGGCTATGGCACAACAAATGCCTACTGAATGGTGAGAATGGCCAAGATTAGTTTCCAGATGTGTAATTTTAGGCACTTTACCAATTTATTTGGCTCTGTATTGCAGATTAATGGGTAAAAGGTGAAGAAAAAATAGATTAAATGACATTCTCTTAGTTGCCAAGAGTCCTTCAGTTCATCCGTTTGCACACTTTTGTTATTGTTTGTGACAACGACAGCTTGGCAACCAAAGAGACACAGCTTGAGGGAACCTAATAGTTTGTTGCCGTGCTATCGACCTATCTTCTGAGCTTTTAAATCTCCATTTTCACCTGTCTTAAATGATGCTCTCACCGTCTGTTTATGTTACTTTGTATGTTTTCGAGGTCTAGATTGGTAAACAAATACAAACAAATGGACTGCCTCACTCAACAGTCTATTAGGATAGTCAGGGGACAACAGTGTGTTTCTGCTCTGATGTCCATAATGTGAAATCCAATCAAATGAAGAGCATTTAGAGCTACTTATGGACCGTTCTACCATGTAAACGATGCAATGAGCTCTGTAATAGGAGCTTGGCTAACGTCTGATTGAATCGTAGTGCATGGTCTTGTTGACGCACAATAGGGTTGAACTGTAATGGACACTAAACAGAGTTTGTTTTGTGGTCATAATATCATGAAATCCAAGGCTTGTATTGTCTGAACTAGACTGCTGCAATTAGCCTGTTGTCTATTTATCATCCATAGGCAGACGGATATAGCATCATCTTGTTCCCCACGTACAATATAAAACTGAATTAAACAGTACTTGGTGAATAATTTTGAACATCTGTTTTAACCCGTAGTACCCTTTAAGTGGTTACAGGACAATACCTTCAGTATGTGGAAGTTCAGACAACTATAGGGAATCATTTTAAAATCCATTCAACTTCTCTAATTTTAATAGCAATGAGACACTATTGTCCTGACTTGGTAAACCCCACTGAATTGGTGCTCCACCCAGGTTAAAACTTACATTAGTAATTCTGTGCAGATACTATATGACCAAGGTCTTAATATTGATGTTCAAGTATGCTGTAGCAACAAGCTCTAACGGCAAAGGATTTCATTCTCTCTAGTAGAGTAGTATTCACTGACACAGATGTATAGTTGGTTGTCCCAGTGGCAGCTGGACAGATAATCTGTATTAGTGTGAGGATGTAGACTTCCAATCCTAGTGGTGCACTTGCCAGTATCAGTTTCTATAGTTAGCTAGCTTTCCAGCAGGTGAAAAAACTTACGGAAAATGCTGAACTATCTTTTTGTCATTCGGTTAATAAAAAGCATTATTGTGAGTGCTGAGGAATTTTTTTGGAAACTTCTAGGAAACGTCCCTGTAGTCATTTCCTTCAATCTTCTGGGTTATACTCTCATTGGAGAGTTATTTTGGAACCTTAAGGATTAGCAATCATATAATGTAATAAAACTGGCACTTTATTGATCTCTGTAGACATATTCTTTTCCACTTGCGTTATTCCAGAATAATTCCAGGATTAACACAGTAACACTCCTGAGGGGAGTGTACACGTGAAAAGATTTCATGGATTTTATATAATTTTACTTCCTTATTGTTGGTCAGTCATCTGGCTCTAATAATTTAGTTTCTCTCAATGACTTCTTCAGGACTTGAACCCTGGAGCAAAGTGTGTGTGCTCTGTGCTCTGAGAAGAGAGATCTGAGGTCCAACTTGAACCCTGTTACACAATTCATCCAGCATAGTGGACACATGCACAACCTTGATGTGTCTTATTTCTTTCTTTTCTCTTATCTCTTGGTCTTCATGTCTGTGTTCAATTGTATCAATGTGTTTTTTGCTTCCATCAGTTGATATGTCTTTGTATGTATTGGCAATTTTGCGTGTGTGTGCATTATGTGCAGTCTTTCTGTGTGTGTGTTTGTCTGTTGGGTAGATTTTTTAATTCCCAGAGTTTAGCCTCTGGCCTGCAGGGCAGTATGGGGGACTGTGAAGGTCTGAGGGGGTTCAGTGTAGATCAGAACAGATCATTAGGGATCATTTGGGATCACTGGCCCTCTCTTTGATCCACTCATCCTGTCATCTCACCATTCCCACTCAATTCTCAAATTATTACCGTACCAGGCATAGTCAAAACACCCACGTTAGTAAACACTTTTTTGAGACTCTGTGTGTGCACTGGAGATGCGTGGTATTCTCTTGTGCTGCGGCTTAAATAGGAAGTATCCCATTTGCAATGCTTGTTAGCTTTCCTTGTTTATAAAAGACAGGTTTAACAAAGAAGACCTCATTTCTTTTGTTTCTGAGAAGAAACAAATAGGTTATAACAAGTGTTGACTACAAATTTGCTAAATGAATGCCGGGAATATCTCCAGCTGTGATGAGAGTCTTCAATTTTTTTGTGTGATTCAAAAAGTGACTATTTATGACATTCCCCATAAACAACAGAACAGGGAATCTTAAGGCCCAGGAATCAAATGAGAAAATTGGTCTCATGACTTAGTCCATGCTAATAAGAACATCATTTTCCCTGTCATGTGGAGCACCCTGCATAGCAGCACTCTTAAGACCCATTTTGTTTCCCTGACTGTACTTCAACAAAACAGTACATAAAAGATGTAAGCTATGGTGTAGCTGTTGGATAAAAATGTCTTGATCTCCAAAAGAGGAACATTTCAGGAATCAACAAAACATCCTTATTTTCACAATGACCACAACTTTTGCCCGTTTTCCCAGCAATTCAGCAAGGTCAATTCTAATAACATTATTGATATATTTTATTTGCTATAGCTATGA
This sequence comes from Siniperca chuatsi, assembly GCF_020085105.1. NCBI lineage: Eukaryota > Metazoa > Chordata > Actinopteri > Centrarchiformes > Sinipercidae > Siniperca > Siniperca chuatsi. The sequence continues at coordinate 12,125,835 of NC_058060.1, forward strand.
GATAATTAGACTGGCTAGCCTGTATATCTGCCTGACATCATGCAAAAAAGCAGTTGCTCCAAACCTGGCTGACCCTGCAGTGACTGCTCTGCTCAAGTCAATGAGAGAAGGTGGAAACTCAATTCAGGTCTGCATTAAAAACAGTCTCTGAACTGTATGACCTTTATCACCCCCCTCCCCTCTCTCTTTCACACACACATACATACATTTGCTTGTGTAGCAGCTGCTTGGAGGGAGAGCAGGAGTGAGAGTGAGAAAGAGAGAGCAGGGGAGGTCAGGGGGTTGCGGTGGTTGACTATGCTAATGCTGTTGTTAATGACTTTGCTGTGAGTGATAATTGATCGTCTTCATTACCATATTAACTTCACTGCCCCCACCCTTCCCAGACCCCCTCAAACCCCCAGTCTCTCTCTATGCAGTAATGGATGCCCCCGTTTGATCCTTCAAATAATGAACTAATTAGCTTAATTAAAATCAATACAGGTGCCAATACCAGGTTAGACATTTCAGGGATGCCGTCTCTATCTGCAGGGAAAGGAATTTTCAGAAAGAGAGGGTGAGGGAGGATAGATGGCAGGAAGTAAGAGTAGCAATGTATAAACAACAGGAAGGTGAGGGGAAGGAAGGTGAGGTGCAAGAGGAAGAAAAGCAAGAAATAGAGACACACAGACGGGGACAGACAGAAGAAGAGGAAGCAGTTATTTGAAAAGAGAGAATGAGATGAACAAAAATATTGTGAGATCAAACAAAGCGGAAGTAAGTGGGATGATATGAGTTGTAAGTTTAATGATGGTAAAATCTAAGAGGTAAAATGTAAAAATGAGTGGACAAGGGCAAAGACAAAAAAGCATGAGAGAAAGAGACAGAAAATATCAGAGGAAAGGCGGGAGCCAAAGAGAGGGGATACTAAACGAGAAAGAGAGAGAGGGCGAAAGAGGTTCCTAATGCTGATTTATGAGTGCTTGACGGTCGTTAGCTGGAATAAATGGCTTGTAGGAGTGGCTGCAGCATTACTCCCTGTACAGGATACTAAGTGCATTGTAAGGTCAGCCATAAGGCCAAACTTACATATGTAGTGCTCTGCCCTTGTAAACCTTTGTTAATATATCAGCCACAGGATGGAACTGTAACTAGTCCATCTGATACGCTGGAATGACTGTAGCTCCCTAACCTGTATGGTAATTATTTCATTTCATTTTTTTTTTAAACAACACAAAAGGTTAGTGGACAGGACTTTAATAGTTGGACAACACAAAAATTAAAAGCACCTACCGTGTTTGTGATGAATGTGATTTGCTACAACGTAGTGCTGAAATGATTAGTCAATTAATTTAGCTGATTAGCTGATTGTCAGAAAGTTAATCTATAACAATTTTATTCACCAATTTATAATTTAAGTCACATATTAAATAAATATGGGCTGGTTACATGTTCTCAAATGTGAGGATTTGCTGCTTTCATTATAAAGGGAATCTTGGATATTAGTTGGCCAAAACAAGCAATTTGAAGATGTCACTTTGGGCACTGTGAAATTGTGATTGGTATTTTCACTGTTTTCTGACATTTTATAAACTAATTATGTATAGATAAATAAATAAAAAGACAATTAATCGCTAGAAATAGAAACAGATTCATTGATAATAAAAATAATAAAGTTAGTCATTTGCAACCCTCCTACAGTCCATGCTAATGCTTTAGCATTTTGGGCTATATCTTGCAGACTGAACCTGCTAGCTGTGGAGCAATATAAAAGCACTGTAGCACACCATTTGCTGAGTGTAAAAATGCTTCTTCTTCCAATGGACAGAAGGCAGGTTCATAAAAAATAAGTTTATTGTGCAAATGTTTTGCATAATCTATAAACCAGGCAGACATCTGCCATTGTTGGTTTGGTATCACCTCCCTAGGTTATAAGTAAGGTTTACATACATTCTCCCAATCGTTTTTGTAATGGATCTGTGTTGTAGGAAAAGTTTATATTTCAAAGCACCTGCCAGTAGCATTTTAAACATGATAACTTTGTGACCACTTGAGTCCCTTTACAATCAAGTCTTGCATCACAGTTATAAATACGACTCCTACTCTGCAGATTGGACAGATAGGACAAATGTATTTTCAGAAGATGTCATAAGAAACCCAGAATGTAGAATGTAGAATGTAGAATGGAATAAACTTGTGTGGGTATATACTGTACATTTATATATGGGTTCATTGAGTGCATTTTGATGCCAATGCCTTATCTTTTCAATATGGCACAGAAAAAAGCCCTAAATGTAAGGCAGCAGATGTGTGTGTTTTTCCTGTAGGCTATCATCATAGTTGCATCACTCATTACACTTGCTTCAAGCTCACGATGGACTAAATTAAAGTCCACATTTTTAGTACACACTCACTCTAAACATGTAAGCTTTGACATAGCAGAACAAGGCGCTGGCGTGTTCCTTTCCGTCACCATCACCATGAGTCGCATCCTCCAATTTTTTTCATTCCTCGCTTTCTGCACTGATCTGGTGACTCAGGCACACACGTTCCTGCTTTTGTTTTTTCTCGTCTGTTGCTTTCAGTTGACCTAGCTCCAGACAAAAGGAATGGAGGGGAGTGGAAAAATTGAATGATTGCGTAAATGGAGGGCTATTTTCAGATAGAAAAGAAACAAGAAACAAGAAAGTGAGGTGGGGAAGAAAAAAAAAGAGCAGGGAAGAGGCGTGGGTGAGGGGCAAGTGGATGAGACTGGAGGAGACAAGAGAATGTGAAAGAGGTTGGAGGCTGGAAACAAAAGAATAGAAACGGAGGGAAAGGAAAGAGGAGCAGTGACAGTGGCGGCGAGAAAGTGAACCGATTCTGTGAATGATGTTGCCATAATACGTTTTATTTGTTTCTTCCTTTCTTACAGTAGAAGTACTGCTACCATTTTTACTTTTAATATTTCCAGTCCTACTATGACTACAAGTACTTCTACTGCTGTTGCCAGTGCTGCAGTATATCTGCTACTACTATTGTCTTTTCTCCATTGTCTAACAGGGAACAGACCCATAGTGGCAGGTTTTGTTTGACTATTTTCCACATCCTTGCCTCCTCTGCTGGAGACTGAGATGTGATCACTTTGGAAGTAACAGTACTACTTGTAATGTTCTAGACAGCTTCTATACGAATTTATTGCATATGCCTGTTCTGTTTGTCTTAAAACAGAGTGAGAAACCTAAGTGAGGTGATGCAACATCCATGTAATGTGCTCTCTATTTCTCTCACTCACCACTCTTTAATGGTATAGTTGTATTACACATAAAAAAACACAGACAGACAGACAGACACACACACACACACACACACACACACACAGAGATATACACATAAGCCCTGCCTGTAACAAATGAGTTTACTGTGGTCATAACCTTCAGAGGGCTCATTATCATAGATCGCAGGCCTTTTCATAAAGCTGAGACCACTGGTGACAGATTACTAACGGGATGGATACACACACACACACACACACACACACACACACACTCACACACACACATGCACACAAATACACACTCACTGTGATCCTTAATGAGACCTTATTCCGGACACCCAACCCAGCTGCCTGTAAATTACAGCCGCCACTCTGCCATACATACTTAATCAGCTAATGTTGTTTTATTCCTTATTATTAATTTGCTCCTGTTTCTGATTTATCTAAAGCGCTCTGCATCACACCAATATTTTGTCTCCTTTGCAGTTGAGAGAGGCAGAGAGAGAGAGTAGGCTGTGTGCTTATTCATGTACTTAGGGGATTGCATCTGTAATGAATGGACTGGTTGTTTAGGCATACATAACGCAGCCTACTACTCACCTTAATAATGTAAGCAGGTCGTAACTCCTTCTAACCCAAGGGTATATAAGGCATGCATACACAGACACACACACACATATTGACACTCCCAAACACACATAGCCTACCTATATTAGCCACTGACCTCTACGTGTGCCAGGTCTTCTCATTATCACATTGCAGCTGCATTGGAATATGAATGTTTTATGATTGGGGGAGAAAATCTTGTGTGTCTTTTGTTTGTATGTCTTAATGTATGCTGTTTGGGGGACACACAACTAAGCCCACTTTATTTTGAATAATAAGAGGTACTACTAAAGATAATATATGCTATAAAATCAGCTGTCGTCATGCTAAAATCAGTAGGATTAATAGATTTCTGTGTTATAACAACACTTTTTGGAGGTCATTACTGTTTAAATACAAAGTAACTTATTTTCATGATGTTCTTTGAAAAGACTGTACAGTGGAGTTAAGAAGGAGGTAGAGGAACTTAACAAGTGTGTCTGTTTTTATCAGTTGTTGTTTCCTGTATTTTAAAGTAGTGTCCTTAAAAGCAACTTGTTCATTTGGCATGGCAGACATAAAGGTAGCCAGTCTGCCTGCATTATGCATCAAATATTAAATTCACATATAATGGATGGAATCTCATCTTCCAATCTGCACCAGCTCCTCTTTTGGATGCTTTTGTGTGTTCTTGTGTGTATATTTTGGTTACTATTTCACCACCCCATATTCTGCATTCACACTGTTGCACACATACACATACTTAAGAACACTAGGGTATGCATAATTGAAACATACACACAAGCTCATACTTTAAGCACACACACACAAACAGCCACACATACACTCACACACAGGGCTATGTGTTGACCTGTGAGTCATTGCTGTCAGCATTGATTTCCTTTTCCCAGAGTGACCCCTGTCACCACAGCGATAGAGTGGCCGATATTTCACCAGTACTACTGGGTCTCTCTCTTTCTCCCAAGCCCCGTTTCTTTTTCTCTCTCTCTGTACTTCCATCTCCTTCTTTATCTTTTCAACTCCTTGTCCATCCCTCTTTTCCTTTGTCCCTGTGTGTTTATTCTCTCTTTTTAATTGTCCTGTGTGGTGAAAAAGCTGGGCCAAGGTAGCTGTTTAACTCTCTTTTGAGCTATGTTCATTACTATTTTTCTTTATGTTCTCTTTTTGTACAGATACAGTTTGAATTGACCTCATAATAACAATGCTTACCTGTATTTCCCACACGTCCTCCGCAGACCAATGTCAGTAAAAGAGACAGAGAGAGACAGTCAGACAGGATAATGGCAGGGGTTATTTGAGTCCAAGCAGTTGTACTGTATCTGAGAATGAACAGAAGACTGCCTGTGTTTGTGTCTGTGTGTACACTTTAATCTAGAAAAGTACTGTCTCTTCATCTCCATGTCCTTCTTTCAGAGCAAGTAACTTCCGGTGCTACTATTGTGTCAAGTATACATATTTTTAAATCCCTAAATTATAAAGTCATTAGAGCAATCAAATTTCATCTTCGAATTCTTTCTTCTATATTTGAAGTTGTCAGCTTTTTGATTAGAGTTTGGTGATTTGTGCGCTGTTGGCCCTGTTTTGAAAACGAGCAAAGCAGAAAAAAGAGGCATTTTTTTCTTTCATCAATTGTTAATACAGTTGCACACTATTTTTTAATTTCTTCTCCTTTTTCCTGTGATGCTGTCGTCATGCTGCAGTGGTCATGCAAATGCAAAGCAATTAGTCAGGGGTGACACACTTCACACCTCTATTCCCATGTACTGTCAAACTTCATCAGTTTACAGCACTTGAGAAAATCACTTTCTACAAAATGATTTTCCTTTATTGAGTGTCTAATTAATAAATAGAAGTCACAGTTGTATTAGGGAGAAGATTTTACTCTCTTTAAATATGTCAGTTAGTTATATTTCAGAAAATCAAGTACAGTATTGTTTTTTCCCTTTAAAAACTATATCATTATGTTGATTAAACTATTAAACCAAAATAATAATCATTGTTGCAAATGCCCCATGTGTTTCTCTCCCAGGTGTCTGAGGTTGATCTGAGGACTTTGTTGCTGGATGAGCTTGTTGGACCTGAGGCTCACATCCCACACAGGTATATATAGCCAGGCATGCTGTATGGCTGATTTCTAATGATTATTAGTTACTCAGCCTCCCTCCTCAACAACAAGGCAACTTTTTTCTCAGGAAAAGTTTACTCTTGACTCAAATAACTAATAACTTCTTTTTAATAACTCCATGAATTGACCACACACACACACACACATACACAGGTCCCCCAGTGTAGAGAAAGGTAATAGAGTTGGCCTCAGGGACTCTGTTTCTCCTTAGGGAGGTTGAGCTCCTTAGGGAGTCACAGCATCACCACTGTCCCCATGGCAATATGCAAATCCCCATGTGATATTTCCCACCATGCATTACTCCAAGGCCCCTAAAGACTGTTTCTACTTTAGACCTTTCTGGAAAGACAGATGTTTATCTTAAGTTTCACACATTTGATAAAACTAATGAAAGAAGCATTTTCTGAATCTCCATTGCTTGCTGAAGCTAAAGTTACCTGGTGACAATTTTCAATATGTTTAGCTGACTGTAAGGTAAGTGCCTATAGCAGCTGGGCAGCAATGAAGAGTGTGATACATTGGTGAAGGATCAGGCACACCCTGTTTTTGTTAGTGAAAACTATTGAAAACATTGAAATCAAATTGACCTAATGTAACACCCATGCACCACAAGTAATAGGTATTCTAGAAGCTGACATTGTAATGTTTAATGTGATTACATAAAATAAATCAATTGATTTCCTAACATAGGGATAATATTACAGTCGATATTTGTTTTTTCAGAAGCTGTTGTGTGAAAAGTAAGAACACATCCATATATGGTCGGAAGTAACCAGTCAGTAGTTTGACAGCCTCAGTGCAGCCAATTAAAGCACCCAGCCAAGCAGGAATCGGTGGTCTGGCACAATGTGGCACAATTGAGTTTGTGGCGGTACAGGGTTTCTTTGCCATTCCTGCGAAAGGCACTGAAGGGCGTGATGGATCCTCAGTCAGCGTACTCGCTGTCAGAGACGCGGGGATTTGCATCACACCTTGAACGTTTTAAATGGCTGCACATATAATAAAAAAAAATGAAATAAATGGAATGAGTAAATCAGGTCTTATGAAATGAAATGACAGGCAGGTTGAAACAGCAGGTGAGTGTGTGTGTGTTTCTTGCCACCAGCGTCAACATTAAACACATCAGATTGAAGCCACCCTCCAGGGTAGCATCACTCAGCCAGGTGTGTGTGTATGTGTGTAAATGTGCGCGTGTGCATGGTGAAACCTAAGTCTTTTATCTACTTTTCCATTTCCTCTGGTTTTTTGTTTATCTACAGATTTATTTATATATTTCTGCTGAAATGGTGTACAAGAACACACACTCACACACATTGATCTATCGATGTATTGATGTGTGAGTGGGTGTCAGTTTTTTATTTTCCATCTCCCTCCAATTTTTTAATTATTTTCCCTTAGTATAATCTCCTGCAGAGTTTTTTACACTTGAGTTAACTTGAGTGCTGTTTTCTTTTGCCAAAAGCAGTCAAAAGTTAGTTAGGTAAAAAAGAAGCTTTGACAGAATATCCTGATTCTCATTTGGGAAAGGTAGGAACTTAACTTATTTCACACTCCAGCAGTATCCCTCAGTGTAACTGTTCTAATTCAAAACTCCAAACTTTTCTTTGTTAACAAAAGTGATAAGATATTTAGGCTTAGGAGACTGGAGGTTCATTATTGTTGCATTATTATTTTCCTCATGGCTTTGCTTGTTTTTCTATTGTCCAGCTGTTTTCCTGACAGTCTCCCGAGTCGTCCCTTACCAATTTCTATTTTGCAAGGACAGTAGTCGATGCATATTACTTTCTATCTCTGTCTCTATCTCTCCCCTCTCTCTTTCTGTCTCTCTCTCCCTCTCTCTCACACTTCTCTCTCAGGACGGGAGGAGGATATGTCTCTTTTTCTCCATATTGACTTTCCCAGGTCAGGCTCCTCTTCTCCTATTAGGCCAAGCTAACTGATCAATACGCGGGCCTGGTGGGCTGCTGTGTGGACATGCAACATGCAGACAGGCATACACAGCGGGCCGTGCCCCGGCCAAGTGGCACACTCATTAATACACACACACACACACACACACACACACACACACATATAGTTCATAATTATACAACTGACTGTAGAAACTATTTCATTCCCATAAACATTTCATAAACATTCCCACAAACTGTAATAAAAAGTCACAAATCGTAACACAACTAATCTAATGATGACTAAATCCATCAATTATGTATAAATCTATAAATCTTCATCTAGTTGGTTGATTCCCTGTCAAATACGAAGATGTAACAAACTCCTACTATCCCCTCAAATCTTCTCCTCTCTTCTCCTCCCCTGCTGTTTTCCCAGCTGGTGAGTTGTGACATCTGCAGTGCTGCGACATGGATAAGCAGCTGCCAGAGATGGAGGGAGGGAGGGAGGGAAGAGGGGAAGGATGGAGAGCCATAGAAGACAATGCAGGAGAGAAGTGAAGAGGGAGGGGGTGCCTAAGAGAGGGGCGAGGGGTGCTGACAACCAGCAACAGTTAGGTGTGCAGCAGGGGTAGACAATTTTGTGTGTGTGTGTGTGTGTGCTTGCATACGCATAAATGTGTATATGTGCATGTCAATGTGTGAGAGCGTGTATCTGTGAATGTACTACTGTATGTGTGCACGTGTGTGTGTTTGTGCGTGTGCATGGCAGCGTGCCAGGCGGTGCCATCTGGCTGCTTGACAGAGCTCTTCTCATTAACAGGGAGGTTAATTGCTGTGGCAGCACCCAGGCTGCGTCAAACATCACCCTGGGGACATGGAGGCAACAGACGATCTACATGTTTGTGTACGCACATGCACAAATGTGTGTGTGTTTGTGTGTTTAAGCATAAAATGTGGCAGTGGAAACCCTAAAACTCTTTTTTCAACATAAAATGGTTAACAACAACCTGCAGTATATTAGCCCTGGCATGTGAAAAGGGCAGCGTAGGGGACTTGTGTCCTGTGTGTGTGCGTGTGTGTGTGTACATGCATGTGTGCATGTGTGTGTTTGTGCATGTATGCCAGGCTACATGCATGTTTATATTATTTGTATGAATTATGTCTTGTTGCTGTAATGATGTAGAAAGAATTGGGTTTACGAAGCCAATGTCTATAGCCCTGAGGGCAAACACACATACATGCTCACACATACGAGCACACACACACACACACACACACACACACACACACTCACACACAGGGCAGGGGGAAGGGGTGGCAATTTGCATGTTATTACTGCATATTCATGACTAATTTTGTTTAGCCTTGCATAATAGGCTTGAGTGACAGCTTGAGATATTGAGAGCCTGCTTTAATATCACACACTCATGGTGATACACACACACACACACACACACACACACACACACACACACACACTCTTCAGTCACATTCAATTGTCCTGCTCTCTCTGTCCACACACTAATCATAACAACACTTATGGCTGTAAATAGGAATTCGCAGTTCATGTGTTGGTTTGACATTGTGTCATTTGTTTAGTATAACTACTGTATTGTATATAACAATATAGTAAATCATATAGCCTCATTTGTTACATGCATAATTATGACCTAATATGCACACACACTGACACCTGCACGCACACACACACACACACACACACACACACGCACACACACACGCACACACACCTTGAATGGCATGAATAAATTTGCATTTTGACTTGTTTCAGGTCAGAATGTGTTGCATGTTTACATATTTATTTTCCCAAAATAAGCAAAAAAGTATAAAATACAGCCTCTACCTGTTGTATTAAATTCAGTTTCATCCATTTATGGTGCAGAAAATAAAACATTATGTACCATTTAGTAATACAAACCAATTATTTTCCTCTTCTATTTTTTAATCTTTGTTGACTACATATTTGCTTGGTGTGTGTGCATTTGTGTGTTTTTAAAAAGAATACTTGGCCAAGACAAAATGATGTTCCTTATCTCAGTTAGTGAGTGTTTTATGTAGTACAAATATGCATGTACACACACATATACACACGGCACTTTAAACCCACCACCCCACTGTGCAGGTGAAAATAGGGATGAAATTGGCTGCAGTTACTTTTCATTCAAAACCCTCTTTCGATTTTCAACTCGTTCCCATTTCAGACCATTCGTCTCTAAAGAATCTCTCCTAAATTTGAGGTGATTTAAGTATTTGTCCACCAGACTGACAGGGAAATAAGTTTTGAAAATGCTAATAAATAGACCTAGCTTTTTCCCTACATCTAAAAGGCCCTAAAATAATAAGAAAAATCTCATTATAATGCAACTGTATAGGGTTTTGTCCTTTGTAAAAGTTGAAATTTGTGTATATCTATAGGGAAAGATTGTCTTTGTCCACGCATTTATGTACATCTAAAGGCTTCAGTGCATGGTTAGGAGTGCACACAGTTTTTGTACATTCTTTTTTAAACAGATTTTCACAGTGAAATGCTCAGCAAAGTGATAATTCATAACAAAGGAACACTGTAGTTAGAGTGGAATAAAAAAAATGAAGTGAATTGATAGCACAGGAGCACACACTTTCCCATTCTCTTCTAGAGACAGAAACAGACTATAATCTAAAGTCAGTTTTTTCACACTCTCCTCTGTGGCTTTTACTCCATTTGACTGAAACGTTGTTTTTTTTTCCTGAAGTGAAAGATTTAACTCTCAGCGCTCTCTATCCACTCACATGTCACTTTTGTCAAATCTTGCCTTTCCTTCGCTGCTTGGTGCGAACATGTAGACACGCTTGATCAAATGTGAGTTTAACATTTTTAATCTGCGCAAAGTTTCATCAGAATAACTCATCTCATGAGGCTTGTAAATATGAAATTGTGTGTGTGTGTGTGTGTGTGTACACAGTACTGTGTGATCTGTTTTTTTCTCCTTCCATCTTGGGTATGTGACAGCTGTCACTGGTGACTCAGAAAGGTGTCTGGGCAGAGTTAACGTATTTTCACCGCTGGGAAACACACACACATACACACTCACACACACAGACACATATCAGCTCCAGCTGCTGTCACCTAGCACAAATTTCACCAGGCTCAGCATCTCTTTGCTGCTTTTAAATTTGATTTTTTTATGAATCACATTGTATACAGACTGCATGCAGTTTACATAGCGGTTTGCTTATTTATTCATTTCTTATTCTATGTTAGAAAGCATTACATGAATTGATTAAACATCTTAATTATCCATCAAGGTTCATTCAGGGTCAGTTTTGTGATAGGGTTCTCATGTGTAACATTTCTGTCATTTCAAATACAGTAAACCAGTATAAAGACTGGCCTTGAAAATAATAATTTACAGTACATCGCCATATGCTGTGTTTAGATCTTTCATGTTATTTGTCGATCAGCATTTACTGTTTACTGTATATATGATGATAATGAGCTTTTCACCTCTGTAATTCACATCACATTTTTACACATACTGGAAATTGTACTAGTGAATAAATCAGTACTCGATCATGTAACATTTTTGGGTTTTACGTTCACCTGTTTTTTCCTGTAATTCTTCTTTGTCATCTATCATCATCTCCCTCCTTTTCTCTCTGTCTTTCTGCTGTAGTACTGGGTCCTTGGCCCAGAATGCATCTGAGTTAGAAGACCTGAAAATCCAGTTGCAAACCAAAGATATGGTCATCTCTTATCTGGAGAGGAAGCACAGAGAGAATTTCCAGCAAAAGAAAAAGGTAATCCACTGGACTTTGAGCTTATTAACAAAGGATAAACTACAGGATCACACCAAAAAAATGTCATCAACATTTTGTGAACACATCTGCCTATTGGTAAAGATAAGATAATTACAGTTTTTGAAAAATTCTCAATTTTAATTGAATACAGTATATTACATATGCCTACATATATTTGGACTGACTTTCCTTATTTCAAGATGTTGTCACAGGTTTACAGGTACTTCCTAAAATAAGTAAGCCTGCAATGTAAACAAAGACATTGAATCTTATCATTTTAGCAATTTTTTTTCACCACAATTCACACACACAAAGACTGCCTACACAATTAAATTACTTGTTAAAGTGATTTTTTTTTGCAGCATGCTTGTTATTGTTTAGAAGCCTGTCTGAGAGGTGGAGAAGTCTTTTTTTTTTTTTTTTTACGATATTGGTTTGGCAGCTGGGCTAGAGGCGCTCCATGTGCAGCCAGGTTTAACAGGAAGCCGAGGCGTGTGTGATGAATTACCAGCATATCTCAGAGCCCTGGGTAACAAACATGGCGTTGCCGGCCGGGATTAAAAGGGAGAGTTTTTTACGGCCTTCCCACACCTCCTTACAGGGTGTCACTAAATTATACCCACTGCTGTTTTACTGTCTTCTGTGGCTTACGGTTAAGGCACACGTAAACACACACAGGCTTGCAGAAATGCACACACATGCACACACACACACACACATACATTTGGGCTTGTGGTAAACCCGGGCTTGTTGGTTGTTTATGTGTGTGTTGGCTGGTTACTGTTTGTTTTTGCTGCTTGTGAGTTGACTCATTTGCACTGCCGCTAATTAGTGGTTTGTGTGATTACAGAGCCATAGAGAAACAAGTAGAGTAACTGGAGCTTGTTCTGTTAATCATATTCTCAACAAATGTTGATCTATTTTTTCATTCTACTTGTGTTTCTCTGTAACTGGCACGTCTGCAATGCAGATGCACACATAGATCCGCTGGCACAGACTCACATACACACACAGCCTGGATAAAGATGACTGCCACAGAATTTCATCTTTGTTTGTTAGCAATAAGAGAGTTTCTGTAATTCCTTTGAATTTGTCAGGGTAGAAGGTTTTCATCTGTAATGATATGTGAATAACTAACAGTTGCAGTGTTTCCTTAACATAACCCATACCATTATCACATCATTCTTTCATACTGGTTCATGTTTTGCATCCATCTGCTTGATTTCCTCTGTACAGTCCGACATCACCATAAATAACTAAAAAACATTATAATTTAAGACATAGAATGCTGTTTTATTTGAAGAGCATTAAATATAAACATTTTAATAAATTATACTTATGGTAGATGACAATCTTCCATAATTACAAAGAGCTCTATTTTAAGAAAGATATATAAATAGCTTAATATTATTGCATTACATTAACATTTCTGAAACACAACTCCTTCATGGCCCAGACTGCAACGCAGCCGCTGGGAAGTAGTGAGAGGCTGGTGCACCTTCAGAGCGAGCTCTCCTGTCTGCAGCGGATCCAGAAAGACAACATTAAGGAGATTGCTGAGAAAGACATCTGCATCACCAAACTGCAAGCTAACATTCAGCTGCTGCAACAAGAGGGGGCCGACACACATGCTCAGGTGGGCACAGACTCACTCCTTCAGATCTGTTACTCGTGCAAAAGTACCAGTACAACAATGTAAAAATACTCCATTACAAGTAAAAGTCTTGTATTAAAAATTATAATAAGTACACAAGTACAAAATATACTTATAGTATCAAAAGTAAAAGTACTCACTCTGCAGTAAAATGTCCCCTATGACTGATTTATTATTATATATGACTTTATTAGTTTGTTAATACTGATGCATCAATGTTTAAGCAGCATTTTATTGTTGTTGCTCAAGGTGGAGCTAGTTTATATACAGTACAGTTAGGTAGTTTAGTCCAGTGGTTCTCAACCTAGGGGTCAGACTCCTTCAAGGGGTCGCAAGATAAATCTGAGGGGTCGCAAGATGATTAATGGGAGAGGGAAGAAGAAAAAGTTCTGATACACAAATCTGTTTTCATTTTTTGGACCTTTCTCTTAACTTTGATTTTTTTGTGAATTTTTGGATCATTTGAAGAGGTATTGAAAAAACAAACAAACTAGTAACTACACCTGTCAAATAAATGTAGTATAGTATATAATATTGCCCTTTATTGAAATGTAGTGAAGTAGAAGTGTAAAGTAGCATAAAATGTAAATACTCAAGTAAAGTACAGTATTTGAGTAAATGTATGTAGTTACTTTCCACCACTGATGAGTTAGGATTCCTATTTGAACATGTGTACTTCCACATGCACAGTAGATACTGTACATGAAAAATAGCTGATAAACTAATGCACTCACTTGCTGTCAATCAGTCACATCAAACATCTTTTTTTTAATCTCCTTTCTCCGCTGTCTTACATGATGCTGCCTTGCAATGGGCCTCTTGATGTTTCAGATTAGTTTTTAGATTAAGTGACTGCTACCTCACTCAACAGAGTGCAGAGATGTGACTGCCTGCACATTTCTTCTTTTTTCTGTCTGACTTTAGCTCTCCAAGCTGAGTGTGAGAGTGAGGGAGGTTCAGGAGGAGTTGAAGAGAAAAGAGGAGGAATGGAAACAAAGAGAAGATGAACGGAGGCTCAAACATGAAAAGGAGCGTCAAAAAGCAGAGGAGAGGAGAGGGCAGGAGCAACAAAAGAGAGAGGAGGAGTGGGTGAAGAAAGTGGAGGAGGAGAAGAAGAGGGAGGAAGAGTGGAGGAGGGTGATTGAGGAGGAGAGAAAGGCCCATGATCAAGCCATTAAAAGGTGGGCTGAGAAGGCAGCTATTTTGAATTCTGAGGTGAGTATATTAATCTATCCAGGCTACTCGACAATGGGTGATAGTGTGTAAACTTGGCTGCTAATACGGAAATTGATTCTCTTTATTGTATTCCCTCATTCTTGTGTATGAAATTATGCTTTTTTGGAAAATAGTGAAGATAAGTACCTTCACATCAAAGATTTGTAAAACCAAGGGAAGCTAAAGACACTCATCATGAACTCAAGTCAAAATATCACACACAGTAACACACCTTCATCCACAATTAATAGATGACTAGAGTCATTCAATAAATAATGTAATTTACATGTTTAAAATAGTCTCTCCTCTTTTGAACCTAGAATATTTCCATTTTTACCTTTTTGTCTTTTTGGCCCTAACTTACTGTGTCAACTTATAGTTGGTTTTAGTATGTTTACTTACAGCAGTACAGACGACAACATATTTACACGCATGCATGTACACGCACTTACACAGACTTGTAAAAAAAAACAACAAAACACTTCACCTTAATTCAGACTTCAGACACTCTCTCCTCTCCTCCACCCCCCCTTCCGTCCATCCTGCCATCTCGCCACAACCGCTCCAAATTAATCTGCAAAATATTGATTTGAGGAGCAAGGGGGTGGGGGGTGGGGGCGCACGATTGCGGCCGCATATTAATACGAACGGGCCGCTCTTCGTCTCTCCTCTATACTTTAAGATCCTCATATCTTCATAATTGATTAATGTTCCTTTGTGAAGTGGGGATGAATAATACATTAGTGGGCCTGCTGCACCCTCAGGCTGATGAGAAAATGTTTAATTTCAGTAAATGTAGCGCTCCCGCTCTCTTTCTCTCTCTTTCATTTTCTCTCTCTGGTTATTTGTGAGTGTTGGAGTGTATTTGTGAGTTTTCACTTGTGAGCTGAAGACTAGAGGAGTGTTGTTGATTTGCTTTTTTCGTGTTTACTGTCGGCTTGAAGCTCATGTTAAGCATCACAAACAAAAGGCAGCATCTGCATTTGCAAACATGAATGAATAAATTGGTGAAATGAGCTCAGTATTGTTCCATTAACTGATATAACTGCAAGAGCTGTGTCACTTTACAAGCTGTTTGCATTCAAAAAAGAAATCACCCTTTTGCACACATTGCATCAGAATGCACTGCGAACATCAGCTGCTACATTATCCATCAGCAATCAGTGAAAACATGCAAATGTGCCATAAACCCACCTGATGGGGACAAGTAGCCTCTTCAACAGCTTGGAAAGGTGCCGGGAGGGTGACATATGTCAGTTGGTGTGACTGGCTTAGCCTGGCTCGACTCAGCTCATCTGGTTAACAATGCTAATTATGCTAAACAGACGCCTAATGATGATGATTAGGGATTTAAGAGCTACTGCATAGCAAGCTTGGTGTCTGTGTGTGTGTGTGTGTGTGTGTGGGGGGTGTTGATGTAGTGAACACACACACATGCACACAGACACCCACAGGTCTCACTTCATGCCTACTTAGCTTTGCTTCATTTTCATTTGAACTTGTGCCAGGGATGAAGGGGATCTATACACATGCACAGCTTAATTTATACACACAGAGCGCTAATTGAATAAATAACACTTATCTGTTAACAAGCATCCTAATTAGTTATGCTAATCAGCCTAGATAACCCAATTAACCTCATAGAGTGAGGCAGGGAGGGCTCCTTTTTGTGTTTATATGTGGGTGTGGATTTATATGCCTGAGAGCATATCAGAGACACTTAAGAAAACAAATTTGCCTAATTAGTTTTCAATGACATAGACAAGCATTTATGTTTTTTCATGTCGTAATTGTTCTGCTTTTGAATGCGACGTAATATGCTTTCCACAGCAAGGAAATAAGTGGTATTGAATTCATGTAAACAGTGTTTTTCTACATGCATATGTGAGGATCTATGCATTTATACGTATTTCTGTCTGCCCTCTGCCTGTCTGTTTCTCAGTTAGATCCACATGGACATGATATTTTTACAACTATAATGGTAGTTTAAACAGAGTGTGTATTTGTTCAGAGAATGTCTGCCTGTTCCATTAGTTTATGTCCTTGGAAATACAGTTTGGCCTCAAGTTCTCTCCGTTTATTTAAAACCTTCAGTCAGCGTTCCCATCCTAATAGTGAGCAGTGTTTCCTCTCATTTAGCTTCACCACTCATTATCCGGGCCATGTGGAAGACACAGTGTTTAGAGAGGAGAGGGAGAGAGACTTGGAGAGGGACAGAGGGAGATACAGAGAGGGAGCGGGAGAAAATGAGTAAAAGTGAGTGCAAACCAGAAGGAAAAAGACAGAGGGAATGAATGAGTGACTGAAAGAGAGAGAATGTAGATTTTCTTTGAACCTGACCACAGCTTCTTGTGCTTCTAATGAATGGTGAGGAGAGAGAAGGGAGGGAGACACCCAGACAAGACTGTCTTTGTTGTGCCTATGCAAGAGAGAAAGCGAGAACAAAACAGATTTATGTCTTACAGGAAGTCTCCCAGATTTGTGGTGTTGCAAACCGCCTACCCCGAGTCAACTGCATGCTCTTGCTTTTAATTAATAGTCAGTTTAAGTTTCTGTGTGCCCACTTGAGTGTATGTTTGTATGCATTAAGTATTCATGTACGTGTGTGTATCTGTTTGCCTCTGTGGCATGTGCCTGTGTTTGCAACATTTAGGCATGCAGTTTATCATGTGTAGTTTGTAGATGAGAATTAGTTTTGACAGAGTAGCTCTCTAGCTCCTCTGGTTTGGTCTGTATAGCTGACAGTGGGAGAGCTTCAATTAAAACACAGCATCAGAATTATTTGACATGGTGAGTTAGAGTTACATTGTGTGTTGGAGCGCAGACAAGAGTCTTTAAAGAGTTGCAACTGAGATGTTTTCTCATCTCAGAGCATAAAAAACACCTGTCTGCTACATGTCTATTTTTTTTTTTCATTTATTTGGATTGCCCTTGTTTTGTTTTTTTTTAGAACAGTTTAAGGGCTACACTCAAAATTTACTTAAGGTGTTTTAAAAAATGAATAAGGTATTAAATGCTACATCCAACATTAGCATTAGGTCATGGCACCTTTGCTAATGTGCTAATGGTGTTCACTGTGGTGAGCTAAACTGTGGGGCTTAATGCCCAAAGCCTGCACTTTTGTAATGGGGAGACCAAACACTGGATGCTACTCTGTGTAGTACAGGTCTTGAATGGGGGTGAGATGCTAATATTAGCTTATGCTCACATCAGCTGAGCCATCTCCTCTCTGTCCTTGGCTTATTAACTGATTTAAGACTGATTAGATCAGTCTTGCACGAACGTGCACTGGCACACATACACACCACATTTGAATATCAAAATGGAATTGCTTGATCAGTGAAAACTAGATTAAATCAAAATGTCTGCATCAAGGTGTAGCTAAAACAGATGACTGTGCATTTTTATAATGCACAGTGCTGCATTTAAAGTCATTTATGACATTATCTAAAGCTCATGTTATGCAAACACATTTTGCAAGTCAAAGCTACTTATGTAGAGAATACTTGATGCTCCTCTTTTTTCTTTTGCCTTGATTTGACTTCATGAGATCATCAGCATAGGTATTGATTTTGCACTCCATTTGATGGAGTTTTAGTGAGCTAACATGTGTATACCTCTTCCATACTAACATGCCTAAGGAACAAAATAATGATGTCGCCATGTGCTTTTCCTCAAAACATACAGATAGACTGTTTAGAGTTTAAAAGAAATGAGCATTTTTACAAGGACACAGTGTTCACCCATTTACGACAACCCTATTATTTCAGCCCCCCTGTTAAAGTGCCTTTTCATCTAGCTTCATCAAGGTTATGAGGTTAACAGATTGGCCATTGCTCTGCTTCCAACAAATGCCACAAAAAGCGTTTCTTCTCTCTAGTCTCCAGGAACTGTCAAGAGATTGCACTGTTACTACCAGGTCAAATCTCCTGACCACCTAACAGCATAGAGGGTGATGTAAGTTTGGCCTAGAAACCTCCCACATCCTTACTCTTCCTTTGAAAAATAATTTCTATTGTGTCATTGTTGTGGTTGATGTGAGAACCCATTGCACTCCTATTTCTTCTTATTTAAATGTGTTGCTCAATTCTACTGTGAGCTATTTGATCAGCTCAGAACAAGATGTTACACTTTCAGATAGTCGTTCTGGTAAACAAGAGAAAGTTGTTTTGCTGTCTGTTAGAGTTTGAAAGTAGAATGCCAATTTCACTTAGTACTTTTCATGTTAGACGTAAGGTAGTGAAGGGTACTCAATGTAAAATGTGTACGTTTGTGAGTGCTCATGCACAGGATTGAGGGTTTCTACCTCTCTTTATGTGTGTGTCTGTGACAGTTTCCTCTCAAGATGTTAATTCCTCTCCTCCCTGTTGTTGTCATGCTTACACCAGCAGTACCTGCACCAGGGAGACGAAGACATATTGGTGTTAATGAAAAGCCCTCCTAAACTCTCCTCCCCGCATGAATGTTTAAACATGCTTGTCATAACATTCATTCGCTCACACATGACAGCTAGCATCTGCAGCTGCCTTGCTCGCCCTCAATATTTTATCATACCATCTCCCCTAACCCCACACTAGCACAATGGCTGTGTGTTAGCAAACTGAATTATAATGACTCAAAACAGGCTGTGTTCAGACTCACTGCCAGCACAGGCCATACATAATATATTCAGCAACACCACAGGTCTCATAATGGTACAATTAGTCGATCTTAAATATGCAAGAACGAGAGAAAGGCCAAATGAAGGAAATGTGGTTATACATAAAGGGAAAGAAAAACAGAAAAAGATAGAGATAAACAAAGATGATGAGAGAGAAAGAAAGACAGAAAGAAGAAGAAAGGAGAAAAGCAAAACAGAAAGCAAAGGGGAAAGTGTGTAAAGAAAGAAAGAAAAGATCAAAGAAGCAAAGAAAGAAAGAGATATCCTCATGTCCATATACAGTATGCTATTCAGAAGTCCCATAACACTGCAGGTCAGCAGTTGTGACCTTGGTGGTTTTGACAGAAGTGGTTCACCATGGTAACGGTTGGTCTGCAACCCTCAGAACACCCCTGCACCCCTCAACGCCCAACCATCCTTACTGCCTCTCTGCCAATTTGATTGGACGCACAATTGAAATGTCATGCCTCAGCAACACATGCACACGCACCAGATCAACCAGACTGAAACAGTGGGATGAAAGAACTGAGAGAATGAGAAGAAACCAGAGACAAAAGTAACACACTAAGAGGGGAGAAGGGTTTTAGTTGAGCTTTTATCACTGTAGTATTTCAGATAGAAGGAAAAAGTGGGGTTAACATTGTGTGGTGGACGAGGAGACCTAGGCACAGAGCATCAATGCAGAGAGGCTTGTCACAGCCACTGAATACAGAATCAAATGAATATTAATGCGGAACCAATTACCTCAGGGAAATGTTGTCTGTAGGTTAGCTTTGCTAACGCATGTGTCTCACCTTTAGCAAAGTGGAAGCAGTGGGGGGGAAAGCCTGGAGGGTGGACAGCACTGATGTATTCGTTTTCCTCCTAACAAGCTTGTCTACCCCTGCTAAAATAGAATTGTCCACAGCTCCTCCCCTCCTCTCTCCTTGTTTCACCTAGATGCAAACTGAAATTTTTTTTATGAATTATGGAGAGAATATATGATACACTTCTTCAGAAATGCCTATGGCTAAGAGGGAGTTAATATTGCCACCATGCCTGACAACGTTGTTTATTTGCAAAGATTTGATAAGCAGCTACAGTTATTGCTCCAATATTGGCTAACATTTTTTTTTCTATACCAAGCTTGGTTAAATAATAGAACTTTTGAACATAAGCCAATAAACAAAAATGTGCTTTTAAAGTCCCTTAGGATCAAATTTTCATTTATTTTCAACAATGAAAAAATGCCCCCATCTTTCCCTGTATGCAGCAGTTTTGAGGCTCTGTGGTGGTGACATGTGTACTATCTTGTTGTTTGAGCAGCTTAGCACAGTGCAGTAGTGATCTGTACAGGTCTCTAGCTGCTGCTGATCTGCATAAGTGACTGTGCCACACTTAAAGCCGCTGGCTCCTTAAAGCCCCTTCTAAATCAGTGTTAAAGCCTTGATAATAGACCTCACTGACCAATTGATTGGCCTTCATATGTTTACAGCTCACTTTAATTGCCCCAAAAATACCATTTATCAGCCATGTGTGTCCATGTATGTATGTATGTGTGTGTGCAAGCATGCCTGTCCATCGACAAAAAGGCCTATTGATTTATCAGCATCAGGATTTGTCCCGTTCACGTACATAAAACCCCTGCGTATGTGCTGTTCAAAATGGGAAATGGCCCCATTGATTCCCTTAAGTTGGAGCCCAAATGCTAAAGATTTTTGGATAAGCTTTCTCATTATTTAAGCTGAAATCAATAAGGGAGAGCATGGGTCTAATGAATGAACGGGCCACAGATCAGATGGGGTGTGCTCATCCCTGGCCTGTCCTAGTCGATCTGTGTGGGTGTATGTGAGTGTGTGTGTGAGAGAGAGAGGGAGAGTCAGAAAGAGAGAGAGAGAAAGAACCTGACTATTTGTATATCACAAACCTTTTTCTTTGGCACTCACAAAAATTCACACTGTAGGTCCATCTGTGTCTTTATTTCTTTCTATTCATTTGACCCATTGCTGTTTCATTAAATTCCTTTTGTTCTTGTTCCACATTGTTCCACAACCTCAAGTGCCTGAAATTTGACAAAAACATACAGTATCAAATTCAGTATTGGCAGTAATATTTGACATTTTTTGTTATAATTATTTGTTATTGTTATTATTGAACCGTTTCCCATCACACACTCTCTGTCTCTCTGTAGCTGAAGGTCAGCAGGAAGCAGGTGGAGCGACAGAACAGGGAGCTGTCAGAATTTCACCAGAAGGAGGGGACACTTCTCTCTGAGGTACGGTAAACATTCACATGTCACGCGTCATTCATGTGTGTCACTGTTGTCTTTACATTCATTTAGCTGTGGTTCCCCTCTCATCCTTAGTTTGAAAATTGACTCCACAGCCCGAAAAAAAAAATGGAAATGCAATGAAAATTCATCATCTGGCCTCATCTGGCCTCATAAGGCCCAGTTTCCCCATGGGGGTCAGTGTAGTTTGAGCTTATCTTTTTGCTTAGACCACATCCAAGGGGGAAATACATTATAAAATAAAACATATACAACAGCAATACCTACTACTGCAAGTGATCATGGAAGCGACCCAGGAGTGAAGATTTAAAAAATATAATAATTCAAAACCTACAAATGAAATCTAGATTAAACATAAATCTGCATGGGAATATAATATGCATGTGGCTGAATCTCTATGTGTCAGCCAGTCAGCCAGAGACAAATACACACACACACACACACACACACACACACACACACACACACACACTCGCATACAGAACCTACCCCTCCCAACCCCTTTGGCCGACTTTTTGGTTTTTCCACTTTCCATTCTTTCCACTCTTCTGAAATATCAAAACGATACAGAGTGGTGTATCTCTAGGAAATCGTTTTTGGCTGAGCGTGCAGACACTGCCTTTCAAGTACATTTACCAGACAACTGCTAAGAGTTTCACTTTGCGGTTTGGCCAACTCAAAGAATTAACTACATTAATTAGCTACAGCTGATATTGCAGACGGTTGTCATTTCAGCTGGTGAAACTGACAATCAAAAACTACAAATGAGAAGCCTGCAGATATTTGAAGTTGATAATAAATTGATAATATTGTATCCATTAAATATAACATACATGTGAAGTGAGCTACTTAACAACTATTTAGTGGATTTCTGCTATGTGACTTCAAATAAGAAGAACAATGAGTAATTTGTGCATATCAACAATATCAACAAAGAAGGAGACTCTGGAGTGCAAATATCACTAACAGCCTAATTTTTCAAATAGTAAACTCCCTGTCCTTTCCCCAACTCCCCTCTAAGGTGTCCCGCCTTTTCAACTCATAAATATGGAAGGCGAAAGATGATGAGATTCACGGACAAGAAAGGAATCAAAATCTATTGTTGCGTGTCCTTTTCCCCGTGTAAAGTTTGGATTAAATGTCATACATTAGCATGTGAACTTTTAAATGAGCTTGTTTGCTCTCCGCGGTGTGGGGCATGTAAATACCCATCTTGAGTATGGAATGGTGCTTAGTGGGGGGTGGGGGTTCACAAGAATTGGGAAGTGTAGGACGTATTTGAGTGTTACACCGGCAATTAGGCCGTAGCAAGGGATTGGAGTACCAAACAGCTCTATTGACTGGTTGCGTTTAGCTGGTGTTCCACACCTGAAGTGGCAGATTGTGGCAGATGGGAAAGCTCCCTGATGGCTATGGCTTCTGGTGATTTGAGGGAAGGAGATGATTGACAGGCACTCCCAAAACGAGATGATTGACGCGCACTGTCAAAATGAATCTACTCATGGGCATATTCAGGTGTGAGTGGAAAGAAATGTATGTGCGCAAATACGTATGGATAAGGGTACATTGTAACCTTGGTGGAGTGTAGCTCTGAGATATTGACCATCAAATATTTCACATATCAGCTGCCTTAAGTCTTATGTACTTTAAAGTTCTGTACTATTGTTCTATTTTATTTTTAGTATTTAACTCCCAGAGATAGTCTATAAATATAAGCATATAGCAATGATAATATGTAACGTATAAATATATCCCTAAATCAGTTTTGTCAGACAGAACCTTATGTTTCTGAGCTCACAATGTGTCATGATGATGCACATGTGTGTCTGCATGCGATAGTAACAAACACCATTCTATATTAGCACGTTTTTTTCATTGACTATGATTCTCTTTGTTTTAAAATGCGAGGCTGCTTATTTATTGACATAATTTCCTCTCAGTGAAGGGCTTGTGTCTCTAAAACACATTAAAATCATAATGCAATCTTTGCTAACCCAGGAGCAACGTTATTGTTCTATTATACTCACTGAACAACAGCATCCCAGCCTGTTTATCAATCCAATATCTCATAATGTGCTCTCTGCCTGGTCATTTTGAATATAAAAAGATCTCACACTGTTATTGTACCATATTTCCTATATTTAGTATTAATCTCTTGTTCTGACATGAATCTGACACATCCAATATGATATCTGATTTGTTGTTGGGGTTTTTTTGTTTATTTTTTTCATGGTCTCCAGGTGATATTGGATACATGTGCAGAGCTGGTATTATGTTGGCTGTTTAATCTGGGTATAAAAATGATTTAGTGTGTACTCAGCACGCTGTGTCATTGACTAGCTTTAATTTCACTGCAAGGGTGGGCTTTATTACTCTGCTACTCTCCAAATGTGTGTGTGTGTGTGTGTTTGAGAGAGAGAGAGAGAGAGAGAGAGAGAGAGAGAGATTTGTGTGTTTTCATGCTCGCTAGTGTAGCAGCTTGCCACACCTGTGCACACACATACACTTGTGCATATCTCTGTATATCTCTCCATGCCTGCTGTATATCCAGCATCTTCAGCATGTAATTACCATTCAATGGAAGAATCAACTAAACCAACACGTGGAACAGCTCTCACATCACACTCAGGCCAAACTGGTGGTCCCAGTGCAAGAAACAGAGGGGCTCCACTTTGCTGTGACAAACCTTACTTCTGATCAAATGCTACAGAGCCATAATCATGTTTGTGCCACTGAATTCTTTAACCTTTTCATGACCCCGCTGAATGCCAGCGGCCCAATCATAGAACCTAATTGAATCTGCTCGGCGGCGCCCCCCCCGACTGATGAAAAAATAGAATTGGAGGTGAAAAATGAATACAGCAGCAGAGAGAGAGAGAAGGAGGGAGGTGATGCTGGTGGTGGTGGAGGGAGGGGGTCGCACTGCAGTTTTATAAATACACAGATGTGCTCACAAACACACACCCAGACACGTACACACAGTCACACCTTTTTCAATTCCGCAGGAAAATGGGGAGTGGAAAATGACAGAGAGAGAGAGGGAAAGAGAAGGAGGGAGAGAGAGAGGTTGGGCCCAGGTTTCTCATTACCCCCTCGGCCCATTCGGAGGATATTCCTATAAGATAATCTGATTTATTTGCAATTTTCCTTTAAGCGGCTTAGTGTTTACCTCCAAGATTAATATTTTTCTCTGTTATTAATATCAGACTGTAATTAGGAGTGATGTGTCTCGCTCTGCATAGTTTCGTGGCCGCCAGGCAGCTAGCTGGATGAAACTCTTGTTGCGACTCTGTGATCCAGTTTCACAAGACAAAAAAAGAGAAAAGGGAAGGAAGTTTTAAAAGGAGGAAAGAGGCTGCAGGGTGGGGATGTAGAATTACAATTGCGGCATACCTGTCTTTGTGTTTACGGGTATGTGTATGTGGGTGTGGGTGCAGGACCGTACGAATATGTGAATGTGTATTTCTTTAGTTTATGTGCACGTGTGTGACAGTGTGATGGTCCCCTCTGATTGATAAGGTGTCTGTGCCGGCTGCAGATTGCTCTTGCTGATTGCTTCTGAGAGCTCCAGCTGATTTATAATCAGAGCAGGATGAAGGATTGAGCTGTGGATTGCTTATCTGTTTAGCCCCCTCACAACATAAACTGACAAATTATCATGTTGAACACATAAACACACACGCAGACACACACAAGCACGTGAAAGAAAAAAAAAACGTAATAACGGGACCTTATTTCTTATTAAACACACACAGACACACTTAAACATACTTTTGCAGACACACACACACACACACACACACACACACACACACACACACACACAGTGGCCACACAGTTTACAAGCAGGTTTATTCATCAGCACAGTCACATTTTCATGATTGCCCAAAAGAGTGCAATCAGTCTCATTTGTTTACATGTCAGTATCAGATATATGTAAGTCAAGGTAAGTTGCAATTAACTTGTTTTATGCAGTTACACTTTTAATTAGCTCCATGCTGAAGAATTATTTGGAAGGTTCTGTAGCACGTGGTTGTTCTTTTTTGTTTTGTTTTTTGACATGCACCTCTTTGCTGCTTATTTTACCTGATATTTAACTGCGTTTCTTTGCGCATAATCACATCCCTAATATCTGCACTGTGGGAAGAGTGGCTACAACGAATACACATATTTTTATTGTACCATGTGAAGAGATTATGCTTGTGTTTAAAATGTTATATTTATATTGTATAACTAAAATAGGTGTTTGTTGTTTTCAATAAAGAGGTTGGCATATTATGTGAGACTAATTCCACTTGGCAAGCCAGAGTAAAAGCCAGCAGGTTTAAATGCTGGCAGGTTTAGTATGCCCTATGGCACTGTGACAGCTCTGTGTGTGTGTGTGTGTGTGTGTGTGTGTGTGTGTGTGTGTGTCTGTCTCTGCGTCTTTCTGTCTTTCTTTCCCTTCCCATTCTTACTTGTCTGTCTGATTATCTGTTACTTTCTCTCTTTTCACCACAGTTGTTTGTAAATGCACAGTGACAGAATCACGAAAGAAACACAAACACAAATACAGGAGCACTTGGCATGCACACACACACACACACACACACACACACACACACACACACACACACACACACACACACACACACACACACACACACACACACACACACACACACACACACACACACTCACACACTGACGAATGGCAGCAATTAGATGGGGAAACCAAGCATGTGAGGACAGAGGAGCGCTGAGGGGCTGCAACCGCTGTATGGAACGTGTGTGTGTTGTACATGTTGGTGTGTATTTGGAAGATTTTTATCCCTCTAAAGCACCATCCATCTGTCTAAATATCAACACTGTCTCATATGTCACCGGACAGTGGCTGTGGTGGGGTGCAGTTTGTTGTGGGGCGTTTGCAATCAAGGACCAAATAAGAAAAGGACTGGACTACAACCTTATCATTTTGCAAAAATGTATTGCTCATGGGACTAAAGCTGGAACATAATCGCTTTTGTATTTGGCAGCAGCCACACTTCTGTACAAAAACATTAGGAAACGGTACGGACAGAAATGAACAGAACAGTAATTTCTGTTTTCTCTTGTTTCTGTACCATGTCAGCCTACTGAGTTTAACCCATTGACAATGAGACCTTGAGCTTACTCAGCTCTTCTGATCGCTGCCCATTGGAGGAATAACATTCTTACTCCAGTCAGAGCAGCAGTCACTTCTCATCTTCCCTTTTAATGTGAGAATTCATCTTTTCAAGAAATTCCTCACAGCACCCTCTTCTCTCTAAATCAATGACATCTCTATCTACTCCAGTTGCTATCTAATAAACAAATCTCTATCCTTACCTAGCTCTGTATCTTTCCTAGGATTTTCCTGCATTTATTGAACATTTCGATGGCTTTTTATGTACATGTCATCACAGACATAATGTACAGGTAATATGGTCTTGTCTCTTTCAGACCATACAGGAAGCCTTTCTTTTATCTCCTATTTCATATTTTCCAATCCTGCTTTAGTGCTGGATGAGATGGCGCTGCCGAATTGCATATTTGAAAGTCGCTATTCATACCATACAGTAGTCAAGTAATAGAACAAAGTCAAGTCAAGCCAGATTTATTTATATAAAAAGACACATTGTAAAAACACTTTAATCAAGGTACATCAGGAGCTGTGTGCATAACAAACATCTTAAAACAAACTCATATTGACATAGTGACTTGTTTCCCAGGCTTTACAGATGTGAAGAGGGCTACATAGAATCCAACTTTCCTCAAACATATCATGTGTCTGTCAGTTTTTTTTTTTTATTCCAAGTATTTGTTGAGGGTGTGATGTGTGTGAGAGCACATTTGTGTGGGTTTGTGTTATTAACGGTTTCGCCTTCATGCCAACTTTTTGCACGTCTGATTTATTCTCTTCTCTGTGGGATTGTGAGGATTTTACAAGCAGGTGTATGTGTGGGTGTATGTAGATTTGTATTTATGACCAGTGGAGATGTGTGACACAGCTACTGATGAATTACTTCACTTCTGATTGCTTACATCACAAATCATCTCCATATTGTAACCCTTCTCATGCAAATAAATGGCACCCCATATGTGTGTGTGTGTGTGTGTGTGTGTGTGTGTGTGTGTGTGTGTCTGTGCGTGTCTGTGAGAAGGAGTGAGAGAGAGGGCATGAATACATGTGTCTACAAAATAATGCAGGCTGTAATTTACATAACTAAATGTACACTGTGAGTCCATATATGTAGCCCATGTATAGTATCTATGTGTGTGAATGACTAAGTGTGTGTGTGTGTGTGTGTGTGTGTGTGTGTGTGTGTGTGTGTGTGTGTGTGGTAATCCTGTATCGCTGGCGAGCTCATTTCTCTCAGAAATCAAAGTTAAATGGGTCATCTATCATGAGAATATGTGACTGGGACACTTGTCTCTGCCACGTGTGTGTGTGTGTGTGTGTGTGTGTGTGTGTGTTCAAATATGCACACAAATGCAAGGTGTGTGGTGCAAGGGCAGCGTATGTGTGCTTCTGCAACTGTGTGTACCCTCTTGCTTGTGTGCATATGTCTGTGTGTGTGCATGTGTCTATGTGGCGGCCACTTGTCTTTTTCCTGCGCCATGATTAATGGTTTACATTGGGCTGTTCAGCCATGCATGTTTCTTGGTTTATCGTTTTATGCTGTCTCCAATTAAAGCTCCATAACTTGAGTGATGGCTTCACAGCAGTGTCCATCAATAGAGGCCATCAGCGGCCTTATGCATTCAGGATGTGGAAGCCACACACTAAATAATATCCTCTTGTGTCAGAGCCACTGGGCATTCCATGTATGTGAACATGCAGATATCTGTGTGTGTGCGTGCACATAAAGTGTAAAATATCGATTTTAACTGATCTAACCAATAACCCTTTCAAGTAAATCTTTTACTTCTTAAAATCTTATCTTAAAACAAATGAAGTAAATTGTCAGAGGGGTAAACTAATACCACTTTTTTATCTAATCAATATCAATCATCAAGTAAGCAATCAATTAATCATCCCGAACAAGTGGAATCTTCTCATCTTAATGGTTTCTTTCTTTCTTTTTTTGACATTATAAAGAAAGCAAAACTGAAAGTCTTGCAGTCTGTGCATGCATACAGAATTTAGCATCTTTGTGTCACCATGTGTGTGTGGAGGCCTGTCTGTGCCAGGAAAGTGGAAAGTGATACATACATCTGGACGTGAGAGTTTGTTCGTGTGTGCACCACACAGGCATGCACGCGCCGCGCAATATCATTTTACGCAATATTATTTCACGCAATATTATTTCTCATATAGCTGTAATAACATTAAGCCGATATGTTGATTATACTGTTGGCAAACAGCAGCCTGCTGATTGGGTTAGCATATTACCTTATATCACATCTCTCCATTCATCCCTGTGTTTTTTTTTTATTGCCCTCATTTTTCCAAATCACTTCCCACTTCCCCAGTTTCCAGGGCGAGGTTCCAGGCTATGCAAGCAGGTGATGTGGAGTAATATGATGATGGGACGGCACAACAATGCAAGAGAGGAAACGCTAAAACCTGAGAGCAGCTGTAGGACAAAGCTTAGTGATAGGATAGTGTTAACTTGCGTGCAAATACAAGGATTAATAAATATTTAATCACACTGACAAAAACACAAATGAGCGCACACAGGTGATGGTTTCTGGTCAGCATGTGTTTTGAATAAAGGATAAAGTAAAGGTTGTGCAGATAAATAGCGTGTGATTTAGTGAAGACCCAGAAGTAGGGGGGTAGGGAGGCAGAGAGATATTTCAGAATGGGCTCCTCAAATTGTTAGAGAGAATGATATTTCATTTGCAGCCGGGACAATGAGTGATGACACCCATGGTGTGTTTCTGTCTGTGTGTGTTTGTGTCCACATGTGTGCACACTTTAATGACTGAGTGAGTATTTGCACATAGAATACACACACAATGTTATATATACATATATATGTATATATAAATTGTACAAACTGCAGGATTGCGTGTGTGTTTCTTCTCTGTGTGTCAGTTACCTCTTTAATATCAGTCTCTAAGTGGTAGAGCTCAGTGGCAAAAATCACTAGAAAACACACTACAGCAATATAGATTCACCTCTTTTCTCATTCTCCCTGGCCAACGAGTACACACAAACATATATATATACACTCAAACACAGACTTCATTATTAACTAGCAGGAAAAAAAACACTACACAAAACACCACAGGCAATATTTATGGTATGGTGAAACAGAGACTTTTGTTGCTGTTTGGCTCTTAACACAGCAACATGAGCATGTCTAACTGTCAAGATGGGAAATTTCACTGCAAATTACTAATGGTGTTATTCGATATTTGTACCACATGTGCAGGTAATGATTTAGCCATGCGTAGTGTACTGTGGGACACACAGGCAGTAAATGGAAAAAAGATAACAATAACAATAACTCACATCAGCCATTCCTAATATATAGGCTGCTACACCATGTCATGGCTATATGACACTTGGAGAAAAATGAGCTGTGGTTATCTGGAAATTAAAAAAAGGTACTGATTTAATATTCAGCAGTGGCTGAAGGGGCTGGGGGAAGGGAAAGGCGAACCTATGGATGGGGGAGGGGGGTGATGGCTATGAGGACGGAGAGAATTAATCAGTGGTATCATCTCCATGGGAGTTTAGCTAACCACCGACCTCAGCGCTTTATTAGCCTATGAGGGAGCTTCCTCTGTAGCTACTGCCATAACAAACCAAGCCCACCAAATCACCAGGCACATACACTTCCACACAAAGACACACACACACACACACGCACACAGAGATCACACATCAGACTTACAAGCCCTTCACCTTCAGACAAGCCCTGTGTCATCAAAAATCCCACTCTGCTATGTTTGTGTGTGTTTGTGTATGAGCATGCATGTGTAGACTCAAGCATAACGTATGCTTGTATGTACAGTATAGTCTGAGTTCATACTGTCCATCCTTATGCATATGGGCAATATCTGCATTGTCTATTGTGTGTGTGCAGAGTGCCGCTCATAACTGATTCTTCAGTCAATTTTCACAATACAGGATCTTTGCGTGAAGACAATAGACAAGCACAGAATTGAGATGGCTGAAAATGCCACAGCTTTGTCTACAGTTTATGACAGTGAATTAAAATGAACCACCGACTGTGTTCCAGTCCGAGGCCAAAATGGAGTCTATGAGGGGCGAGCTCAGCACCTTATTTGATAGGAGGATGGCGGAGAAAGAGGCGAGGATGAACCAACTAACTGAAGAGCTGAATGCAGCGAGACAACAGGTAAGACTGCAAGTGTACATAAACACATGCTTCAAATGCTTTTGTTGTTTGTATTCAATTTATAAAAGATGTATTAAATGTATAAAGATTTTGGTTTAATGTTACATGTTACAAATTCTTAAATGAATGTATCCTGTTGTTAGATTGGCAAAATTATTATTGCTGCTTACCCAATAATATTATGTTTGTGAATGTAGACTGCCAAGTATTGGGACCAGTGGACAAAGACAAACTCAGTACTTTTCACATGCAGCTCAGAATTCTTTTTTTTTTTTTTGTCATACACCCAAATACACACATGAATGTATAATATTGAAAATATTTGGCTGACATTATTGGTTGACCTCTGGATTCTGTCAGTAAATGTAACTATGCTATCATAGTGTTTCAATAAATTTTCCACCCACCTATTTTATACCCTTTCAATTATACAGATTACCAATGCTGCTAGAGCTTATTGAACTGCACTTTTGATTCAAAGGCACATCGGCCCATTGAGGCACAAGCACTGACAGAAATACACGCACAAACACACAAGTACACAGCACTTGATCTGCATACCATTATGCTTTTGATCAAATGCCAAGGTTTCACTAAGAAAGACATCAGAGTCAAATGGAGCGAACATGTACACAACACCTGTAGGATTTGTGTGTGTGTGTGTGTGTGTGTGCCTGTGAGAGAGGCAGCTGTGAAATCTGCACCTGTTTAATTGAATTAGCCTTGTTAATGTATTCATACTGGCTGCCAAAAAAGCGTGGCTTTAATGAGCTTGTTAGACCAATTAGTTAATTAATTGTCTGTATAGCAGAGGCTTCCCAAAGAGCTGTGTCTTCATTATCTGATGGCTGCCGCCTGTTGGATCATTGAATGAGAGCTGATAATGCATTGCTGTCACACTGCACTCGTGTGTGTGTGTGTGTGTTTCCTCAAATGTCACATATTCCTAAATATATGTGTGTATATATACTGTATATGTGGTTCTTTTGGGTGCAAAGACAGAGGTATGTGCATGAATGCTTGTGTATATGTATTTGTCTGTCTGTGTGTGGTATACTCAGAATATGGCGGCCAATATCAGTGTGCATATTGCAGTGAAGGGTTATGTGGGGGCCGTCACTCCCACAGGTAAAGACAGAGCAGTCCTCCTAGCCACTTTCTAATCTCTCTTTTATTAGAAGTTAATATCTCGCCTGCTCTTTCTCACTCCACACTCCCACCTGCTTAGAAATGGCCCCGCTCCATCTTTTTAATTCAATTATATTAGCCACCCTCTCTCTCTCTCTGCCCATAACTCTGCAACTCACATCTCTTTCTCACACTCAATCTCTCTCTTTTTTCTCCCTGTCTCTTCCCATCTCACCCCTCCTTCCTTTGTCCTCAAATGTTCCATTTCTATTCGTAATCCTAGATGGAGGATAGACTTTGGCCAATCAAGGATTTGCGCAAGCCGCTCTCCCTTTCTCCTTTCCTCTGCCTTGGTGGCAAAAACATATGATGGCTAGGAAGAGAGAATAAAAGAAAGGAGGCAGGAGAAGGAGAAGGGGGAAGAGGCAGGGGGGCAGGAGTTAAGGGGAGGACCCCAGGGGTGAAACTTTAATTGCTAAAGTAATGAGACTTGATCAGATTGAGGTTTCTCTCTCAATAGGGACTCTTACTCTTTCACTAATATGAAAGTCCAAGGCTTAAGCTCTAATTTGAAATAAAATCACAAATCTGATATTCTTTTTTCAGGACTTCCAGCCAAGGTCCTATACTCCCCCACTGGAGAATTAAGACTTTACACAGACCACATGGGAACCTTTAATCATCTCTGATGGTGGCAGATTTGGAGATGAGAAATGTCACTGTAATGTATTAATTATGTAACAATATTATGGAGTTCTGAAAGTCAGTGCTGTAAAGACCTTGGGCTATAGGAGGGATTTTGACAGACATTGTGATCTTTAACTAGCTGGATAGATAGCAGTGACCATGCCGTTGGTGGGGTTGTGGAAAATTCAATATACTGTTTGATTATTTGAGTTGAGAATACTAGTTTCATAAGAAATTAGAACTAATGATATAAGCAAAAATATTAGATTTTTGAGATACCCTTTTTGCAGACCAGTAAGTAACAGAACTGCTGCAGAAGATTGTTGTGATTTTTATTATCTGAACATGCCAGATTACAATTGCAAAAAGTTACAGATTACAGATTATCACTATTTGATCTTCAAGCACCAACATAAGAGTGACCAGATCATCGGAAGACTGTCACAGCTCTGAGTATAGCGCTGGTAATAAAACTCAAAAAGTCACAACATTACTAGTGATTATACATTTTCCTATTTGTTATCTTGCAGGCACTTGGCCATGGGAGAATCCAGGCTGCCATTGTTTAAATATTCACACACTGCTGCATCAGCCATTAAATCATTAGATTCCTTTTGCACTCACTCACATTAGTTAGCCAAATCAAGCTACAGTACATAACTTTAATTAAGATGACACTGACTAATAAGTATTTATATTTATTACAGTGTTCTCCATATTTACTCTTGTATGTATCTCGTCTTCACATATAGTTGAAATCTATCACATCCTTACCAACCTTGTTAATTGACTAATCCTGATTTGACTCCTTAATTTAGATACATATACATAAATTTTTTACAGCTGAGATGTCAAAACCGTGATGCTCAATATCTGAGGCTGCACTCCACGCAGATACAAACATATAATTCCACATTCTTAAAGTGTTAGTTCTGCTTAATGGTTGACCAGATTATTCTAAATACTCTGCTTGGACCCTGCTCTCTACAAGATGCTTTTCACATGACATATGTGAAATACTCTCTCATGAAATACCAAGGGGAATTTGAGAATGGCCTGTTAAAATGTGAAACACTGAAGTAACCAATCGTGTAGTTTACCTGACACATCCAGTGAAGAGACAAACACATTTAGATTTTCCTGAATGTTTTTGAAGTTATCTATTGATGAAAATGTTTAATTGTGGTTTACTTTTATGTGTAGGCCTATGTATGCATCTGACCTGTCCCATATAGCTTTCAGTTTAGCAAAATACTTTAAATGATTTTGTTACACTTTCATTCTTTACAAAAACAAGTTCTCGGCAAAACAATGGGCTGGAGAGTGCTGCACACAAGGCACAGCCACAGTGTATAGACATATAATATTTCTCATGTTCAATGTTACAGACCAAATCACGTGAAAAGTGAAATGATAGTAGATACTGTTGTTGTGAATGTTAAAATCTGAACAGGTAAATGATGGGTGGGTTTTTAATAACTAAAGTTACTTATTAAAAGAAGGACTAAGGCCCTGCTTTCTTGTGAGTATTTGCACTCACTGAGCACTCACAGCGGTAACTAGCAGTACCTTAGACCCCAGTAGTACCTTAGACTTAAGCTTATTTTTTAAAATACAGATCCTCAAGTATATGCTTTGCACACATGTTAAAAACATAAAATGATATGGATTGATGGTGGCAATTATAGAAATATTTTTCTGTAATATTTGGATATGTTGTATATTAGGTCTATTGCTTAAGAAATCTGTTGTGTTTAATAGCATGAATTGTAGTCAAGTACAGTAAAACAGTAGCTGAATTTTAGGAGATATCACTGCTCTAACTTGGTTTGACATTGACCATAATATTTAAAATGCGTAGAATATGTGGTCTTTTGCTTCATCTGAAATCCCTCTTGCACTATAGATGGGTTAACATAAAGAAGATGAACTTTTACCCACTTATGTAATGTTGAACTTGGCTGAAGCACTGAAATTCACACATTATTGTCTCAGTTTTGTAAAACTTATTTTATTTCCCAATAGTCACACTAAAATTGGTGCAATATCCAGATGAAAGAGTCATTTTAATTCAGTGTCGCAATACGGGCTGCCCCATTGCTTATAATTGTTACCATCCATTAGCCACGCTGTAGCTGAGTTAACTGCATAAAAGACCACCTTTAGCTCGCTGTAACAATACGTTGGATGATACATATACTGGATAGTCTGGAGAGCTCAACGAAGGAGGCAGAGGTGGGCTGTGTCAGTGCCAACACACAAGTCCAGAACCACAGTCTGCTGATAGCGGAGGTGACGAGGGAGCTTGAGAGAGATCAGAAGTTAAGAAGGATGCTGCACTGTAGGTAATCACTGTGTGTGCGTTTGGTTATATCTGCATGTGGTCTTCCTGTCTCAAAAATCTTAAATCATCCAGTCTGATATTGTAAAGGTGTGTACTTGTACGTGCATGTGCATACAAATGCGTGTGTATATGTTAATGTGTTGTGTGTTTGTATGTGTGTTGACTGTCTGCAGAGCCTCCTTACTAATCTAACACAGGGCTCATTTAACACAGTGCTAATGAATACGGGCTTTGATTTGGCTAGGGGTTCTGAACCAAAGGCCCACACACACTCACATTCATGTTTGGGGTGAGGAGTTCAACCACTGTCTGCTTCCTTAGAAATAATTAGTCTCTTTCCCCCAATAATTACTCAAGCACTAATTTATGTACACAGCAACAGTTATTTTGTTTTAGTTTTTATGTATACATCAATAATATTCTGTCTTACTGAAAAATAATGGTGCTGTAGGTGATGAGTTACAATTAAAATTTCTGAGGTTGATGATAAGAATAATGATGGTACTATAAATTTCAAATAACAAAGGTTAGACTAGAGTTTGAATGATTGTCAAACAAAAAATCAGACTAATGGACCTTGCACAAAACATGATGAAGCTGTTGTTTTCACATTAAATTATCTTTAGTACATCTGCTAACAACATTGTTGGACAGACTTCCCACAGTGATCAGTTAGAACCGGTGCTCTAGAGATCTGGTGCACATAAGAGGCTATTACAAGATCTTTGGCACGCGATATTTTCTTGTACTAATTACTGCGTACAAGAAAACAAAAAATTGAAAAAGAAAATGAATACTTTTGTTTGGCCTTTTGGTGTTTGCATAGACACAAAGCAGGTAAAACCTACAGGCAACAGTAATAGTATAGTTGTAAACAGTATGTGTATGTACAATACAGACTGTTCTGTTGTCCCTGTGTGTGTGTTAGATGAAAGAGAGAGAGGAGCATGTAAGGCATCTGGACCAGGATGCGGTTGGTTTGCGAGCCACACAGGACTCTCTGAAGAGAACCTTGGCTATAAAGGAGAAACACACACAACAGCTGGTCCAAGACAACACACAGCTCAAGGAAAGCCTGGCTTCACTGCAGAGCAAAGTAAGTAACACGCTCTTTCTCACGCACACACAAACACAAATGTCCTCCACCTCCCTCGGTTGTTGGCGGTTCTTTCGAGATACACATACACACACATACACACAGAGGAGAGGAGCTCTCTCTTAAATATGGAACAGAATTGGGCAACCTTCTCTAAATCAAATCCAGTCAGGTACATCGGGGAATTCTCCTCATTTTTTACTTCCTTCACAGTTAATCATCCGTCCTTCTTCCCCTCCTCCTCTGCCTTCCCTCTCGCGCCCTCTCTCCATATTTAATAACTCATCGCCACCATCTTAGCGCCGCAGAGGGTTGGCTCGTTGTACAATAAAGAACCATGTTCATATGAATATCACTAGCCAAGAGAGGGACCAAGAGTGGGGGAGGGGTTAATTTTGTTAAAATGTTTCTTTATTTTGTCCATTCATTATTTTTCCTCAGATAATTCTTTCTTGCTTTCTTTATTTCTCTCTTTCTGGTCTTTCTTTTTTTCTCTCATCTCCCTTGTCCACTCTCGCCCTCGCCCCAATGAGAACCAATGGTAATGTATGGGAACATTAAAGAGTCATACGCATGATGAATGGAATGGCCTTTAGGTTTCTCTCGTTGTCCTTTCTTTTCATTCTTTCTCCCACTGTATTTCTTTCTCTCCTTCTTTTCCTCCCCCTCTCGGCCCTCTAGGTATATCAGAGTGGCGCGTGGCAGTGATGTGTTTTAGGCTTAAATTAACCCATTTACTGTGTCCTTGACCAAACCAAGTCATTCATCTGCTACTAGTGTTTTAGTGGTGCGGGTGCCTGCCAGCCACCTAAACAAAGTATATTCAACATAAAGGCATGTTAGTTACTTGACTTAGGGAACACTTGAAACACTCTCAGATGCCAACTTTATGCCCACTAACACTAACTTCATTTTCCTGTTAGTTTATTGAAAACATTTGTGTATTCTGGAAGTGACAGCAGATTAAATGTGATCATTTTAACAATTTCATCTTTGCTGTTCTGGGGCTCACTTTGCATACTTTCAATGTCACAGGTCTGGTTTATAATTGTCTGTTTTCCCTTTTCTTTTACCGATGTAAAGGTTATTTGTATCGGTATTCAAATTAATTTGTCAACACAAGGAGTTACACATACAGTTAATACTGTTAGAGTTACACAGTGAGTGCACGATTGACTTGAAGCTGATGGACACACCTAAACAGGAGCTCACATACAGTATAGTATAGACAAGATACACTGTGAATGATAAAAGATGTAACACTACTATTTATACTTTTACAGCCTAAGTATTATTAGTAACAGATCAGATATTTTGAATAGCTTACACCAGTACCCATTTAAAACTTGTCATCCATTCCAGGGGTATGTGTACATATGGCACCATTATTTTGGTGTACATAGAACAGTGCAGGAGCCAAGCTAAAAATCTAGAGTGAGGAAGTTGCATTAAAGAAATGTGATGTTCCAAGGACCCAAGGTTTAAGAAACACTAGTCTACAATTAGTGTCCTACGACTTTATGATGTAGTCAAGCAGTTTTATTGGTCCTGAGTCAAAGCAGTAACTGTAGGGTTCCCCAGCTTGGCACAAAGCCTTTATGATGTTCCTTTTCACTGCTATGGAGACAGAGTGGAGGCAAATGTCCCTAAATTATACTTTCATCTCCTTCTTCTCCTACTTGTATCTTGTTGTAACGCTTCACCCATTCTTCTCCTTGTTGTGCCTCTCCTCCTCAGCTGTCTCTACAGCTGCCTGCCTGCCTGTGACTGTCCCTCTCTCAGCCTTTGGAGAAGGTTCAAACCAGACACACTGTACTTACTCTTCATCTCTCTCCCTTTCTTTCTATCTCTATCTCTGCTCACCCCTCAGTTACAAACCAGCCTGAACACGGAAAGACAACAGAGGCAGCAGATCCAGGATCAGCTGCACCATGCCAACAAAGAGATGGAGCGTCTGCAGTTGGAACTGACACATGTGCGTCGCACCACTGAAAAGAAGGTAATTGGTTTCTTCCTCAAGGTCTATATTTAAATATTAAATTATAAATTCTTGCAAAACCTTGCTTGTCCAGCTTTGCTGTTTTATTGTAACACTTGCACATTTGACTCCCCTGTTGTTGGCCATGTATTGTTGACACTGATACATTATCAGCGAGTTCGCTTGCTTACAAGGTCAAGAAACATTTTCTACACAAAGTGGACAATGTCAGGAAAAATGGTTAAATTGAAAATATGCGATTTCTACAGGATGGAGATGAAATATAATATTCACATTAATGCAATGCAGTGTCTTTCCCCACAATGGGGCTGATAAGAAGGTTCGCTCAGGTGAGGGATTCATTTAAATATTCAATTTTCAAATGTAATATTCACTGTGACAGGCATTGTCTATTATTACAATGGTGCTGATAATAAGGTTTTAGATAATGGGTAATGGGATGTTCTGATATTTAGAGCCTTATTAAAAACACACACTTTTGATGAAGACAGACTTGACAAAAATTTTGATTATTCTGCTAAAATGGCCTTTTTTTCAGCCAGAACTACAGAAAAACTCAAAAATCTCATATTGATTTTTAGCCTTTTTTATCTTCTGTTCTTTCTGTGATGTACCAAAAACATATGTTAGTGCTTAGTGGTTTGTATTTAACCTTCAATTAACCAGGGTGGAAAAGATACATTTTACTAAACCATTGGTGAATTAAGGGCATGGATTTGTAAAAAAAAAAAAGGGAAGTAGCACATGAGGTTTAGTCCTTTTCACTGGCAAGTCTCTTCACTGACAATACACATTTCTGAATACTTTTGGGGTTAGAGTTAAGGTCACTATTTTGTCACTATTTTGTTGGCTATTGTTACAACAGTCACCCATTGCACATTTAAAAGTCCTCATGCTCTATAGCTCATGTTATATGACAGTGGCTTTGGTACTGTAAAATAACCTATTTTAACTGAACTTTTTAGAGCATATTTTTGACCTCTTGTAAGCAAACTGTTGCACTGGGATTTCACAAGTCTTGTAGGATGAGGTATTATCAAATAATAATACTGTGAGATATTGGTCAAATGTTTGTTTGTGCATGTGTGTTTTGTTGTGGATGTACAGTGTATACTATTAGCTATACTGTATGTCTGTGTGGGTGTGTGCACATGTGTATATGTGTGTGTGAGGTTGTGTCTTTCATGTTTGGATTGGTTAAGTCAACGGATGGACCATTACACTCTGTCCAGGGATCTGGTTTCTGCTCCACATCTGGCCCTGCTTAATGCACCAAAACTGTTCTTTCTCTGATCTATTACAAGCTCTCTCTCGCACACACACCCACACATGGACACACACTTATAGCTTTGCATTCACTCATGCACACTTCATTCCGTCATTGTATGGACAGTAGTAGTAGGTGTGTGTAAAAGAGAATGAGTGTGCCTGCTCCCACTTGAATATAAGAGATGAGAGGACTTTGTGTTAAGTATTTTCCTCTGCAGCTCCGAATGTCCTAACATTAGCACAGCTGAACAAATACTGTCAACACTCTCTCCTTCATACGAAATGTACTCTTCACTCTCGATTCACTCTCCCTCTTACTCTCTCGCCCTCTCACTTAGACTTCTTTGCTCAGAAGAATAGGAAAGAGGTTTGCCTTTTTACTGTAGAGAATGAGTTGTCCACTCACTTTTTATGTTTTTTTTAAAATCTAATCACTGAAATTGCTGGGAAGTAAACAGAGAACATGGAGTAGAGAGAGGAAGCACTGGTCTGACCTGAGTCCTGGGGATTATAGAGGCCAACCACTTGATCACTCAACAGCAATATCTTTGGGCATAGGTTGACATTTCTTTATTTATAAGATCATTTAACGACATTTATCTAATCAGTGGTGTTGTTGTTCACATTTTACATGTGAACAACAGTACATTCAAATTGTTACCCTACATAGTTATATTATGATGTGGTGTGTACTGCTGGAAGTATTATGAAAGAATTTCATTAAATTCTGTTTTTTATTAGATTTTACTAATCAGTGCAAACATGTATCTGTAGTTGATATTTCCCCCCATGTTATCATTTGATAGCTAAAAGTTAAAATAATAATTGATGAAACACTGATTTTGATATTCAGAACATAGTCCAGTTACAATCAGCTCTTGACTGTTTTTGTGAAGAATACAACAAAAATGACACAGGATAAAATAAAAGCATATGTTTGTGCTTTTTTGCAAAAAAAATATTTTTAAGCACAATATACTCCTTAATGTCTTATTAATCCCTTATCCTTTATTTATCTTTACTTGTTCTCCATCTCTATCAGCAGTTCCCTTCATCTCACTAACTCATTCACATCACCATGCAAATGGCCAGATGTTGCTGTAGTTTTAACATGTGGTTAATGTGTTATACTGTTCCGAACTCCCCCATTGAGCAACTTGAAAGTAGCGAAGCCATTAACATGACAAGGGGCTTTGTCTCCGAGATGCTTCATCTTCTCAGAACCAAAAGTCACACGCACGGTTCTCTGGAGGCTCCTCTTTTAAATGTTCAGGTCATAAATGTACACAGGAGGGAGAAAAGGAAGGAATGAGTAAGACAGACAGATGGATTTAGTAGGAGAAACATGGAAAAAGGGCGAGAGATTGTAGAATGTGGGGAGGAAGGAAAGTCGAGATATGGGGAGATACCTCGGGATCCAGTGGGTGGAGGGTTCAATTCACAACAGATTGGGCTGCGGCCATGAGATCTGGGACAGTTATATCCCCAAATTTTGTTGCTGTTACATCTGATTGATCTCTCTGACCCATTGCAATCCTTTTTAAAATGTTTGATTCTGAATACACTAGTGGGAGCTGGTCAGTCACTCAAATCTGCATGGAGACCATTCAAAGCAAATAAAATTGTGCACGAGAGAAGAAAAAAAATACTGGAAGTATTGAGCATTTTTGCTCCATTTTGTTGTAGCAGGAGAGCTTGTTGTGTTACTCATTTTCAATTCTATGTGTTTATCAGCTGCAGCATGAAAACAAAATCTGTGAATGTTTGTTCAACTTATGTCCAATCACTTTATTTATTGTTAACACTTTGGAATAGTGTGTCTCCAGCTTCCCCAATGGGACTTCAGTTTAAAAAGTATGCACTCATAGTTCTTCTAAATAAAAGAATTTAAATAGCTGTGTTTGAATTCAGCCCCCCTTGTCTGTGAAATGGACAAGGGGGGCTGGGGGAGTGAGAAAGCAAACAAGAATGTAAGGAGACAGAAAGAGTGGTACAGTGGAAGGTAAGCAGTCTTGCGGAAGGTTGTTCGAGCCTTCAAGGTTGGACTTGGACAAACATTGGTCCTGCTCACAATGCTTTACAACCAGCAGAATAGCTTACTGATTTTTCTCTCTCCCTGCTGTCTCTCTTGATCTCGCTTATTGCTCATTTCTTTTTTCTTGCCTTGCCACTTCTCCCTTTCATCCCAATCGTCGCCACCCCCCATCCCCAACTGTTCAAATATTATTTCTCCCCTTCCTGTCGTCCTCTCCCCCCTTTTTTCTCCCTCTCTTTATCTTGTCATTGCCTGTCAGTAGGG
The DNA here is from genome assembly GCF_020085105.1 of Siniperca chuatsi. Classification (NCBI taxonomy): domain Eukaryota; kingdom Metazoa; phylum Chordata; class Actinopteri; order Centrarchiformes; family Sinipercidae; genus Siniperca; species Siniperca chuatsi. The sequence continues at coordinate 12,167,425 of NC_058060.1, forward strand.
ATTCTATCTTGCGCTGAGTGTTGTGTGCGTGCGTATCTGTGAACACATTGAGACTGAGATACACTTAAGAGCTCATTGATTTAAAAATACCTTCGATATTGGAGGTCCCCTCCTGCAGATTCGTTCAGAAGCTTATCACACACACACATAGACATCCACGTAGAGATATGCATAAACCAAAGCTCCACTCCAAAGTTTCTCCTTAAACTTTGTGATTGACCTAGTTAGCGTTACGTTTTGACAAGTTGTCTGTTTTGACACGACATCCTCCAGTGTTTATCAACATCCATTCTGCCTATCACACGCTCACATTGGGAATTCACGCACATGCACACACACACACACACACACACACACACACACACACACACACACACACACACACAAAGATAAATCAAGCAAAGATTTAAAAACTGGCAGGAAGTGTTATGTTTGCTATGGGTAAGTGGGTAATGACTTGCATTTGTAACATGAATAAAAACACTCTGGTCTTTTTTTTTTGTGCGGGCAAATCTATTTGTTCTATTTTATCTGATGTCCATGGAATGCAAAACTCAACCTGTATTATTCCTGTCCAGGGTACTACCTATTTGTATGAGTCTGCAATTGTTTTCATAAGCACTTATTTGTGATTTAGCTACTATGTACAAGGCAGTGTGTATGCAGTGTTTTTTTCTCCCTCTCCTTGCCGTAGCTCAGGTTTAGTGTGTTTAGCGAGCCTGGCCGCTGACAGCCAGAGGTGAGAGGTCAAAGAGCCAAGTTAACTGCATCAATCCCCCTGGACAGTTACAAACGAGCCCTCAACTCTGGTCAAAACAATCCCTGGATCATGCAGGACGGACAGAAGGTGGGGAGGGATGGAGAAAGAGAGAGCGAGCATTTGACTCATTTGGCATGAAGGATTGTTATGTGTATATATAAATCGAAAGTGGAAACTTTGTCTGCATCAAATGTGTATACCAGTAATAAATGTGCAGTGCAAATTATACTATTATATATATATAAATTATACATATATATATGTATATATATACATACATATATATATACATATATATTTTTTTTTTTTACGTTGTGGAGTAAGACATAGCTGTGGTCTTATCCCTGTGTTATTAAGTATATACAGTAAATTAACTCACCTATATATTACAACAATCCTTACTTTTTTGGAGATGATCTGGTTCTTTTAACCTCTAAAAGCCTAAAGGAAAGCCTGAGCATCTGAAAACATTTTAGTCAGACATAACTGCTTACAAAAATATTCCAAAATACATTAGAAACCTATTTGGCTCAAAATAGACAGCACACAGTGGCAGATACCTGGTCATTTTGACTGACCTCAAACAGAGAAAAACCTTGACAAGATACAGACTCAGTGATCACAGACAGAAGAGATGAAGAAGTCAAAAACATTTCCCCAGCAAACTTGTGAGAAATCACACCCACATGAAAGCATGTACAGACATGCACACACAAACACACATTTGGCATAGAACTGATGTGGGTAATTAGGGAAGGTCACCAAGGAAACAGACAAACACAAGCAGTTGTCAGACATACTGTATACTCAGGAGAAGCATAAACAACCGTTTCTCTGTACGTAGCGTCATCTACCCACCGTCACCGTTACCTAAACACAAATATGAAAACTGGAATATTTCATCTTAAGTTTTGTAAACAACGACCTAAGTTCCCCTGTTTCCTGAGATACAGTTTGTGTTGCCAATGATTCAAGGAGAAATGATCCCTCACATAATGTTACTTTGTCACAATATCATCAAAAAGAGCATCTGTGTTTTGCAACTAAAAAAGCATCATCCAACGTCCTTAAACCATGAGAAATACTTTTTTGTTTTCCAGATTCAGAAGAGGGAGATTAAGATGTGCGCACTGGTGAAGGAGCTCACAGAGATTAAGAAGCAGCACTCTGAATGTCAGAAAGAGGTAAAAACAAAGGCTTCATTATTCACCAAACTGATTTTTTTATTGCTCGTGATTCATATTAATGTTAACTGTGTTAAAAGAACATTTAATTGTTGATTCCACTATCTAATTACTGTAGCTACTGTTGTATTTATTTGATAATGAAAACCAAATTAGAATAAATGTAATTATACTTTTCGTGTATTGTATGTTAGATAATGTTGAGTGGGTTTTGTGATCCTGGAATTAAGATTATTTTATTACTTTTACTTTACTTATTATCGTGTTATTTAGTTAATTAAGATTTTTTGTTGTGGTCCTAATGTGGGTGTTGTAAAATAGTGTGAGATTGTAGTACTGATTGAGTGGCTTGATTTTATTGCATATTTACCAGTTGCTCCGAAGAGAGGAGGCTTTGGAGAAACAGTGCGAGGAGAGGGATGAGCTGAGAGCCAAGATGGAGGACCGGAGCAGAGAGTTTGTCCACCTCAACCAGACCAAAGAGAGACTGGAGGCTGACTTGGCTGTGAGCCATGAGAAACTCCACACCTCGCACCTGGAGGTCCATCTCTCTCTGCCTCTGTGTGCATGTGTTCATGTTGTTTGCAACCAAATGTTTAACCAAAGGAACACAATGGGCTTAAATGCCAACATATGTAATTTATAGGAATTTACTGTATTTTCTGCGTGTTTAGGTTCGAAGCAGAGATCAGTTCATTCTGCAGTTAAGAGCTGAAATGAAGACAGCTGAACAAAAGCATCAAAGGACACAGGAACAGGTGCGGTGGCTTGTTTGTGGTTGTATGTTGATTTTTTGCTTTTCCTATCATTTATATCTATTTATGTCCTAATCATGGCTTTTCTGATTGTATTTCTTATTATCTGTTTTCTGATTATTTGTATGTGATAATATATTCAGGTTATAATATTGCAATTATGACAGATTTTTATAAAAGGTCATACTTGTCCATTTTAATATTGCACATTTTGCATTTTCCATCTGTGTTCCATGAGAAATAGTTTCTCAGGTTTGTTTCTGTTTTTTGGGTTTTAAATTTGTCTCAGGGGTTGAATTCATTTCTAGGTGGTACTACAAGGGTTTTAAACCTGTCTTACTATTTTTTGGTTTTTCCTTTCATATGCTGAGGCTAGGTTGAGTGAGCACCCTTGTGTTTTGTTTTTTTTCCTACAATGACCTGTTTTACACCCACAGAGTTGCACACATCCACTCGAGGGAAGTGCCCAAACCAGCAGCAGTCTTCTACTGTTGGCTACTGAGCAGCTCCATTAGAGTAGTGGGAGGCGTAGCACCTTGCTCAAAGGCTCCTCGAAAGTTGGAGCTAAGAAAAGGGGAATCGTTACTCATTCATGTCTGCTGTGCCCACATTTCCCCAGCTGGTCCTGAGACTAAACTGGGAAACTCTCTGACTCAAGCCTGATTCCCTCACTTTTAGGCTACTGCCACCCCCTCAATGTCTTTTCTGTCTGTCTGTGTGTACTTTGTATGCCTACATAACATTATCCATTTCCATCCTTTTTTAGTTTTCCTCTCTTTCTCTTTCTTCTTGCTCAGGTGGCAGCACTGGAGGGTGATGTAAGATATTTGAAACATAAGGTCAGAGGACACCAGGAAGAGGCCTGTCACTTAAGCGAAAAGGTTAGAGATATCGAACACCTTAAAGACCAGAAGGAGAAAGAACGACAGCAGCTACATGATCAGCTCTGTATTAGTCAGCAACAGGTAAGGAATAATTCTCTCCTCTATTCCTCACCTCTACATATCTCCACCTCCCCTACAGGTGAAATATCTGGTGAAACCTATAGATCAGTTGAACTCTGACCTGGAAGCTGTGAAACAGGCTCACAGGATTGATGTGGAACGCTGAAGCCAGAGGGGCGTTGTTTTTCACAGCCGATTGAAGCAGAACAATCCTGAGCTCAGCCAAATACAGAGCAGCCTGAAGGATCGAGAGTCAGAGGTCATGAAACTCAAGGACAGTTTAGTCAGCAGCACATAGAAGAGAGAGAGTATTTTGTGTGTTAGTTGTCAATCGGTTAAGCCATGATCCTACAGCAAAACAGTCTATGGTGTTAATCCAGTGGACAACCTAAAGAAAAATCTGATGCATTTATCCGTCTGAGTGCGAGTGATCTAAATCACAGTAGACAATCAAGCAGTCAGAGTCTTCTGCCAGGAACAACAAACTGACCAGTTTGCCACAGACAAGCTTTATTTTGTAGTCAACTTACATATATCCCCCTCTACATCATCTGAATTAACAAACAAGACAAGATGACCCCTCTGTTTGTCAACCTCTCACATCCAATTGGAACTAAACATGAATACAGAGAGGGAAGAGAGATCCAAAAAAAGAATAGGAGAATAACGTTATTATCAACTGAGGGTCGACTTGGGTAGTCATGTGACAGCCACAAATACTCAAATGGCAGGCCAAATAAGAGTCAAAGCGATGTGTTTTCTATCATATCTAATGAGGGTTGTTTGTTTCCCCAAAGCACAAGCTCCTGATTATGGTCACAAGAATGCCATGGTGTTCCCATTAAGCCTTGTTATAATGCCTTTCATCCAGCGACGGAAAGAAATTCTAAATCCACCATTAGTGTTTGGATTGTAGGGTAGTGAACATTAAAGGGAAAGAGATACTGTGACAGAGAGCAAGTAATATATACAGTTATAATAGGTAAAGTTGGCATATGACACCTTAGTTTATATTGTGTGTGTGTTTCATTTGTCTTTAAAACTGTTACCTTGGGTTACCTTAGGTAAAACATTCATTATCACACTCGAATAAAATGAAGTGTACATGGGTCATGAGTCAATGGTTTTAAACAGTCCACACACACACGCACATACACCTACACAGGTTGTTCAGTTTTTGACTCTAAAGTAGACAATGGAAGTTGATGGTGCCCCTATATCCTCTCCTCTCCTATCCTCTGGTTTGTGTCTCTTTCTTCCTTTGCATGAGCAAGTTTTCTACTCAGTAATGCTGCCTCCTACCCGGTGTTAGTCCTAGATGGGCACAGCTAATCCCTGGTTAAACCAAGCTGCGGTGAACCACTGAAATCTAACTAGTTGGCTGTCATTAGTTGTAAACCCTCATGTTCTGATCCAGATTACAGCGGGATTAACGTGGATGAACTCAAGCTGAGTGTTAGAGCGGGTTTAACTTTCTCAACCTCTCTGCTTGAAAGGTGAGCTACGGTAGGATTCCTTGTGTAACACCGGGATTAAGCCTGGTTTCACTTCCTGGGTTCCCCTTTTATTATAAGCAAGGTTACTGTAGAGCAGCACAGTATATTACACCATGTTAGACAAACTAGCATACATCTATTTTTTTAAGGCACAATGAGTCATGATGAAGCATCATGTCAAGTATCTTGTTTCACTGTTTGATTTTGTAGCATTATGATAATGATGATGGTGGTTGTTGCTGTAGTAGTTTCAGCATTTCTCTTAAGTTCATTCTTCTTCATGTGTGCATACATTAAAGCTTCCTACTACTTTATTTATCAGTTACTTGTAACACATTCAATAGGTAACACTTCACACTTTCACACTTGGCAGCTGTTCACTACATTTTCTCAAGAGCACCTATACATGAGGGGACTCAAAATGCTACTCTCCTTTAAAATGTAACAGTGCTTTGGCCACTACCAAACCTTCAGGCTACAGCTGTTCCACTTAAATAAAGTGCAAGGGTTTATTCTCTTCAGTATTTGTGCTTCATTTGGTTGTGTTTGCTTTCAGGTCGAGACATTTGAAGGGAAGCTAAAGAAGCAGGAGGTTGAGACAGAGCTTCTTCATCAGCAGCTTATAGGAGCCAAGGAGGAACTGAAAGATGCCAGTTTGCAAGCCCAGGAGCAGAAAGAAACTGTAGCAATTTTTAAACAAAAGTACACAGCAGCACTAGAGAAAGTGCATAGGGTGCAAGGGCAGGTTGAACTTTTGGAAGAGGAACTACAGTATTCACAGCAACAGGTAGGTCATAGTTTACAGTAAAACAGTATATTACCATTATTGCATTTTGCTTGCTCAGTGCCTCTGAGAGATTTCATCAGCTCTATACCTATTCTACATACATAGTCTACAATTTTTGTGTAACATGTCTACAGTCCTGTGAGTCAAATTCTGCCCCTGCCTTATTCACAATGTTTAATTGGCAGCTAAGAGAGTCCCAATTAGCAACTCATTCGGTGAAGGAAGAGCTAGCTGAGATGGTGCAGCGGTACCGGGAAAAGGTTGGCCAATGGGAGAGCTCACTGGAGGCTCTTGACCAGTTGACGGATGAGCTCCAGGCCAATCAGAATCTACTGAGGGAGAGTCAGCAAAAAGTGGACCATCTTAAATGCCTGATAGGATCCCTGCAGGAGCAGGTGGACACACTCAAACAGCAGGTAGGACAAACACATACACGTTACAGTAGCATATGTAGACGCAACAATAAGACAGGCATAAATCCAGACACATACACACATATAGCACACAGGTTGTGTTTTATTCCTTTGTAGAGATCCTGATTTGTTTGTATCAGTAATGACCAGTCCTGGCCTTTAGAGAGAGAGAGAGAGAGAGAGAGAGAGAGATTGGAATATTCCTTTTACTACAACATTTGAAACACCTGAAAACTGTGTGTTTCATTGTACAGGTTAACTCCTTATAATATTTCCATGTAACAATCAATAAGGCTGCTTCAGAGATGATCAGTAAAAACATACTGTAGGCAGGTGACATGATCAGACTGGTATCCATTGGGCACAGTCTTTCATTTCAAAATATAAAATATTTTTTAAGGATGCAGTTTTCATAGTTCTCAACAAGAAGATTTGGATTACATGTATGAGTGTTTAGGTAAGGTCAAATGGGGGCCTCTGTGTTCTTGCGTGTGCTCCCAGGTGCTTGATAGCTCCATTAATGTTGTGTATGTACGTGCATGGGTATATTCTTTTGTGTGCATGTGTCATTGTACACGTGTATGTGTGTGTGCAAGTGTGCGTTTGTGCATGTGTGCACTGACGTGTGTCACTTAATCTTTTCTCCTTTTTCTTTCTGTTTTATATTTACTACGTCAGGCAACAAATGAATCATCTTTATTACGGAGAAATTTAATTTGGATGAACTTAACTGCTGCCGCCAAGGTCAGACGGGCAGAATGTCATTTTAATCCAATCAACTTTAATCTGTTGGTTATAAAAGAGTTAGGCTGTTGAAGAATGGCTGTATCTCAGGCCCTTTATTACGCTGGCTAATGACTTTGATTGTGAGGCACCTATCAAGAGGTTAGGAGTTCTTATGGAGCTTCACATCCTGCTAATTCTCTACCTCATGCCCCTGTTGGGCTCAGCTAACCCTAAAATCACTAATGTCTTAACTCCCTGTTTACAAGAAAATCTAAATTGAAATGAAAAAAATGAATATAAAATCAACGTATTAATGTTATAGCATTTCATATTCGAGTGCAAATGGAAAAACAAGCGGAAATTTACATAGTAGCTTGAGTATATTATCTTAATGCTATCTCTGTTCTAGTTCATTTGTATTCTGACTAGGGAATATTTCACTAGAACGTAAAGATGGATACTAGAAGACAAGTCAAATGTCCCTCCTTTCCTACAAAGATGTCTACTTTTGAATTAGTTACATAATTTGCCTATATAAAGGACAGCAGCTAATAGACTAAGATTGAGGGTAGTGATACAACAGCAGTACATTTAGAAAACACAATGAGCTACATGGTACTTTTATAATATTCCTTTGTAATTAAGAAAACAATGCAAGATCTTTAGGTACTATTGCCTATTTTAGTTTCTCACACTAGATTCACTTGTTAATGTTATGCTAGCTGTGTTGGAGTTTGTCAACTGTGCTTGGAACATCAAGGCCATGTGTCTCTATGCTCTGTGGTGCAACAAATCAATTCATAAATGAGTGTAATACATAATGATGTGTTTCCTTAATGGCACATCAGTGTCATTGTCATTTGTTAGTAAACCAAAATGCATATAATCTGTTGAAATACAATTAATTACAAATGCACCCTTTTGTGACTTAGCTTTTCTTAGTCATTTTGGTGGTTACATTTTCAGTGTATGATTGACTAAAATCAGCCTACCAAAAAACAGGTTATATTTCAATGTGTTAGTTCTTTGAATTATGAACTATTTTCTCCTTTATCTATACCTATTTCACTTGCTCCCTCTACTCATAGAAACTAATGTTGGAGTGTGACCTACAGCTATATCAACAGAGTCATTCTCATTCTGACGAGGAGTATCTCTGCCTGCTAAGACACAGACAGCAGCTACAGAAGGTAAGGTCATGGACGATACTGTTCTACACATTAAGGTCACACATTACAGATACACTTTGTGCATATTATCATCACACTAAACCATTAGAATATATCCAGTAGAGTACTTACAGTTACATTCGGAGATAACAATTGAGAGATGAAATTTGTTTACATTTTAGTTGTGTTAAAAAATAACACAGAAACATCTGAATACAGAGTTAGACTTAAAGTTAGTTTGAGATTTACAATGACAAAAAAATGAAGCTGTGTGTGTGTGTGTGTGTGTGTGTGTGTGTGTGTGTGTGTGTGTGTTTCAGCGCTGTACTGAGCAGGTTGACCGCCTTGCAGAGTGTGAAAAGGCTATTCTTCAGATGAAGTCAGGGCTGGAGAGACAGTAATAACTGAGTCTATAAAACTCTCATTCTCCTCTGCTGATCCTGGTTCTTGTCCTTGTCTCTCCACTCATGCCCTTCCCGTCTGCCTCCACCCCCTACTCTCTCTCATTCTCTTAACAGTCCACTTGTCAAATGGCACATAGTTGCACATTTTATGCTACATGGAAAATTTAATATATTCTATTCAAATAATTTCTTTTAATTTAGCTAATCTGTTATCTGGCTTATTTTTTTCTTATTGCAGACATTGTTTCTTTCACTGTGTTCATTAGTACTAAGCATTCCTTACAGAGCAATTCGGACGGGGCAGTCACACTTTGTTCTCCTCCCCATAGAACTCAGGAAAAAGTGGGTCTGAAGCAAAGTCTTGTTGCATCCCACCATACACACATAAGCAATTGCAGCCAGCTGGAACAGGAAGTGATGCGTCTGAAAAAGGAAGTTACACGCTTAGAGCTTGAGCTGGCGGACACCCAAAAGGTATTAAAGTAATGCGTATCTGCTGACCTGTCCTCTAATATAGAGACAGCCATATTATTTTGACCTTTTTCCTCTCTACTTATGAATTCAGAAGCCTCATCCTTTGTCCTAAAATGTTGCCTATGCGCCTCAGGTTAAGAATACTAGCTGGATATTCAATTCAAGTTCCCAAAGAGGAGTAGTCAACCCACCTCCACCGGCACCACACACCCACCACTCATGGGTTGTCCCGTGATTTCCTGGCAGAAACAAATTGATTAAAGCCATTAATTAAAGCACCAAACGTGCCAAGGCTGGTGAAATTGACTCCAATTAAGAGCTCAATGGGACACTAAATATTCAAATTACTCAAAGTGGTGACTGTAGCCTGGCTGAGTGCCAACATTGCTGGCAGTCATGGACACATCATTCGTGTGTGTGTGTGTGGTCTTGTATGTGTAGGTGGAAGTGGGAACGTTTGATTTTACACATTAATTTGTGCGTCCCATACAAGTGATATACCTATCATGCTTATCAAGATCATGTGCATGCACACACACATTTTCTCACAAACACACATATACACACACACATACACTGCAACTGTAGTATATTCTCCTCTTGCTGTCAGGTCTTGTCCATTAATTCAGCCTACTTTCCTGTGGAATATCACATAATGAATCAGTGTCTTGTAAGGACACATGTATTTAAGGATATATATACTGACATACACAGACTTGAAGCAAAATCAAATAATAAGTGATCACTCAATACACATTTTAGACTCCTTTTGATGCCATGTGTGAAGTGCATTCCAGACACAGTCTAGCAAGATATTTAATCTGAACAGAGCCAGAAACACTACATGTATGTGCGCATGAAAACACAGTCACTTCTTCACTATTCCTCTCGGCCCTTACTTATGCTGCAGGTACATGTGGCACTTCTCAGACAGACAGAGGAAGAGCTGAAGGAGGCCAGACGAGAGGCAGTGAGGAGGGGCAGCGAGGTGGATGTACAGAGAGGAGAGGTGCAGAGACTTCAGGAGGAGTTACAGAAGGAGGAGGAGAAGATGAAGCGTGCCATCAGAGAAAAACAGAGTCTGAGCGGTCACATCAGGCAGTTGAGCCAAGAGCTGGAGGAGCTATGCAGCAAGCACCAAGTGACAGGTAGCAATCAGTCAATAAATCCATCAGTTACTAATTTCAACCATCTATATGTCCATTTATCCATCAACAAATAACTTTTAAGTCAATCACATACAAATATACAGTGTATATACATATACCATTTTTTTTTCATCAGCCAAATAATTTATTTTTAAAGTAACCCTTCACACCTGCACAGTTGAGCAAGTGGTGCACAAGCATTTGCTTAGCATGAACATTTTTCTACAAAGAATTGAGATTTGACTTCACTGTAGTTGCCCTGCTTTTCTTGTTTGAACTTTTGGGAAATGTTGTCCATCAGAAGCACATAGCATACTGGAGGAGCTATACAGTGTGCCCTGCCTTTTGTTGCAGAACCAGCCACACGTTGTTAGCTCAATCAGTTAGCTCAAATTAGCTAGCAGTGGTACAGCAATGTGGTGATTCGGTTGCTTGCTGTCTGCACACAGTGTTAACTCAGACACACACACACACACACACACACACACACACACACACACACACACTGTAGATAGAGGTTTGATTTAATGGCGCATTGCTTTAGCTGTATGGTAATGATCTGGTTTATGTGTGTGTGTGTCTGTGTGTGTGCATGTGTGCATGCGTGTGCCTGATGGTGGCCTTTGTAGTAGTGTGTCAGTGCAGGAATGGTGATGGTTTGGTCTCTCTGGGCACAGAAATGTCTCATTAAGAATTAACGTACACATCTACGGTCACGCCAGGCAAACACCTCGCATACACACACACACGCACACAGTCATTTCTTCCAACTCCCACTGCTTTAATTAGCACATACACACTTGCTCTTCGAGGTACAAATACACACACACACACACACACACACACTCACCTATTGTCCGCAGAGAGATGAATCTGAGGTCTCTCTCTGTGGCAGACAGTGGCTGGCTTGCTCGGTGAACACTGCTCATTAACAAGATAGAGACAGAAGGACAGCGCTGTGTAGCTTGGCCTTTGTCTGTGATCAAAACGCATTCCCTCAACTCCTACGCTCCACACAAAACCACATATTATTCAGCTTTTACCTTCAGCAAGTTTATAGAATCCAGCATCGTAGAGCCTATTGTAATGACTTAAGAAGAATAAAGATGCATTATTATAATAAAGGGGGCATTGTTTACCTGCATATAGCAGTAGCCTGAATAGACTGGGTGAGGAGTCAGCTTGAGAAATTACTGTCATGAACAAAAGGCCTTTTTATTAACATGAGCCCTTGTTGAGGTCATTTTTGTATAATGAAAACATCTTGAGTGGTGATGATTCTTTTTGTTGCTTGATAACAGTAGATCTGGTCTAGGATGGAGTGGATTGTGAAAATGAACAGGTTAGAATGCTAATGACAGTATGGATATACACAAAAAGGTAGCTTATACAGTAAAATAATGAGGAAAAAAGGAGGAGCAGAGCCAAGTAAATTTCCATCTTAACTACATATTTAAGACTAATAACTTTATTTTATTACTGTATGGTCTGTTATAATGGATATCCAGTTATGTGTCTATCTGTTCTTGTTGTAGTCTGTGAGAGTCAGAATATCATTTTTACTGCTGATGTTTGAATTATTATTGAATCAACATTTTTTCTGGTCTCTATCAGAGCATTTTTACTTGTAAAATTGTTTGGCGGTAAGACTGGTAACATGTTACCTGAATCCCACAGTTAACTGGGCATATACATAACTGTAACTGTTGGTATGTGATGGATATTAAATTAAAAGGTCTCTGTGGCCAGATAGAGGGAATGTCAAAAGGGGAAAGAAACAGAGGAGGATGAGTTGGGAACCAGAGAAGTGTCATATGGATGAGATTGAAGCATCTGAAGGCAGCTGGATTCAATCAGACTGGCAGGAAAGGATGAACAGACAGGAAAGAAGGGGGTGATTAAAAAGGAGAACTTAAACTTGGCATATGACTGTATGTGTCAAATTTACTGTCACTCATTGACAGCATGCATTTTCTGTATGATTCCCAGTTCAGTAGATATTCTACTTCTTACAAAATAGTGTCCAGAGAGTAAATCACACAGCACTTAATAAACTGCATACGGTGCGTTGCAGTTTAGAGAGAATGCCAGTGTGTGTGCAGTACATATATTGATGTTGATGTAGCACTTACAGTATATATGGGTCATTTGAACTGAATTGAGAACTGATTTATGGCATGATTTTTGAAACTCTTGACACTTATACAGACAACAGATAGAAAGGTGCAGATAAGTAAAGATTGTGTTTCTAATCAGTTTCATAAGAAACTGTATGTGGTATATTCTAAGTGGCTGGTTAATTGTTTTTCATAGCACGTACCTGTGAAATCCAAGCAGGGATGGATGTTTGCAATATTCAAATATGGCTGATAGTGTCATCTTACATCTTAAATAAGATGTGTAGTAAGGTTGGCCGTTATGTGAAGTAAATGTGATGCTGTGTGACAACAAATTAAATAACAGCATAAACAAAAACACAATATCCATATTTCCACACTTCCACAAAATCAGAAATGTGATATTACCACCCCTCTGTGCATCTGCCTACAGATGATGAAATCATTATTGTGTGCGCACAAGTGTGTGTGTGTGTGTGTGTGTGTGTGTGTGTGTGTGTGTGTGTGTGAATGCTGCTATCCAATCTGGATCCCTGGACGCACACGTGCACAAGCCTCTCTCCTCCAATTCACCTCTATTACTAGCTATAATCCCATTTCACACTCTATCGATCCCCAAAACTGTTGTTCACCGGAACCAGCAGCAAACACTAGCATTTCTCCCCATCATTTCACCACCATTGTTCTTTATTACACAAAGAAGCCCCCCTTTGTCTCAGAGCAAACTCAGCCCTGCTGAAATATGAATTATAAATGTATGGCTAATAAAAGAGAAGGGGGGGGTAGAGAGAGAAGGGGAGAGCAATAGAGATAGAGAGAAGTGGTTGGTAGAAACATCAGAGAAAATGACTCCTTTACAAGAGTCTATTGATCAGTTTCTATCAAAGGGGGATGTCAGACATGAGATTACCTGGCAGTTTGAGCATTAGGTGCCGTGTGTTATAGCCCCGGGCCCTTGTACCGCTGCCAGAGGATTGTAAATAAAGCGGAGAGGAGAGAGCAAGAGGGGAGTGTGTTGGGGTGTATGTGCGTGTGAGTTTTAGACTCTACGTGTGTGTGTTAGTCTTTGTCTTTGTGAGTGTTCATTGTTGTGTGCATACGACTTTCTTTTTTCTCTTGTGGTGTATTTGTGTGCATGACGGTGTGCGGCTGTGCGCCTGCACCTTTTGGCTTATACCCAAAAGCAGTGTTGCAAGCCCATGAAACTTCAGAAAGAGAGAGAAAGAGTCTTGGGAGGCTTTGGGACGTCTCTCGGGAGCACCTTAGCCCGCTACGAATCCCCCAACAAAGCCAAAGGAAGCTCCTATGAAGCCTTATGAAGCTTTTATGAGGGCCAGGCAGGGCCCAGCCTAGCCCCAACCACTGATTCAGGGTTAGCCAGGTTTTCGTCCTTCTCATGTTTAAGGTTAGCTGTGAGAGGGGGGTAATCTGACCGCAGATCTGTGATTATAGGCTGATGCTGTATGATGGGCTTTGAAGCTCGAATGAAGGCGTTGAGAGGGAGAGATCGAGAGAGAGTTAGATTGTGGACTAATGTCATACCTTCAGTTGTGAAGCCAGTATAAAAGGGTCAAGAAAGTGAGAGAGTGAGGAGCCCAAGATCTTAGATTGTGGACTAATGTCATAACTTAACTTATGAAGCCGCGAAAAACAGGTTGTAAAAGACCCCAGACCTCAGAATATGGACTACGGTGAAGAATTGATTGTCGAGAAATCCACAATCCTCTGCGGATCCTCGTTTAATGTGGAAAATGTTGGCAGTATTTGGTCATCAATCCCTTCTAAGTTAAATATACCACACATCTTATATTTGTCTAAACACCTGGTGCTTTCTACTTTTGTGCCTCTCTGTTTTTATATTTCTAGACAAGTTACAGAGAAACAGAAACTCCATTTTTTTGTATGTGTTTCAGCTGTGTATGTGTGTGTGTACCTTTGCCCGTGTGTGTTTGGGTGCAAATAGTAGTGTTTGTGTAAACGGCCAGTCTATGCAGCTAATTGCTCTCTCTATGGCCTTCCCTGGTGGGAGGTGTCACTGAGGTCACCTCAAAACTAATGCCTTGAATGCGAATTTGATCCCCATCTCAAGTTTCCACATCTCTGTTTTATTGGTTATTGAGATTCATAGCAAACTTTCACCTTGAGGTTCAGTAAAGTAGCCAAGGTAGTGTGCATGCACGCACATACACACAAATAAAAAGTGTTTGTGCATCGTTAAATATTTAGCAATTCCTGTTGCCGCTTCAATTTTCCTAGGGCTTCAGTTTAAACAGTTTGAATGCTGCAAAACCATAAATTAATCATAGTTTTATTAAATGTAGATTTTCTTTTCTCCATGTCTTCCTTTCTGGTATTGGTTTTAGCTTCCCCCTATTCAGTCTGTCCCACCACTACCAACACAGCGTGGTGCGCGGCCCTAAAAGAGTTACAGCAATAAACTAAACATTTCTTTTTTTCTATTTCACACACTCAAATACACATGCACACCCACAAAGTCAAGGTCCGTCCTGCAAATATTCAACACACACATACTCAGGAGCGCACACATCTCTACATATTCATGCACACACCTAGCCTTGGCCACCGATGGCTGACAGTTTATGTTATATTCAATGAATACTGAATTTAGTAAAAAGATTTTAAGAGCTATGAAGAAACATTGACTCACAAAACAGCATACAGAAGAAGGGGGAAGGAAGCAAATCCTACATTTTAAATTCAAACTAAAAAGGGCCTGCAAAAGCAAACCTAACCAAGAAACCTGACTAGTGGTTTATTATGCATCCACTCAATGCGATGTGCTAAACTACTAAGTGTAGGACAATGGGGTTTTATTGCATGTAGATGGAGGAGATGGTTGAAAAGGGAATGTGATTGAAGGGATGCAGGAGTATGAGCACAAGTGGCCTGCTCAAGGTAAAGAGTGCCATCTATTGATGAAGTCGGGGAGCGCTTCTTTTGTCTCAACAAAAGGGCTGCTGCCCTGTCTAAGTATAGGCAGTGCAATACTTTCACTCCTTCCTTCTCTGCCTCTGAAAGGCATTCAGTGCCTCTTCTGTGGCAGAGTTTGGGGTTTTTTGCTTTGAAGGTGCCTCGCAGTTCATATTTTCCTACTCATGCTGAACTTGACGCGAATCAGTAATCACCTCTATGTATGCAGATTTTATAAATAATTCTATTAACCTAGGTCTGCTGGAACATGTGAAGTATTGTGTTAACCTTCACTCATTTTCTATATTTCTTTATTTGAATATGTTAAAAAACAAAATCAACTCAGCCTCAAGAGCTTGAACTTAAATTAATATCACAATTGGAAAATTTCTTTTTTTTCTATCATATGGCTATTTGAATTAGTGAATGAATCTTAACCAACAGTGTACTGTTGCTCTTTATCTCACACTTTTCTTCCTCTGTCTCTCCTCTCTCTCTCCTGCTCAGTGGAGGAGTTGGCAGCCCGTGCAGAGGAGGCGAGGCGGATGGAGGGGTGCCTGAATGAGGGAAAGCTAGCCGAGGAGAAAATAAGGTAAGAAGGGAGAGAGGGAAAGAAGCTTCCTCTCTTATTCCATTTCCCATCGTCCCCTGTGTAAGCTCAGTAATCAAAAACATTTAGCTTTTTTACGTGCTGCATACAGTAGGCTGTTTAACTGAACATGTGTTGAACAGAACAGCCCTAAGCTCTAAATATATACATTGTTTAAGAGATTCTACAAAGCAAAATGCCTAACTTATCATACATTGTATTATTATTTCTGAAGATTTGGATATCCCAACATGTCAACTGAAAATGACTGTATCTGTTTATATTTCTGTTCCTGAGTGAATCTAACAGAAATATCAAAATGTGTATTGATGGGACATGGTAGGTAAGCAGATGTTAAGTTGTGGAGTTCAGAGTTCAGAAGTGAGACCCCTGGTTGACCCGTGTGTATCACCAGCACTGCGGTGATGACATCAGCAAGCATGTATCACCCAGTAGAGTGTGTGTTTGTGTGTGTCTGTTTGTGCGTGCATAGTTGTGGTTGTGGCTTTGGCTTCGACATGACCTCACTGCAACGGTCTCCGTCTTAGGGAGTTTCTTGGTTAAGTTGAGCCATGGAACATTTTCATCGTCAACCGACAATTTAAAACTCGGCATGGAGACTTTATAGGTTACATTCTGAATTATTACATTTTATTACATTTAAACCAATTTTAGGTAGTGAATGGTAAAACAATCGCTGTGTCTGCATATTATATCCATTTGCAGAATCATGCTGTTTACTGTTAACCCAGTATTACCTAATAACTGCAAAGACATGAAAGGTTTTTAAGCAACAACACCATACTAATGGCTTCCATCTGTGCTGTGGGAAATCCCCTCCTTTCTCCACAGGATGCCTCCTCTCTTTCTTTCCTTTCTCTCTCCCACTCTGTTCATCCTATCATGTGTTCTCTCCATGGACCAATCTATCAGGCATTTTCTTTCCTTTTTTTTGGCTTTTACTACCAATGAGTTACTCTATTTGTTTTAAGTTCAGTCCTGAAACATTTAGTCAATTAATATGTGTGTCGAGACACAGACAGATAGTCAACTGCAATTTATTTGGATAATATATTTTACTAATTAATATGTTAAGTCTTTTATTAATCATTTGAAAAGATAATAAATTAAAATTGCCAAGCTTCTGCTGGTTATGCCTTTACAACTGCTAAGATTGACTTTTCCGTATCGTTTTATGATGAATACTGTATTTTGAGTTTTTTATTAAAACAAAAAATGTTGCATAGGGGTTTAAGATGCTGACCATAAGTTTGCAGTGTCCCCAGTTCCAGTCCAGCTGTGGATCTTTGTTGCATGTCAGCAGCTATCTCTCACACTCCTCATTTTCTGCCTTTCTGACTTTCTACTGTCCTACTGTCTTAATAAAGATACAATGATTTAAAATAAAAAGCCTCAAAAAAGCTGAAATTATTTGTCAATTAGTCGATCGACAGAAAATTAATTGGCAACAATTTTGATTAATCATTTAATTCTTTTTTTTAAAAGTAAAAAATCTTAAAATTCGTCTTTCAAAGTAGATGAATGAAGTGAATACCTTTGATACCATTACCGTGTAATTTGAACAAATCACTTTGGGTTCTGGGAAACTGTGATGGATAGTTTTCACTGTTTTCCGGTATATTATAAATTAAGTGATTTATCGATTAACTGAGAAAACATTCGGCAGCTTAATCAATAATAAAAACAATTGATGGTTGCAGCCTTAAACAAAGTAGGATCTTGTGACTTGTGATAGTTTATTGTTTTTGACAGTTTGTTTTGGTGTTTTTTGGATGTGTCATTTTAACACATTTACTGTCACAAATGCCAGTAAATCAATGGTCAAATGCTGACTTTGTGGTCTTTCCCTGCATAGTCATTCTTGTTTTAACTGTAAAATCCATAATACACTAACTTCAGTTCACTGTCTCAAACCTTTTGCCTATACAAGGTCCAAATATTTTTATTATTCATAAACCTCTATTTTTTCATTTTTATATTTGCTTTTAGAGGTGTAGGTCAAGAGTGGGGGTGGTTTGTTTTGGTCTGTGTGTGTGTGTGTGTGTGTGTGTGGAGAGGGTTGGTGGGGTTGTTGAGGCTCACTGAGCGGCCGAAGCGAGGCTGTGGAGGGAGGTTTGTGGAAATGGTAATCATTTGTCGTATTGATCTCGCTGTAGCCAGGGCAGCTGGCACGCACAAACTCACTCGCACACATGTACACACATACTTGCAGACACTAACTGACTCACATACACACAGACGCACAGTTGCATGGCAGGAATAGACCCCTTCATATTGATCCCCTTCACATTCCCTTAGCTCGGCTGCCACACACACTCACACATACGCACACGCATACTCACACTTTCCGGGCCCACGTTAAACACTCCCACAGATCTGGATTTTTAGGAAACTTAATATTGGAATCTGATACATTAAATATGTTTGTTTTTGGGGACGTGGTAATAATGAATGTGAAATGTAAAAAGATTGAAATGAGCTTTAAAATGGCTCTAGTATGAAATATAGATTTTTTTTTATTAATTAACCTTATTCTAGTATAGGAATAAGTTCAATTGTTTTGTTTGTGTGTGCAGGTCAGTGGCTGTAAGGCTGGAGACGGAGGTGGCAGAGCTCAGAAGGGATCTTCAGCAGGCTGTCGATCACAAACTCAAGGCAGAGCGAGAGAAAAAGGATGCACAGGACCAGGTAAACAAATACACACCAGACCTGAGTGACATAGCCTCTGCAAATGATTTGGAGTGTTTGTTTAAATCGGCTTGGAGCACAGTGCAGGTGAGGTGTCTGTCATCTGAACCAATGAGAGACTCTCTGTACTCACAGAAAGCTATGCCAATTTTACCTCTTAATATAATTTAAACGTAATTATCTAATCCTTCTGCCAGTCGCATATTGATTTTTGTAGCTGACCCTACCCTTTTTGGACTTAAAGTGGGTTGAAGAAATATTTGAGCCAGGACTACTGTACTACATAAACACAAATACTAATACACATATGTTAAGGTTTCCTCTTATCTCCTCCCATGCCCTTCAAGGTCTTCCTCCCCTCCTCTTCTCTCTCCCTGCACCCCCCCTTACCTTTTTGATGATTAGTGGCATATATCCGGTGCTAGAGCAGGGATTATCTTGTCCAAGAGAAGGAGGTGTGTATGCGGGACCTAAACCTGGCAAGGTGATTTGGAGCGTTAATTCCTGGGTGTAATATTCCCTGATATTCCCTAATGTTCTGGCTGGGAGCGTGGGGGGGAGGGGGTCTCAGGGGAGAGCGGTTGTCAGAGCTGAGCCGCCGCTGTACAAAGGCAGAATAGATAATTAAGGGTAAAGCCCTGACGGGGAAGTGATGTTCATTTAGATTCGACAAACTTTGAATTCCGTCTTAAGCTTCTGTGCACAGTGGTGCTCTCTTGGATCCTGATTTTGCATTTTGTTCAAATTCTTCTTAAAGTTACTCCTTTTCTTTCTGTTTCTTTCTTTTTCTCTCTGTTACCCTGTTCTCTGTCCCTCTCTTTCACTCGCTCTTCCTCACCTTACTCTTTTTTTCACACTGTCCTTGTGAATAATGCAGCCTACATAGCGTGGCTCTCCTTTTTTTCTCTTAACATTAGTGCACCAGAGTTTGACAATAGTGATTGCCAGGGGCCAGTAAGACACTGACTTAGGCCAATTGATTGGTCAGTCAGTCGCGAAGAGTTCTTCATCTATTTCTCAACTGCTGAATATCCTTTCATCTCTTTTCTCTGTTGTGCAGTTTCTGATCAAACATATTGCAGGACATGTCAGAGTTAGTCAGGGGTCTGTCAAGTCATTGTCTTGCATGAAGAAGACATGGCAATGGTTACTAGTGTATGAATGATGTAAAGGTCTGTTTCTTTTGTATTGGAAGTAAGTTTCCTTGGGCTGAAATAGGGGTGCTTAAACTGTTGATATGGTTGCAATCAATGTCACAATATTAATGACCATTTTTTTATATTGATATAAATCACAATATGGCAAAAATATAAAATAATCAACTTGATGATCAATAAAATGAAGTGTGTTCCACCGTTATGCATTGCACCAGTCAAAACTCTTCAGACATGTAAAACAAGAACTTCAATAACCCATTTTGTAAGTTTTAATGACAACTCACTTTGAATAATTAATTTGGATAAGAGATTTTTTTAAACAACATGATGGGATTATATCATCACAATACAATTTCACTGAAAGTCAATAAAAGAGATAATAGAGATATCACCCAGCTCTACACTAACACTTAAGAATCAATTCTGATTCTTGTACCATTTTCACTATTTGCAGACAATCTCCAGCTCAAGTTTTCTAGTTCTTAGGAATAGTTTGATATTTTGGGAAAACGCTTATTCTCTTTCTTGCCAAGAGTGAGACGATCGATACCACTCTCATATCTGCTTGGTAGCAGATTATGTTATCTTTGCATACATACTGGAAACAGGGGAAAACATATAACATGATATGTCTCATTTGTTTAATCCGTACAAAAACCGAAGTGTAAAAACGTCAAGTTGCTGTTTTCAAGGTTTATGTAAGATTTCTTGGCTGGGCGCAGTGACTTCCTAGAGGTTTTTTTTGTCACTATGAGGTTACCAGGCAACCAGCAGAGACTCTAGGAAGTCACTGCTCCTGGCCAAGAAATAGTCCATCAGTCAGAGCCAGGCTAGCTGTTTCCCCCTGCTTCCAGGCTTTATGCAAATCTAAGCTAACCGGCTGCTGGCTGTAGCCTTATATGTAACGGACAAATATGGGAGTGTTATCGATCTTCTCAGCTAACTCTCGGCAAGAAAGTGAATAAACATATTTCCCAAAACCTCAAACTATTCCTTCGAGGCACTGATACCACAAACAGATGCTGTGCCTGTAACAACAGCCAGCTGCATCTTGTCACTATGATAGTAAAGCAGTGCAACCCCCATCAGGTGGTGTTGGATTGACAAACTAGATGAATTCAGAAACTAATCAGTGTGACTTCTGCTCTGGCTTTTGTTTGGCTGATTACTATTTAAGAAAAGCTTCAGTTAATTTTGAGTTCTGAAGACTCAGTATGGAGTATGAACAGTTTACAACAACGACCATTTGATACTTGATCTTTTTAAAGCTGCTAATTACATTGCTGTCTTTAAATTATTCAGTAAACTGTTTGGGAGTGTGTGTATGTGCTTATCTGTATGTCTTTGTGTATGTGAAGTCTCTGTCTGTACTCTTACACTCATACACAATCCCTCACATTTCCCCTTTGCATTCTTGCTGTCTTCCATCATCTCAACAACAGACTGAATTTGACTCCAAACAGTGTTTAAACACCAGTGTGATGGCCGTTCTGACTATGACTCCTTCATTAGGTCCCAAGCTCTGTTATTGACCAGCAGAAGATGAATTATCCGCTTGTGAAAAAAATCAAAGGGTTTGAAATGGTAAATGGTACACTACAGTGGCCTATAGAGGAAATCTATATTACAAATTGCCTCGGTGCACAGTAGCTGAACTTTAGATAGCTCTGTCTTTCTCTGTGTGTATGTCTTTGTATGCACATTGTGTGTTTGCGTGTGTTTGGGATATGTGTGTTACACGCAGAGTCTTGTTTGTGTTTTCTGGGTCTGTTTAGTGTTTCTTTTCTGATATGAAGAAAATGATTTGCATGTTATCTGCTACTCAATTTCATGCTTGCATATATGCCGCTCACCCCACACACACACACACACACACACACACACACACACTTCACTTGATCGTCCCTCTGCATGAGTCCAGTTCAAATACGAGTCGTGTTAAACATGAGGCATGTTTTTGTGACTGATCAGATCATCCCTCTCCATCACTCTCTCTCTCTCTCTGCCACCCACCCACCCACACACACACACACACACACACACACACACACACACACACACAAAATCACAGTCATTAGTGTGTTTACCTCATGGTCTTTCAGCATGGAGTAAAAGATTTCAAACAGTTTTAATGAGAATTTGCAGAGAAGTTTTCAGATAGCAAAAGTTTATGAGCATGTTTTCATTCCCATAAACTTTTCTTAGTTGCCCAAAATCTTTACAACTGTTGATGTCATCCTATAGATATACAATTAGACAGTAGCTTTTAATCACTCTGAGTTAGTGGGGTGCCTGCCTAGTGATTAGAGAGACAAGCCTGGTCCCTGTTTAAGTATCCTGGAGCAAGACATTGAAAAAAAAGCTCTAAGGCACTGTTTTATTCTGCACAGCAGTTGGACATGGAGGTGGGCAAAGCAAAATGTCAGTCGCTCCAATTTCCTCCATTTTCTTCACCACGCCAGCAGTGATGTTATTTAATCATTTTTGGATGAGATACACAAATGTACATCCTCACCTGTAAGTGTCTGTGATTGTTTTTATTTTAAATGTTGCTGTGTGGGTGAACTTTGCAAGCATGAGTGTGTGGTATTTTCATTTTGGTGATGCTAGAGAGAGTTGGTCTCTGGAACAGGTTTTATCTGTTCATTGATCTCCCTCATTATACCTGATAGAAGCCCCAAGCCTGGCTTAATTAGCTTAGAATGACCCGCACTAGATCACCGTTTTTACACACACACACACACACACACAGGTTAGATGATGGAGAAATGAGGACAGACAAATGAAGCTCATTTGTTTAGTTGATTGATAAAGAGAAGTAGTCCAATTGTCTGACTCTTTAACCATGGAATGGACTTTTGTATTTGTTCAATGTGTGTGTGTGTGCATGTGTGTCCTTGTGTCCCATCACCCTCAACACAAGCTCATTAAGCTACAGTCCTGTAATTCATTTGAGAGATGGGACGGACAGTTGACCACTATTCTTCTCATGTTGTCTCCATAACTTTCTGTGTCCTTCCCACCTGTCACGCTGTCTTTCTTCACCAAAGAAGGTTGTGTGTCTGTGTTTCTGTGCATGGATGCAGATGAACCATGAAAAGTTGCTGTATCCAAAGGTTCACGGGAGGGGCATGATGATTTTAATTTACCGCAAGAAAGAAGAGGAAGAGAGAAAAATGTGAAATAGGTACATAGATATTTAAAAGTTGTTTACCTTTCATTCTTAGGTCAAGTTTATTTTTAAATAGTTTTTTAAAAGGTTTTGTGTTACTAAAACCTTTTACTCTTCAAGTTCTCAAAATGTTTATTTCCTTGTTAGTTTTAGCAGGATACCAAGGCAAATCTGTTCAGTTAGTCAAAGATAAGATTCACTTTTCTATAACTGTGTGTTTGTGACCTTGGCAAAGGTTTACAACACTTGAAAGATTTGTGTAAATGAGTCTTTACAAATCACACCTGCCAGTCAACTGTGTAAAAGTAAGTGAGAATGCTATTATTGTAATTAGTCAAGGCTAATCTTTAATCATCTCACTTTAGCTGCAAGTTTTATTCTACTAAAATCCTCTTCACAGATTCCAAAAGAGCTGTGTAATATCACCCCCCCCTTAGCTGAAATTGATATGATTAATAACATAAACCTATGAAAGTATGTTTTCTTTTTCATTTCAACATTTTGCCACAGCAGCATACTTTCTTTTCTTTGTCTATTTTGTAAGATTTCTTTTAAGTAAATAGCATGTCCCACATCTCATATAAACACTTCTGTCAAAGAGAACATCCAACAGCATTGCTGAGTTTTGGGCTGCTTCACTATAAAGTGAACTGAGGGCCTCTAAAAAGAGATTGGCCTTGACACATTTGTTTTGAGCAGAAATAGTTTCCTGCAAATCAATCATGTAGGAGAAAATAACTAATTATAAATAAACGCCTACCACCGCAACATGTTGTTTCATATTCCAACATTTTATCAAGGTGCTGAAAAAAATGAATTTAGGAAAAGCAATGCGCATACTGTATGTAACAGTTATTTGCAACACGGCTGGCAGTGTTTTTCCAAACTCTTGCTGCATCAGCTCATTACTAAACAATACAACAACAATAAAAACCTAAAATTGTTCTTGTGTTGCTGCTGTCAGCTAAGCACTGTTGCAGGCTGGTCACCTGGACAAATAAACATCGGCCTTTCTGCCAAATGGGAATCCTTCACATCCAGGTCACATTTATAGTTTTCTATTATTGGTGGTTACCAACTAATATAGCAGTCTTAGAAGCTGCAAAACACTATGTGCCTCTTTTCTCCAGTAATCCTGCTGCACTACGTCAACCTCAAGAACTAACTAACCCTAACTAATGTAGAATCTGTGGACTAACGCTATGAAATCGAGTTACTTCTAAGGCTGGATATTGTTTGAAATGATACCAGTGCTGACATGATCACTGAATTTAGTGCAATACTGAAACAATACCTTTTTTGTAAACCTTACTTTGATCATTTTAGGCTTTTTTTTTTTACAAAACACCCTTTTTCGATTAAGAAAAGATGCCAAACTTCTCAAAATCTAAGTGTTATCTAATATAAGCATCCTGACAAGAACTATTCCTAAATAAAATGTAGTCTAAAATTGGCAATATTATGATTAAATCTAGAAACTGTCTGATCAAAGGCTAAGTAAAGAAGATTACAAATCTGAGCAAGCGTTATATGCCAGCTTTCTGTGTTTGGCAGTTCCTGGCATTCAGTTATATGGATACATTTTGGTCAGCACCCAAAAACCTAGCTTGAGTTTGTTCTATGTATTAAAAGGAGACCTACTAGATGTGGAAGAGGTTGAGAAACTTCTACCAAGGCTGGTAATGTAGTTGTGCTCATGCAGGCCAGATGCAAGATAGGGGACTTCAGTAATGGCAGCCATTGATAAACAACCCAGCAGCATGCGTAGGAGAGTGTGTGATGAAAGGACTCTGGGAAAGGAGTCAGGCCATGCAGCAGCAGATGAAGGTAATTAAAGAAGCCATCATCAGCATCATTAATATGCTACATCTGCTGTGGCCCACTGACTAGTCTAATGGAGAACATGTCATCATCGTCACCATTAGGGAGAGTGGGACACACATAAACACACGCGCACACGGTCTTAATGTTGGGTCACGCCATGATTATCACCATTAAGCCTAGAGTGAGAAGACCTGCTTCCTCATTCTCTCCTGCCATCGTACACGCACACGCACGCATACAGTACACACACACACACACAGACACGCACACACACACACACACGCTTGTAGATCTTTAATTCAGACCCTGTGAGTGATAAGTATGCATATTTAAGTGATGTCAGGCCTGTTGGGTCTTTTAATTAGACAGAATGAATGAATGTTTTATAAAAACGTGTTTAACAATAAATGTGTTCATTAATTTGATGAGAGGATGTGCTCTGATGAGCTGAGTGGAACAGAGTAATGGCTCGTATTCAGCTCTGGCGGTTTGATGACGATGGTAGCAACAACCAGGCTATCTGTTTCTGATTTTTCCCTCATCCTCATGTTCCTCTCTTTACCCAGAGAAGTTAACTTTGAATTATATTTATCCCACGACCTTGGAGAGTTTGGTCTGTTTTAGTGAAAATGCACTTTTGTCCTGTACAGCTAATGTGCAATGTGATACCAGTCCACAGCTCCATGGAGAATAGAAAAGATGGAAAATTCATTAAGTCCCCACAATCTTTTTATTTTTTCTGTCTGCAGGTATGTTTTGTGGTTTGTCATGAAAGTTCATTTAGATGTAGAAGTTCAGAAAAAGATCGTGTGAGTCCACAAAGTCCATCTTGTATCTATCTTCTGTCAGCGAAAAGTGTGGGCTGTGGACTGGACAACTAAAATTTTGATAGAATAAACCATCAGAATTTTAAATACTGTTGCAGCAGCTGTAAAGATTACAAATCCTTCACCAGCAGTGCAGTAGTCAACTCATATTCTCTAGCATAGACCTGAAAGGACCAGTAGTATCACCAAACTTGGTTATAAGTGTGTCCTAAATGCATTTTGTTGCCCCTTTTAGCCCCCATCATCTGCTAAAATATTTGTGCAACAAAACCAATCTAAATGTTAAGCAGGTATGCTACTTTACTCCTCCCCCCGCTTGCAATCGCTTTGTCCCTTTTTCTCTAAATGTCTCTCTCTCTCTCTCTCTCTCTCTCTCTCTCTCTCTCTCTCTCTCTCTCTCCCCTCTTTCTCACACACCCTTTCACTGCCTCCCTTGACACTGGTGGAAACAGAGTGATGGTGTGTAATTTAGTCCTAATCACAACATCAGACTTGCGCTGCGATTTACATCCCTCCACCAGCCGAGCCAGTCAGACAGTCAGGAGGGAGATGTTAATGTGAGACCACAGGTAATTACTGTCATTACAGCACGCCACAGATCCTGCCAGTGTGTGCGTGTGTGTGTGTGTGTGTGTGTGTGTGTGTATGCTCGTGCATGTGGAGGTGTGTGCAGATGCATTGTGAGTGTGGGTGTGTTTTGAGCTTTTGAATGGCACAGATTGATATTTCTGTGTATATAATTAATACTGGAGCATTAATGTGTTGTTTTGGCCAATAAGTTCACAGCAGAACTTCCTTCATATGAAGATGTGTCGATGCATGAGACAAAACAGGAATGAAATCACAAACAACAGGGCATTCACAATATTTATTCCATTGTTGATAAATGTAATTACAATTGAATCTCTGAGTCAGTTTACTCTTCAAAATTGAATGATTTGCTTGATGTAATTTCATTGATCTCTCAGTTTTTCCTCATTGCTTTATTTGTTGAAATGCAGCCCTTCCTTAATCAAAATGTGATTAAAAGTGTAATTCTTCATCATGTTATGAAATTTGAATGATTTCTTATGTGTCACTGTCATCTTCACAACTTCCTGTCACATCATAAGGCAGCCTATTCATTTGTGTTGTTGAAGGATCATTCTCTTCTTGAACTGCACCTTTAACATCTCACATCATCGTGACAAATGGGCGGTTGCCCACGTCACATGTGTCTCACAGACTTTGTAAATGTTAGACAAAGTCAAACCTTTCTGTTTTCCTTTCCTTTTCACCTCTTAGTATGTTTTAGGTTAAGTATGCAATGGATTTCTGCAGTCTTCCAATGTGTCAATTTATCCAACACATGCATTAGATATTAGAAAATTGGTACAGCATTGGCTCATTTAGCAGTATTTTTCCATTTATTGTCCTTCCTAAAACATTTGATGTTGCAGCAGATTTTAATGAGATTTTAATATTAGATTGCACATTTTGCTGCAAGAGAACACAAGCAAAACCTGTGACGTTGTCCTGTGAGTTGTTGCATGAATTCCTCTTGTAGAATATGTAACAAAATTGACTGGTCAACTGGTCAACTTTTAAACTGGCTGCCCACTCTATAGCCCAGGGCTGATGTGGTGCAGACTGGCTTCTCTTAGTTAAAGCTGAAAAAGATTTTGACCTCAGGCAACTAAAAGCATGTTATTTTCACTTTAACCTTAGGGTGCACAAGCAGTAGTCTTGTAACCTATTTGGGTGTGGCCCATAGGAGTTTGACTAATTTAATATATATAGACACACTGTTCAACCACCAACAATCACTAGATCAACAAACAAGTCAAATTACCAGACTTTATGAACACTACAGACAATTCATCTCTGTTTTATTTTTGTTTTATCTCCGCTGTTCCACTGAAGCCATTTGATGATGCCATGAAGGATAATTGTTTGTCATAATCACTTTTTTGATTACTCCAACATACTATTTTTTTTTTTTTCCATTCAGCTCCATGTCGACAGTGTCTTATTATCTCTGTGATACATTTAACTCTGCTGTGTTTTCCAGATAAACATCAACAGGAATATATTTTGGTATACGTACGGTATTCAGAATGCACATACCGACATACACAGTACATGATTCAACTCACACAACAGTTGGTATTTTGACATTTTAGGTTAATCATATGACATTTTTGGATACTAAATCATGGCCCACATATTGCAAACTTTTTTTTTATGTTTGCCCAAGTCTTTGTGGGAAGATGGGATGGTATATCAAGGTGTTTCCATGGTGATAAGGGTAATGTGTCAGGGTCCCTAGAGTTTAGGCCTGGAAAGGTCCTGACTGATAAGCAGAATGAAAAAGTCAGCAGTTTGGCCAGTGCCATCCCATCCCTGTTTTCACCCCTCACCCATCTTCTCCTCTCTCCAATCTTGTTTTCAGTCTGCTTCTGCTCTACCCCATCCTCCATCTTTCCTCCTTTGCTCCTGCTTAATACCTCACGCTGCTATTTATACCTGCATCTGCAAATGCCATCTCTTTCATCTCCCATTATTCTCCATTTAACTAATTTTTCTCTTGTATTGCTATTATGCTCTGTTTTTGACATTTATTTTCACCCTGTCCTTGCTTCCCATCTGTTAGAGCCTCACTTACCCCCCCCCTTTTTTTACCTTTCTTTATTTCACACATTTTTATGTGTGTGTGTGTGTGTGTGTAGAGTGAGAGAGAGACTTAAAACCCATCTAAATGTGGAAAGCCAGTGTTAGATGTTAATACTTTCCTTGAAATAAAGTAATATTTTTAAGCTGCAAACCTCTGTTTTAACTTAAGTACATTAAAACAACAATGGAGTGAATGTTGGTCTTCCAGTTTTTGTTCATCACGAATCCAGTCAGAGAATAGATTTTTAAAGTTAGGAAAATAACTAATTAGAAGAGAAAAAAACTGTGCACAGCATTTTACATGGTTGTCATTTACATTGTTTTATGACGGCTTAGATAATATTTGATTAATATTTGATTGTGTATTGTAGGTGGACACACTCCGATCTGACCTGGAGGGGACCCGGTCTGACAATGCAAACCTTCGCCATGAGAGCCAGCTGGTCATGACTAATGTCAACCGTTGGATTACTGAACAAAAGTATGACCACACTTATGTTGGGATGTGTTTTTTTAAATAATTATTCATTACATTTGCATATGGAAAACTCTTAAAAGCAACTAATTAGTGTTTCCTGTATGTTTTCTTTTACATTTTTCACACTGTACAGCCCATAACTACTGATTAAATGTAAAAAAAAAAAAACACTACTACATTATTTTTTAAGTGTTTTGCATTTGGTGTCTTTTGTATTAGTGCTGCAAAAGATAGATACTGTTTAACTGGCAGGTGTTTATACCCTCATTAAAGTCTTAACAAGTGTAGTTTTAAAGTTCATCATTAGATTTCAGAAGTCTGTCTTCTGCTCTCAGGGCTTCCAATGAGAGCCTCACTGCCCAGATGAAGGCCCAAAACAAGGTGCTGCTCATCATAACTGAAGAGAAAGAGTGAGTATTTATTTCAGAGTGAGATTTTTCGCTACACTAGTTTATCAATGAGTGAATTTTTGTTTGTGCGTCTCCATCCTGTGCAGTATATTCGTTTACTAAAGATGGGGGGAAAAACAGCTCTGCTAACCGCTACACCTGCAAACTAGGTCACCTTTCCCACCAGAAAGGTTTGTGATTATAGTGCATGTGTGAGTATATATACAGTAGTGTGTGTGTGTGTGTGTGTGTGTTTTTTTATGTGTAGTATGTGTTGCAGTGATTCAGGTGGACTCTCTGACATACTCGCACCTGACAGTCACTCTGCATGTCTGCATCATCATGACTTTCACACACACACGCACACATACACACGTACACACAGACATGGGCATGACATATTCCTCTTTCCAGCGATCAAAGCGGTCTAGCCGTCTTTTGTCATCCCACCCCCCTGCGGCGCCATGCCTCCCTCAGCCCCACCCAGCAGCACCACTGCATCTGTGTCTGCTGTTTCCTCTCTCTCTCTCTCTCTCGCTCTCTCTCTTAACTTACACTGTGTTTGTGTGTGTGTTTTGTTCTTATGTTTTTGTTATGGTAACCTGTAGCAATGGTAACAGTCCGTATACACCTGGAGCACATGGGCCACGTGAAGTTGTGTTTCCTCGTTATACTCAGCACCTTCCCTGAATGTACAGAAATGTGATATTTCTACTTCCCCTCCCATTAAATGAAACTATTTCATGCTTCTGATGTGTAGTATAATAGTACAATAAACATCTGAATAACAATTTGTTTTAATAATTCTGGATACTGAGAATTGGTGGCATAACGAAAAACTGAAATAAATAGCCACAAGGGTAAGTGATACTGTAAATGACTGCGAAAATATAGCATTTCATTACAATGAATCATGATATGTTTGTGTGTCAGAAATAATGTCTGAACTGCTAGTTAAAGGCTGTTCTGGATGCAGAGAAAGACAGACACCATTGCCGTTGTGTGGCAGAATATTTTGTCTGCCATGTTAACAAGAGTCTCTTGATGATAATAGGTGTCTCTCTTTTCTCTGTGTCTGCCTCTCTATGTATATTTCTCTGCTTAACTCTGTCTCTGCATCTCCCTGGCTTTGTCAGACATCTTCAGGAGGCTAATGACACATTGAAGGCAGAGGTAAAGAGACTGAAAGAAGTGGCGGATGAGAAGGAGAGAGACATGGAACACTTCAAGGTGAACAAGTGCATATTGGCAAGCAATGAACTACAAATAGGGAGAAACAAAAGAGAGTCAATCACAAACAGGTTTGTTTTTCATTTTATAATTATTTGCAGGCCCAGATCCGAGACCAGAGAATCCGGCGAGACGAGAGAACGTGAGTCACCTCTGTGTGTGTGTGTGTGTGTGTGTGTGTGACCGTACAAATAAGTGCATACATTTGTGTGCATCCACCAGCTGATCAGAGTTTTAGCATTCACATCCAACAAAAGCGTTGCCCACCATGTTTCGCTCTTTCACACCCAATCTAGCCCGAACAAAGCTGATGATGATAATAACAGCTGGAGTGCCAAGTTGTGAATGAAACACCCTGTGGGCCCAGCCACCTGTGTGTGCCCGTGTGTGTGTATGTGTGTGCATGTTATAGCTCTTCTTCAATCTGAATATGTTATTCATGCTGGGCCTTTAACAATGATTACACTCCAATCAAGGGCCCATCCTCTCCTGCTTGCCACCCCCATGGCTGTCAAATAGCATTCATCAGTAGAGAGGAGATATATTTATTATGTTCATTAAGGCAATTAAAATGAATGTGGCACAGATGGGATTTGGTATAGGGTGGAAGTGAGAAAGGAGGGTGTGTGCGTGTGGGAGAGGGTGTTTGTGGGGGCACCTGCCTGCAGCAGTACTCCCCATACCCCCAGTGTGACCCGCTAAGGTCTCTCTCATTAACAACTCCCCCCCCCATCACCCCGTTTTACACACATGCACACACTCATATTGTACCCCTCCCCTAACGAACCACCAGGCTCTGTTTCCAAAACGGATCAGATTTGTTTTGACTGGGGTAACTTTCCAATGCTATTCAAAGCTGTCAGTCATTTTAATGATATCATTAAGGGGCTGCGACAGAAAGATGAATCGCTTTTCTTTGTCTTTCCCTCATAATTGCGAATGAGCGAGAGAGAGGGACAGAGCGAGAGAGGCAGTTCATATAGATGTATGCATAAGAGGGGTTTTGATTGAGCGAATATAATAACATGGAACGAGATAAAAACTGTGAATGAAAGCCTCTTCCATAGTGTCTCCCCATCCATTCTCTCCCCTTTTCTTTATTATGAGGATTCCTAATTTATTTCATTTCATTATTGTACCCTCCCACACACACCTACCCAAAATGCCATATGTATGAAAATCATGCATCTATAAGGCAACAGATATGCATATAGATATATTTGCATGGCAGCCATATATATTCAGTGTATAAATCTCATTACTGGTGGCAAAGAGGATATCTTCACTGTCACTATCACTGACAGTAATCAACACGACGTGAAGGTTTTGTCATTAGATATGCCTTTATTAAAGAAATTTATTATGATTACATGGCCTACTGTTCCAAAGCAGCAGGAGTGTCACGGCTTCACATTGCGGATGGCATTTTGTACGAGTAAGGCCCACAGAAAGGTGAGGAAAGAGGAATGGAGAAGACAGAAATTTAGATTGATATAAGAAACAGGCCTCTGTTATATTTAAGTTAGAAACGTTGTTTTAGGCAGAAAATAAGTGCATATTACCAATTTAAAGGATCTAAACATGTAAAATTAGCAGTTTTTATTGATTATTTTTAAGTCAACAACTAGTCAGTATTGGGGGATTTGTTTGCAACCCTGTCTTCTGACAATTGTATGTCCTTGTTGGACCCAGCAATGCTGCTGAAATTTAGAGCATAAAATATTATCAGAAGTTAATAGTAATGACACAGTTGAGAAAACAAGCACAAGCACAACCAGACCAGCACAAGGTCCATTTTCTAGCTTAAGGATGGAGAAATCTCTGTGCATCAGCCAACTCGAAGCTCAAACCAATGCATCCTGATCCAGCTGAGGCAGGATCAGGATGTGGAGCACACGGTCACAGTAAGAGCTTTTTGATAAGGTGCAGCACCTAACATTTTGACGTAAAGCATGTCTTCATGATTACATCCGTCTGCTCCAGATCTCAGCTTTCCAGATCCATTTAGTAGCTGTTCTGCAGCTTTCAGTCATATCACGTAACCCTCCATGCAGATGGAGTTGCCCAGTCGTCATGGAATTGTAAATATACATTTTTTCTGAGCACCTTAAAGACTTCTCCTCCATGTAGGCTTACAAGCTGAGGTACAAAGTTCATTCTTGTGCCTGAGAAACAGTAATAACAACAGAGTCTCACCACAAGGTAGTGATGACAGTTAAAACTACAAAACTAAGATGTTGGTTGTTCTGAAAATGTTTTTTATAGAGAATACAAAAGAAGAATAATAAACATTAGCCTTAATAACTAAAATCTGTTGCAATCCCAATTGCACAATGAAGGCACTACCTGAAGTAACGGCCTTGAAATCAATCAACAACCCTATCAAAAGCCCACAGATCATGGTCATGTTGTTCAGTGTGCCTGTAAAAACCTTCTCCCAGGTGGGTACCTTGGGTTTCCAAACCTTTCCTTCTCCATAGAAAGGAGGATGCCACCTGTCCCACCTTTCCTTCCCTGTCTTCCCTCCAGAAGTGTTTAATATGAAGGGCAACACGACGAATGAGCTCTGGCAACATCCCTTACAATGCAAAAATGGTTCCTGTTTGGGACATGGAGCAGTGTTACAAAGCAATTTACTATTGTAGGTTTGCCTTGAAATCCAAATGGCATGCAATTCAACTCTGGTCTCAAATTAATTAAATGATCTGTTATCAAAATCTTTCACATTTCACCTCAAATTGTCTCAGATAACATCTGAAAATGTTCAAATACCACTGCACATTGAAGTTCATGAAGTGGTGGAAGCAGAGATTGTTGCTGTTTTCTGTGACTGTTGGACACAACCCATGTGGGCGAAGCGCTCATAAAGCATCAGGCTTCATCAGTCGCACCACTAACAATGTGCTTCCAATTAAGAGCACCCAGTGATCACAGCAGAAGATTTGTAGAAACACAGAGAGCTAAAGTGAGGAGATAAGAAGGAGACTGTGTGAGAAGGCAGTCAAGTCTTGCATAAAATTTGAGATGAGAGCAGTAAATAAGAAAGATGGGAGCGAGATTGGACCACGAGAGGAACCATGTAGTTTATTGCCTGGTTTAGAGAGCATGGCAGCTTGGCTTCGACACTAATGACTGTGATTATACACACACTGATTGGGTTAGGCTGCTAATTACACACATCCATATTTGCGTGTAAACACAGGAACACATGTTTACACAGGCGTCATGCCAAGTGCTCAGCGCATCGCTGCCTTCTCACATCGGGTGCATAAATCTCACACAGTTGTCTCAGCAGCGGTGATGTTTCATGATCTGCTGAAGACCACATTACCATCTAGGAAAGAGTTTAAATCATGTGAAGAATCTGTGGAGATGTGGGGCTTTGGATTTTATGGAGCTGGCCTGTGCTTAAAGTTTATGCCTCATGTTTTTCCTTCGCCATAGCAATGGGAACTCTTGGAACTCGTCTTTTAAAAGGCATTTACAATTTAAAAGATCAAAGGAAATGTGAGCATTTCTTCTTATTAATGTTCTTTGTATCATCGTTATGGTGTGAAATTAAAAGATTTGGAAGGGTCAGTTGCAATTATGTTCAGTTTATGAATGTCATTTTCAGGAAATGAGGTTTCTTTTAAAATATGCTTGCACTGGTCAAGCTTAATTAGTTAGTTGGTTAATAGGCAGTGATTCAGACTGTCAGCTGGTGTATGTATGGATTTATTTTTTATATTAATTCTCATGATTAATTTTCTGTTTGTACATATTTGGGCAAATTTATATATATATTTAGATACAGTGATTGGCTGCAGATGAACATATACTGCACATCAGTGCTTCACTGTAACTGGTTTTGTTTTTCTTCTTTTGAGAAAATGGTTTTATTCAATGTTTTAGCTATGTACTGTAACTCAAAGTTGCATCATTATCCATAGAAAAATCAAAACTAAAAGAGAAATCCCAGTCAAGAGATTGTTGGGTTAGTACAGTGGATAGCGTTTCTATGCAGTGGTGTTACTGTCACTATTGTTTATGTTGTTGTTATTGTCTCTTGGTTGAGTTTTACCATAGATGGTTACAAATAAAAAAAGCTGAATTGTTTCCCTAATGAATCTCATAAACTTTTCAGGCAAAAATGTCAGTTCACATATTAGCATCTCCCTCAAGTGTCTCCTCAGATCTTAAATGTTTTAAGTTATGGCTAATAGGGCCAAAAGTTTGTGTGTGTGTGTGTGTGTGTGTCAGCTCACCCACATCTACAGGAACAATAATGCCATTTATTAGCGTTTCGATGAGCATGCGCGACTTCTCAACTGAAGCAAAACGGGATCGTCTTTCCATCCGCTGCTCTGATAGAAAATCCCAGCTTGCTCTTTTACAAGAAAATTAACATTGGGGAAGTACAGTGGTACTTTAATGGGCTAAGAAGTCTTCAATAAAGTATTTAGATGTTTTTTTCCGAATGCTAACTGGACAGGTTCACTGGGGCATGAAAGAAAGAGCGTAAAGCGGGGGCTGCAAGCTCTTCAGCCCGTACAGAGCACCATTATCCACCGTCGTTAATTTAATAGACATTCCTTAAGTCAGCCCTGGGTCTGAAGATAGCAGACCCTAACATTTGTTTGTCATTTCCCAAAACGTTTTTAATAAACAGTTAAAACCTTAAATGGCTTCTTGTACTCTTAATGTTCCCTGGCTGCGGTTGCGTTCGTTTTGTTTTTGTATTTTTTTTTTTCTTTTTGTATGCGCTTTCATATATAATTTAATGATTTCTGGAACCCATTTGCTCACCCATCTTTGAGTTTAGTAATAAGTTATAATGAAGATGGTTACAATGAAGATGATGTACGCCAACTTCTTTATGCCCCAGATTTCGAGGACATTTGATTGAAACTGTTTTGTCTCGCATATGCATATCATTGTACAAAAATACTAGAGTTTAAAAGTTTACCATGACAGGAGCAAGTGTATACTTATACTACAGGTGCTCAGATTTACTGTAAAGATGTCAAAGTTAATTTCTCATATATTTTTGTTTGTGTGTGTATATGCGCTTGTGTTACAGCATGGAAAAGCAGGGTTGTGTGGCTCTAAACCTCAGCAAAATCGAAGACATGCAGACCAGACTGCGAAGTAACCTGGAGGCCATCAGAATGCTAAATCAACAAGTAAGAGTGCACACACACACACACACACACACACACACACACACACACACGTATACACACACACCACGTCCTGGCAGTCCTTTTACCCGACAGATACAAACACACACCCACACACTGGCCCACCTGCTGTTGAGCTCACACAGAAGAGGAAGCTTTTATGCGTCCAACTTCAAACACACACGCGCACTTACACACAGACATCCATTTCCTCTTCCAACGATAAAAGTGAAAAGTCGGCAGCGGGGTGGGGGTGTGTGAGTGGGGAAGGGGGGACAAATCGTATCGGGAAAAAGCAGTGACGTTTCTTTCCACTGGTAAATGATTTCCCTTTTATGAGACTGAGAGAGGGATGTATATCAATACAGCCGTGCTGATCTCGCCATGACAGCGTAGGGAAATGGCCCGCTGTGATAAAACAATGTGGAGGAAAAAACACAGAGGAATATTCTGAGGAAAAGCTGACATTTTTTACTGTGTTGAACTTCACAAGAGTCAACAAATCACCAAAGGAGAGCCGAATCAAAAGTACTCCTCAGCCCCCTCAGTTCTCCAAACTCCAGGGCCTGGGGAACGACTCACCCGACTTTTGTTAGTCTGTGGAATGGCCCGCTGATTGACGGGGTGCGACAAAAGCTGGTAATTGTTGAAGTTTTTATGTTGTGTTTTATTCAGTGAAAAGCAAATGGCATTAGCTGCATGTATGAGACAGAGGAAGGTGAAGCAGAGGAAGAGACAGACAGAGAGAAAGAGAGAGGTGTTGTTTAACAGGTCAGGTGTGTAATAGCACCTCTTAATCTGTAGTGTGAATCATTACACACATCGATCCAACACGGACAGTCTGCACACACACATACATACAAGCACAGTTGGAAAGGCTAGGCTATAGAGCGTTCATTTACACAAGGCTATTCCCTTCACTGTCCACTGGACACACACACTCACATACACACTTGCACACACATACAGATATCAGTAAAGAAGCTGAATGGATGGTCTCAGTTTATCTATGTGAAAGGCATTGGGTTATAAATCAAGTCTGTGTCTCTGCTTTGGATCAGTCTCATTTACTCATAGTCACAAACTGGTTTAGTGCTGTTACTTTCGCACTCACCCACAGGCACATATTAACACTCGCTATACAACACACGCGCCTGATTTCCATCCTACTGTCAAGCAAATTTCATGCAAACTTTTGAAATGTCACACAATATTAGACGCAAATTATGTGATTTTCCATCAACTGGGATGAAGATGAACATCAGCGGAAAAAACTGAGATTCTTTCAAGACTTGATTAGCATTAGGCAAGCTGTTATTGTGCTTTAGTGTCAGCTAATGTCCAGGTTGTTTCATGCTTTCATGCAAAGATGAAAAAGAGACGCATGAGGCAATATTCCAGTTCACCCTCCACTACAAGCAGCTGCAGGGAGTGATGGATCGACATGTATTGCATGGTATTTCCAAATTTCAAAAAACGTATTTTAGTGGGCAGATCATCCAGTGCCAATGGAGCCAAAGTTCCATTTAAAAATAACCACATTAAAAAACTTTTTTGCCAACGAGAAGAAATTTGCTCAGAGTTTGCTGTCTCTATTCAGCTTTACTAGCTCAGTAATTTTCATAATTTTTATTGAAATACTTGAATGGAAACCCGGCTTTACAAATGAAAAAGTGCAAACACACTCATGCACCAGCAATTAAACACCCCCCTCCGTGTCTTTCTGTCTGTCTCTTTCTTTCTTTTACCCCCACTTATACACATCCTTTTCATCCAAACATATGCACACCAGTTCACATGCAGTATGTGAAGGTTGAGGAGACAAGCTGTGATTTTTAATTTCACCCCCTCCCTTGGAATTAGGAAAGCATCCAGAGCAACCAAAGATGAGTAAAATTAAACAGGTCTCCGTGAATATACGGTTAATTATAAATGTCAACCTCAGTGTTTTTCATCTAGAAATTCTATTGCTTTTGGCATAACACATTGAAAAATGAACATGTTGTAGGATGTTTGCCTGTTGAAGATAGTAAATAGACATTAAGCGTCTTAGGATAGTTTTGACACATCGACATGTCATTGGCTCTTCGAGGGTTAAGCCTAAGACCTTGCTATTTCTAGTCATCAGATGTAATACATTTGTGTGTGTGTATGTGTGTGTATGTGTGTGTGTGCGTGTGTGTGTGTGTGTGTGTGTGTGTGTATGATGTCTGGAAGGGTAATGTTAGTAGAAACGTCCGGAAATGTGTCTGTCTCATCTCTGTTTGTGTTCTTCTCTCTCCCTAACACACAGACACACACACACACACACGTATGCACACACATGGCCAGACATGTCGATGTGACATCATTCTTTAACCGCAGCTTTCACGCAGAGATACACACACACACTGAAAAAACAGATGTGGCAACTGTCATTACCCGACATGTCTTTGTCTCTCCATCCTTTAATTTCTTATTTTACTCTTCCTCATAGCTAAAAATACATTATTTCAAATCTCTTATTCCCTTTTATCTGCCTTATTACAATTTTTAGACTGGCACATTTTGCATATAATTACCACACTGAACAACAAATGTAAATGCTTTTTTTTGCATTTAAAGCCACTTTTTAACTCACACTCCTCCCTGCCTTTACCCAAATATCCTTGTCAAAAAATAAAACACCCTCAATTTAGCTAGTCTGTAATTGTGTTTCAGGGAACCCAATCATGTTCTGACGATGTGCGATTTGTTTTGTGTCACGGATGATTTTGTGTCAAACCGACCTCTAATGATCGCTCAAATTGGTTGTTTTCATGTAGAAATTTACACCGTCGCGTGACTCCCACTTGCAACCATGTCAAACTGTGAGCACAATACTCTCCTGAAAACCTCCTCGCAATTTTCCTTTGCATTTCTGTTTCAACAGGCATGAAAGTAACTGTGAAAGATGAATTAATCACATAATGGGATGTAGCTACTTCATCAACTTGATAGCTGTTGACTTTTGATGGTTGAAATGTATTGGTAACTTCAAATTATTATTATTATTTTTTTTATTTGGTTGATTTAACTAAACAAGTGTGATGTTTCAACTTCCTTGAAACTTCCCCCAAGATTGTCCCTTCTCCCTATTACCTCAGTCTGTTGCACGGTTTTTAAAAGTATTGTCATTCTCTTTGCCTGTTCATGTCTTCCTCTGGGCATATGTCTCTCTCAATGTCTCTTTCTTTCTCTTTCCAGTTAAACACCCTCAGCAGGGAGAATAAGCGGTTGCGTAGGCAGCTGGAGGAGGAGAGGTTCATGCGTAGACAAGTGGAGCAACTGCTCCCTCCTCCTCCGACCTCCCAGGACTGCTCCTCCGTCCACCTCCCTGTCTCCCTCACTGCCCGGCCACCTCCTCCCTCCACCTCCCTACCCTCATCCCTCCACCTCCCTCATCCCCTGAGCCTGGACACAGTGACTGGGGACATTGACGGGATTCTAACCCAAACCAAGCTGAGCTAGAGAGACCAGGTGAGTCCCAGGCTTTGGTTGAAGCGTTCTGGGTGAGGCCGACTGCCTCTGCTTCTCTGGAAGATGCTTGGTCTGGGAGGACAAGGAGGGATCTGACAAAATGAAACCCCCTGAAGACTTTGACCTGTCATGACTTTTTGACCTCCAGCTCCTCACCAGGGAGTGTACTCAGTATGAGGTTCATGTCCTGCAGGTCAAAGTCAAGTCCCGGGGTGCTTTTTGCCTGAGGGGGGCTCCAGAACCAGTGAATGATGGAATTTCCTCAAATCGTCAAAAATCAACTAAAAATATCTCTACTACTATGCCATGAAGACATTTATTCCAAGAACATATTCACATCTTTCATAGATTTACAAATCTAACCATTTTAACGTTTAAAAAAGCAATTGATTGCATCCTCAAAATGTTGCAATGCTCTGAGCAGTGGTAGCTTATAACATTAGCAGTTACTTCTCCAAATGATGATCTTGTTTTGCAACAAAACTGTAGCACTAAAATATGTTTTTTTAAATTGTGTCTGCACTTATTTGAAAATTCTGACGACAGTTCTGATGAACTATAATCAATTGAATTCAACTTAAATAAGCAAATGAACTAAACAGAACAAGTGACTAACTGCAAACACTTTA
This sequence comes from Siniperca chuatsi, assembly GCF_020085105.1. Classification (NCBI taxonomy): domain Eukaryota; kingdom Metazoa; phylum Chordata; class Actinopteri; order Centrarchiformes; family Sinipercidae; genus Siniperca; species Siniperca chuatsi. Next base: position 12,207,049 of record NC_058060.1, read on the forward strand.
GTGAAGAGAGTGAAGAGTCTTGCTTTGGATAAATGAGGGACGGCACATCATCAGTATCCATAGGCATACCTCAGATGTTGATGTGAATGGCTGTAACACAGTCTCTGATTACGCTGCAGCTGTGCGCCATGTGTCCTGCATCTACTGTGGCGAATGTGGCCGTGTGACTTTATGTGTGAGTACATTATGTCTCTGTGTGCTCCTGTCTCTCCGTAAGTGCCTGTGGGTGAGTGTATGCTTGTGTGTGACTGAGTACATTAGATGTTTATTATTGTAGATGTTGTTTTTATATTTTGTTTTATACTTGAAGAACTATTTATTGATTTTTCTCCGTTTCTGTGTTTGAGCCCCCCTTTGTTGTAAAGACGGAAAAATAAAAACAGATACATTTGTAAGCGGCCGTACATTTCTCCCCGTTTGTATTTCATTGGTCAATATGCCAGCAATATCTTATTTCTACCAGTTGAATGTATGTAACAACAGGCTAGAAATGCTACCTGTTAACACTGCATAATTAGGCATTCTTACAGTTTTACATGACTGCTGAGACAAACAAAGATGTTGAAACCGATAACAACATTGCTCAGCAGCAAAACCAATAAATAAATAATCTAAAATGTGGTTTTGAAACAGTGACGATGGGCACACTCACTCCATATTGATCTGCTGTCTTTCCTTGTGCATCTACAGGTGAGTCATGGCTCTTTTTATATGTTTATAGTGGTTGAACAAGAGCACTTCTTATTCGCACGAGCAAAGACAAGGAGAAGAAGCATGCAAATATCTGAAGTTAAACAGAAGAAGCACTATTATACTGTGATAATGAGAATTCTGGGGAAAGCGGGTCTCCGACCACAAGTGGCTTCCTCATCTTGCCATTCTCTCTCACTGTCTTCCCCCCACCTGTTCCCCACACTCCCCCACCTGTCTTCCAAACCACTCTTTGTTATCTTTCATTGGTTCTGTACATACATTGCATAGCTGTTGTATAGCCGGTCAGGATGTCGTGCATTTTAATGATTTCGAGCAGAACTGCATGTCCTTGTTAGCTTGGTTTTCCTCATTTGCCCTGTCACACTCAAAAATACCCTTCTTTTATGTGCAAACACACATGCGTGCACCCACTTACACATCCACACATCATTTATATTCTTTCACAAACACACACACACACACACACTTACTCAAACGGCACAGTCATTAAAAATGAAACCACAGGCTTTTTGAAAACTCCCAGGACTGAGGGAAAAGTCAGCGGCGCAGCGGTGAAAAGAGTCCCCCTGGAAACAATGAGGAGAATGATCATTTGTTGTTCTTGAAAACCCGGTGAGGTTTCACAGAGGTTAAGCTTCCCTTTGATGTGTTTTTAACTCGTTTCAGCTCTGTGGAGGGATTAGTCAGCCTCTCACACACACAAACACAAATGCACACGTTCGCACACACAAGCACATACAGGCTCTTAATTTCCACACCATGAGCTCTTCTCTCACAAAGGCGGAAAGCACAGAACAGGCTCCTTCCTAACCTAATTTCATCAAATGAGAGTGGGTGGTACTTCACTGCTGTATGTGTGGTCCCTTGGAAATCTGTGGTAAACCAAAATATTGCAAGTCAGTATTTTCTTTTTATCCCAAATTAGCGTGAGGCAGTTTGTGAACAGTGTGGGCCCTCAACCACCAGAGAGACGGAGAAAGAGAGACGGAATAGCTGTTGATCATCACTGCACGCATTAGTGTTTACGAGGAATTATTTGATCCCTGTTTCAAGATACAAATGATTGGGGTGTGTTTGTGTATGTGTGTGTGTGTGTGTGTGTGTGTGTGTGTGTGTGTGTGTGTTATCAGCTCCAGTCTGGGCTTCCCTGTAGGTCTCCGCATGGTTGCCCATGCTAATAATCACACAAAAATCTTGCGTTCATAGCCCATGTCATAAACAGCTCTGCAACAAATAGTGTTTGCAAAGGATTCTTCGTGTTTGTTTTAACCAACTTGGAGTACCAGATGGGTGGACATAGACCGTACCGGAGCTTTGCAATGATAATAAACCCAACAAGAAAACATATTTACAGAAGCCATTTTATGTTTATTTGTTATATCACATCACTCTTAGCTGTAAGATTCTTGCAGAAACTCATTAAAGTTATTAAAATTAAGCAAATAGGTTTAATTCTGAATCTAATTTTATTTGTACTTGAACTTGAAATGCTAATCCATAAAACTGGTGTTTTTCTTGATTGTGGTGTGATAACTGATTTGGCTTTGTGTAGGTACTGGACCACCTTACTGTAACAATAATAAGTAATATTAACTAGTCCACACAGACTGTTGCATTCTGTGAACACAAAAAGCATCAGTTTATGTGCAACTGAGAATAATTCTAGGGAAAGAGGGACCACAAAGACTTTCACTTTAGGAATTTGATGCATTTTTTATATATATACTGTATATATATAAATCACCATTTTTAAAATTGTCATATCATGACAATCTATATATCCAACACCTGGAACAGCTTTTTTGTCATGTGAAAAATGCTTTAGCTGGGACCAGCCCAGTATTCCACCACTGTTAAAATGACTTTTAGTGGGAGAGGCGGTTCTGTCACACCACAAACAGAAAATGACAGAACAGCAACAGAGGGTGAGAAAGAAATAAAACTGACAGGAGTGCTGGCAACATGTCTCCTCTAAAAGTTATGTCACTCAAAAAAAAAACAAAACAAAGAAAAGCAAGAAAAAGGAGACAGTTATTCACACAATGTTTCACTTTTAAAAAGGTAGGGTTTTTTTTATGTGGTTACTTTTTATAGACTGTACAGCTACACTATAGCAAAATGCTGACATTCTGTTGGTGCAGGTGAATATAGGCTGGAAGCAGAGATTCATTTTCACACTGGCAAAATGTCCAAGCAGCAGCCCTCAATTCTCCACCCCAACCCCCACACATGCACTTATTATGTACATTTTGTATTTAATTTTATCACATAGTAAAGAGTGAATCAGTGCCAAATCACATTTTTCATCTGTAAACATATTCATATGGCCTCTACAGCCTACAATGAATAGCATTAATCCTGTTTAATGGCAGTTTTGGCTCCACCTCAGTCCTTCATTCAGGTATTTTTCATTGCCTTACTTTGTCTTGGCAGGAGCTTCAAATGTTACGCAACTGTTACTGCTTCCAAGTGACAATTACATTCATGTACATAATATCCATCCATTATATCCTATGAAGATACAATACAAGATACATACAGTCAGTATGTAGTAAGCTCTAACAAAAGTAGGTTTGCAGTAGTGTTAGAAAGAAAAAATATCCAGATAAATAAAACCTTGCACATGCAATATTTGTATTCAACAGCTACAATAATGTCATTAGAATAAAACCCAACTTAGTATAAAAGTGTATAGTTCATTAAATATGTTTAAACAACCATAGTTTATATCATTCGCAGTATGTGTGGCCCTATTGGGAATTGAACCGTTTGTATTGCAAACATCATGCTTATGTAAATTCCATTAAACAACACAAGACCGCAAATATAAACCCCACAATTAGCTGTAAACTCAAATATCCCACAGGAGGACTTGAAGCGGCCATAACCAATACTACTTTGACTCCCATGCCCATTACTGAGTTATAAGAAAAATAAAGGTGAAGAAATATTTTCTCATTGGTACAACTCTTTAACAGTAGGCCAGTCTCAAGTTACTGTGGAGTAATTGTCAGTGTTTTTGTTGTGTAATGTGATGCAGATACACGGCGTATTGGAGTCAAAGTACAACTCTGATTGGCTGCAAAATGAGAACACAATTGCTTCTGCGTTAGGTTGTCTGGCTGTTTCAGACAAAAAGTCAGCTGGCTGACTGAACGGCTCATAATTGGCAGGATAATGATTTTCTCTGTATCTATTATCGATTTAGTGACTTTTTATATAGTTGCATTGCATTGCGTTGCACAATATTGTATTTGGCAAACCATACAGTGCATCTTTTTGTCATTTTGTGGAGCTGAGTGGAGGTGGTGGAAGCCAGTAAAGGAATTCATGAAAGGAAAGAGGGGGCAAAAGTCCATCCATCCATCCATCCATCCATCTTCTTCCGCTTATCCGGGGCCGGGTCGCGGGGGCAGCAGTCTAAGCAGAGACTCCCAGACTTCCTTCGCCCCAGACACTTCCTCCAGCTCCTCCGGGGGGATCCCGAGGCGTTCCCAGGCCAGCCGAGAGACATAGTCCCTCCAGCGTGTCCTGGGTCTTCCCCGGGGCCGCCCCGGTGGGACATGCCCAGAACACCTCCCGAGGAGGCGCCCAGGAGGCATCCGGATCAGATGCCCTAGCCACCTCAGCTGGCTCCTCTCGACGTGGAGGAGCAGCGGCTCTACTCGAGCCCCCCCGTGTGACTGAGCTCCTCACCCTATCTCTAAGGGAGCGCCCAGCCACTCGGGCGGAGGAAGCCCATTTCGGCCGCTTGTATCCGCGATCTTGTCCTTTCGGTCACTACCCAAAGCTCATGACCATAGGTGAGGGCAGGAGCGTAGATTGACCAGTAAATCGAGAGCTTTGTCTTTCGACTCAGCTCCTTCTTTACCACAACGGTCCGATACAGCGCCCGCATCACTGCAGACGCTGCACCGATCCGCCTGTCAATCTCACGCTCCATCCGTCCCTCACTCGTGAACAAGACCCCGAGATACTTAAACTCCTCCACTTGGGGCAAGGACTCCCACCCACGCGAAGAGAGCAAACCACCTTTTTCCGGTCAAGAACCATGGCCTCAGATTTGGAAGAGCTGATTCTCATCCCAGCTGCTTCACACTCGGCTGCAAACCGTCCCAGTGCATGCTGCAGGTCCTGGTTTGAAGAAGCCATCAGAACGACATCATCTGCAAACAGCAGAGATGAGATCCTGTGGTTCCCAAACCGGACACCCTCCGGCCCCTGACTGCGCCTAGAAATTCTGTCCATATAAATTATGAACAGAACCGGTGACAAAGGGCAGCCCTGGCGGAGTCCAACATGCACCGGGAACAGGTCTGACTTACTGCCGGCAATGCGAACACAGCTCCTGCTCGTTATACAGGGACCGGACAGCCCTTAGCAAAGGGCCCCGGACCCCATACTCCCAGAGCACTCCCCCAAAGCGCCCGGGGCACACGGTCGAATGCCTTCTCAAGATCCACAAAGCACATGTGGACTGGTTGGGCAAACTCCCATGAACCCTCGAGCACCCGATGGAGAGTATAGAGCTGGTCCAGTGTTCCACGACCGGGACGAAAACCACTCTGCTCCTCCTGAATCCGAGGTTCGACTATCGGACGAATTCTCCTCTCCAGTACCCTGGAATAGACCTTACCGGGGAGGCTGAGAAGTGTGATCCCTCTGTGATTGGAACACACCCTCCGGTCCCCCCTTCTTATACAGAGGGACCACCACCCCGGTCTGCCAGTCCAGAGGCACTGTCCCAGACCGCCACGCGATGTTGCAGAGACGTGTCAGCCAAGACAGTCCCACAACATCCAGAGACTTAAGATACTCAGGACGGATCTCATCCACCCCCAAGCCTTGCCACCAAGGAGCTTGCCAACAACCTCAGTGACTTCGGCCAGGGTGATGGATGAGTCCGCCTCCGGTCCCCAGCCTCCGCTTCCTCTTCGGAAGACGTGACAGCGGGATTGAGGAGATCCTCAAAGTATTCCTTCCACCGTCCGACAACATCCCCAGTCGAGGTCAACAGCTCTCCACCCGCACCGCACAAGGTGTTGGTGAAGCACTGCTTCCCCCTCCTGAGCCGTCGGACGGTTTGCCAGAATTTCTTTGAGGCCGACCGATAGTCCTCCTCCATGGCCTCTCCGAACCTCTCCCAGTCCTGAGTTTTTGCCTCTGTGACCGCACGACGGCTGCAGCACGCTTAGCCTGCCGGTACCTGTCAGCTGCCTCGGGAGTCCCACGAGCCAACAAGGCCCGATAGGACTCCTCTTCAGCCTGACGGCATCCCTTACTTCCGGCGTCCACCACCGTGTTCGGGGATTGCCGCGCGACAGGCACCAGAAACCTTGCGACCACAGCTACGAGCCGCCGATCGACAATGGAGGTGGAAAACATGGTCCACTCGGACTCAATGTCCCCAACCTCCCGGGATCTGGGAGAAGCTCTCCCGGAGGTGTGAGTTGTAGACCCTGCTGACAGAGGGCTCCGCCAGACGTTCCCAGCAGACCCTCACGATACGCTTGGGCCTGCCAAGTCTGTCTGGCTTCCTCCCCGCCAGCGGATCCAACTCACCACCAGGTGGTGATCGGTTGACAGCTCCGCGCCTCTCTTCACCCGAGTGTCCAAGACACGCGGCGGCGGAGGTCAGATGATACGACAACAAAGTCGATCATCGACCTCCGCCTAGGGTGTCCTGGTGCCACGTGCACTGATGGACACCCTTGTGCTTGAACATGGTGTTAGTTATGGACAAACTGTAACCAGCACAGAAGTCCAACAACTGAACACCGCTCGGGTTCAGATCAGGGGCCGTTCCTTCCGATTACCCCTCTCCAGGTGTCACTGTCGTTGCCCACGTGGGCGTTGAAGTCCCCAGTAGAACAACGGAGTCCCGGGTGGTGCACTGTCTAGTACCCTCCCAGGGACTCCAAGAAGGCCTGGTACTCTGCACTGCTGTTCGGCCCGTAGGCCGCCACAACAGTGAGAGACCTGTCCCCACCCGGAGGCGGAGGGACGCGACCCTCTCGCTCACTGGGGTAAACTCCAACACGTGACGGCTGAGCTGTGGGGCTATGAGCAGGCCCACACCAGCCCGCCGCCTCCCCCCCGCCGGCAACGCCAGAGAAATGGAGCGCCCAGCCCCTCTCGAGGAGACGGGTTCCAGAGCCCAGGCTGTGCGTGGAGGCGAGGCCGACTATATCTAGCCGGTAACGCTCAACCTCCCGCACAAGCTCAGGCTCCTTCCCCCAGCCGAAGTGACATTCCATGTCCCTAGAGCCAGTTTCTGTGTCCGGAGATCTGGTCGCGAAGCCCCTGCCTTCGACTGCCGCCCAGATCTCTCTGCACCGGCCCCTTACGGATCCTCCTGCGGGTGGTGGGTCCACGGGAGGACGGCCCCACGCCGCTCCTTCGGGCTGTGCCCGGCCGGGCCCCGTGGGGAAAGGCCCGGCCACCAGGCGCCGCCGTCGGGCACCCACCCCAGGCCTGGCTCCAGGGTGGGCCCCGGTAGCGCCAATCCGGGCGACGTAACTGGCCTTGATTTTAAATAATCCATAAGGGTCTTCTGAACCGCTCTTGGTCTGACCCGTCACCCTGGACCTGTTTGCCATGGGTGACCCTACCAGGGGCATACAGCCCCAGGCAACATAGCTCCCAGGGTCATTCGGGTACTCAAACCCCTCCACCACGTTAAGGTGGCGGTTCAAGGAGGGGAGGGGGCAAAAGTAACACAGATAAAAAAACAGGGACCACAATACCCAGAAGCACTTGAATTGATAGATGAACAGTGTGATAAGCTAGTCTGAAGCTAATCATGTGTGATACTCTACTGATCTCTGTAGGAAGGTTAGACTGCAGGGTTGGCTAAATAACACTCAGGAGCAGGGAGGGATTCACTGTTGTCAATAAAGGAACATGAACCCAGATTCTCCTGCTGACATTTTAAACAAGAAGTTTTAGGGGAAACTGGTCAGTTGGTCAATGAACTTGTTAAGAGATAAGGAAAAGCAAAATTAATCAGACACATCCATGTGCCCCTTTTACTATCTACAGTAAATAAGGAGCAATTTAAATAATAACCACATAAAATGCATGTAAAAGAGATAAGATATGATACAAACACGGTTCCAACTACCAGAGACTGCTTCTCTGAATGTGATGTTAAACTTAAACTGAGTTGTACAGCTTATTCACTATAAGTACAAATAATGTTGATTTGTAAATAAAAGCAGAAGCAAAGCTGTGCATTGACAAGAAAAATCCAAAAAACATTCCTTTAATAATATGAATATTTTTGACTGTCACTTTTAGATGTTCATATGCTCTGTGAGTGGAAATTGAAAATTGTGTTGTTGTTTTTTTCTCTCTATTCACTCTCATTGCTTGGAGAAATAATTCTTAAAATCACACATTTAGCACGTAATGGACAGGATCATAAATGTATTGCCATGCAATCAAAGTGAAAGGAATGAAGAAAAAGCTACCCCATTTCCCGAGCACATAAATGATGATAGATGATAAACAGTATTTGGACTACAATATATTTGGATACTCTGATAGTCAGGAAACTTTCCCATTGAAACACAACATCTATTTTTATTTAACTATATACTAAACTAGCAACTTTTTATAGTAAGTGCCAGTTGTCTTACTCAGGATAAACGTACTACCTTCCATCATAAATATTGTGTATTTTAATGCTTTAACATGGAGTGTGGTAGCAAACAGAGGACATATGACAGCTTTTTGTGTCTATGTTCCCATCTCGTAATGGTTGACCATCAGGCCAATTTCTCAGAAAAATTGGAGTGTTCCCTCAAGGAGTAAAGGAAGAGGTAAGAGGAAATGGGGGAAAAATGGTACAGTTTAAGACAGTAGGAAACCTAGAGGGAAAAAATGATTAGGTCCAGGAGGTAGTGAAGTAGTGAAAGAGGGATGCATGGTGGAAGAGGCTGAAAGAACGTTGCTGGGGATTTAGGGAATGAGTCTGGGAATGAAGGGGGAACAAAGCAGAATGAGAGATGGATGCAGGGGGAGGCCGCCAAAGGAATGAAGGGAAGGAGGTGCAGTGTGTGATTTAGAGAGTAGAGAGGTTAAGATGGAAAAAGAAGAGAGAAAAGAGGAGCAAGAGAGTAATGGGACATTTAGGGAAAGGTGGTGAGATGAGAAGAAAAGTGAAAGGTGAGAGAAGCATGTGACGGGGAGAATGAGAGATGGAGGAATAAGGGAGACACTGGAGATTTAACGCGGGGAAAGATGGGAAAAGAGCAGAATGAGAGAAAGAAAGAATGAGAGAGTAGTGGGAGATTCAAGGTATATATGGAAGAGAGAGTGCCAGAGAAGAGCATATTGTCCTTATCGGCCTGCTCCAGAAAGCCTGCTCCTTAATGGGGCCGGTGTGAAGGGGAAATGAGGACTAGGCCTGATGCTACCTGATTAACCATCGACCCAAACACACATCAAAGGCTGGGAGGGAGGGGAAGGAGGAAGGAGTGCAAGGTGTATGTGTTTTGTGTGTGTGTATGGTTGTGGGCTGAAGGTGAGTCACCATCACCTCATTCAGCGGGACCACGAATGAAAATCAGTCTCAATTTCCCCATACACACACACACACACACATACACAGACACATGGCCATTTTCAACCTTGAAAGGGAAAGCTCCTCTGAATAAGGAGATCCTCTGAATAAGGGTCCGGGGGGGGGGGGATAGACAAAAAGACGGTGGGAGGCGTGGATACGGTGGAAAGGGGAAGGAGCAGGGAGGAAGAGGAGAAGGGGAGGGAGACATCAAAAAGAGTCATCATGCTCCATATTAGTGAAATAATGAAATTTGCCTTTAAGCTAATGACATGTCGGGACAGCTCTGTTAGTTTTCACATAAATTACAGCGGGCATCTTTCACTCGCTACCTCGGCACAAGCCATCCACACACACACACACACACATATACCTACACGTGGACACAAGGAAAATACACACACATCCAGAGCTATCAGTGGCGCAGCGGCGACGGGTCGGTGTCCCTGTTTGATATTCAACACTCTCTGAGACCTATATCCCTTTTCTATTCCACACCCTGAACTCATTACTGTCACACACACTCATACAGACACACACCTATAATCATATTCATCACACTCCCCTACCTCACTCCCTAAATTTCTATCAAAGGGAGCCCCAATATGGCTGCTGATGACCTTCATTAGTCTCTCCCTTTCTTTCTCTTCCACATTCTACCTGCTGTATTCGTTTTTCATCTCTCACACTGTGTATGTTCACAGACATGCCCTCTCTTTTTTTGTTGTCTTTCTCTTATTTTCCTCTCTGTCACACACATTCAAACACTTTGTTTCATGTCTCTTTCTCACATGTTCTTTCATGCACTGTTTCTTTGGCCTTTCCTTCTGTTTCTCTTTTCTCCCTCTTTTTCTATCTGTCACTCTTTTCTCATTACTCCCTCTCTCTGTTTCATTAGCATACAGAGTAAGAAGATGGCGCTGGGGGTAATCTGCGCGAGTCGACGGTGACAAAATGGAGGGCGTCATCAGAGGTCGTGGCGCTGTCATCAACCGCCAAACCTCCGCTGATGTCTGCCTGTCACAAGCTCACACTCATGCATGCATCACACATATTTGCAGTGCACAGGGGAGAAAGAAGGAAACATGTATCCATAATCAGGTGTGACACATCACAGCGTAAATGCTGCAATCTCACCTGACAGCCACGTACACATGCATTGTTTGCGTTGTGGACCACCGTGACGGAAACAGACATTGACAGGTATCTCAGTATTTTCTGAGATGCACATAACAGCAGCTTTAATGAATACAGCCGGTTTGTTTTTTTTGGGTTTTTTTTTCTAGTTTCTATTTATCAGGAATTTAAAGGATGTAGATGTGGGATCTGAGCAGAGGGAGATGGACTATGATTCCTTTTAAGCCTGTCAGGAAGTCTTTTCCATCTTCAGGTATCACTGATAATCAGTTCAGTAGACTGACGGTCAAAAAATACCTCATAATCATTTTAGTGTAACATCATTTACAGAGAGATTTTTATAATTAGGACATCTGTTGTGATCAGCAACCTACTGTACATCTGTCTTCCTTTAAATTTACATGTATACAATACTGTGCTACTTTCCTCCTTGCCACGGAACATGCTTGCAGGTACATAGTAACGTACTGTATTGTAAGTAAAACAAGTCAGTTACATACAACATGTTTACAATATCTAGATTATGGGATAATGGTACTAAATGTAACAGTGGCGCAAGTACACAAGAGTCATAAAGTCAGCAAACTGTGATGTAAGGTACACAGAAACATCTGTCAAAAGTTTGCTTACCTTAGCTAACATTAGCTACCCCTCATACCAGACCAAGTAAGGCTACAGCAGCAACACTCCAGAGTGTATTACATGGAGAAAAAGTTTGTTTTATTGTTTATGAATTCAACTTTTAATTTTTAAGAGAAAGACTCATATTTCATCTTTCAAAAGTTATACTGTAGCCTTGCTTCAAATTTCGGGATTCTCAAAAGCACTAAACACGCTAACTTTACTGACTTAGCATGAAGTTGGAACATGGCATAATAAATTTAGCGTCAAAAAATTATTTTTCATCATTTTTATGTCAAAAGTTGTTGATCAGCTGTACCTCAGTGACATACATGTTAGCTTAACATACTGAGCTAGGGGATGTTGTGATGTGTCACTTTTATACTGCTATCTCCTAACAGTTTTCCACGTAGGTTCCCTTTCAGTAATAGTTTTTAAAGTGGGTGCTTTTGTGTAAAATGTATTAGTTTTGGAAACAATTCCCAAACAACAGTACAGTGAGCATGTGAAAAGAGGAATTTCTATTTTGGTTGCATCTGTGGTTGACCAGTGTTTGAAGCTCAGCACAGCAGTGCTTACACAATGCACCACATTTGGTTTCAAAAACTTATGACCGACATAAGAGTTTAAGCAGATTAATACACAACTGACACATCTTCAGTTCTACTGTACAAGGCTATCTATGCATACTTTACTGATCAAAGCCATCAGAACCTTAGAGTAAGTAGAGAAATAGCTAAATTCACCCATCTGACCTTCACAGAAACTGTGATTTTCATTTACAAATCCTGTCATGTTTTTTTAGTTTTTCTTCCTCACCAAGACAGTGTAGCAGAACTAAAATCATGGGTATGTGTTGATCAGTTGATGGCCTCCTACTCTGTTCTTAAATAGAAATTGTACACTTATTAATATCTGCGCTTGTTTGACAAGCCAACTGTGTCTCAGCAAAGTAAACCGCGTTGGGCTTAGAGAATAAGGGGTATAGTGTTAGTGTATAAAAAGAATGGAAGAGGAGGGAGAGATACTGCAAAAGGAAAAAAAAAATGGTTATAAGGAGTGGTAGTCAAGGAAGGAGAGAGAAATAGGAAACGAGAGGGTGAAGAAATGGAGAGGACAAACACAGAGTGAAGGATGAATTCCCAGGAGGCAGTGTTAAGTTGTATTGGTGTGTGAGCTTGTCACTAATAGTGTCCCTGCCATGGTTATGAGAGCTGGAAATACTTTGGTGCTAATAGACAGATTATGGAAAGAAACGAAGCATGTCCTGAAATCCTCTTAGCAAGACTTCACCTTTTTATTTATTTATTTCCTGCCATATTCCTTTCTTTCTTTCTCTCTTCCTCTCTCTACCTCGGTGGCCTTGGCATTGTCTCGTTGAACGTGTTTCATGTTTTGTCTGACGCTTAACGGGTAGTGTTGTCTCTCTCTCTCTCTCACTCTCTATCTTTTTCTGTCTCACACGTTTTCAAAAGGCACTTTATTTATTGTCCCGGGGGAGCACTACATTATGCATTAACCTGTTCAATTATGCATTCATTTATTCAGCCGTTGCCTTATGTAAATGCACTTTATGATTAAACAAATTGTTTCGCTGTTTGGCCGTGTGTTCCCCACATTGAGTGTTTGCCAGTGACATCATGCAGCAGTAGCAAGAGACTCCATGCCTGTAGTGTGTGAGTCTTATTTGTGCCTTATTAAACTGGTGAAAGGGCCTCAGAGATTGCAAGAACACTGTGGGCTTCACAAACTGATACTGAGCAGGGAAAGCCAAGGGTTTCTTCAGCAGCTATGTTTGTTGCCCCCTAATCCAGAAGGCCACTAAAGAGGCCAACTGAAGAAGTTATCTTTTGGTCGTTTTGGATGCTGCGCAATCATAGTGTGTAAACTGGTTTTGGTTTTCCACACTTCCACCATGTTAAAACTAAAATATTGTAATACATTAAGAGGTTGCATGCATAGAAGAAACTACAACAAGGTCTTGCTTAATAAACATTTTAGGAATGTAAAGTACTTTCCATGAAACTGCATTTGAATTAGATGGTATAACATTTACATATCAATAAGTTGACCAGTTTCACCTTAAACTCCACAGTTTCTGGGAATTTTGTTTCCTTTATTACACAGCTAACAGTACAGAGACAGACAGGAAATGAGAGAGAGAGAGAGAGAGAGAGAGAGAGAGAGAGTATGATGTGCAACAAAGGTCCCCAGCAGGAATCGAACCATTGTATGTGCCATGTAGGTGCACAAATTAACCAGTTGATGTTTCTTATCCCCTATAAAATTTGTTGCAAAATTTACAAAATATAAGTAGGTGAAATGCACATAGTCTATGAAATCCTTCTTGCTGTATACTGTATATACATACTGTATATATGTCACAACAAATAAACTTTCATCAAAAAGAGACAGCAGAGAAATTCACATCCACCATTGTCACACTGGTCATTTACTGGAAAGTGATATTTTATGGAGCATGTTAATCTTTTAAAAACACATACCTTGATCCCAAGGCATGAGTGAATGAACAGTTTGTAGTCACCATCAACATTTAGTCATGACTTTTGCTTTCTGTAATTGCAAGCACATGTTTACCAACTTTTTCAACACCAAGCACATAAAAACATATCTGAGTTGCTTTGCAAAAGTGTCAGAAGTTTTACTTTTCTTGGCTACATTCTTGTTAGAAAGCAAACAGTGAAATCACTATGGGTACCTCAGCCAGCCAATATTTGTATTTCATGAGATCAACTAAGTGGATGTGTGCCAAATAATGAAGTTGTTATACCACAGCGATATCACTGTGTCAGAAACAAGCACTCTTATAACAGTGTGGAGCCCTGAAACAACTGCTAATTTAAAACAAATACCCTTAATAGGCACTGTTACAATGTCAGCAGAGGCCTTGGAAGTCTCCTATTGACTAAAGACTAAGAGAGTTGCTCCAGACATCTTAATCACAGCTATATATAGCCTTTCCCCTATCTGACAAGAGAAATGAGCAGCCATTTAAGACAGATGAACTGTGTCTGGATGGCGGGTAGACTTATCTAAACCGCAGCCACACCTCTGATCTACTCCAGAATCTACCATTGGTTTCCATCTGATACAGGCTTTCTGATTTACCCACGCCACAGAGGAATGAGAAATTTTAGAGGAAAAAAGATGAATGGAATATGCATTAAGACACCCTGACTATACAGTAACTCTATTTTTCCACCTTGCTTTCCCCTTTTTTCTCCTCATATGCAGCTATTCCTCAATCATGCGGTTGTGACTGTACCCCCCTCCACCACCTTTTTCCTCTTTCTCTCTTCACTTCTATCTCCCTGCCACCTCCCTCGGTGCGCCACGCTCTCACTCCATCTCTCCGTCTCTGCCGGGGTGTGAGTGAGTGATGGAGTTTTAGTGGACCTTGCAAGCGGTCCTGTGGTTTTTCAGTGCCACACATCAGAGGCAGAGCATTAGCCCTCTGCATGCTTCAGGAGTTTGGCTTGGCAGAGCACCAGGCCCTAACTACCTCCTCTCCAGCACTCGCTGCTGCCAGTGCAGACCAGACAAACTACCTGAGCCCCATTTGCAATATACATAAAATTATGCCGATGTCCCACTGTTTATATTTATATTCATTAACCTTTATAAGGACATATGTGTGTTTTTATTGCATAAATTTTCTGAGTGTACCCTGACACAGAATGAGTTAAAGCAAGTTTATATTGGCTGTTTTGAAGGAAAGTGGGTCCCTATCTGCATAATATACAATAAATCTTCATTATCCAAACCTCAGAAAGACTGTACAGACTGAATGGTTGAAAGAACAAGCGTAATGAAGAGAATATGCACAGCAATGCAAAGTTATAGTCTGATAATTTTGTACATTAATAATAAAGCTACCTGGGACTTGCATCATAGAGCTATGACATTATGTGAGCTTTATAAGCAACCTGGTTCTGGAGGAGATACTGGACCGAAGGAAGCATGAGAACTATAAAGAAAGGATAATGCCCATGGTGGTGTGTGATTCATGTAGTTTACATATGTATACACTGGTGTACAGTAAATTGTGTGTGTGTGTGTGTGTGTGTGTGAGAGAGAGAGAGAGAGAGAGAGAGAAAACCTTTCCCAACCGCCTGCCGCCCCTTGTGCAGTCCTTGCAATTTCAAGTACAGTAACTGTAATTAAAGACAGATGAACACTGGCAATCTGGTTTTAAAGCACTGCAGGGTCATGATAGTACATGATTGTTGGATAGAATTAAACATAAACATCCATTTATTATTTACCACATATTAGAGAGTATGCTGAATGTGGTCAAAACTGCAGCACTGACAGTTCTGACGTTCCCTCTGATTGCTGATATTTCTAAAGCTGCTGTTATCATATGGGTTTTATACAACAGGGTTTTCTGTAAGTTTTGTGGCCATGGACAAGAGGACATTTATTCTCACCCTTGGCCCCTGGGCCATTAAAACAAACTAGAAGTCTTCTCAGTTGGGGACCCACATGAAACGGGTCCCTGACATTTTTTTGTCCCGAGACATATTTTTAAAAACGGCTTTATTGTGACTGACGTTCTGACGGCAGTAGGAGGGCGTCGAGAGTCACTACGGTAGACAGATAGCCTCAGGGTGTGCCACACACTGCCTGCACTGTCTCCCTGTGTGTCCGTGTTTGTGCACGACTCTGTGTGTGATTCTGCAGATGTACATAATATACACATATCAATACAAAACACATCTTTAAAGCCTGCATTTTAATTATGCCGCTTTATTAAATAGTAATCATTGAAATGCTACATTGGCATAATTTATTACATTTCTAATGAAGGACAGGGAAATATGCACACTCCACACATCATGTTGCAGCTAATTCCTGCACATTTCCTTTGGCTAATACACAGCTCTGGTGGTTTTGCAACAGAATAATTTATCAAAACAAATGCTCCATTTTATGTTGTCCCTCAATTGAATTTGACCAGCACTAAAAGATGCAATACTTAGGCATGCAATATGTATGGAATTATGCTAATGCACTTGCATTCATTTATATCTACATATGGGCATATGTGTAATTTTATTATTTAAATCTGTTATGTGTAGACTGAATGATTCACAATATATGGATATATAAAAGCAGACTCAGCACCAGCCTTTTCCTGTTTACACTTCATTGGCAAGACTACAAAGTATTAAAATGAAAGACTAGTGTAAAGGTAACACATATACATTAGAATTTCATCAATCCAAATGAGCTGAAATGGCCGCATGAGTTGGGTGGTTTAAGAAGGAAGCACAATCATTAAAATATGCAGCATTGCAAAAACATGCTCTAAAATTATGTGTATTTATTTGCTGCTGCATGATATTGGAACCCCTTACACTTGAACATGAACTTCACAGAGACATTTTGAATATTTCTGCCTGATTCTTTTGTTGTTGGAATCAGCATCAAGTATTTCAATATGCGATTTTCCATGTGTAGTGTTCTTAATATTTTATGGTCTAAATCACCTCCAGCAAGATTTTTGGAAATGAACCACAAGGTAATTTAAATATTTATATTCATGCAATTGAATCAATCATTTAAACTGATGCATTACACTTGTTTTATAATAACAGAAATCTGTATCTGTATAGTAGCACTGACTATTTCCTTAGGAAAGTTGGAGTATCAATTTATCGATACTAAGTAAGAATCTATAGCTATATGCTGTTAAATGCCTAAATGGATGTTTAGGGGTACACACACTCTCCCCACATGCACATCTGCATATTATAAACATTCAGTATGCTGGTGACACCTCAGTAGTCACATGCTTGGCTATATATCTATGATAATGGTTACTATGCTGATGATCAGAGCTATTTACTTTAAATGGGTCATTATCAGTGGAAGACTCTACCTTGTGATGGTGATGAGGGCTTTGACAGATATATTGCCAAGCGGGAATAGGTGGTGATGATGAGCCACAGAAGTGTGCTACTATTCTGTGCTTTCATTCACTCCTTGTGTCTCTCCACCTCATCGTCGCTTCACCTCTTTGTCCTTTGGTTCAATTTTCAAATCACAAGTCAGGAGCAGTCAAGTGCTGCCATTCCGCCGCACAACAGCGTGTCTCAGAATACTAAAAGAAGACAGTGGAAATGTATTAGTTACACAAAGTCTGTGCTGTGTTTTTATTGAATTATGAAGAATTTATGATAGCAATTTGATCTGGTGTATCACTTTCAGCTAGGCTCTTGTTCTGCATGTTTAAGATATAGTGCACCACTTGAGTATCTGTCTCTTTGGGGACTTGGCAGGGAGCAAAGCATGCTGTGTGACGCTCTGCTCATCCTAATCACAGCTTTCAGTCTTCAAAGAAAATATGATGACTCAAATTCATATTTGACACGGTAATAATAAAACTACTTAAAACTATAAAGTCTCTCCCAATTCCCCCATTTTCATAAGCCCATGTTTATCTTCCCATTTTAATTAGTAAGTGGCATTAATTTCTGCTGTTGCTTTTATCACCAATCATTTACAAGCACAAGGATGATCATGTTAATATTACCGAATTATGGAATACATTCCCTAGGTTAATTAGGTTGTTCTTTTTAATTAGAATGTAATTGTGTGAATTGGTGTATTTTCAAGGGGAAATGCAGGCCATCAGACAGTACAGCAGTGCAGTGTTTCAGTGTGGCTTAGACTGTAGGCAACAGTGCCCCCTAGAAGTCAAAGGGTGAACTGCATTATTGTTCCTGTGTGCTGAAACTGGCCTTTTCAGTCCTGGTAGGATGGTGGAGGTGTGTGAGTGCACACTGTATGTGTGTATCCCTGTGTTCATGCAAGTGTAGATTTGAATAAAGTGTGTTTTTGTGTAATAGGGCACAAAAAAAAAACATGTGAAAAAAAACAACTTCCATTTGAAAAATGTTCCACTGCAGAATGATTCATCAGTGAGTCACAAGTTTACACTAACACACAGAACAATATCCATTTTTGAGGCATCTACTTGAACATACTTATGATGTGTGGTAACCTGCTAAAGTTAATGTTTGATGTTTTGGAATGACAATCACCTTTGTATAAAGCATGAATGTGTTGCAGAGCAGCCTTTCCACTGAACTGAAAACACAGTTTTGATTTAGGAATAGTTTGATTATTACTCTGTTTTAAAACAAAACTGGATTCGCATGATGGAAGTTGCTTTTTGAATCCCTGTGTCCATGTGCGTGTGTGTGTGTGTGTGCTTGTTTGTGTGAGAGCAAGAGAGAGACAGGGAATGACAAGATGACCTCTCTGAGCCTCACAAGTGCAAGAGATATTTCATTGTTTAGGCTTGGGTTAAGTGTTATGGGTCGTATTAGGTTTTGAAAGTGTTATGGTTACTTGGTAGAACTTGGTATGGGAGTTAAAGTTTAATTTAGGATTAGGTTTAGGTAGGTTAAGGCAGGGCTGTAGCTACAATTGAGAACACTAAGGTCAGGTCATGGGAATTTGTTGGGTTTAACGTCATGAGGAGTTTACACACTGATTACACACATTGTTTTTTTTTTAAGTCTGATTCTAATATCTAGTAAATAGCTTAACATTTGATTGTTTTGGGGTGAAAACACTTAACTCAAAATAAATTGAATTTCTATTCTCTATCACAATTACATACCTGAAAGTGTAGAGAAGGCTTTGAAACAACATTTAAACCATAATGTAGGGAGACAAAGTTTGCAAAACTGGAGCCTCGCGGTAGTTCAGGCAGGCACAAAAGTCATTTTATAATGTCACGTTCCATACACAGTCATGTATGGCCACGACCAATCTCTCACAATTGGTGGTCCATTTGGCGCTCATTCAGTCTGCAACAAGGCTGAGATCTGTATCCTCGCTGCTATACTGCTGCCTTCTCTCAAAAATGTAAACCTCCACAGCCTCCTCATGTAGTAGCACTTAGTTGTATGTGAATTTTATACGTTTCTTTAATATGTGTTGATGTTCATCAAATGTTGTGTATCTCAGGCTCTGCACTGGGGGCTTTGTGAGATCAGGGACAGTCGGAGTCAAGCTTGCTCGGGCATCACATGAGCAGAGCCACACCGCCAAATTAAAATGCGTATTGTTGCAATAAATGGAAATATAAATAAAACATTTAATTAATGAATAAAATGTGAACTTTTATCATTCTTTTTAAATACATTGAACACTGACATTTTTTGGTGGCTAGTCTAAAATCGTTTACGGTGGGATTGTGTTGGGGAACATTGCATTCATGATCTCAGTATTCCAAAAAACGGCACTGAGGTATGTTTATTAAGCGTAATAAATGTCGCCAACTGGAGGTCATCACAGGTTCTGTGTATATCCATGTGTGGACATTATCCTGTACCTTAGTCTGTCTGTCTATACCTGTGTGTGTTTGCCTACAACTTACACGATCAGCCACCAACTTAATCATTCAGTGCAGTCCCTCTCCCTCCATCACACCCACAAACAGCAAACATAGCAGGCCACAGGTAAACAGCACTATCTCTAGGCCAATCCTTCACATGGGGTAAGGCAATTACAAACTCTGCATGTCACCCCACCATGCCACCTACATTACACACACTTGCACACACATCTATGCACACACTTGGAGACACACCCCTCAGGTCTCGAACCACCCTGCACACTTTCTCACTATTTCATCTCTCTCTCATTCCCTCTCCCTCCCTCTCTGCATGTCATTCTCTGTCACTCGCCTTGTGCAAAATTGCACTGAGGCGAGCTGCCACAGTATTGAGGAATAGTGTCATATACTGGCAATTTCCTCCCTAGGTGTCAGGCATACTTTACCTTAATATGTCTGCAGCGACTCTTAATAAAACAGTCTTGTCTATATACATATCTCTACCGCAGCCTGGCCTGTGCCACACTGCACACGGCACTCAATAGCATGCTGTTAAATATTTACCTCCGTTGAATGTCAATGGAGGAGTAGGTGGAGAGGAGACAGAGGAGAGAAATGGAAAAATGTGTCCCCGGTTGGTGTTTTGCTGTCTGGATCTGTTGCACGGCAGTCTGGGAGAAATTCCATATCAGCCAGCGGAATGTTTTAGGATATCGTGACGCCATATCAATGTAGTCTGCTTGCTTGAGCAGAAAAAAAATTATATATATATATAATTGGAAATTGAAAAATAGGTGGGTATTTGTGACTCAGACAGGAAAAAGGAAGTATTTGGATGCGCAGAAATTTAGTGTGTGTCTGCCTTGTGTTCATGATCTTCAAGCCTGTGTCAGACCTCAATATAGTGACAAGCCTTTGACTCAGAAATTAACAGTGGGTCCCCTGCAGAGAGTCTGGGCAAAACTTATCAACGCTAACCAAGACAGACTATTGTGGGTTGGGATCAAGCCATGCATTGCATGATTTCACTGCTAACCATGCTTCTTCTGGCAGACTTTTTGTTTTTATTTTTACATCCCACATAGGCAGAGCTGTATTGTGTTTTTCTGTGTCCTTACAGCTGGTAAGGATAGTCTGGAAAGCAAATTTTCAGTACTGTAGGCATGAGGAACAAGAATAGTCATTTGACACTTGACCTTAACTTCCAAGGTTCTGTCAGGCATGTTGGATGTCACCGATCTCAGTTTGGTCTTGGTTTATGGCTTGTTTTAGCTTGACTCTGGCTTTCTTCAATGCTGTCACATGTAGAGAACTGATAAAAATGCAAAATACCGCATGCGTGTTATATTCAATGAGATAACACAGGAAGTGCTTGGTAAGTGTCTTAGCCTTCAGAGCCACTGGTAAGCTGAAATAATCCTGCTGTACATACAGTAGTTACCCTGGATAATCGCTAATACTGTGAATTACCAACCCGTTCTAAGTATTTACCCTGGGTAGCTACACATGGAAACCGAAAATCCACTGTCCAAACCTACAAACTTTATCACTTAACAGCAGTATTCATTTGAGTGAAAGTTAGAAAAGTATCTCCTGGATGTTAACTACGTGGCAGGTGATCCTGATAATAATCATGAGCTTGAAGGAAAGAAAGCTAACATCTCCTTTAAGTGCAGATTCTCCAGCTCAGACTTAGAGGCAGAAATATTCTCAGCGAGGGGAAACAGAAAAAAAGGAAGAAAAACGGCGGCTGGGTTTTTAATGACTTTCTGCACATTAGAATAATCTGTCATTTCAATTAGCAGGATTGTCATCTATGAGATGTCTCCTGCTGCACCCACACATAGACACACCCATGCGTGCGCACATACACACACACATACCACACATACCTATACCTTGAGGTTGTCATCTGTACCCCTCATGGGAGAGAAGCAGGGATGTCAAAGCAATCCCCCCCCTACCACCACCACCACGACACACACACCACCAACACCACCACCACAACTACACACACACCATCCCTAAAAAACAAAGCGAGGTTTCAAGGGAAATTGCTTGACAGCAGCTTAAAAGCCAGTCAGGAATAACTTATCAGGCGAGGGCTGCCATCGTGCCTCGCGGGGTCATTTCATTACGATTACCTTACCCTCCTTAACTCAAAGAGAGTGAAGAGAGAGAATGAGTAAGAGAGAGGAGGTGGGGGTGGGGGGTGCAGGTGGTAGTGGTGGTGGTGGTGATGGCAGGGAGGGGGTAAACTCTTCAAGAAAGATAGATAGAAAGGAAGCCAAAGTTTCAGAAAGTGCTTAACTTTTACTTTTCTTTTTTTCTCACTCTCTGGTTTTTAAACTTGTCTCAGTAATGAGCTTACATCTTTTTTTTTTTTTTTGGGCTGCTCCCCACCATATACAGTGTGTCATCTGCTGTTTCCTCTCTCCTGCAGTTATTATGGGATGTTTCAAGCTGTAGAAATAAAATAAAAAAGCGTGAACAGTTTATTTGTTTCCTTATATTGTCTCTGGTTTTTAAGGTCAACATTTATATACAGTGGAACACATTTGACCCAAGACCTTATTTCCCTGAGGGGCATTTGCTGCCGTCAGTACAGTGTGTGCAACAACAGGGATTTCAACCAGAGAAAAATAACTTGCCTTCATGTCCAGTGCAGTAACTTCATTTAACTTTTTTTGTTTATTGAGCATTACTTGACCCACTTTCAAGCTGTTATTACTTCTATCTAATTATGTTTTCTAGGGTAAGGAAGTATTTCTTTTTTTTTCTTTTGTACCTCAAGGCAATTAAGTGGCTTCCAGAAAATAAGGCAGTATGGCATGTAGGGATGATGTTATGATTGCTAATTATGCTCTCATGCAGCCCTGAGAAATGCTCTGTGATCTGGCTTTTGTCCGGCCGGCTTTGCCAGGCCCAGATAATATTTATGAAATGTAGACATTCTTGGGGCTAAGGCAGAGTCTTTATAATGGGAGACAGATGGGGTCTGCTTCGGATTAAGAACATCGACTCCACTATCTGTGGGAACACCTTCTCTCCACGTGTGTGTGCACTTAAATGTGTGCGCACGTTTGCCTAAGCACGTTTGCATCTGCGTATGTGCACCTAAGTGCTTGCTCATGTGTGATTGTGTGCGTGTGTGTAAACGCAATTGTCTTTGACAGCAGCAGTGTAGTTATTTTTTAATGCATTTCTGAGTTATGATAACCATCGCACGGTCTTCCCCTTCCAATGGCTTATATATCTGACAGTGGAAATGGGAATAATTGTACAAAAACGTTTCTCAATAACAACAAAAAATCCCTTACAATTACATAGCTGGAGTTCATTTGGGCCAGAACTCTGTTATTGCCAACAACCAACCAACAATGTTTCCGAGTACACGATTCTCCAGTCCTGATTCATCAGAACCAATGAACTTCCAGTACCTTGTTGAGATGAAGAGATATGCAATACGAAGGCAAATTTCGAATAATGTTCCTTTGACAAACAACACTATATTGTTTACATTGCTAACATGCCATCCTAATGACATCAAGCTAACACACTAATGATAGCATGACAATTCCAAAAGCACAAATGATCTTCAGACTGGTTCAGCAGGCAAAATGTTATTCTATCTGGCTATCGTTTGCAGTTATTGAGATTTAATTATGTCAGTGGTGATTCCCAGAAAGGGTGAGAGCAAGTAAAAGCACCGTGTTATGTTCACTGCCATGGTAGAACTGTATTATGCTCATTAGATTCCAGACTAACTATAAAATCAGATGAAGTCTCAAGATTCATATAGGTGGTTTCTCCTGGCGCTGATGACAATGACACCCAGATATCAGCTGCATGGCTGCCTATCGCTCTTTCTCCTTCTTTATCTCTTCGCTTTCTCTGTCCTCTTTCTTTCCTTTTCCCCCCTGTGCCTACATGTTTCCCTCTTTCTCACCTATCTCTCTTTTCTTTTCTCTCGCTTTCCCTCATCCTCTACTTGTCTTTCTTCTTCTCTGTTCCCTCTCTCTTTTCCTCTTTCCTCTTCCTATCTCTCCTTCACAAACACCTCCCCTCCCTCTGGAGCAGCGGTTGACAGGATAAGAAACATGTTTCAATAAGACAGTCCAGGAAAAGGAAGGATTGATAGTGAGACAAAGGAAGGCTTTACTGCAGTATATGAATACATGTGTGTGTATGTGTGTACGTATATGTGTGTCTGTAAGTATTCTTACATGCATGCGCTCCTGTCTGAGCTGTACACTCGGGTCTTTCAGCTGGAAGAGACAGAAAATGGAGTAAAACTTGGATGATTGCATTACTATTGAACAAGGCTCAGATTCAACCAGCAAAACACTGCTTCCATGAAATATGTTGGCGGAAATTCATAAAGACACTAACACTCCAGACCTGAGCAAAGGAAATCAATATTTTTGAAAATATTTTCTCTTGTTTAAACTACTTTAGGAGTGCTGGACTTCACTTTTCCTACACTCCAAGATCCTAAAAACAGTACATTCAAATAAAACACACAACGGTTTTGTAGATTTTTTTGAAGTTATTGTCTTCAACTTCTCTGCTGCAAAGTAAGTGCTATAATATGCATTTTTAAGACACAAATCTCCAGCTGACAGTTTCAAAGACAAGAGAAATAAGGTTGAATCAAGTATATTTTGCCCCATATTAATACTTATCCTCCACCAAATTGAGCAGATGGAAATTAAGTGAATCTATTGAGGCCATATTAGTCCCATTTGGGTAAGTGTCATTGAAAAGATAGTGAACAGAGCTAAGTCAAATGACACTTTCTGCTCAATGAATTAGCCACAGTTAAGGATTAACCCACAATGGAGGTCAATTGATTAACAGTGTTAAATACAGTATTAAATGTTGAAGTTTGAATAAAGGGAACACAGAGGGGAAGAGAGGAGGGGAGTTCACATGAAACTTAGCAATCTTCTTTATTTTTGTTTCTTCTCATCTATCACAGGTCAGGTTTACATAATCTTATTTTACCACTGTAGTATGTTTTCTCCCCTGTTGAGATTCTGCTTCTGGAGTATCAAAGACTTGGATCTTCCTTCTTTCAGCCTTCCTTCCCTCTCTCCTTCCACTGTTTTATTTCTATCCCCCTCCGCCGTATCTTTCCTGTCATATCCCATCTTTTGTCGTTTGCCTGGTTTCATCCCCCAACAATGGGGGTGAAAATTACATTTTAGCTGGAACGTTTCATGTTGCAAAGCACCAGCCAGTGTAATCTTTTTTTTTTTTTGCAAAGGTGAAAACATCAGGCTGCATTTGCTGCACTTCATGTATGTAAATCAGAACAGTGATGCACACCTTCTGAGGCCAGCTAGACGATGTGTTTAGACTGCTTAGAGAGACTGATACAATGTAAGCTCTCAGTGTGTATGTGTGTGAGTGTGTGGTTTTGACTGTGCCTGAGTGTGTGTGTGTGTGTGTGTAGGCCTATGTTTATACCCTTTAGTGACAGCCTCAACATAATCTGGGCTTGCTCTACAGGCATGGTGGGAAGATACTTCAAAGTAAGTACCTGCTAACAGACATTAGTCCATGTAAACAGGGCATACTCTACCTAAGCTGGGTGTGTAGTAGCATGTCTGTGTTTGTGTGTGTACATATATCTTGTTTGTGTGTGCATATGTAGGTGCAATGGCATATTAATGTAATTATACACTTGTGTGGTGTAGTTTATGTCTGTGCGTGCAGTTGTAATATTATGTCATGCTGTGCTGGACAATTCAGCATGCACACGCAAGTGTGTGTTTGAGTGTATGTAGGAGTGTGTGTGAGCATGCGTGTGTGGTGTGTTTGCATGTCATATTGCCTCTGTGTTGGCAGGTGAGAGAGTCAAATGTAATGAGGCTGTCTCCCTTATGGTTTAAACATGAGCATGGAAAGATGGAGACAGAGAGGGAGAATCAGTTTAGTTTCTTGAGGCAAAGAAATAAAGAGGGACTGAGCCTTCAGCTGCATAACACTTTGCCACATTTTACTGCGAGGAAAACCCAGTGGTAAAAAAGATGCATTTTTACATCTTTGCATGGATTCATTTAACAGACTTTTATATAGCCTGTGTTGGAGTGCATAAGGCATAAAAAAATCATAAAAAAAAACATTTCAAACTGCATATTGCATGGGTGCATAGGATCTTTGGGCTTTTGTCAAGGTCTGAGACCATTCTGAGGCCATAAGGGCCATGCATGACCTTGATGACCACACTATAAGGCACATATGTCATTGTATCTTGCAGTCTGTCTTCAACCCTATCTCCAAAATACATTTTATATCCTACGAATTTTCTTTGCCAGTTACAGTTTGGAGGAAATGTAATTGCTGCCTGGATTCTGATCACTGGCAGCATTTTTTTAAATCCAGGAAGTGTGACACTCTTAAACTGCACAGAAGTCAAATGGTTCAGTGTACAAAGCACAGGATTTTGATACGAGAGACAGTAGTTTCCCACTGTGGTGTTAAGTTTAGGCTACGAAAGGGTTAGGGAATGATTGTGGTTTTGGTTAAATATTGAAAAAGCCAGTGGGTCCTGTGTTATTCTTTAGGTCTGTGTTGGCTTTTTTAATATTTAAGACCATAATCTTTCTTGAATCTTAACCGACTGCTTTCAGATGCCTAAGCATGACCCTTAAAGGTTAATAGTGCCTTAACTGAGTGGATATTTTAAGAAAACAAATGAAATATGTTGCAGGGAATGTTTCGTAGATGTGTTCAGTATGTACGTTTTGCGTTGGCAGTGAATATTTTAGAAACACATTTACTATAAGTGTTACCTTTATAAAAAAACATAATCCAGGAGGCATTATGTTTCTTGCAAAATGTATTCCTAATGCAAATTAAATGTAAATAATGTAAATAAATCAAATATGATGAGATAAACTCATCTGTCCAATGGAGTGCCCATTTCCTTGAAGAATTTTCACAAATCAAGTAACACAGTCCTGAATCAGGAGAAGTAATCAAGTGAAACTGGATCGGACACAAATCAAATGATCTCATCCCCCTATCATTTATATTCACTTTTTTGTGAAAGAACATTAGATTTAAAGTCTCAGTATGATTCAATGACTTAGATTATCTGTTAAAACAGATAACCTCCAAGTCCATCACCTTTTCCCCATACTTCCCAGTTCTGCTGACAGGATATATATCAAGTGCACTTATCAAACATCATTATCACACCTTTGGATGCACTGATGGTCACCCAGCCTGCCCAAACCTGCCAGTTCATCCCTCACCACATCACCACACCATGTTTCTTTTTGCACTGATAGAAATGAGAGAGCAGATGAGAAGAACCCTTGCCGACATCATTCCCACACCAAGACCTTTTTTTTTTATGATTTGCCTTTGTGTGTCTCTTCCATCCACCATACTTTTGCACTTTCCTCCTTTGAATCTCTCCTCTGTTCTTCTTTTCTGTCACTTATGTCACTTCCCTCCATGTCCAGGCTCGTCCCTTATCACTGCATGTTCAACACAGGCTGAGGGATTCCTCTCCCTTTCCCTGCCCTGCCTCTCTCTTTTCCCTCCTCTTTCCTGCCAAGACAATAGGCGTGCTGGATAACCCCTTACTCTAGAATTAATTATATGCCCCTTTAATTCTGGGCCACACTGATTAGCTCTGTATGTAAAATGGAGTCCATATTAACATAATATTTGGCTATCTCCTCTAAGCTGAGGTCCCTTGACCTTTTCAGCCTCCTAAGTCTCTCTCTCTCTCTTCTCTCTCTCTCTCAGTCATATTTTACTCTCAGGAGGTACCTGACAGTCCCAGACTATGAATGTGATTTGAAGGGGTAAATTAGATTTTGCTTCTCTCTCTCTTTCTCTCACGTTTCCCATCCCTCCCTCCCCTGTATGTGTATGGAACTAACGACAGTTCATTTCGAGGCCTGGGTATAATTATGTGTGCTTTTTTTCTCTATCATTGACTGCTCTGATGGCAAGGCTGATATGCTGTGTTAATATAAACGTTTAGCCGGGTTATTATGAGCCCTGAGAGTCATAAAGGACAGCCAACCTGTGCGCCGATTGTCTCCCATACAGGACGTTCACCTTTACTGTCTGCTGCTATTCTTCCCTTTATTGCTGTCCCCCGTCTCTCTGTTCCTCTGTTTATCACTATCTTGTTGCTTTTTCTGTCTTTGTCTATGCCCAATGTAATGTTCCCTGGCAGAATCAGAGAGACTTGCTTTCAAATCAACTTTCTTGAATGGTCAAGAATGGCTGGCACACTTAAGATGGCTGCTGTAGGACATGTGATAATGTCATTTGGGGAAATGAATGTTGGTGTGGTGCCTGAGATCAGGAGGGCTGACACGCCATTGTGGATGAGCAGTGCAGCGGGAGTTGTGTTAAAGAAAAGTCCAAAATAAGATACTTTTCATCTATTAGAAAATGATTCATGATGTTCAAAGGACTGCAGTTATTTGATTAAATCTGGTGATTGATTTCATTATTAATCAATTAAACATTTCATCTATAAAATATCAGAAAATAGTGGAAAAAAAGCTCATCTCAATTTCCCGCAGCCCAAGGTGTCGCTTTAAATCGCTTGTTTTGTCAAGCAACAGTCCAAAACAAAAAGATATTCAATTTACAGTGATATCAGACAGGAAAAGTGAAACGTTTTCACATTTGAGTCACTGGACACAGCAAATGTTTGCCATTTTTGCCTGATACATGACTTTTAAGATCAACTGATAATCAAAATTGTTGTCGGCGAGTTTTCTGTCAATGGAGTTACTGATTAATTGACTAATTGTTTCTGCAGTAGCTCAGTAAATTCCATTACATTTTTGTTTTGGCGTATTTACTTTCCCATATTTGTTTGGTGAATCCACCTATCAGAGAATGGGCTGTGATCACTCACAGAGCTGGCAGCATAGGTTAAATGTGTTAGTATGTTTCTCATCTTTGATGGATTTTAAATCTAAATATCGGTGCAAATGATCAGTCTAGAAACACTGCATAGCTGACATTGTTGTTGTGCAGTAATGCATTATTGTGTGGTGGGAAGCATCTTCTTCAATTGCTTGACAGTCAGCTGAACAGCCACTTAGAATAGCTTCTAATTTTACAGTATTGTTTTCCAGAAGTAGTGTTTGCTCTTTCTTTTATAGATTTGATTTTTAAAGTAGCTTTCAAATACAATGTTTCTTTGGCAGTCTACAGTTTCTGAGGTCCAACCTTTACATCAGTACTTGAACACATCACAAGTACAGGGGCTTGGCCTTCAGATACACATGCGGATTATATCAGTATATCAATATGTTTGCTATTATGTTTGATTTTATCATAATACTTATTTTACATATTAGCTTGTTGAGCTTGACAGTTCACTCTTGACCTTGAAAACAGCAGTTAACCAAACTGTCAGCACTTAAGGTCCACTTACTCATCTTACTTTTCTTAAATTTTTTTAGCTTATTGATGGAACTCCGTTTGTTGATGCAATGACCCACTTTTACCACAGGAATTGTTTAAGTTTCACCCTACTATATTTTAAAAATCTGTTCTTTGTAAACATCATTAAATGCCTCTGGGAATCCTCTTTCACAGAATTATCGCAAATGCAACAGGAGAATCAGTTTCTCTTTAGTCTGCTTATACGGTTTTCCTTGCTTTCGGGAACTAACCATCCAAAATTTGGACTTTGTCACAATGTTGGACAGTACTTGTTCATTACAGTTTCAAATGGTTAGTCCTACTGGCACTTACACCACCATCACTTGCTCACACAGAATTAGCAAGCTGTTACAAGATCCACAATATCAGCTAAGGAAATAGGCCTTTAATTGCCCAGTAGTGTGTGGGAGATTGTCGTGTGTGTGTGTGTGTGTGTGTGTATGGCTGCACTCTCTTCCTCCTCCTCCTCAGGCTATTAGATATGGTGTGTGTTGTTTCAGCTCTGGGCAAGTAAACATTAGCTTCCAATCAGCCTCTGCTATATCACCTAGAAGTTTAATTAATTTCAATTCATAGGGCATGCATTGTAAGGAAAGTCTGCATTTCTATGTGTGTGCGTGTGTGTTGTGTTTGTGTGTATCCATTTCCATTTAGCTTCCCTTATAACCCTTTCACAGTCAGGGTGTCTAAAACTGCTGGAAAGGTCAGCACTCTCTTTAGCCTGCCTTACATTTTAATTGACTATCTCCCACGCGCTCCACCCACCCTTGCACAAATACACACACATGTACTGTACATACACACACAGACCCTCCCCTATCATTTCGGCAGGTATGGATCCCAGTATGAATTGATGATCTCCTATCTAAAGCCTAATCACTCTGCAGGACCTTAGGGAGGTTCAGTGATCCGTTTCCTTCTACTACTCCACGGGAAACTCACACTCACACGCTGAGCCTGTTGATGAGCAGAAAATGAGCATTCTACCTGGTTTAATATTGTAGTTCATCACAAAGTCCTGTGAAAAATTGAAACGGACATAAAATGGCACTGGGAGACAGGCATCAAGATTGGTGAGATTGGTGGAAGGGAAGGATTAATAGTAGCACGCAGAGGCAAATTTAGATGAAAACTTCCATGATGATTTGCCTTTTATTGGCAAGTAATCACATGTAATGACTGCATATAGATATAAGATGTATGAAGTAAAGTGATAGAAAGACAGACAGACGCACAGATATGTAGATCAAGGGTTGGCTTTGATCACTGGTGTCCTTGTTAAAGTCCTTGTAATTTTTTGAGCCAACAAAGGATAGCTTTATTTAAAAAAAATCATATTTTCCTTAAATATGTATTAAATAAAGTCTAGAGTATTCAGCACATTGCAGATCCTCTTGTGATGAAGGCCCACCACGAGACCAGTTTACTTGCCCCACAAAAAGAGAAGCTTTGTCCTCAGAGGCTAACACTGCTGTTTACAATAGTCCCTTGTCATGCTCAGTGCAGTGCTGTATGGACCATCATCATTATACTTTACTGGCAGACGTAACGGGAGAAACGATTAGGCCAAAAAAAAAGAAAAAGAGCCAAAAGACACAAAAGCAAGGACAAGAGTGAACATGTGGCACTGTATGTGTGGGCTTTTCAAGTTTGGAAGCTCTGTGGATGAACAAAATGACTTTTGAATGACACTGAACTTGCTTGTTTATACTTAATAAATGAATTAATCTTTAACTAGTAAATCAATTAATTTCATTACATAATCATTACACTGATAAGGGTCAGTACAATCCAAGAACAGTGTCATATTGGTTGTAAAGCAAACTATCGGGAAAAAGTCATTTGAAAACTAACAAAGTGCTTCTTTAAACCATGTAATAACAACAACATATAGATCTTTCAGTTATGATCATTGCCAGTTTGTTTGTTAAAATCCTTAGTTGTTAAGATAGACTGAGACAGACACAGACAGAATTATGGAAACCCAGTTATACAGACAGACCCTGGGTGGCAGCTATTCAGACATCTACATAATGCCCATTGATGCACCATTTCCTGAAGTAGCAAGACAGGTCCTCTACATACACACACGCACACAAACAAAATGGCAGTAACACAGGCCTGCTTTTGTCTCAGCCTTTTGGAAGTGGAGAAAAGGGGACTGTGAAAATGAGTGAGCGAGAGAAAAGAAGCCCAGGATGAGGTGTGTTATTCAGCCTCGCCACAGGGGGTTAGGACAACTAGGAGACCAGGAGAGTCTGCCCATTGTCGACACATGCCACACACAAACACACATACACACACGCTGGACAGAAAGCAGGCTCTGCCACTGCAAAACCCAATATGTTGCAACATTTGCCAAAGAAAAGTGAAAATGAGTGCAAATTGAGGTTATTTTCTCCACCTCTCCCTCACCACCTCACACTTGTTATCCAGTCACCCTCGGCTGTGATGGGGGGTTCATTCTACACCACTTTCTATGTCTGAGGTTCAGCACAGCCACCATATGCAGGTGCCACCAGAAATGTAAGTAAGGAACCGAGAGCTGGAATTAGTTATCCTTCTTTTTATTTGACACAGATTTATCATAGAAAGCAAAGATAAAACAGCTGATCCACAGCTTTTGATCATCCATATTTGCATAAGTATGAATTAGAATTTAGGCATTCACTCTGAGACCTTCTAGACTGCTTTCTGTGACCACTAGGCTGCACTACTGCTACTAGAGGTACACAATACCATGGATCAGTGATCCTTGTTGAACCATGTTAGATTGTTTAACAACAACGCCAACAGCACTTAAGTGAACCATTAATAGATTGTTTCTCTTTCTGTTACATTTGTGAGGATGCAACTTTTAATGTCTTAATCATAACAGGACAGCTTAGAGGCATATTGTACAATCAAATTTGATCTTGGTGATTCACTATCAACACGTCTGCATTTATAGTCTTTACCTACATTAAGATTAATCTGCATGCTCAGGAAACAAATACAATCATTTTAATTAACAATATAATTGCATTGCATTTGTACAACTTGAATTACCGGCATCATAGGCCTCCAAAGCTCAGCTTGTCAGCTTGGTGTTAAGTTTGATACCATACCTGAGAAATAATATTAATATAGTTAGAATAGTAAATGTGCTTTTTTTATATATTTTCACTATTTAAATTTTTGTCACAAACCTCCTGGAGCGTCTGTCTCAGCTGCTGAGGGATAACACTGTCGCTTGCCAAAGTGTTTGTGGCAGCCTTTTATTCCACTGTTGAGACAGTCAAACAAAACCCCTCTTGGCAACAACCTCTGCAAAAGAAAATTTTTAATTCTTAGATTTCGTTTTTCACACATTGCTACAAATGTGTAAATTTATGAAAGACAATTGATTCCGCACCAAACAGATGGGTTCAAGACCAATCAGCGATTTCATTGATTTGAAATTGGCTTAGTAGTTTTAGTTTGCTTCCATTGCTTTCAATTGCTGACAATGATGACAGTGTTATATGCCTTCACTACAAATTTAGATACTTGGCATTTAATAGTATTTCCAAATGATGATGATTGTGAAGAAATCCACAATTGATTTTTGTACCATTGCATTGCAAGAGAAGTTTGCTTCATAATAAAATGTATGTGAGACGTGATCTGCTTTCTTGCATCAATATCCTGTCAGCTACAACTGTCACAATCTTTCTCACTGTCCCTCCTCTCCAGCCACATTTCTGTTTCCCCAGGTCCCTTCATTGCCTTTTTCCTTCCATCCACCAGGTGCCCTCAGACTTTAGCTCCTTTCCCCATCACCTGACTGCCCCACCCATATTCACACCTGTTCCCACTTCCCTCATCTGCTCTGCAATTGCCTGGCCTTCCCCGCCTACCTCCTCACAAGCATCTCATTCCCTAACCAGCCACTCTCTACATATACCGGCCGATGCTTTGTTCCCTTGTCAGTTCATCTTAGTTGCTATGTTCCTGTCGTGCCTTGTGTTTTTGCTTTTGAGATTCTGTCACCCGAACCTGGATCTGAAACTGCCTGCCTGTTACCTGTATACCTGCATAACAAATAAGCGCAAAACTGTGAATGAGACCCTCACTGATGAGAATGAGAGTATCGAACTTGAAGAAGTGATGGAATAGGAAGCTTGCTGAATAACAGGGCAATACTAAGTCATGATCCAGTGAAGAAGTGCATATCATTTTGGGTCAAATAAGTTTAGAAACATTCTCTTGCTGAACAAAATGTGCGCATATTATGCGTCTCCAGCCGTTACAGAGTGTATGTCTTCATTTATCAAAACCATGGGAACCCTGAGTGGAACTAACGTACAGGATGGTCAACAAAAAGACATCATTACTATGTGAGAAGCAAAGCTGTTGAGAATAAATGTCTGGTGAGAATAATGAAAATCAACAAATTACAGTTAATACAAGAAAATGTACTGTGCAGTTTGTTTTTTTCCCTGATCCGGCTTTACCAGTGGAAATAAAATAATTTTGTGGCCCATTACCACTTGAAATCCTGTTTTGCACCTCCAAATAACATTGTTCGTACATTTATTTTTTGTGTAGACGTCAAAAAGAATCCACAAGTAGCTGATGCATATTTGTTTATGATACATGAATATCACATACAGTATGTCTAGGCCTGAGCATATTTAATAATGTATCAGATGTACAGATTTTTGTGTCATTGATAGCCTTCTTAAAAGACAGGCTTTAAAACATGCTTTTTGCTCTGCCCTGTCAAAATTCAGTCGAAACCAAATGCAAAATATTGGGAATGAGTGAGACTGATCAAGGGATTCCACATGAAAGCTTCGATCCTTTATTGATTTCACCTTTTTAAACTGCGTCTCTCCTGAGGATGAGATTCAGATTTTGAGAAAGACACAGGTTAAAAAAAGGATTTGCAAACTGACACGTGGATTGTGAAAAACCGGATGGAAATGATTATTAAAATGCCATTCCTAATATTTTGTACATTCAGTGTTTATTAGTGAAGCTGAGGTCCTAATTTGAACTAACACTCACTCACACATACATCATATTACAAGACACAAGCTCCCTTTTCCTTTTGGTGTAAGATACCCAGTACAAAGTGAGGACATGTAACACATGTGGTTGCTTTGAAAAAAAAAAAGTTGATAAGGGTTGATAATGATATAGAGAACTACAGTAGAAACTGTCATCATTTGTTCTTTGTGTAGCACCTTCCAGTCTCACAAATCAAAACTCCAAACCAGAGGCTCTCCATTTGTCTCCAAGCATTTTGATCATTCTGCTTCATCAGTTTCAAAGACGATGTTGCAAAAATCGTGTCACAGGAGCTAGGCAATTGTGACACTTGGGAGAGAAAAGATAGAGCTTCGATGAAGGTGTTCATTGTTGTTAAGCACCAAACATGTCTGTTTGTGTTCTCATTCTGTGCTATGCTGATGGCTTATTCCAGCTGGTCCACTGCTTTAAGTAGGTGAACGTAATTTGTAAATGTTGACTCCTGTCAGGTAAGTTTTTGCGTGCTTTCACAAAGTAAAGAAAAGAAATATCTTTGAGTTTCAGCTATGCAAATCCACACCACAAAACAATAAATTAATGAATTTTCCATAAATTGTAAAAATAAATAAAATAAATAGTGTACCACAAGAAATGTTGCAGTTGTTGACTGCTGACATGCTGATAATTTCAGTGTTATTCTACAATGCACATGTACATTAATATTAACTGCATACATTTGCTCTGTTGTTGAATGAATGGGCTATATTCATCCATTATTGGATTCAAACAAACAGTTTGTAGAAAGGACACGAAATAGCTCCAGAAGAATAGTCAGATTGGTGAGCTGTGACATTATAGGAAGAAAAAAACTGACCACTACAACCCAAGTCCTCATCATTTCACTATATGACCATCACTTAAACTGATGCACAGCCATTCGCTGGGCAAATGTTCCATAATGTACTTAACTGTAATGTGTTCATTACAGGTGGATTTGTGAGAGATGGAAATGAGGAGAGGAAATCATGTTCAGAGAGAGATGCTGAGATGCTCAACAGGGGAAAAATGGTGATGTCAATCTTCTCTTTAATTGTCAGGAATCAAGAAGTGTGTGTGTGTGTGTGTGTGTGTGTGTGTGTGTGTGCGCGCAGCTGTTCAAATATACTCCACCACACGTGTGTTGTGTGCTGTATGTTTATGAGAGCGGTGTAATGATAGATTCACAAGCTGCTCCTGTTGGACTGCGGCGCCTCTGACCTTTGACCTTGAAATCTCCAGTCAGGTTTAATGATCCAATCCTCTCACACCCTGGAATATGTTACCATGGAAACGTGGCCTTATTCCCCCGCTCATAATGCAGGAGAGTTCTCCATCCATGTCTAATTCAGTCTCAAGCCAAGTCGGTGACCTCTGGAGAGATGTTTGCAGTCTGATCTGTATATCCGCAGACGTACTGTTTGTCTCCCTGAAGCTGGTGTTAGGATTTCTTCACGTTAAATACTACAGTTAATATAACTGGCAATGACTGCAAAGATACCCCATGCAAAACAGTGTTCCCCATAAAACTTTTGCATTACATGATTAAAGAAAAACTAATATGAGGCACAAAAAGGTCTTTTGAATCTATTAAATGGATAATATTTTAGAGTAATTTTACTCTATAAAATGCTGTTTTACCTTACTCTATATTTAAAGTTACATTTTTTAATTTAAAATTTTAGGGCATATCCAGGGACTTTTGACAAGATGCTTGAAGTAAACATTTTGAGTGAATATGTTGGCATATTGTTTCTTTGCTGAAAAGTCTGCTTTTATGTGTTACATTTGTTGTTTAAAAATGTACTTTGTGGCCCATAGTCACATTTTACACATAGTTGTTCTCAAGTTTGATCAAATATTTGAGGACATTGCCAATTTTATCATAACCATTAATACTAATGTCCAGTTATGCGCATGACTGCATGATTTTGAATCTACATATTACAGATTCATATTACATTCTACATTAAAATAGAAGCGATAAAAGTCATGGCAAGCTAAATGTTAGCCAGATAAAGTTAACAGTGTATGGATTCTGCATGTCCAGCTATTGAGAAGGAGGAAGAAATGGTCCCTTTTAATCAATGTGAGTAATATTTGTGTCTGTGAGCTGGGGACCAGCCACATTATCATGTCAAGTTGCAAATTAAAATGCCTGGCCGCTAACAGACTGGGGATATAAATGGGCCATTGTGGCTATCTAAGTGTTCTAATGACATTTTTCGGCTGCTAGACAATTAATTCCATCAATCTGCATAACCTTTCCCAAAGCTCAGAAAACAATGGCATTTTTATGGCTCAAAATGAATGGAGTCCAACTGAAAAGTATGCTTAGGCAATCATTACATTATTTAACAAATGTATTTAATTGGATTTTGATGCCTGGGTGTCTGTTTCTGGAGCGCCGGGGCCAGTGCGCTGACTCCAGCTCTGGCTAATTCAATAGGCTAAATGGAATCACTGGAAACACTCTGCAATCACCACTGCATTAGGACACTCATTCCCATCATGTAAACATTGCTTTGAGCTCTTGCCATTCATCCCCTGGTCTCGCTGTCTCTGTTTCTCCTTTAATTCCACCACTTCTCAAGACATTCTTTCATCCTCCGTTTAATGAAAGTTGAGGTTGAGTTCCGTTTTGGACTCAAGTGAATTCACAAAAAGCTATTTACCAAAAAGCTAGCACTTCTAGGCGCTTGAACTGCTTAGCTCCTCACTTTTCATAAATTAGGGGTGGAAGGCTTCCATCAGACAGGGTCTCAAAGGGATTGGGAAGGTGCTAAGCACGTCTGCCTTTAACGGAGGTGAAAAACAGACTAATTCATTAAGCATTGATCACCCAAAATGACAGCAAAGTGCTTCGACATTTAGCGGGCAAATAACTGACAAATTGGCACACAATTTTTGTACATTTCCAACTCTTTAATGGGTAAAGTATGGAGCAAAAAGGCAATAAAAATGTTAGCAGACAACCCGATGAACCCACACCCAACCCATTATGCTCACCACTCCTTATGGCTAAACGCCCTTAATGTCTTAAACTGTAGGCAAGGGCTGCCCTAATGATGCATTTTGGTGAGTGTTTCTTACTTTTTGATCAAAATTACATGTTTTATTTGATTCTTTTAAATGCAGTTTGTAATAGGAGCCCCATTATGCAGTGGACGAATGGACCCATTATCAATGGTTAGGCGGAAAGTACCTGAGTATGTATTTGAGTAAATGTGCTTAATCTTGGATGGCCTAATATCATTTCTATCAACACTCCACCCTGTTCCAGCCTGCGAGATGAATACTGATATGACCTCATTATTGTATTATCATTGGTTTGGCTGCATGGCTAGGAGACACACATGCACACACACTTCTACCACCTGTACACTTCTACAGAAAAATTCAGAATGCAAGCATATCAAATGTATAGAATTTGGCAGTACACATACTGTATGCAAACACATAAACGGTCACAGACGTATAATAACTGATTCTGTATTTTTAACAGATTCAGTCTTTGGCACAGCTTCTGCTCAAAGACAATTAAAAGGGGTTAGGCCACGTCAGTCAACACGGGAATGCTGGCAGACGGCACCGAACGTGTATGAGTGTGTGTTTGTGAGAGTGTGTGAGGCTGGAGCGGTGCTGGATGAGCAGTGAGCTGACCTGAGCCCCAACCAGACTTTATTAATCAAGGCAGGAAACGTGTGCAACCTCTCAAGCTTGGCCTAAAGACTTTGCTCGCTATCGCTGTCTTCCTGTGATGTCTTTTTCTCCATCTCAATGCTGTTTCTCTGTTTGTGGCCTTATGTTCCTCATTTCTCTCTCTGTGCTGGCAGTGCCTGCCTTACTCTCTCTTTCTCTCTCTCTATGGCATACTCTGCAGATAAATTTTGTCTCTGAGAAGATCAGATAGCAAGGCAGGGATTTCAAAACAATACCTCTTCAAGCAGGGACTCTGAACGGTGGTAATGATTTACAGCATTATACCTGTGGAGACCCAAGAACTCCTGTGTCTCCATGATTCATCTGTTTCATCTTCTCATTACATGGCCACAGATGGATTGATGCCTGGTACTGCTTCCCTTAAAACCTTGTTGTTGTTGAGCTAAGTTGTGCTCATTTGCAGTATTTTGTGTGGTTGGTTGTGATTAAGTGTTTGTGGCTACCTGTGGCTATTTTACTGTTTGGTGCTTATCAGGATTTCTTTGTGGTATTTTACAATCGGTTGTGGTTGTTTGCGCCATGCTGGCTGTATGTAGTAAAGGCCATGTTTTCCATAAACCCTTGCTTCCTGTAACAATGAACTACTTTAACAACTCACTTATCCTGGCATTGCATTATGTCTGTTTGTATTTATTTATTTAAAAGGATGTGGTCAGTACCAGCATTGATCATGTCAAAGTTTATTTTCTACAAAATACAACTAGTTGCACATAGATTCAGACTAAAGACTCAGACTACCAGCAATTGTTGTCATTCCTAAAGTACAGTATCACACATAAAGCCGTTAAGCTTCAGCTTTAACCCTGCTGCTTAGTGCTAGATGATCAGCTACTTTAACTCCTTTTATCCACAAAGAAACCCAGTTGTTAGCCTCAGTAAAGTAGATGAGAAAAGAAAAATAGCCTTGAAAAGTTACTCTGTTTGAAACTTTGAGAAATCTAATGGCAGTTATCAGTGACTATTGCTCTTACTGAATATTGCTGACATGATTTGAGTAGTATTCTGTCAAAAGAATATGCAGAACCAGATGTAGCTGTGAAGTACATTTCACTTGGGGTCTCAACATTCTTATACCAAATGATGCAAATAAGGCAGAGAAGAATGATTAATGTGATTGCATGAGTGATTGCAGGACTGATTGATGGTTGGCCCCTTTTAATAAAAAGTTTGTGACAAATAATGTATTTTTCGTCACAAGAAAAGGAGAAAAGGAGAAGTACAGCAGAGTTGGGAGGAAAGTACCCAGACAAGTTGGTGCAATATTGACTGTGCCATCTGTGATGTGTGTGACTTCAAAGCTACAATTACTTTGAGCAGTTTTAAGACTGATACCTGCTCATGTTAAGACGCAGCCTCTCACCTCCGGAGAGCTTGCCTGCCAGACGAAAAATAATTCATTTTTAAGAAACTGAGGCAAGGGCAAATTCTGCTGCGCAGCTCTCTTCACATCCATCTTCAAAGAGAAGCAAGTTCCTATATGAAACAATGGAATATTTGGCTTCTTATTCATGTCATGGGGCTTTTTGCCAGTGCAGGGTCCTTTAATTCCTCTATTGTTACTGACAGGCCCTACTGGGAAGTCCTAAGAGGCTTTTTGGACCCCACTGGACACTCTTAAACATAGACCAATCAGAATGCACAATAACAAGTTGAACATTCATTCCAGAACTGCAGGGATTTTGGTATCGGGATGATCTCCATCTTTAGAGAGACAATAAAAAGTCCCAAAGACATCCTGGGTGTTTCCACGAGAGGCCATTTTGTTCGCTGCAGCTGTTTCCTCATGTCTCTTAAATGACAGCTTTGCTGCGGCCATTAAGATGCATGCCGCTGAAACAAGTATTATAGTTTAATTCCTACCATGAAAAGCTTCCAGAGGCATAAAAACGGAGCCACGATATGGAGGGGGCTGCAAAGACAGACAAGCTCCAGAGGCCTCATTGCTTGTGTGTTGCGTTGACTTAATGGCAAATGGATGTCATTGGAATTTCGAGCGAGGCAGCAAGATCTTATCGCGCAGATAAATGAATTAATATTTTACACTTCAGCTGGATTTTTTTTCTGCTACAAGAAGGCTAAAGTTGAGGGGGGAGTCAAGTAAATTAAGAAAAGAGAAGGAGAAAGAATTGGAGAGAAATAAGAGCTTGGGATGTGAACTCTTCTAATGTTATTCAGAAGCAGTGAGTCATGTAAGAGAAAAGGATCTTTTCTTGTACCAGTCAAGGACATTATCTGCTCCTGCTAGCAGTTATTAGCATTAGCATTTATATATTCAATGCAATTTTGAGGTCTGGTGATACTCTGAGGGGTCAGGAGAGAAAAATGAAATGAGGGAGGAAGGATAAAAAAGGTCTTTTCTCTGTGTGCAATTGGCACTAACCAGGACAGAATAACCAATGAGGTAAGACACAAGGACATTTCATGCTGGAATTCAATCTGTGATCAGAGCTCAAATTCTCTCCATCAACAAGAGGCCACACCTTGGAACAAAGCAGAAATAATGGACAATTTCAGTATGGTCAAGGAATGAATGTTTTGATCGCTTAAGATTCTGAACTAGCACTTGAATTATATCTGTTTTTGACAATACATACTTATTTAGTAAAACGTATTAATATTGTACATTTAGCAAGTTAAATCCATCCAAGATCCACACTCTAGACATGTGTGATAACGTTTGTGGGTCAGATTGTATTCGAAGTAAATGGTTTGAATAATTGAAAATTGGGTGTTAAATTGTGTTTTCCATGAAAGAAAAGTGGGGGAGGTGATCCGCTTGATGGACACACACACACACACACACACACACACACACACACACACAAAGTGTCTGAGCATAGTCAGCTAATGGTTTGTCCCCCCCAGCACAGGAGGGTCAGAGATCGTGAGCTCAAGCACTCAGACAGTTTGACGCAGTTAAATGCATCATCTGTTCAATTTAAAGACAATAAAAGGCGATCAAAATGGTCTATACCTCTCTGCATAATTGGGGAATTTGGGCCATAATGACGCAGATGATTTTAAGCTTCTTATTTTGAGAGAAAGCCTTCTTTTGAACTGCTTCACTGCTCTTTAACAGAATATACAGCTGGATTTAGAAGTCATTATTGCTTTGCGAAAAATGGTTAGGCTGTCAGGGAGAGCTGGATAAACTGTATATTGCAGGTGGCAAAATAAATGATTATACTTCCAGAAAATACCCACAAAAAAAGATGTAGATTTACTTTATATTCATGTATTTACCCTCCACCATCCTCTTGTTTTCATCCTTCTGAATCATGCTTCAAAATATACCTACAACCATATTATTTTAGGCAGGCATTATTGTATTTCATTAACCTATGGTAAAATGTTGTGCAGTTAAACATGGCATTTCAAATGTCTAAGCACCATTATACGCTGTACTTTCTTAGACTTGAAAGACAACAGCTACTCCCACTTCAGTGATAGCTCTGCATTTCATGCACCTACAACATTTTGAAGGCAGATGGGATGTAATGCCCATAATTTCTACTGGCGATGTGCATTAAGGAAGCTCTGAAAACAAAATGGGCTTTTTCTGTAGAGACAACAGAGATAAAAAATAAAAATAAAAAGCTTTGTGACTAAAACAGCTTCAGTCCTTCATTTTAATATAGAGCAGAGGCAGAGTGAAAGAGAATGAGAAGCTGCCTGCAATCCATGAATCTTTTATCGAAATTCATATTTCAATATAGCTTTATATACTACCTATGTGAAATATCATCTTTACATAAATTCATTCTTTGGTGTGTCCACAAAAGTCATCTAATCTCAGATATAATGAGTCTCTTTATTCTCATCATCTTTGTGTTTGTTCCATGAGTAATTTGGGGGGCCCTAAGTGTCACAATCCCCCCACACACACACACACACACATCCACAGCCCACCTTGTCCTAGACAGTCATTGTGCAGTTGTATTAAGTGGTAGGGGGCAGAAGAGGAGGGGATGGGGCACAGTGAGGGGGGCACATTCTCTTCTGAGGCTGACTTTGAGATTGTTATTATCATTTTCAAAGCATCAAAGCTTTCTCTCTCGCTTTTTCTCACTCTCTCTCCATCCAAGCTTAAAGAGATGAAAGTTTGCCTTTGTTCCATCCCCTGCTACATTACCTCTATGCATTAGGCCTCCTCTTTATCCGTGAAATTACCTTTTAGCTTTCTCATTCAGCGCAGGCAGTCTGCATGCGACGAGATGGCTCGCACTTTTTCACCACATCATATCCCCCCTGCACACCTCTCTCTCTCTTCTAAAAAGATTGTTGCATTTGCAGTTTGATTTTGTCTACACCTCTCTCTCTCTCTCTCGTTCTCTCTCTCTCTCCATTTTACTGTATTTCTCTCTCTCTCTCTCTCTCCACTTCATATAAGGTCCATCTCTCCCTTCATTATATGGTTAGTGTTGTTCTTTGATCGTTCTATCTCCAAAGCAAACACAGGGGTCTGTGTTGTTCCCCCCATCACGCAGATGGCTCGGAGATGATGGCTGAGATGCTTCTGTTCTCGCTGCTGTTCAGAGAGCCACTTTCCCAGCCTCTTAAAGCGCTCTTTGAAGCTGACAGGAAGCACTCTAAGAGAGAAAAGTTGCTTGATCGTCATGCAAAAACACTTTCCTCACCCCTTTTTGGTTATGAATGCTTTTTTTCCTCTTTGATTGGGCTGATCTCCCTTTGTCTTTCTGTCTCTTTCATATCTATCTATCTATATATCTGCTCCTGCCGTTTCTTTAAGCAACAGCCTCTAAACTGGAATCTTGTGACCAGGTGAAATTTCTTTATATAGCGATTGTATTTTACAAGCCACAGTAAAATATTCTGAAACTCCTAACTAACATCATTACAAGCAATGAACGGGAAGTAGTGTAAGGGTCAACACCTCTGCAACCACTGCCAAGTCAATAGATTTAATAAATGTTCCCCTGTCCATAAAATGCTCATATAGGAGTAGCCGGTGTGTTTGCTTTGCAAAGCAATACATGTAAAAGTCATTTCCACACTCATAAACTCATCTCCAGAGAAGCACTTACTGGGCATTGTTTGGCCGCAAGACTTAATATACAAATGAGAAAAAGTGTATATGTGTAAGGATGGTAGATACACACAGACATAGATACACACACATTCTACACAGCTAGAATGACTCTTCGCAGACTAATGTAATTAATAGCTTTTTATCCATGTAGAATTTGAAATGAAGATGTAAATTGTTCGTTTAACATAGCCATAGGACATGGAGGCTTCTGCTGTCAAAGTCAATTACAGACTCAGCATAGTCCCAGACTTTATGAAAACCTAATCAAGATGTGGTCTCTCTCTCTGTGTGTGTGTGTGTGTGTGTGTGTGTGTGTGTGTGTGTGTGTGTGTGTGTGTGTGTGTGAGTGAGTGTGTCTGGACACAAGATGAGACATGGAGTGCGAGCTTGTATGTGTGCATTTGTATGTGTCTGTGTGTGTGTGTGTGTGTGTGTGTACGTGTGTGGAGCTTCTGTCTGAGTGTAAGCAGAATGTTTTACACGCCAATATAGAAATATCTACAAACCAAATCTTATCAACAGAGATAGAAACTAGTTCTGTTTTAGCCACTGTGGTGGAGGAGGGTTATAATCTTCTGACTTTAACTCCCACTGGAGCCGTTTTTTAGTCAAGTTACTTTATCTTTCTAATGTAGAATTTATCTGAAGTGGTAATATTTGTACAATTGTAAATTCATTATCTGCATTACAGTGCATGGGCTGTTGAAGTTTTACTAAACTAGACAAATGATATAACAATAGATACAAATGTTATTTACATTTAATTCTCTATAAAACTAATGTATTGTGAAAAAAGTGTAAATGCACACATTAATGCAAACAGTGATATATACATTTGTACACTTTCTACAGCACTAAGATTGAGTCGTTATAACTAGAGCTTAAACGATTAGTCAATTAACTGATTAGCTGATCAACAGAAAATTAGAAGGCAACAAGTCATTCTTTAAAGGACCAGTGTGTAGGATTTAGTGGCATCTAGTGGTGAAATTGCAGTTTGCAACTGTTGAATACCGCTTGCCTCACCCTCCCCTTCAAAGAAAAATGCGAAAGGCGCTATCTAGAGCCAGTGTTTGGTTTGTCCGTTCTGGGCAACTGTAGAAACATGGCAGTGCAATATGGCAGCCTCCGCAGTTTAAAAAAACGGCTCATTCTAAGGTAATAATAACAACGATTCTTATTTTCAGGTGATTATACACTAATGAAAACATACTTATAAATATTATATTCCATTTCTGCCAATAGTTCCTCTTAAATGTTGCACACTAGACCTTTAAGCAAAAATGCCAAAAATTCACTGGTTGCAGCTTCTTAAATGTAAATATTTGTTATTTTTATAGTCTGCTAGGATAGTAAACTGATTATCTTGGTTGGTTGTAGCCTATTGGTTGAACTAAACAACCTATTTGAATATGTAACCTCCGGCTTTGGGACATTGTGATGGGCATTTTTCATTATTTTTGTCCAGCTTATAGACTAAGCCGTTGATCGATTAATTGAGAAAATAATCGATAATGAAAACAATTGTTAGTTGCAGCCCATGTTATAACACTGTGTATATTAGGGACAGTTTTAATAAATGGCTACGTAGTGATGTATTCATCTGTCTTTCTATAGATTCTATAGTACAAACCAGCCACTGTAAAGCCACTGTATTAACATTTTATCTGAAACATATAGACCCAATTCAGTTTTCCACCTGCTAATCAACAACTAGAGATAATTTTTTATCCCCTTTTCTATTTACCAATACAACACTGTTTATCACTCAAAAAGTCAAAAACAGTAGTGAAAAATCTTGTCAAACTTTC
Source organism: Siniperca chuatsi (assembly GCF_020085105.1). Classification (NCBI taxonomy): domain Eukaryota; kingdom Metazoa; phylum Chordata; class Actinopteri; order Centrarchiformes; family Sinipercidae; genus Siniperca; species Siniperca chuatsi. Next base: position 12,251,514 of record NC_058060.1, read on the forward strand.
TAATGCCACTCGTCATGACAATGGACAACTGACACAAATTCTTTTGACAGAACTCAAATACCCAAATGAGCTCAATGGAGTAAGCCATGCAGGCGGAGGTTTGCTTGTGTGGAAAGTCATTTATAAACGCCAAGGGTAGCCATTCATGCTCAATGATTTAGGACTTTCAAAACACATTTCTAGCTCATTTTAATAATAATGGTCATAAAAAACATTGCCTGAGGCACAGCAAGCATACATCAAGCAACAACAAATGCCTTCTGAAGTTGTTGAAAGGCCCACAAACACGAAAACAATTAGGACACACAACTTAATTTGCGAAGGGTATGTTTCTCTCTGTTATGCCATGCACATTTTAATGAGTTTGAAGGCAGTAGTGTCCTGTAGTTTGTGTTGTTGATTGATTGACTCTTACAGCCACACAGTGCAGACTTAGACAGACCACGCTTATGTCTGTTTACACATGCATACAAAAAAAGACATTTTGCTTTCCCGGGATCCTTATGCCTGACTTAATCGCACCAGGTAGCTGATGATAAGACATTCAAACACCCACGTGCACGCACTCACACAAAGATGGATCAAACAAACCTATTCATTTCAAACAGATGACCTCATGATTGCCTTACATCAAAACTAGCATGCAATTAAGGCTGAGTAGTGTTCATCAGCCTAGCTTCGCTTTGTCCAGAGGCTTTTCATTGTCCAGCACACTTAGCAGCAAACATCAATGTAGAGAATCAAAAGATGAGTGCAATTACATATCGCCTGTCTGTAAAAAAAAAAAAAGTCAACGCTTAAGTTCAGAATAAAAAGAAAATTAGATTTTTACCATACATTCTTGTCATGCAGTTGGCTTGACCCCAAATACATAAAACATGGGAAACAATATCAGTGTAAAGTACAACAAAAAATAAAGCATACTATCTGACTGAATGTGACTGAACAGAAATGCATTGGAAATGTAACAAACAGCTTTTATAGTTACAATCTTTATGATAGTTTATGATAAAATCATTAAATTTTTACACACTTTCTCCAGTGTAACTGCATCAAAATGTCCCTCCTGTTATTCTCTATAACTGCCATGTGTCACAAATGTTCAATGTGACTATACCCAAAACATTCAAACCCAGTGGTGCACAACATCTGATAAAGCTTTTTTTTTCAAGGACTTCACTGAAAGGTTTGAAAATGAGTCACATACTGCTCATTTCACTCACTATCTCAACTGCCCAAATGTGGTGATTTAGCTCCTTTGTTGTGCTGTTGCACTAGCAAAGTATTACTGTTGTCCATTTGGTTAGACATTATACATGATTTACATTTGTTATTTGTACTGCTGATCTAAGTAAGTTAGATATCCGGTACAAGATGGATTTGGTTCACCTGGACAGTTTAAATAGTGTAAGGTAACTTACAATGAGCTTTTAGATATTTCCTGAATGAATTTGTATTCATTTATTTTATTATTTTTATTCATTTTTATTCTTTGTGGTAAACCACTCCCATCTGGTCTTGCAAGTGGTTAAATAAGTTTGAAAAACTGTTTGCAAGTATAATTTGTTTTCATAAAAACTACTATGACACTAAAAGCAATTCCCCCTTTGCAGCATCTTACTGTATTTATGAGTGTAAGCTGCAATTCAGACTTTTTTGCACTTTCAACTGCTGCAAATATGATACAGTTTTGCATTTATGGAGTTGTTTGCCTTGTAGTTTGGTGCTATGCAGTGGACATATCACAATCATTAGATATTGTGAGTGTGAATATATTATTTACTGTCATGGTACGGCTGTGCCATTCCTAGTGTTTCTGTCTGTTTGTCCTCTGCTGGTTCTCCTCCTGTGTGTATGTGTGTGTGTGTGTGTGTGTGTGTGTGTGTGTGTGTGTGTGTGTGTGTGTGTGTGTGTGTGTGTGTGTGCTGTGGGGCGCAGCCTCCGAGGAACTGCCAATCAGCAACTGACACACCTGCTACCCATCTTCTGTGGCTCACCTGCTCTCCATCCACAATCACACCTGACACTATATCTACCTCTATCTTCTCACCGATCTTCGCCAGATCACCCCTTTACCTTAGTGGTTCGCTCGTGTCACCTGCATGCAAGTTGTCCACTGGCTTTCCAGGAGGACCTCACCCCAGCTCTCCTCTGCTCCACCTCAGACCGCTGTTCCTGCCTCAGCCTGCCTGCTCTCCCCAGCCTTGTGTGCCTCCAGTCTACCAGCTTCCAGCATTACCTCCACACTCCTGGTTCCTCATTGTGTTTCCTATTAATAAACGGAACCTACTACTTCAATTCCACTGTCCTAGTCGTGCTTTTGGGTCCAGCCCCGGTATACCATAACAATTTACTGAAATACTCAAGTCAGACACTGTTGGCATCATCAACCAGAACATGTTTGAATAACAGTTTTTGGAGAGCATCCCTAAGCGTGTTACATATGCTGAACATTTTCAAAGGGGAATGCTTAATTCATTATTACAACATGCCAAATAACTACATTTTCATTTGTGCTCCGTGGAATAACAAGGAATGACCGGATAACAAGACAACAGCTCACAATTATAACAATGATCTAGTTTCCAGAAAGAAAACATGGCAATTTGTTTGCCAGGTGGATGCTGCACACTTACATAAGGTTTGAGCTTGAATCACAAAATGTTTCTTTTCCTGTTCCATAGCTTGTCATACACAGTGCCCTCACTGATTGTCTTTGTAAAAATGAGAATCACGTGTCGTCTGTCTCCACTGGAGACCATGTAACACACGCATCCAGACAGGACATGCATTCACACTTGAAACAACATGCAGAGACACACGTACAGTCTTTACGCACAGAGGACAATACCCACCGCAGCCGAGATGGAACTGACACAAACAAACACGCACAGCTCTCTGACTAAAAAAGCTCCCAGCAAACAATGCAAAGTGAAAAGATATTAATATTTAAATAGATCATTTGCAAGATTGGTATAATTAGTGGCTCATATTCATGTATTCACTTCAGGGATATCACATTGAGGCATGTCTACTTATTCAAATAAGATGCAACATGTCATAGGGTGCATATATGCAAATGCACATATGCCGCTAATTACACATTGCCTGTCACAAAGAGAGAGAAGCTTTCAGCAAAAATGTTCAAAGTTTTCTATGAACTGTTCAACCAGGCTGCTCAGGTCTAATTAAAACATGCATGTCCCCAAGGCCTTATCAAAGCACTGTAGAAATATGTACATCTCAAATAGAGCAGAATTAGCTAAATAAAGGACCTCCCTGGTGCTTTTGTCCTGCTCAGATTCTAGGCTCTGCACTAACAAACTTTATTTCTGATTGATACTGATAGTCCACCGCAGGGATTTGAGAATATTTTGACCTGAGGCGTGGGACTTTTATTTTGACATCTCTTCTCCTGGCACAATCCCAGATTTGATACTGTACTTAACACAAGCTGTATTGAAGGCTGTTGTGATGGAGATTGTTATTTTAATGATGTGGAAATGAGAGGTAAACCTTCTAGGAAGTGTTTTCTAATTAACCAAATGATTTGGCCTATAGGGTTGCCTTCTGACAAATTCTACATTCTGTACCACACAAGATTGATACAGTGTTTATTTTAAGGCATGAAAGGAAATCAAAACTATTGGACTATTTACAAGGGTAACGCAACTTTCTTCTTACTGAGAATTCCATTTCATCATGGTTTGATTTGATGTAAAAAAAAAAAAAACAAACAATGGGGAATCATTACCAGAAGTTCTATTTGTATCCAAATTTATATACCTATACCTATACCTTGCCTGAAACTGGACATATTCATAGCATGTATTTCTACCATGCAGCAACAAGGTTGAAGTCTATTTACTTGTCAAAACAGCTACTTAAGTGTCATTTCATGCTATATGTACTTAATAACATGGTTGACATATTTATTGCTGAACCAACTGTGGTGAAAACAACATCCAGCACTCACTGTTTCCCCAATTCACATGTCCATTCTGTTTGACCAAAATGCCAATGAGGCTTTAAAAAGCTAATTTTACATGTTGTGTCAGTGTGGATTAGCGGACAGTTATTATTTTCAAATTAGCTTTTTTGACCAATGAAAAAAAAACCTGAATCACTTGAGTATATTCTCTAAAAAACTGACAGGTGTAACAAATGCATCCATCAAAAATGATTGTTGAAAAGGACATTTGTGACTCACTCTCTTGCTTTCAAATATATATGTATATACATATATATATATACATTCATGTTAACATACATTTGCATTTGCACACACAAACACAAAGGCTAAAGCATCCATTCTTGAGAGCTCAGAGTGCAGAGCTGTCCAGAAGCCTGTCTGTGTGAGGAAAATGTATGCAGCTCAAATCAAAGTGATGTTGCACACAGTAATCTTTCTCTATTAAGGATGTCACTTTTTGCAATCTTTTTGCAATTGCGGCCTAATATCCTTTACCACTCCACTGCCGGGTTGGTGAGCTTCTGCAAGCACACACACACTCACTGTCTCATCACACACATCCACGGTGTGTAGGTATTCGGTGAAGGAGTCAGTCATGTGTGTCTTTCAGATAGGAGTTGAGAAAGCCCTTGATTAGGACAGGAAGTCATGTGTGTAAAATTCACACTTTTTACCACCACTGTTTCTCTGTACATAGTGATGTAGTGTGTGTCTGGCGTGTGTTAGTGTGTATGTGTGAAGCGCACACATCTATAGAGATCATAATTAACTGATGTAAAGGTAAATAGTAATATAAAATTAATTACACGCTAACAGTGAATTCCTTTGTACCTTTTACAGTGAGCTCAGTTTTAATTTCAGGGTAAAATAATTATATCCGGAGCTATTTTAGAAGTGAAACGCCTTGCCTCTGCTATGAAAGACAAATTATTTACACTTGGTTTGTTTCTGATGATAAAATTCAAAATCGAGACCCAACAGTCTTGTGAACTGGAGATAAAAAGGGCTATTGTCTAATTCTACTGATCTTCCTTGGGTGCATTTAGATCTTTTTTCTGTTTCATGATTTAACTTAATTTACTCAGAAATGCCCTGATTCACGCTGATAATTTTCCCTTAGCATGCTAATGCTGACCAGTTGCCACCTCTGCTGAAGCAATTGGCAAATCTACCCCAAGATAATCCTACGCATTTTTATATACTCATATATTTTAGACAGGATTTTGTAATGGTGTTTGGTAATTTCCTTTTTTTTTGCGTACAACCACTGTTCTTCAACTTGTTTCATTTATGTCTAATTCTGTTGGCAACTTCCTACATTTCCCAAAATGCCTCTTGAAAACCCCCAGAGAATGTTCTTGAACTTATTACATCCAGCTCTTGAGTTATACTGTACGAGTGGGTGGAGGGAACGATGAAGATAGAAAGAGCAAGGGAGCAAGCTTTTCCAGTTGAGAAAAAGTGAGGGTCACCAATTACTCAAGACACAACATGTCTTGTGAGTGCATTATCACATTATGGACTATTGATGTGACTGTCACTGGAGAAATTGCCCTCTCTGCCTCTTCTGTGATGGATTTCTCCCTGATTGCTGAACATGAAAATGGTCAAAAGCATATTCCCACATAGATTTTGCCATGCTAGCGACATGGCTCTATGGACGGCAGCTGGGTCACCGCTTTGATCCAGACTGAAATATCTTAACAACTATTGGATGAATTACTATGAAATTATGTACAGACATTCATGTTTCTCAGAGGATGATTCCTAATGACTCTGGTGATTCCCTGACTTGTCCTCTAGTGCAACCATATAGTAAGGTTGACACTTTTGGTTTTTTAGTGACATGTCTTGGATGGATAGCCATTGTCACTTTTCAGTTCCATTATCTGGTCAAAATTTCAATTTGACCAATATTTTGGTTCATGACCAAATACCTACAAAACTAATGACATTCCCATCCGCCTCAGTTGTACTTTGTGTTTAGTGCTAATTTAGCAAATGTTATCATGCTAACACACTAAAATGAGATGGAGAACATGGTAAACATTAAACCTGCTTAACATCAACATGTTAACATTGTCATTAGCATGTGTGCTGCGCCTAAGTACAGCCTCACAGAGCCGCTAGCATGGCTGTAGACTCTTAGTCTTGTTTATTTACTAAAAAGAAATGTGACATAAAATGAAGGTCACGGGTTAGACCTCTGCATTACCCACTGTATCCATTCCTGTCAAATTGAAGCTATCGAGTCTGCTACTCAATGCTCTTAAGCAGGGGGTCCCTTTGAGTATGAAGTTTATCAGAACGAAACACTAAAGCATCTAATTTAACTGAAAAACACACCTTTAACCAGAGAAGTGGGAGTAAGAAGTAAAATCAGCTGCTTGTTTGGGTAGAATGAAAACTTGCTGACTCTTTGCCTGAGGGTCAGAAGGTTAAAAACAACTACATTGAAGGCATTTTCAAAGAGAGGTATCCAGCCATACTTAACTTTGATTCCATGCTGCTTATTGTATAAATGAGGGCAGTATTCATGCACGCTTATAACTGTTTGATACCACCTCTTATGGTGCAAAATATAGCCCACCCACATGCTACAATTTGTAATACATTTAGTGTTACTGACCAAGGTCCATAGGCGGCCTGTAATTTAAGGTACCAAGCACAGACTTTTACTGCACTTCACTACAGGGTTCCTAATATCCTTTGGATTGAAGGTGGTTTCGTTTACGCTGCAAACCCGTGAAAACATTAGAGGGGTAAAAAGGTAAGCATTTCCTCAATGCAGATGGAGTTATCTGAAATCATGGCTCTAGTATTTAGACCTCTCCCTCCTTCTTCTCTCCTCTCTCTTCTTTTCCTCCTTTTCTCTCTCGCCCCTTCTTTCTCAATTGTGTCCCTCGCCTCCAGCAAATGGGAGTCATTTGTTTGCGTGAACTTCCCATAACCCGCAGCGCGTGAGACACTTATCATTCAGAGTAGGGCTGCTTCGTCCTGAGTTGCAATACCTCTTTTCTTCTTCATCTTCTTCTTCTTTCTTCTTCTTCTTCTTCTTCTTCTTCTTCTTCTTCTTCTTCTCCTCCTTCATTTTTTCCTTTCACACCAGTACCATGTCCGTTCCAGCTGACTCTCATGGTTCATCATAAATGAGTCTCCATCTTTCTCCATTCTTTCCCTCCCTGCTCACCCATGTCCCCTTCTACAGTATGCCCCCTTCAGTCTCTCTCTCTCTCCAATCTTATTCCCCATGTAATCTCGGGTACAGAGGACCGTTTTCATTACTGCACTACTCATCTTATCAACCACCCTGTCATCTGCTCTGTCTCCTGTCTTTTTTATATTCCTTTATTCTAACAAGTCTGCATCTCAGAAGCCATCAGTGGTCCACCCCTTTTCATTTCCCTAATGTACCCCAAACACACACACACCCTACCCTTGCCCTAACCCCTAGTTTCATTGCCCTAACCTGGTCCCCATCATCATGATGTAGAGCACACCCCAGCTCCCTGCAATTGTGTAAATCACTGTGTGTTTGTGTATGTGTGTGCAGCTAACAGTACAGTACGTGTTTTTTAATTTTTATGCGTGTATTATCTCTGCCAGCAAAATGAGCAGTAGCAAAACAAACCAGATAACCTAAACAGGGAATGAGAGAATAAAAGAGGATGAAAAAGTGAGGCAAAAATATAGCTGGAGACAGGAAGAGGGGTGAGACAGAAAGAGAGAGGAAGAGAGTAATTTTAAGGAGGGAAAGCTGTCATTGAAGGCAGAGGTGAGCCTTAACCCTCTTGCTTGCTTGCTTTAATCCCTCATTTATGTGAACTCAGCTTTGGAAATGAAGCTGTCACTGTATTTTCCTTCCCTTCACCCATGCTGTGGTATAATCAGAAACCACACATGCATGCAACACACACACAGTTGCAGGACAGAGACACAGAAACTCACTCAGGAGAGGTTTTAAATTCATTCCAGAGTTGGAGGCAGAGATTCGTACAGCCTCACCTTGTCTCCTAGAGGAAGAATCATTGGATATGTTGGAGACAGAGGGGAATTATGGGTAAATGCACTGGTGAGGAATGATAGTCTGCAATCTCCGGCTCTAATCTGGGATCGCTGACACATGCCATTCATTTCAGAATGTACCAATATTCCCCTGCATGGTGTAGAGCATACGTGTGTGACTTTGCAATCTTTTATGCCTATTTTTGAGACAAAAATCTATTCAAACAGTTTGGAAACAGCAATGTAAAGCTAAATGAAAAAATGTTGAAACACACTGTCATTAAAATCATCTTTGTGGTTTAAATAATCTCAATGTAACATCTTTGATTGTGGTGTTGAACTGCCAATGCAAATAGCCATATTATAAATAAAAAAACAAAACATGAAACATATGTCAGTGTGTTTCTCACTTTTGTTGACAAGATTTGAAATAAAATGATCGGTGTATGCACGATGCCATCTGAAATGCTGCAACTAAGTAAGTGATGCTCATGGCATTAAAATAAGATTAAAGATATTTTCATTACATTTAATTATTTTCCATTTAAAATTTTTTGACATAGAATGAGAAAAGGCAAAGTACATTGATAAAAGCCATTAACGGGCAATTTGTCTATTGTGAAACCACAGACTTGTACTGCCATCTAGTGGTTATAAGAGGATAGATGGCGTGATTGATGGATCAGATATTTGATGGACAGATGACCATGAAAAGGGGAAATGACTTTCTTCAATCCAGGTCCAATTTTTGCAAATTTTAAACTGTTTCTATAATGATAAATAAAATATATGTAAAAAGCAAGCTCAGCCCTGATAACTCAACTAATATTGATACACTTACTTTAGGAAGTGAATACGTTTCATGATCACTGTATTTTCATTTAGCAGGTGAGTTGATAGGAAATTATTGTTTAGAAGTGTCTCTAATAAGAGCATCTTGATATGCTGAGATTTTTTTATATTCCTTTTAAATCTTTTGCACCAATTTCAAAATTCAAAACGTGTGTGAGAAAAGTGGACAATACACAAAATCCCCACCTTGGCACAATAGAAAATGGGATCATTTAAAAAATGACAGCCTTAATTAACAAGTCAAACTAAGATGCAACTAAATAATAAAAATATATATATTTTTTCCTGTCCATCCTTTGCTCCTCCATCCCTCAATCTCTTCATCCCTCTATATCTCCCCCTCGTCGTCCTCCTCAGGTGGAGCGAGCGTCATACTGGTGTGTAATAGGGTGCTGTCAGTGTGGGCAGCGGCGAGGTGTGGGGAGGAGAGCGGTGCGTCTCAGATGAGATATGTGACTGGCATGCTAACACACAGTTTTATCTGAGGAAAAAGGAAGAGACAGGGCCCCCACATCTCCTCACTATAGGCCTTTGATTAAAGCTCCCTGGGTACACACACATGCACACACTTCCAAAAACACACATACAGAAGTGTACACACATGCACCCGCACAGATTATAAATATATTGCAGGTAGGAGCATACACACACATACAGTATATATGCATACACACATCCTCCCGTTGTGGGTGGTGTTGTTTTGACCTAAGCCAGGTAGCTTGTCCATTATGGAGTTGATAGGAGGATTTTGCCATGTTGATTCTAGACAGCATCATCTCCTCTGCCATAAATAACCTGAGTGTTTTCTCTGAGTCGCACAACAATATACAGAGAACAAGAGCTCTCAGCTTTATCCCTTGGTCTCATCCACTGCACATAAATGCTCACACATACACATTAACCCAAGAAAATGATTGTGTGTGGATGGACATAAACAAAATTACAGATTTAGAAGTACAGTTGGCCCCAGTTCAGCTCAGTTTCAGTTTAAATTATTGTTTTACATTCTAGTTTGGTTTTAGGGTTTGTTAAAGTGTGTTTTCTCAGATGGACTGTGGGGGAAACTAGTTTGATTTTAGATGAGCAGCATCATCCGGCAGTGCAGTCTCAATAGCTTGCCAATAAAGCTCTGGATACAAACTGCATACCCCTGACCAATGGAACTGTGGGGGAGCATGATGACTTCCATGAAGGAAGTAATGGACAAACCACACTCAGTATTCTTCCATGTGCGGAGACCATATTGAAATACATTCTGTCAATTTATCATCATCTGTCTGTCTATACTGTTTTCCTTTCAGGATCAATAAAATGTCAATTTCCATTTTTCTAGCAATGTCCATGAAAATGATTTGGTGTGGTAGATAAATGTTTGATTGGAAAGAAATTTCTCTTTTTCCATCTCACACTTTTCCCTATTTAAAAAAAAAGAGAAAAATGAATGAATGAATGCATACTCACTTCACATGGTATACTGATACAATACAATAAGTAGCCCATTTACCTTTGGGGCCCTTTGTATTTCCTCTCTTGACAGCAAGAGGGGGCTACTGAACCATACCATACTGGAACGTTTGTGAGTCTCTCACAGTATGTACTGTATATTATGCATTTTCAATTAGTTGAATCAATTCATTTCAAATAAAATACTCAAAAATATTGAAAATCCCATTTTAATCAATATACTCTATAAATTAAGATATGTACACATTATCAACACAAACCAAAATAAAAATACATTCCTGAAATCAAAAATAAAGCAAGACAATTTAAAATTGATGATCCAAATATTTGCTATAATCCATTTGACTATATACAGTAAGTTAGTTCAACTTAGTTCCGTTTTGCATTTAACATGAGGTCTTTACAAACTATTTATAAATGATATTATTATTATTATCATGTTGATCTTGGCCACAGACTATTGTACCCATTAATCAGAATCAGAATCAGAATTCTGATTCAGAATCCTAATTATATTATGTTTTAGCTGCTGAATACATGCATATTAAGAATATCTATATGGAAGTTATATGTACTCATGGCTCAGTATTAAATACAAACCACTGAAACTATTTTTTTCACAAACCAAACTGTTACAGTAGTTATTTCCTCTGTACACTCCATGGGTTTTTAAGTAAAACGAATCTAAATCATGAAAATCAGCAACAATGTTTCTGAAATTCTTTAGAACACGATATCTGACCTTAGACCAGTTTACAGGTGTAATAGGTCCTACTGATGCATACTGTATAAACAATACATACAGTATTGAATGTATATTTGATATTACTGTGACAGTAAGCCATTAGTTTTTCCATTGCTGTTGTTTCTGCAATTTATGATTAGATGGTATTTCGCACATTTACACATTTGATATGTACAAGTGATAGACCAATAAGGACCAAAGGCATTTTCTGTACATCTATGCCCAATCAAGCAAGACAGTCAATAAAATCTACAATTCAAACAATGCGAATGTTGGATGGGATCATTTTTTTAACAGACTGATATCTTGTTTTACATTTGAATTGCCACCATGTCATCAAGCTTGTGCTTTATTGACATGAAAAGTGTTAAAACCGAGATACTGAGTAAACCAGTATATTACTTTTAGGTGTCCACAAAAATGCACAGCATGTTTTGCTAGTTTGATGTTTCATTTGTCCACTGAGTTTGAAAATGACATATTGAAGTTTGAAAGTGCTGCATGAAGTAGCTTTAATTATGTTTTAATTATTGCAACACCACCAGGAGTCACATGGGGAAGAAGCAGGATCAAGTCTAACCACAGACACTGAACAGGGATTGCTTTCATAATTTTTATACCATGGCTGGGATGATGAGTAGGGGACAAGGACACTGATCCCATGTCAGCTTCTTTGGCAGAGTGCATGGAAGTCAGAGATCTGTCTGTGTAGTAGGCGAGGGGCTGGCTGAAGGACAAAGAGGCTGGGGAAAGTGTTTGTACTTCTCTGAGGCCGGACCCTGAGGGGGCGATGGAATGGGAGTGTCTGGAGAGGCTGCAGGAAGAGAGGTAGGGACAGGGAGACATTTTAATTTATTTGCAAATTAAAATGTTTTTGTGTGGAGAAAAAAGTAACATTGTATATATATATATATATATATATATATATATATAGTATAATGTGATTGTAATTGTAAAATGTATCCACTGTGGCCCACGGGACATGTTACATCTACAGCTGCTGCTTTATAGATACAGTTCCCATCAATCTTGTGTGGCCATTAGGGGGTGTAATATTGCCAAATGCATTTTTTATTTTTAAATGAAAGCACACAATATGGCCAATACTCATCAATTCTTGCAAATGTTACATTTTTATGGCTTTTTTTCACATTCGGGATGCCTATTTATTAGTTTCTACTAAGTTAATGGAAACACATCTGGCACACAGTTTTGTGACATTTCATAAGAAAAGATAAATTGTGCATTAACTTTGCTTTGATATTTCGTGTGTGTCAGAGGGTTTATGCTTGTCGGAGTGAATGTAGTTTGTGTAATAGTATGCATGTCTCACAGTTGTTGAGCATTGGCTCTTACCTATAAGTGGAGTGTGAGCGACAGGCATGGTGCTGATGACCAGTGTGTGTCCAGTCAAAGGGTCCTGGGACAGCTGAGTGTGTGCTGGGTGGTGCAGGTGTGTGGGCTCTGACGTAAGGCCTGAACACATAACACAGTGACTCGTTAATCAACTATCAACTTCAACAGATAGTGCTATTGTTGTACGCTATGCTGACAGCACAGCACTGTCGTTATACAGTTACAGCATGTTTTTCTGCATCTCATCTAGAAATATTATATTTAATCAGGTGATGTGTAAGGCCTCACACACTTAATAAAATACTCCAAAACAACAGATTTCTTCTTGCACATGGTGGCATTTCACCTCACAAGCCCTCATTAGACTAAAAAGAACAATGGTAGTTCACTTTGCGTGGTTTTTTTAACAGTGCAAGAATAAATCTCTGTTTTGGAGCTTTTAATTAATTGAGTGAGTTGAGTTTTACAAATTTATGCTGATTTTATTTCAGGCAGTGCTTTCAAAAGTGTATTTACATGTGTGCATGTTTTATATAGTAATTGAGTCAGGTCTCTATAAGTTAAAGCATTAAAAAGCTGTGAAAGCTACATAAGCAGCTCTGTAGTGTGCTCGTGTATCACTGTCATTGCATTTCACAATCTAATATGTCAAAAAGGTCAATAAGATACAGAGAGACATCATGTAATTTCCTTTTCTTAGTGGTTTGGTTATCTTGTTTTTTAGTTTCAGACTGTTAAGTATACAGTATATGTGTGTCTGCATCACTATGTTTTATAGTAGCACATTCACATTACTAAATATAATATCATCTCAACAATATTTGAATAGCAGGTGTTTTTGTTGTTAGTTCCACATTCCTACAGGATGCTGAAAAATAAAACACACACAGCTCTTTCTGTACACGTCCTTCTAAGTCAGCTTGTCATATTCTGGAGTTGTTTTTAGCATGTATGGTGAAAAATGGAAGACATTTTTGGAGATGACTTCTTTCCTTTATTTCCTTTATGTATGACTTTATTTCCACGCCTCATCTTGTGCTTGAGTTGTCTATCATGGCCCTGCTTAGAATATGTTTGATGCATTCTACCTTTAACTACAGACTTCCTTACTTATACACATTTAGATATGTTTGCAGATGTCACCTAGTGGCATCTCATATAGCAAGTTGTCTATTTTGGCTTTGCCTAATATATATGTGGATTATACGAAGTTAAACCATATTTCTGCAATATCCCTAACTTTTACCAATTGTATGTATCCAGGAAAACTTTGCTGAATATGTATACTTTTTGTTTTTTATATTGCTGCATACTTATACAGTTCCACACATTTATCACTGAGGCGCTCTACTGGTATAGGTCACCCTATTTTTCTTTCTGCAGGTTTACAAGCACAGACATGGGCCCAGTCTCACCTCCCAGCAGCATCTCGTGCAGCAGGTTGTCTATCTTGGCCAGGCCACAGAGCTTAATCAACTGGAGCTGTTCAATCATCTGCCAGGTGATGCTCTGCAGGGTGGGCAGCAGGAGTAACAGCTCTCCAAAACGACCCCTGGAGTCATACTGACGGTCATTAATGTAGTCTTCCAGACTCATCTGGACCTGCACACACACAAGGCCAAGTCTCCATCAGTGTAAGCAAACTGCCCTTGTCCTTGAAGTTGAACGATAGATTATTTGTAAAAATGCAAAATAAAAGTAGAATGAACAGTGATAATTAGGTTGTTTAAACACTTTTTATAGGAAAGTATAATAGAACATACTAGAAAAGAACTGCAGCTCTGCAATTAGCTACAAGAGTCAAATGCTCGACCTACCTGTAGACGCATGGACTTGATCTTCGATGGGTCCCGCAAAGACTTTGCATCTGCACATTGGGAGGCAAAGTGTGGAAGGGGGGAGGGGTGGAGAAAGGGGTTGAAGGACAGGAGGGTGAGGAAAAAAACAGAAAGATCAGGGATGAAATTGAGGATATGAGTGGAATTGATGGAATGATTATGGCCAAACTGGGGCATGAAGGCAAAATGAGGGGATTTAGTGAAGGGGAGAGAAAAGGGGGACAGGTAACACGAGATGGGGGCAGGGATTGTGGTCACACAAGGAGATGGAAGAGGGATTGGGATCTAACTGTAAGGGGAAATGTAACCAGATGGATGGGATTGGCTGGGGAAAGAGGGATCTGGACAGAAATGGCAATCGGTATCGGACAAGGTATATTTAAAGTGGTCATATTATGCTCATTTTCAGGTTCACAATATTATTTTGGGGTTGTACCAGAATAGGTTTACATGGCTTAATTTTCAAAAAACAGCATATTTTTGCTCATACTGCACATTGCTGCAGCACCTCCAAAGGATCCGTCATTTTCACGCTTTCCATTCATTGTCTATGTAGAAAGCCCTGCAGTGCATTCTGGTAGCGTAACATTGAGTTTCGAGAGACGGGCTGTCACATTGGCCATTTCTCATTTGCCTAAAGTTGAATCTAGGCTACTTTATGCAAATCAGGGACGTCCAGCATGACTCGCCGCCTCTGGAACGAATCATTGTCGATCTAAAATAAAGACAGATTCAGCAACTTCATGGTTTATTTCTCACCTAAAATGTTTTCAGAAACACATTTCGGTGAACTGTTTTCATAAAATACGAGAATGTTTTCAAACGAGCCGCCATGTTGGTCCGGTTTGAAACCCAGGAGCAGACAGCCCACAAGTGAAAGTGTTCGTCCCATTAGGTGCAGCCAGGAAGTGTTTCCTGTTGTGTTTCAGGGAAGGAAAGCACCTGTCAATCATCTATCGTGACATCTAGTGGCACGCCTATCAAGCGTCCAATGCTGGGAAACGGCGTGACTCCTCGCGTCCAAAAACACTCCTGTGGACACGTACTGTACCATGAGGCATCTCACTTCTATTCGGTCTTTGTTGAGCGTTGAACATGCGCAGTACCTAGGTGAGGCCTACTAGCCAATCAGAAGCAGAGTAGCGTGGGTCCTGACGAGCAAAGTATTGTGATCCAAAACAAAGCTACTTCAGCCGGTAACTATGGCTTCGGTTCAGCCGTTACGGTTCACCCTATAGACTTACAGTCTATGGTTCAGCCGTACATGTTCCAGCAACCTGAACCAGCTTCACAACCGAGACTGGAGCAAGACATTTCAGAGTGGTAAGTTATTAATTTGTAACTAATTTATCTTTCATAGGTAATGTTTTAACTGTGCACTGTCTCTACATCACAGTGACAACTTTATTGACTACCTGGAGGGGATCTAATGTTATTTTAATTTCATATTTAGGTGTACTTGTGGAAACATGCATTATGACATGTGTTACATAGTGACATAGATACGTTACGGAAGTAAAGGCTGGACTACAATCTAGCTGTTTTCAGGCAGTTCAGGAGCAGTGTTTTCTGTGGGAGAGGGTAGGTCCCTTTGGGGTGGGCTTTTTCACTTTGCAAACCTATTACATGCACAAAAAAGATATAACACAATAAAGGAAAAGGTAAAAGCATAATACGACCACTTTAAAATATCTGTCTTTTACAATTAATAATATTGTATTTTCCAACTATTTATTTATTTTTATCTGACCATCTTTTACCTTGTTTCTCTGGCTTTTATGCTCTATTTTTTCTTGTAATATGAATGCATTGCCAACTTGGAAACAAGACATTTATATCATTTATTTAGCTTTTAATATTTATCCTTAATTAATACATTTTTGAAATAATGATAAATGTGGTAAATTTGTGGGCCATTACATAATACCAACCCCAATCAGCACATCATACCACATGAACACATATTGGACGTCGTAAGTCTGTGCCAATGTTATTACCAATTTTATCTTGCCCAAGTAGTTTTCGTAACCTAAAGCAGTATTGCTGTAGTTCCCTAAAAATACCTTACCCAGCTTTTCACTTTCACTGATGGCTAAAAGTACTAAATGTTACTTTTTTTAATCACCTGGGTCAAAGAAGACAATAGCTTTGAGTGATGCATACTCATTGCTGTCTATTTGAATATCCTGAAAGGGCTGGACCAGTTCATCCAGCACTCGGTTGGCTACCCGACAGATCTCTGGCTCAGGACTGTTCCTGTGGATCACACAGCCATTACCTGCAGACATAGAGAGTATCGGTTAGTGGTTGTTTTGAGGGGTATTGACAGGGAGTGAAAGGTATGTGGGTGTGTGTGGGGTGGAGTGCTGGTGTGTGCTTGTGAGGAAGGGTGAAAGGAATAGTTTTGTACTTTTAGCCTTGAGAGAGAGATAAGTTGAATCTTGTAGAGTTTTGTCAGGCCTATTTATGGGTTCCAGTCAAGGTTATGGTGACCTGGTGTAGGGAATGTCCTAAGAAGTATAAAAAATGCAAAATGTGTGTGCGCTTGGGTGTTTGTAGTTGACAGATCTGCCTACAGTATGATGTTGGTACATGTCCCAGTAATGAGTAATGCCATTTACAGGAGACACTTTTTAAGTCACAAAGAAACATAAACCTTTAGTTAATCATTCTCAGCTAACACAACATTTGAGCAGTCTTCACACTCCAGTGCTGAACTACCTGACTGCACCACATATAAACAAGATGCCATTCTAGTGGTCAGTTTGTACCTAAAAGCAGGAAGTCCTTGAATGGCATTGACCTTTTGGCGACCCCAAGCAAGAGGTGTTCACCTGCATGAGCCCTGAGCAAGCTCACCTGAAGACAAACACACACACACAGTTAAACAAAGAACACAAACAATGCAACAATGCATACCCTTTTGCCCTTAAATACATCACCCAAGGGCCATACTGTACTTGTAGTTGTAGACTAGCCTATACTGAGCAGTCTCTGTATACTAATTATCGTACAGTAACATCTCTAACTCTCTACTTTATCGTTGCTTCAATTATTCTATCACCTCCTAGTGCATTTGGTTGATTAAAGAGGATCTTTCTTCTATCCAAACTGAAACTGTTTTGACAGAATAAGCCCTTTGTTAGAGCAGCAAGCACACTCACACCAACACAAGCTAAACGCATATACAAAGACAGCATTTCAAAAGTGTTTTAAACAAAAGGTATTGGTTTTAACTTATGCTACTTAAAAACAAACATGAGATAAAAATAATGCAAGTGAATGACGGTATGCAAGCAATAGCATAATCACAGATTACCCATCATGCATCACAGCCCTGTTACCTGGTCATCCAGTGGCAGTTCTCCAAAGGCAGGAATATATTTGGCCCATTCAACCAACACCAATAACTGTTGTCTCATAGAATCACAAACATCCCCAACAGTGGCTGACTTCTGCTCTGATATGTCTGCTATTCCAACTGGAACAGTGATCTGGAGGGAAACAGAAAATAATAGTTTCCCGGGTCACAATCCATCGATTTCACACAATGTGGTGATTGATGCAGCTAACATCAGCTCACATACAACCATATATCAGTAGGAAAATATGGAATTCTCATGGAAAATTGTCACCTGTTGGGACAGTGATTCTGCTTGGGCCAAAATAGTGATGGGTGGTAAGTCTTGGGAGTCAGGGATACTTCTCCGGGAGCTGATCCGATCTCTCTCGTTCTGTACAGCTAAAATATAACAGACAGCCAAAGTTACTGTGTGTGAAACAAGAAGATAAATCAAAAGGCACAGGGAAGAGACAGCACCTCCTGTAATTTACTTTTCGTAAAAATTAACAGGCGTATGTCCAGTAATTCTGCTAATATTCAAGTCCCTTTCCTGGTTTATTGTTTTCAAGAATTTGCTGAAGTTGGTAGTCATGAGTGCTGAGAGTTGGGGAAAAAATTAATTCTGAATGCAAGCGATGACAGCAGACACTGGGGCAGTTAATATTTAGGAAAATAGCCACACAGGCTGGCATCAGCAAGAGGAGTCAAACGTTAACCAGTTGCAATCCAGAACAACATGTTTGAATAACACATGATTAGGTGTCATAAAACTGTGCCAAGGTTATACCCCTCATAAATACACACACACACACTAAGTAATCACATATTTTATGGCTGGGACAATTACAGCCTTTCCTTCAGTGCCACTAGTTTTAAGACTATGACTTGTCTTAGTAGAAAAAATGAAAAATAAACTACATCTAAAATATATACATATACTATTAACAATACACTGTGAAAATCAGGTAGCGTTTGTAAAAAAAAAAGATAACAAGATATCCCAAAAAACTTTGACATTATATATTGTATCTCTACATGTAAACATTTAGTGGAGTTTCAAAATGGAGGGGGAAAAACACATTTATAGTCATGAGGTAACAATTCAGTGCTCTCTACTTTCTCTCTTGTCCAGGGAGCCAGAGGAAGGTTTCCCCACCTTCTTTTTTCATGCCAGCACGGAAGCATTTGTTGAGTCTGCAGAAACGACACTGGTTCCTCTTATCTTTATCCACAACGCACTGTCTGCTGAACCTGCATACCACGAAACATACAACTGACTGAGACAATGTACTGTAACATGACAGAATTTGTTGTGACATGCAATGACATGATGACTGGCCTGAAAAGTAAGTTATCAATAGTTTAGGAGTTCTATTTAGATAGCTACACATGATCGTTAAGGTGCAACATGTACAAGGGCATGTTTATGTGCACTTACGTGTTCATACTGTGTGTCTTATAATTTCCACATATGTGTGTGTATGTGTGCTCACTCAGTATGTTTTTGCTATCTGTACCTGCAGGTGTAGACATGGCTCTTGCGTATGGAGCGTCTGAAGAAGCCTTTACAGCCATCACAGCTGGAGGCGCCATAGTGTTTCCCTGTGGCTTTGTCTCCACAGATGGCACAGTTACTGCTGACCCCGTCTGGACCGGGCAGGCTCGGCTCTGTCGGCATGCTGTCTGAAACACACAAAACCACTCACTAATGTAAATACACGATCATATACACATACATGCATAGCAAGGTTATTTTCGTGAACGAAAACTAATGAAATAACGAAGACTAAATGTGAAAAAAACAGAGTCCCATTTGGGATAACTTTGAATATGACTGTGTCATATGCAGTGCTGACTGCCCACTGCACTATTTTATCTAATTGAAGCCACTATGTGTAGAATTTCTATGTGATTATAGCATCTTACTACTCTAGTAAATGTATTCAGTGAATATTCCATAGTATAACTGCAGAGGTAATTTGTGTGGTTTTTATATAATATATGTATCTGTAACACATAAATCAGGAAAAAGAATAAGTGGCAGTTCAATCACCAGGCATTTAAAACACTACAGTTGATGTCTCTTGTCATCAACATTATCATAATCATCATGATCATTATCATTATCAGCAGCAGCATCATCACCCTAATCAAAACCATAACCATCATCATTGTCTGCGTATTTATTGTTCTGTCAAAACCAAACTAATAGAACACAACATGATCATAGCATGCGCATGTAAAAACTCAAGATGCATCAACACGGACACATTCACCCCCCACCCACACACACAAACGTCTCTCTCAGTCCCACACCAGGCAGTGCCAAGAGAGATGAGGTAATGTTCGACTAACTTTCTGTCCACATGCTGAGGTGACATCAGTGTACCACTGAGATACGTGCATGCTCTTCAATAAAACATCTTTATGACACATATCTGCAATTCCTGCCTAAACAGTTTTATTAACATTGTGAATTCATGCTTTTACAACCACTACCCAGCCTTTTTCTTTCCCTCACAACCACAGATCTCCACATACATATCCATATACAAGCAATAGGCAAGTGGAATTAATCTGTGTTAACAGACAACTGGATACATGCACTATTGGCTAACACTGAAATGTCATGAGTTTCCCCATCACTTAATTTTGGCATATGGAGCTTGTTATGTAAAAACTAACCCTTACTGATTTCCTCTTCTGCAAATAGCACCTCATTTGCCTTCAGCTGGTCTCGCTTCACTTCATCAGTACATATCTATTCTTACAAACTAACACCTCTTCACCCAGTCCTGAGGCAGATGACCCATCCCAAACCCTCCTTAAAAGATACATCATTTTAATCAAGAGGCTACAGATTTATCAGATACACAATACAAGGCCCCTCTCATTTCTTTGTCCATATTAAGCCATTTTGCAGGGACCCTCTTTATTGTGGGAAATGTGTGAGTGACCTGCTTATCAGTCTATGTGTCTACATATTAGTGCTTATAAAGATGGAGTATGTGTATGCATCTGTTTTATCTGTCCACTGTCATACTGTATGTGAGCATGTCCAACTTAACATGCATGCGTCAATTAATGTTTGTATGTGTGTGTGTGTGTGTGTGTGTGTGTGTGTGTGTGTGTGTGTGTGTGTGTGTGTGTGCGGGTGGCTACTTGCACACACACTTACCTCCTCCTCCATAGAGCACCTCTGCATTCTCAAAGCCCAGTGTGCTGTATGAGGGATCCAGGCCTTCATAATAGTTGGCTACTTCCATATCCAACAGAGATTTACTCTGAGGAGCAGAAGGATACTTCATTCCTGTTTCAACTTGGTCTTCTTCTCCTCTCTTCTCTCTTCTCTTCTTTTCCCAGTTCACGCTAAAGTCTCTCTTTTCCTCTATCTGCTGGTCTCTGCTTCATCTAAGTCTTACAGACATGACAGGGGAGATCCCTGGCACAAAGGGTCTATAATCCCATGTGATTGGGCCAGGAACAAGGCGAGGGGAGGAGCTGAGACTTCTCATCTTATTGCACATTACTTATCTGTCCTCCTTTGCACTTATCACAGGGATGGATAGATAGTGGTGAAGGAGATATTTCCCTTCTCCCCCTGTTTTTAGGATTTCATCAGATTTTGGAGGACAACTTGCTCTTTATGTGCATGTTGGTGAGCTTCTGTGTGCGTATCTGCATGCACAACAGGGGGTTTGTTCTTACAGACACATACATTTATGACTGTGTGTGTGAGTGTGAGTGTGTGTGTGCGTGGTTGGGTGTGTGTATGTCCTTCCCAGGCTTCCTAATCTAATCAATAGTGAAGTAATAGCACCACCAGCTCAGCAGATATAATCTATAAAGACACAAAGTGAAGTGGAAAACACTGATAGCTTCCATTAAGTCTTCCATAAACACACTCCTCGGGTTTATGTTCAACCCTCTGTTGATTAAACTTTATTCTATGTATTTCTAAATTAACTGGCCATATATAATACTGTTAACAGTTCAAATGGCATTAACCTCACTGACCACACTCCGGTTGAAACCTCACTGTGTTTTTACTTGTATTTTTGGTTACTTAATGGAATATTTAAATTACCCATTTTGTCATTTTAAAATAATTTGTTGTGATTTAATAATAATTTTAGAACCTGGATTTATTGCAGTTTCACTGTCATTGACATTTTCACTGCCAATCCGCTGCTGTGTAAAAGTAGAGGAAACATTGCCTGAGGAGCAGCATGTAATATTAACACAATTTGATAGTTCTCACGCTTCTTTTAACTCTCTTACTATAAAAACATAACACAACAAATTTCCTGAGGAATTCATGTTGAAGAGAGGCAGGGGACATCACAAGTGGAAATCAAAAATACAAGTTAAACAGTTGACAGTGAGCTTCCTTCTTTTTCAGGGCAGGAATGCTGTAAACACACACTGATTTACTACCATAAACCAGTTAAAATGTCCCAACCCACCCATTTTACATCAGGAATTTCATTGCACTAAATCTTATTGTGTGGCTTGAAGGTAATCAGTCTCGGGCATTGTGTTAGAGAAGACTGTAAATGTAAATGCTCTACATCAGTAATAAGTGGGCCAGTCAGAAAAGCACATACAGTATATGAGCAGGCATCGGGGTAATATATTGCCAATGTAGGCACAGCATATCAGAATGCACATTATCACGGATTTCTTACTGGACATAAAGGGAAAGAGCAATTAGTATCTGGTCACAAGGTAATAACAGACATGTTATCTAATAGAGGAGGCTGAAACACAGGGTTTAGAGACGGGGTGTTAGTAGAGAGAGAGAGAAAGAGAAAGAAGTGATAGAGAGATTACATTTTAACCAGGTAGTGAGGTCAGGCCTCCTGACTCATCGGGTCTGCATGTAAGTGGGTAGTTTTCTGAGGCTATCATGTGATATGGTTGGGTTTAATAGAAATGGTAAATGTACTGTACTTTTATAGCGCCTTTCTAGTCTTCCGGCTACTAAAAGCACTTCACACTACATATCACATTCATTCTTGTGCCAACTGCTCATCAATACAAAGAAACTAATGAAGTCACACACACTCACACACTGAAGGCACAGCCCTCGAGAACAATTTGGGGTTCAGTATCTTGTCCAAGGGCACTTCGACATATGAGCTGGGGGAAGCCGGGATCGAACCGCCGACCTTCCGGTTAGCGGATAACCTCCAAGCCACAGCCACCCCCGCACATACAAAAAGAAAGCAAGGCTCATTGTGCTTTGATGCTTGTAGACAGGTACAGTATTAGATAAAATCCAGTATCATTCTACTCCATAGCTATTGGTGAACAGGTTAAAAGCTTTAAAAGGCTCTCTTTAGCCTCATCCTCCACTGTTAAGTGCAAGGACAACAAGCCGAGGAATTCAAGTCTGTATTAGTGTAATAATGAGTGACTTTGGTCTTTTTCTTACTATATTTTGAAAACTTGACAAATCATACCCTTCTCTTGATTTATTTGGATCAAGATACAATATTCTAAGACTGGTGCTGATCAGCTGTTTATAAAGACAGCTCATGTTCACCACACTAATATACTGAAAACTTATTCAGCCATGCTTTGGTGCAAACCAACATCCCAGTAAGTTCAACAACATCTAGGTAGGGATCTCCAGCCCCTTCTACTTCATCATAGCTACTGGCAAAAATATAATGTAGAAGCCTACTGAGTTTGAAATTTTATATGTGAATATAATTGTAAAGAAATTGATAAAAACATGAATTACACATTCATAGAAACACTTGAAATGATAAAAGCTAATATGACTTCTTCAGCAGAAAAACAAGCAGGACATAAGTGAGAAACTTTGCATCTGCCTAGCAACCAAAAGCAATTTGAAGTCATAAAATCCAGTGCTAAGAGGCTATATCGGTGTGAGCTGGCCATAATACTTTCGACTCTATTTAGATTAGAGGTTTTAATAGTCGCAGATGATGATCAGCCAGCCAACTGACTCTGGTAAACCACTACTTCCTGATGCCCGGGCAAAAAGGCAAAACATCTTTCCTATAAGCCCCATGGTCCCGAGGGCATTTAATGAGTGTCACACCTTTGTTCTTCTTGCTAATATCTTGCACAATTTAAGTCCAATACAACAACACAAACTACAGCCTCAAAAAATAATTTGACAAATATCTGACATAGTCTCAACAAAACTTAACTGTTGCAACTTTCACAAAGGTAGGTTTACTTAAGGCCTGTTGTTTTGGATTGCATTATATTGTACAATGGTTTCTGTCAGTGTGTCCTCCCGGTGAATAGCGAATGTTTTAGCTGAAGCTTTTGTCAAACAATTAGACACCTGGGGGTGGTGATGTCATTTTCCAATTATAGTGAATTACATAAATAAATCATAGAAATAGAGATATTATTATATTAGACACTAAGTTATTTTTATGTACTTTCAGTGGTAGTATCATATTGGTAGTGCATCAGAGGAGAAAAACACAATGCACTGTATTACTATTGTACAGATGAAATGTGTTATCACATGATCTTAACAGCACAGCATGCAAAGTGAGTCTATCTTATCTGTTTTCACAAAATGCTGTCTGCGGACAAAGAGGCGAGAAAACTGTCAATAAATACACTGGACAAAATACAAACAGAAATTCTATAAGACTTGAACAACCACATACAGTATATAACCTACAATTCAAAAGTACACCGGCTCTGGTTACGGAACATGTAGCAGCAACTGAAGTGTGTGTGAACGGGGATTACCACCATATTACCACCAAAATACAAAACCACGTGATTTAGCAGAATATATGACCAAACTTCCTTGAGAAACTGCTAAAGATAAGCTTCACTTCCTCCACAAAAGCAACCACATACTGTATACCTTACATCTTACAGCCAATGTGGAAGTTTTTTTATTTCAATGACAATATACACAGGAGGAGTTTGTCTTACCTGTGTTTCTGTTTCCGTCTGGGATGTGCATTTATCCAGGTGTACGTTGTACTCCGGTAGTGAGCAACCCCCTGCAACATTAGTCTTCCACAACATTAAAAGGGAAGGTTGGAGAGCCGAGCAGCCTATATTTCATGGAGCGACACATTGGATGGCGCCACCATAGCCCTGTCATTAGATCGATTTACTAAACAAACTCAAAGTAGGGTGGGGATGTTAAACAGTAACCCAGCGCCATAAAAACCAAAAGGAAAAGGATCACCAGGTGTGTGTGTTTGTGTGCCTATGTGTATGTCAGCCAGGGCCTCTAACACCACCTCTGAGGGCAGAAGGCAAGAGATCCAAGAGGTTTGAGGTAATGTTTCACAAAATAATGGTCAAAAAGTAACAATTTTAGACATTTATTTGTCATCTCAGCTGTGGAGCTGAACACTTCAGCTATGTACAGTACACAGGAGTTAAGTGTTAACAAATACAGTGAAATTTATTTATTTTTATTTATTTTTCATTTCCAATCACATCTTTCACATTAAGTCACATTTTGGATGAAAAAAGAGGGAACCTAAAGACCAATGGCATAATCTTTTATTACAAATTTAGAGCTTGATGCCTGTGTAGTATATACAAAGACCAGCAGATGGCAAGAATACATTCATTTTGAGTGAAAAGCAAAGGTCGGTTTCCTGTCATGTCAAATTCTTTCAATATTTTGATCAGTAGAAACAGTTTAAGTGGTGCCCCATTAAGACATATACCACATAACCTTAACATCCAAGGTTCAATTCCAGCTGCAGACCTTTGTTACATATCATACCTCTCTCTCTCTCTATGTTTCGCTTCAACAGTGGTAAAGCAAAGCATGGTACATCTGACAGAACTTAAATGGGAGCTGTTGTCTCACCCAACACCCACCATACATTTTTTTTAGTTAGTGGAGAGGGTGTGCTTTAAAGTTCCCTTAGTCTGATTTAATGATTGTTCTTATGTACTTTTGAATAGATGTTATAGCCTATTGTCTGCTTTTATGGAGATGCACATAAGCAATTTTCTTATTAAAAACTTTGACAAGGCAATGAAGAACAGTAAAGTAAAACTAAGTTACAAAATAAAGTCTATTGACCACCCTCACACACATCTTACCAACGGTTTTTCAAATAGCCTTTCCTAAAAAGCACATGCTGCAGGTTCTCCTCCCCAAGAAGGTTAACATATCCAAACAGCTAAAAGTGGTCAGACTTAGAAACACCTCATTGATATTCTGCAGTTCAATGTGTTCTAAGTAATACAGTCGGAACAAATGGTAGGGAATGAAGCAGACCACCATGATGAGGGCAAAGCACATACTCTTCAGCTGAGCCCCGAAGTCCTGCTGAGAGGTACATCCCTGGCGATGCTTCCTGTATAAAACCCTTAGGACATTGGCTTGGAGGGCTGTCAGCACGGTGGCCACCATTATGATGACTGTGCTTATGATGTAGTTGAAAACCTTGGCAGTAGACTGTATGTTTTTGCCAAACTGGAAGCAATATGTTGCATTGGTGTTTACCTCTTTGCCGTAGGAAAAGTGAATTATGCAAGGGACTGTGACAAGCACCACTATCCACACCACAGCGCTTACAAGGAGTGCATGAATCCTCTGGAAGGAGGCCACCTGCTTAGCTTTGTGGTAGAACGTCATCAGGCGCGTGATGAGGATGATCACATAGAAGATAAAAGACATGTACATGTGGATGTGGATCATGCCGCTGACTACTTTACACCACCCTATGCCTAGGCTCCAGTTTTGAGTTGCGTAATAGTAAATCCTGAAGGGCACGGTGAGAAGGAAGATGAAGTGGGAGAAGATGAGGTTGAGTACAGCGATGGAGGTGATGGACGTTCTGCTGGACTTCATGATGTGCACCATCAGGCTCATGCTGATGGTACCACTGAGCAGAACCACAGAGTGGATGGCCAGCAGGACTAGGTGGTACTCCTCATCGTTGTTATCATACGGTGGCTTTGAGTTTGTGGTCATCATGGAGCTCATGGCTGTGGAGAGCTGGCTTTGGTTTATCGTGGAAGCCATCTTAAATAGAAAAAGAAAAGAAGAAAGAGAGAGTGGGGGCACATCAGATACGAGACAGAGAGAAAAGGGGACAAATGGACAGAAAAAGTTGAAGAATTAGAGATAGTGAGGGAGGAATAGATCAGGAAAGGGTTTATTATTTCTTCCATTTTTTTTCCCTGTTAAAGGCTTTTTGGGGGGAGTTTTTCCATATCCAAATTCGAGGGTTTAAAGATAGAGACTGTCCCATGCTGTACAGATTGTAAAACCCCAAATTTCTGATATAAGTAAAATTGACATGCCTATTAAAAACAGGAGTAATATAAATAAATAAAGACAAAGAGAAAATACATGTCAGTAAAAACAAGCTGACTGAACTTATTTTTGACTAGTATTTAGTATTGACTTTAAGACACAACACCACATTATATTTAGATACTTTACTGATACTATATGTTGCTCATATTTGTCACATAATCCAGATCAAGACATTAACCAGAGTATAACATATCTCCTAGCGGTTACAACTTTACATATTATCAGTTTAACAGGAAACAGGACTAAAACAAACTAAACAAAATAAAATAAAACATTCACCAGTAGACTTACGTACCTTTTGGTTCTGAACTGGCTGCCGAGTGCTGTGTGTGTGAAAAAAGGCATTAAATGATGTGTAGGTGTCCTCTACTTTACATCACATTATCTCCATCAAGCAGTAGTTACGTTTTCACAATGTGACAGCGAGCACCTCTATGTCTGAGAAAAGAATGTGTGTGAGTATCCGCTTCTGCTTGGATACATGTGCGCATATGCGTGTGTGTGTGTGTGTGTGCGAATGTGTGCCAGTTTTTGGTGGAAGTTAAGGTTATGAAAATGAACTGTGTCTGTTGGCAGAAATCACCTTCCAGTTTTGTATATTGTGTGTGCGCTGTGTGTGTGTATGTGTATGTGTTTGTTTGTGCATATGTGCCCTGTCAAAAACAGGAGGTAATTGCACACACATGCCAGCACAACCACAGAGCTAGTTGCTTCCTCCTTCTGGTCATCCCATACGCCTGCTTTGTACCTGCAATATTCACTTAAATACGACCATGGGAATGTGATGCGGTGCTGTACATAGAGTGAATGCCTTATTGAACCGTTGATTAGGGAAATAGAGACAGGACAGTGAAGTGAAAGAAAAGTTTGGTGTATAGTATAGTATGTTTTTAGATTTTGGTTTGCCATTACAGATGAACTTTTACATCTATCCCATGATATAACCATATTACCAGCAAAATCTGCCTGTGGTTTAGAAACAAATACTGCAACATGCAGTATACTGTTTAAGCAGAAGCATGTCTTCTCTAAGTTTAACACAGATTTAATAGAGGCAGATGCACTGCCTGCATTTTAGCTTGAAATCCAAACAAGTTTAGCTTTTTTTTTTTTTACCTTAATAACCATGTTTATATAACTATTTTATATCTCTTGTCATGTGAGTTGCTTGGGTCTTTTTCAACTAACCTCAATTACTATGTACTCCATGCAAGCATAAATCTGCAAAAAACATCTCACGTCTTGGATGCCGTTCAAATCTTACTAACTTACACACTATTCTTAAAGTATTGAAGTAGACATTAAAAGTAGACAGCTAGGTTACACTATTTAGTATTGGCTAATTTAAAAAGAGAAGTGAGAGAGGATGTGGTAATGCTAGCTGTGATCTTGACAACTGTGTTAATCGAATTTAGCAAGCGCTAAGTTTTAGGAGGCACATTCTCCAGCTAGCGCACAAGTGAAGGGATGACTTTGCAGTCCACAATGCAGCAGAAAATGTATTGACATATTATTTATTGCCATTTTCAGAAAACAAGTCACTACATTTCCTGACATAGGGAAGTAGAGAGAAACCCTTAACATTAGCCTACTTTGTTATTCATAGTAATGTCCTATGGCTTGATCTGTTGGGGAAACAATATCACACATCAGAACAAGTTTATTTTTTTATTTTGTCCTCCTTGCTCGGAGAAAACATACTAACCAAAGGTTTCTTGCAGCACATCTTAACATTCTTAGTTACAGACATTTATCAAGGAGTTTCCGAATGCAACCACAATCCTAGTGCTGGCCACTGGATACTCAAGCTCTACTGGGGGCTACAGGGCTTTATCAAGTACACCTGGACTGCATTTGTTGAAGGACATTAGGGGATTTTTTAACTTTCCCAACTAGATTTTCTAAGCCCAGCCCATGGCTGCGGTTACCCTGATGATACAAACAGAGAACACAACAACTACACTGGCACCTGTTTTAATTCTGTTAATGGTTGTACAACACCCAGGTCCCCATTTCCATTCCACTCCTTCTGTTTTATTGATATACAGTCATAATACAATTAAAATAGCATCCCTTTTCCATCTAAACAAGGATTAGTTTTAGACAGATTTACAGGAAATAGTGTTACATACTTAAAGATTCATGAAGTTAGCCATTCTTTAGTGGATCATAAATCAGCACCCTTGGCAAAGGCATAATTCACGGTCAAATATTCAAGTGGCCTTAGTCAATTCATCAATGATTAACGCAAAAACAATGTGACAGAAACAGACACACAGTGTACAAAAGAATACAGTGCAAACAGTACTGTGCAGAAGTCTTAGGCTACTCAGGAAACCATTTATCCACACCATTTAAGTGTTTATCACTGAGGGAAGGGATCAAATTATTTCTTACTTAAAATCACATTGGGACACTGAAGTAAAAATAAACAAACCTTAATACAAGGAAGACAACAACTGTTTAGAAGAGCTGAATATTTTCTACTGAGAATGTAAACTATCTTAGACTGTCATGTCATTTTCACAGGTAGTCATGGTAAATTCTTCAAGCAGTTTGGAGAGGACGATTTAAAGCATCTGACTAATAAGGACATATAAGAGGGGATTTCCAAAACCCCAAAACAAGCCAAGTGTTGTGAGAGTTTTGCACAGTACTATACAGTATTTTGAGTCATAAAACAATAGCCCATATCTTATATAAACAAACTCCAGTTTAATAAGGCAAATACTAAATGAAACGTATCTAAAAAAAATAAATAAATACTAAACATTTGGTTTAACCAGTATTTGTGCATGCACATGCACACACAAATACATGTTTATTTAGGGGAAGTGCATCTTAGGTCTCCTCCACAGGATGAGCCTTCGTGAGGTGAAGATGTGTGTGACCACACTCAGCAACATCAGGAAGATGGTCATTGACATCACTATCACATAATGGCTAATGCTGCAAGAGATAAAAGAAATAAGTTTAACATGTTTATGTGTAAGTGTGTGCATCACATATACCACTGAAAATAGTGGCTGAAAAAAGGAACAAGGAAGAAGGTGTGTGTGTATGAGTCAAGATATGAATTAGTATTTAATTAAGACTTCGAAACCATGTATTTCCCAGTTAACTTACCTTGTGCCAATGTCCAACCAGCTGCCATAGTCCTGCACCAGGAAGAAAAAGTGCTGAGGAGAGGAAGAGAGAGTTAAAAATGTCTTGTGCGAGGTTCACATCCAGTCTACTTAACAGGAAAAGGTAGGAGAGAAAACTGCTTTGAGAAAGAATCACAGTCACAAAGCATCTTTGACCCAACATTCAACCAGAACCTTTCAAACTCACAGGGAATGCCTTACCAGAGCCATCAAGTCAGAGATGACCAGGACAATGAGGAATAAACTAGAAAAGAAGAATAACAGACAACGAAGCACAGGAAGTAAAGTGTTACAAGCAAGATTCATATTAAAACATCCACAACAACACATATTTACTTCATGTACAGCATGGACAGCAGATTGACACCCTCTTCACGCACAACGAACCAAAAGAAAAAAAACACATTATTTAGTTCTTCGAAGATTTATGTCTAAAGTCTAAAAAGCACATGGCTGTATCAAATGTAAAACTGTGCATAGTGTGACAAGATGAAATGCCTCCTTCTGTTGGCAAGTGTCTTTGTGGCAACCACAGACCCGACACCAAGAGCAGACGTTGTGGTTTACATGCACATCAGCCCTACAACCATCAGAGAATATCATGTGAATGATAAAAGTTTGTGACGTAATTAATCTTGTAGTAGATGAGTTACCTTCTTGATGAGAGCTGTGTTGTTACTTGGATAGTCTCAAATGTACACATTACTATTATGAATGGAATGATAACCTGGAAGAACAAAAGGACAAGACATTTAAGTGAATGAGCAATGTAGAACATTTGTGCTAAACATGTCACAAAAAAGCCAAAAAAAACAGTTTTTGCTATCACTTGTCACAATCTGCAAGACTGCTTCCCTTTCTTGAGCTGAAAGAGAGCTTGATGACGGAAATTTACAGATACACAGCGTATACCATAAAATTAAAAAGTGTTTAAAATATGGTACCTTCCACATCATCAGCCCTCCCATGATGAAGGGGTTGAAGACAGTGAGGAAACAATAAACAGATGCAGGGTCAAAACTAGACAAAAGGAGAAGAGGTGGAGGAAGTGACTACAGATGGCTGAAAAATTAACAGAATATTCAATCATTCAGAGCAGAAAACTGTGTCTGGGATACAGCTCCATAGATTTCTTGATGACCTTCCAGAGTTTTACAGTCCAGAGTGACATACTGTCTTTACCACCTATTACTACCTTCCTATATTCAAATGACACTTTGCTAACAATAAAAAAAAAAGCAGACATCATCAATGACACTCATACCAGACATTCACTTCACTCAGGCTGAACCTTGTACAGCCACATAGACCCTCCCCTATATATATATATATATATATATATATATATATATATATATATATATATATATATATATATATATATGTATGTATGTATGTATGTATGTATGTGTATATATATATATATATCAATAAATAAATAAATACAAAAGTGTACATACCTGTTAATGGAAGCTATGTTGCCTGTGCCAAAGAAAGCTGTTATTATAAAAAATACCTGAAGAAAATGTATAGTCAAGGAAAGACT
Source organism: Siniperca chuatsi (assembly GCF_020085105.1). Taxonomy (NCBI): domain Eukaryota; kingdom Metazoa; phylum Chordata; class Actinopteri; order Centrarchiformes; family Sinipercidae; genus Siniperca; species Siniperca chuatsi. The sequence goes on from NC_058060.1 coordinate 12,283,086, forward strand.
TGCAAATGTTAAACTAATCAGTTCATTATTTGTAAGTATACACTTCAAACATTTTATCTTAAACTTTTAAAAAGATTGGATATAGTTTGCCCTGAACAAATAAACTAGTGCCAGTTGGTGTTTTTTTTGTGTGTTTGCTTCAGCCAGCCAATGTCACTGTTGCAAACACTCACTAACACTAACACTAACACTAACACTAATGCGGATACAAAAAAATAAGATCTTCTGATGTCATCCAACTTCAGTTGTCGTATCTTGGCGATGTCAATGTTTGCAGAGAAATCAATAGTGGAGAGCTGAAAGAAAACACACACCCAAAAGCATGCCCATACACAAGTGCATACACCCATTCACACACATGCATAGACACCCAAACAAATGATAATGATCAGTCAGTACTGAGACATTATGTGCATTACTACATTACATTTACAGATTCCAATATGTTATCATGAGTAGGGATTTCCTTGTTTGTTGGATTAAAAAATTGGCATTAGTATAGTGAAAAATAGATATTTTAACACCAGAACACTTCAGACCAGATAAGTACAGGCTCCAGAATATATATTTATATAAAATCTATACACATACATGAAAATATACCTATACAAGATCAAAGACTGTTGTAGTAGCAGTTTTCCATTAACAAAACTCTGCGTAGAGAGGCCAGTGTGTGTACAAAATAGTAGATGTGATCTAAATTTGATACAAGCCTACGGTGCAATAAATAGGTACACACTTGTCTGACTATTGGCTCATTTCAAGTTTAGAAACATGTCTACCTACTTCTTGTCTGCCAGAAACACCCTGTGAGAGCATAGCTTCCTGTTCAATGTTGATCCACACAAACATTAACCAAGATAACACAGGGGGGAAAAAGGCCTCTGACCTGGGTGGGAGAAAACACACAGTTTGCAAATTTGATTATTTTGCTGTGCACTTTGTTGTGGTGATAAAACTCTATACGAGACATCATTTGACGTGTTAGTGCAACTGCATGATGTGTGTGTGCAATATCTTGTCTTACCCAGTGCTGAGCAGCAGGTATGTGGCTGTGAGAGAGAGGAATATGCTGAGGAGTCGGTGGAAAAGACGTGTAGAGCTCAGCAATGGAACCAGCATAGAAGATGCTACGAAAACAGAAGAGACAGGAGAGGTGTATATAGCACAGGATGTGTCATTTTAACCATAACTTCTTACTTTTAATAAAATAAAGTAAGTTAATGGGATGGGATATAGCCAGGGCTAAAATAGTCTGATTTATATCTTAAATATCTGATCAATATTTTAAAAAATTGAACATAAATGATATATAAACATGATTATTATCTTCCCAGGCAATTCTAAGGTGTTGAACATGGACAGAAGTATCTTGTACTCACTCGCACACCCACCTACCTAATGTGGTCCAGCTGATGATTTGATTAAGAAGGGGCAGGCCCTGTTTCTGCTGCAGGCTGGAGTGTGTGAGGGATGGCACGTATGCACACACCGCCACATGGAGCATCTTGTCGAGTTTGACAGGTCATAATTTATTTTTAGAAAATGCAGTGACACAGACACAATCACAAATACATGGCATGAACTGCAGGTACCTGGGTGACAAACTGCTGTCTGTCACTAAGGTGCAGTGGTGTTCTCTGTTGCGATGACCAGAGGTAACAGGCTGAAGTGAAGAGAGTGAGTAGACCTGCACAGGTACTGAGCAAACAAACATCATATGTTACCTTAATATTATAGACATGGCCATGGCATACAGCTTAATTCTGCACATGTATGTTAAGTTAAGATACTGCTGTTAATTAGCAGTTTATTTGAAGTAGATTCTCTGTCTCTGACTCCTCCATTAATCAGAATACAGCATCATGAGGCTTTTTGGCCAGTTAGTTAGTTAGTTAAAGGGGAACTACACCAATTTTACATATCATATTCAGTTTGCTTGTTATGGAGAGGCCTGCTTAGCTTGTGAAAGTAATTGTATGTCTTCTATGGCTCTAGATGAAGCTTTGTCAAGTCTGTGAAAATAACCCAGATGATGGCACCAGGGTTATCTTGGCTTGGTCTTGAAGACTATAATTCTTTAGCAGGAAGCCTGTGTTTTCTAACTGGGGCCGTGGAGTTTAAATTTTTCATGATTATTTGGTCATATTCTTTTATCGTTTTAATATAGTATAATGGTTCAATTAAATTTGTAATTTAAAGCTGACAAAATAAGTTATTGAAGTTTTTGGCTTACATGTGTGATCATTTTTGTTTAATGTATTGCAAAATGATGCAACACAGTTCATTCTAATTAGATTTTACGTACATGTGATCTTGCATACATTTTCCACATTTTGATAAACATATTGATATCGGAAAAATATCTGTATTATTATTACAGATTATTAGACATTTATTTCAACCATATTGCCCATCCCTACATAATCTAGCAAACAAATTTCCCCACTCTGTGATGATGTTTAAGATTTCCTAAGAATAGATATAAAATAAAATATTTCCTTGTAACTGAATGACCTGAATCTAGCTTTTGAGCTTTGCTCTGGCAGGACACTGTGGTAATCTTTCTGATAAATGTAAGTAAATAGAGGAAACACTCACACCAGATATATGTTAGGCTCTCTACCCACAACAGGCATCAGGGGAAATGCAGCCAAACACAGACAGCCCAGAAACCAGCTCAGTGAACGGAACTACACAGGGACAGAGACAATGAGTTTATGTAGTTAGACACTGTATGTGAACTGATAATTTAACAAACTAGGTATTCATCTGACAGCAGTGGAAAAACTGCAATTAGGGTTAATAAAATGTGTACTTCTTCCACAACAAACCAATGTGTTTCATTAATTTTTCTGCATCAATATTTAATATAATAATTTTCTTTATATCATCGTAGTGATCCAAGAAAGAAAAGATAAATGATTTTAGGACTCAGTACTATCAGGACAGAAGACTCTATGCAGCATATAGCAAATCATATAGTAACATTTGGTTATGGAAATCTAAGAATGAAATAGGTTTAATCATTGATCAAAATAAATGTATTTCATCAGAATACTGTCTAAATACTGTGTTAACTCTGCCTTTGTAGGAAACTCCACCTGGAAATTTCCAAATTTCCTGGAGACACATAACTTTCCAAAACCTACACAGGTGTGGAAATCAGAATATTCAAATATCATGACTTTTCCTGATGCACTGTGAGTGTAGGAGCCGTGACCAGTGATGGAGTTACCTTGGCCTTGCCAAAAAGCCCCGACAGGAAAGGCCAGAGAGAGAGGACAGCCAGGCCTACAGTCAGCATGGCGCGATGGAAGAAACTCACCACCTGGAGGCAGCAATGGTGAACTGTCATCCACGGTATAGAGTAACCTCATACTATACACAGTGAGCCCTTTACATTGTGAACAGTTTTTAATATGTACCGTATGTGGAGGTCAGCTAAAGGCTTATAAGCAATGCTGTATCAGTATACTGAAACAGAAATATGCCATTAACTGTACATTAGAAGACATTAAAGACACCTACCAGTAGCTCGATCCCAAACGCCACCAGCATAAAATAGCCAAAACATTTCCACAGTGGCAGAGAGGGAGCTGAGCGAATCAAATCTGTTAGAGTTCCAGACCTAAAATGGATCATTAATGCGATTATTTTTCCTGCGATAAAAGGGAGAAAACTAAAGAAAACAGCAAAGACTGTCCTTTCATCAATTTACAGAGGAGAAACATGAATGGATACAAAACCACTTCAAAGGATCTAATTAACACCTCACTGCAGCTGTGCCAGACATGCATGAATAAGTGTATTTGTGAGGTAAATTACATCCAATGAAAAACTGCGATATTAATAGATGAGATCTCCATTGATGTGTTTTGTTATTTGCTGACATCCTGTGTCTGTGTGTGGTGTTTTCTCAGGCACACTCTGAGAACAGCACACCACACATTTGTTTGATTAGACTGTAATGTATGTGTGCAGGTGTGTTTCGTGTAATTTTACATTTTCTCAAATGTGTGCGTTACTCACTCTTTAAGGACAGAGTACCATACAGGGACAGGCAGCAGGCAGTAAATATAGTAGGTAACGGGGCTCCTTTGGATAAGCAAGAACACAGTGATCACCACTGTCACACACACACACAGCCTCCCCAGGATATGGCTGGGAATCTGCGCACACACAAATGTAACTTAACGAGACATTCAAGTTTCATAAACATTGTTTTGGTGGAAGGAATCTTTAGAGGCAAAGAAAGAGGGATTCAAGTGTATGTCCTGACCTGTTTAAGGAGACTGGGATGTCTGTTGAGGCTGGCATGAGTCTTTAGTATGACTAGGACAACATATGAGGTCCAACCTACAAATCCCAGCACCACACTGCAACCCAGAAAAAACCTGTCATAGGTGTGGTAGTAGACCAGGCCCTCCAGAGCATGGGATATCAGAGACTGGCACAGAGAGATCTGATAAGAGACAGACAAGGGGAAATGAAAGAAAGTGCTTCAGCAAAAGCAAATATGTCATAGAGAAAGTGGAAAGAAGATGTATCAGCAAGGAATGTGAAGTTACAAAAAAAGAAACTTGGAAGTTAAATGACAATTCAAACCCGAACAGGGCAGACATAGGTTTGTTGATGTAGACAGCATTTACCACAGTTTAGTTATTTCTATTGTGTCAGGCAGAACAGTGACTAACTTTCTACTGCAACATCAGCTTTATACTCCAGTTTGCAGCAATATTGCTCACTACATAGTGCACTAACATACCTTTAGTGCTAATGTGAACAACACGTTTCAACACCAGCTTAATGCATGTAAGTACCCAGAATAAATCTAAAACTTCAACTGTTAATTTACCTATAAACTGCAGACTTATTCTTTTTCCAAATACTCACAGCATCTTCATACTTCTCGAGCTGAATCAGTATTCTGGCCTGGTGGATGAATTCTGCTTGTTTTGACTCAGTCAGTAGTCTGGGAAAACAGCGAGACAAAGCAATAAAGACAGAGTGCGTGAAATTGCATATAAATGTGGTCTTAAATATGTTGACCAAATAAAGTGTGCTTCATTTGCTTTCATCCTTACACAACCACAATATTATAAACAATCCATTGACCTGCTTAATTTTTGAATAGGCCAGCAATAGAATACCTGAGCAATTGCCACCAGGTTAATGTTCTTACTGAAAATATCTCCAAGCCTTGCACACTTTGTACATGACATGAATTCATTCATAACATGATCCCTTGGTAAAGATGTCTTTTTTAAAAAAAAACTGAACACATAACATAACGAAGAAAAAGTCATGTTATTAATTCACTCCACAGTTATTAACTCACTAGTCGTACTTACTGGTATGGGGTGAAGAGAAAGGACAAGGTTGTCTCCTTTTTCTGGGTCATTTTCATCTACAAAAACATATATAGCTCAGTCACCATAGATTTATAAAACTGAATTACCGTATTACAAGACATGTGCACTAATAGCCTTACCACAACTTAGAACTTAAAAATGACATGGTGTTTAAAGCTATCATTTTGAAGTTACTGTTATAAATCAAATAAATATTACTGCTGATATCTATTAATATCAATATATTAGCATAATTTCAACTCATAATATTGTTACTAATTTATTACCATTAATAACTGCATATTTACCAAGTTCAACAATGGCGTGATGAGTGACTGTTTCACTGACCTTTGTAACATACTAATGTTCAGCATGTCAGTAATAGCAGAGCTGAATGCTTTCATACCTTGAACTGCTCTAGCACTTGAATAGCATTAGTGTACATGCTCTCTGCCTTGAACTGGTCACTGTTGTTAAGGTAGAGAAGAGGTAAAACCCCCTGAGGAGACGGAAATACACATAAAGATGAGCATAAAGTCATAAAATCTGTATCGTGATATTTACAGAAAACACTGTATAATGAACATCTGTGGATACATCATTTCTATCACATACCTGATTGTCACAGTCACTGGAGTGTACTTTCAAAACTCATTTTTGACAACTTTGATGATGCTTACATACAACTTGATAAGACAAAAAATACTAGAATATTTCCTTTGTCTGTAGTTTATCTCTGGACTTACAACAGAGTTAACAGGAATGGGCACACCAATGAGAGAAGCCATGAGGGGAGCGATGTCTGCCTGCAGAAAACAATAAAAAATGTTTCACTTTACTACCTGTTCTGTTATATCATTGCTTTCATGCATTTTATATTTAGTGGTAATAATTGATGACAGTGATATCATTAAAAAGTGCCATGGCCATGGGCCTTACCTGATTGACGTCAACTCTACGAAGGTGCGCCAGTTTCCAATCTGAGAGAAACAGTAGGGATAAAAATCAGGACAACAATGTAGACTCAATAAAACATATAGTGTAAAAATTAAAGAATGAGAACATTCATGTTTTTATTCCAAACAAAATATAAAATTCCACTCTGCCTTAAAGTAATAATAGAAATAATAATCTGTAGTGGCTGTAGGAGAACCTGGGTCCTAAACTGAAGCTAAAAAAGCAGATGTGAGCACAGTACATGAATTTAGCACCTTGTAGGTATTCATCGTTGTATGACTGGGGTTCAGTGACTTTGTGGGCAGTATGAACTCCAGCTCCCCACACCACTAAAGGGGTGAGTGTCTCAGAGGGATGGCCTGCACCGTGTGAACCTGGAGACACATGCACACAAACATGCAAAAATCAAGACACACACACACACACACACACATACAGTGTATATATACTGTATTTTTTTCAGTGCAGACAGTAAAAAGGCACATATACACAAACAAGAGTCTTACCCCAGTTTGTCATGCCATGATCAGAGGTGAACACATAGGACGTTCTGCCATCATAACCAAAGAAGTCTTCTACTATAGACACCAGCTCAGCTACACCAGTGTCTACTAGGCCAATATTGTCAAGGTACTCTCTAGACAAAAGACAAATACAAGATAAAGATAGCACTACTACTTAAGTGAAAGCTGATTTGGAAGAATATGTTAATTTCATATTATGTGGAGAGCAATCAAATTGAATATAAATGGCAAAACAACAAGAAATCCTAATAACATGTTTTTTACTGTGACATTGGTCTGTGAGCATGTCCATTTGTGTCGATGCCCAGCAGATGCAGGAAGAAGACATTCTCATCCTCAAGCAGACTGGCCCTCAGACTGGAGTTAGACTTGGCTGACTGAAAGAATGACTAGTGCAGAGAGAAAAATACACACAGTTGCATTTGTTCAAGATAGCAATGTTCAACAGATTCATCACAGCATTCATCATTATCATTAGTAATTCCACTACCATACTTTGACTTGAGTGAACACCCAGCTGTCCAGCCTGGAGGCGTCTGTGGAAGCAAAGTCCTCCTCCTCTGCTGGGTATGTGTGGGTATACACATGGTCTCCACTGGCACCTGGAAGAACAACAGCTCGAAATGAGCTACATTAAAAGGATTTTTTTTTAAATGTTGTTCTAAAATAATCAAAACATGTAAGCAGTAATGAGCAATAAAAGACATTTCATGATATAAAAGTGATGTTATTAAACTCATATTATTCAAGTACATAAATGAGTTACAAAGCTCAAATTTCAGATTTTCGATATAGTCTTTATCTTTGACCTTTTGCATTTATATTGATTTGGTTAGTGTGTGCCTGGGTACCTTTGGCAAACATAGGCAGAATATCAGGGCTGCCCCAGCACCAGGTGTGTCTGCTCTCATTAAACACTGAGTCAAAGTCTACAGGATTCTCCTTCCATCCTGAAAACATACACAAAAACACACAGTGAACTTGCAGTCACAAACAGAGACACATACACACATACAAGTATATGACAAACACTTGCAGCAATTTAACTTCCACATAACCTTTTCTGTATCGACATGCCCAGATGTACACCTACCTTTAGCAACAGCACTAACATCCTCATAGAAGCCAGCGATAAGAGCAACATGACCGGGACGAGACTCAGTGGGCACGTGTGTGTGTGACACACCCCAGGTACCCCTCTCCTCTATCACACTCCTTATATTGGGAAACACACACAGATGTGCACACACACACTAGTTATGCAGGAGTTATGAACAAAGCATGAGAAAAGACCCAGTATACCAGTCACAGTCACACACACACACACACACACACACACACACACACACACACACACACAAACTAACTGCAGATATATACATACTGCTTCCTGTACTGGACTAATTAATATACACACAAACACACTACATTGAAGCTCACTGCTCTGTATCAGTTTCCCAACCTCAAATATGGGGCCCTGGATGAGCCATTGGGCAGGAGTGTGTAGAGACTGTCTGCTCTGAGACCGTCAGCCACCACTAACACCAGTCTGGAGGCAGGGGGGGGCAGCGGTGTGGCCTGGGGTGTCATGCCATGGACCAGGGGAGAGGTGAAGTAGATGTCAAAGATAGAGAGGAAGAAGATCACGTGGACTGTCAGTCCAACCACGAAGAAAGTGATCATCCTCATTTTGAGTGTCAACACAGAGCTGGGTCTGCAGAGCAACCAAGGGGGTAAAGACAGAGGAAGAAAGATTTAACGTGTTTCCACATGAAAGAAGATGAGAGCCAGAAGAGACCCAAATAAAGACAGAATAAAAATGAAAGAGGCAAATATGGACAGACACAAAGTTATACAGTTTAACAGCCAACCTTTACATTCAGGGTTCAGAGTTTAGTTCAAATAGAGAATGAGGCATTAGACAGGTGCAGAATAATATAGACGGCTTAAGGGGTAAGCCTTCTGTCACCATATGCCATTAACGTTAGCCAATGTACAGAAACAATGACTTTAATAGTTAGTACGGTACAATTCAATGGCAATTTACATATTGCGTCAGCAGATTAGGAGTCAAATCAGTTACACCTTTAGACCATGCAAAAAGTCTTACCTGTTTGTAACGTCAGTGGAATCTGCCCACTCTTGTTAATGAATGAATGGGAGAGCAGAACTATCTACTAGCATTTCCACCATACACCTGATTTTACTTCCGTTTTATCCTCGCATTTGACCAATTATATATCCAGAGAACCCGACAGATTAAGGCGTTCTTGTACGAAACGAGATCAACGTAATCTTTAAGTGCGTCCTTTTACAAAACCAACTGTCAATCTTTCTAAGAAGATTAGTACAAGGAATTCAGGCGACATGAGCATCCACTTCCTTGTTGTGACTGACGTTTTACGTTGACGTCTGTACTTTGCAGCTGAATTGTGGGTACTGTACTTAAAATTTTTATTTCCCAGCGAGCTTTCTTTTAAAATGTGCCTCTCTCAAAACGCTTTTAATATAAAGAAGCTTTGAGATGTATTATCTAACAATATATCTTACAGTGCAGTTTCACTGGAAATTGTTATTTTCACAGCTTGTGGTTCTTTGATAACACATTAGCTAGCATAGACTATCAGCTGTCAAATGTGCCCTGCCCAGTTTTTCTTTCGGTCTCTCCGGTATCCAATAATTTTCTATTATCCCATGAAAGAGGCGGGCTTTGGGAAAACATCTCTCAGATTTGGCCAATCACAGCTTCGCATTCTTTCCCCCTTGTCAAAGCCACCTACCAAACCTTAGCTAGCTATCCATTCAGGAAGAAGCGGGTCTAGTACATCCATGGTCTGATTAGCTTAGCTAGCTTAGATTGCTAAAAATCTTTATAGTGCAAAAATGGCGTCGGTCAACCCGTTTGATCTCAGTGATTCTGAGGAAGAGGCTGAACGGCGCCCAATTGACACAGAGAGAAGCCCGAGTGATAGGGTGCCAGGGCCGCCGCCAGGCAATCCATTTTCTCCGCCTGCGGACGCCGAGCCTCCGACGCTCCTGCTGTCTAGCAACCGGACGAGCCCCAGCGGTGAGGGCATCTCGGTCTCGGTCGCGGCCACCTCCGCTATGGCAGGTAGTGCCGAGACACGGGTATCTGTAGATGTTATTGCTGCTCAGCTATTACGGGACCAATACATTCTCACAGCCCTGGAGTTTCACACCGAACTATTGGAAGCAGGCAGAGAGCTTCCGAGGTTGAGGGATTATTTCTCCAACCCTGGCAACTTCGAGCGACAGAGCGGCACTCCGCCTGCCAAGGACCAGGTACTCGGACCTGGAGGACCACTGAGTAAGTAACGCTAGCTGCTCCCATTGCTAGTCACGTATCTGCCAGCTAGCTCTTTCTTTATTGCTGCATTACACAAAGTTAGCCCACTAGCTAGCTAACGTTAGCTTAAAACACTGGATTTGGAAGCCAATCGATCTCGATATATCCGCTTGCTGAACCTGCCCTCCCGGTCTAGGGCCCGCATCCAACAAGCGGGTTTTGTGGGTCAGCTGTGTTTAGTGACACAGACAAGAGCATCACAGAAACACACTATGTGATTAGGCTATACCACACTATCTAGGTGGATGAGATGGATGCGTGATACTATGACAGACCGACAGAATGACATCCTAATGTAATTGAGCCCTGTAGGAAAATCCACGTTCCCCTTAGGCCAGAGAGAGGTCAGAGGTGGGAATCAGCTACAGAAAAGGAAAAAGAGGCATAAGAAGAACAGAAGGCAACCTGCTTTTGCATTACTGTATTTAATTGCAGTCATGCCAATAAAGCAATTTTGAATTTGAAGAGAAGGCTACAGTTGGTAGGAATTTAGTATCTTGCTGAAGAGTAACAGAAGGGCATTATACATTGAACCTACATCATCTTGCTTAGGAGGACAGTGCCTTGTTAGTGGTTTTGTTGCTTTGTAGCAATTTTTTACCAAATATTACTTTGTTTTATTGGTCAAGGGTGTGTAACTCACATCCACTTAACTTACAGGACTTCTTTTATGGAATAACCTGCAGCATTATTTGGTGAAGGTCTGGACCCATAAACAAACATGCCATGCAAATGGTAACCATGGTGACAAATAAATAAAGCCTGCTATAGAGCAGCAGGAGTAGTATTAAAATAAACTTTAACTCAATTGTGGCAAAGAACAGGAGCTTGGTATTGAAGCGAATATGGCAAAACCCTTTCTTGTGGCCCCATTTCACTAAGGTGAGTGGAGCAAAGCCATTCACACTTAACATAGACCTATAAGGCACCATAAAGCTCCCTCTGGTCTACAAGCAGCGAATTGGCTACATTCAAAGAGAGCTAGAAAGGAAAAAAATACACCATGAGGATATTTTGACTGACCATGGAGGATTGCGCTTCTGAAAGTGTATGAACTGTTAGGGCATTGTATGTGACTTGAAAGTGTTAATGTGCATTTTAAAAAGGTCTTGTCTGCACATTTATTTTTTTGGATCCTCTTAGTGACTCTTCAGTTTGAATGGAAATGACTCAGCTTGGTATTCTCCACTGCATTGATTAGATCTGTCTTGTCAAAGTATATTTATCTTAGATCCAGGAGAGAAAGGATAGGAACGATGTCAGTGACCCATATGGATGGTTACACAAGCAGGACCCACTATAGTCTGTGAATTGAACTGACTTAAACCTATATCCCTTGTTCAGTACCCTGATATAATGATGATGAATGATGTATTTGGTATTTATTTTTGTTAATCTCTTTGAAAGCAGATGTTCTTTGCACCTTGTTGATAATCTAAATGCCATATCACACCAGAGGATGTGCCACTTGGACTGTTGTTTCAAATTAACATCAATTTTACTTTTAGTATCTGCCACAATTGGCTGTGGTCCATGCTGCTGTCAGAATCAAGGCAGAGTGAATTGAAATGTTGTGTTTCCTGTCACGGTTTTCAGTAGATGTGCGGTTAGTAGAATAATAATTTTGGTTGTTCATTTGAGGCTTTCCTCCTCATCAATTCCACGATTCAAATCAGTGTTTTAGTTTGTGAATGGCTCAATGTATTAAATGTATGTACTGCAATTGTAATTTTTTCTTTTTGGTGCAGGCTTTAACAACAAGGCCAGATGATACATTTTCATTGTATAAACATTTGGCAGTTTTCCAGCTGAGGGAACCACAGCATATAAATAAATACTGAAGAAAGGGAGGATTTGGTTTTATAATCAGAAGATTTATTTTCCCTCATTTAGATGCAGTAGCAATGGACAATAACCTGATGTCTCAGAGGACTGTTGTATAGTCTCGAGTGTGGGTCTAGGCAACTGGCCTGAGGCTAGCTTTAGCAGACACACAAACACAAACAACTGTGACCTGTGTGTGTTAGTTGCAAAGGTCTGGTGGTTGCATTATCATACAAAAGGTTTGGAGCACAGAATAAATGTTTTATGATGATGTCTTCAAAAAGCATGACAGCTCCCCTGTTGTGAAACTGACAGGAAGGTCATGGAGAAACAGTAATCTCAGTCTTATTAGCTATTGATGAAATCCTAGATTCATGATAAGTCAAATCTACCATATGCCGCTGGGGAAAAAAATGAATCAGCTGATGGAAGTTGATGAGAGAGAAAGCGATGGGCTCAGCCCAAGGCAATGTCACTTTTCTTTCCAGCATAATCTGATAGCCAAGACCTCACATGATCACTGGAAAGATCTTTTTCCTCATGTTTGAAGGACAGAAGATAGAGTTAAGTAGTTGTTGAGGAGGGAGGGATACTGATTGGGTGTCTGCTGTCTGCAGCTAGCTTTTTAGACACCCAGTTTCCAGTAATGTGATTTTTCAAACTAGAGCAACACATTCAATACCTTGTTTCTGACTGTGTGATTCTTAAGCACTGTACACTATTAACGCCCTACAAAAGAAACAACCTCTACCTTGGATTTACTTATGGTGTTGGAATATATTTGGCCTGCTGAATGTTGTGCCTTCAGAAGGTGTTGAAAGGATGAACATGGCACAGCATGATAACCACACAGCTAGTCAAAAGCATGATGCAAGAAATATTACATCATCGGCTGAGTATGATGATAGTTTGCTAGGCTGGTCTATACTTAACCTATATAGTGCTTTAATTGCATTGTTCAGATATTTGGGAAGGGTTCTGATTCTCCTGATAATCTGAAAGTATTATCTCATTCTCTACAAAACCAAAATATAAGCACACAACATTCAACAACTGAGGCAATCATTATGAATACACAACCAGTGACTGTCGATTGCAGTGAGCATGTGTATGGATGACTGTGTTACAAGCAGCATCATATGTGCAGCTGTCGCTCTAAGCCACATGACACAGCAAGGCATCTCTCAGCACCTTGCTAATTTGCAGCAAGGAAGCATGAATGAGTCTTTTTCTCCCTCATTGGCTAGTCATGTAGTTATTTGCTCATATGATGATGTGAGGAGCTTTTAAGGTAGCATGCAATTCACTTCACTTGCCATGTACAAGGTTGACAGTAAGCTGCCACATTTAAGAAGTTTGTGTGGTTTGCCACATAACACATAATATGGGGATATGAGAAAGTGGCTTTATAATCTCAGGACAAGAATCTGAAAGTTATTTTGTAGTTTGTAGTCTGCTACTTCACATGATAAGTTCTAGGTTAGATGTTTGTAACCACTATTTATGTGCTCTCCTGTTACAAATCTGTAAATTTGGCACAATGGCAATCCAAGTCAACCACACCCCGCTTACCATACTACACAGTTAAGGTTTATAACACCAGTTTATTTGATCAAGATTCACAGATAGTCATTGTCAGCCTGTTGAAACAATCCTACCTCATTTACCTCTCCCTTAGTAGCACTGCCGATTAGTTGGCCCAACCTCCACATGTCTTTTTCTCACTTTATAATGTCGCTCCATGCTTTCCTCTGTCTGGGGCAGGGAGCTGGTATTGTGTGAGAAGGCGATTAATGATATTGTTGGAGTGTTGGCCAGGCTCCATGCAGTTCTGGACCGGCTCTGACTGGCTGCCTGTTTCTAACTATCTGCCTTTCATTAGTGTGTGTGTGTGTGTGTGTGTGTGTGTGTGTGTGTGTGTGTGTTTGTGTGTGTGTGTGCGCATGAATGCAGGTGGTTCTGTGCATGTGTGTACAAGTGCATAGTTCTTAGCAGTGGAGCAAATATCAACACAGGTTACTATTGTGTGGTACTTTTTCACATTTTGTGAATTAGCACAGCATACTAAATATTTTCCATATCCTTTGTTACTGTGTAGTCACACCAATTTATTACCTATCTACTATTACCTACATGCATGAAATTCATATTTGATATTGCCTAGTTCAGTTACACAAAAGATAAGTGTGGTCTTGAATTAGAACCACGTTCCAGGTTTATACACAGGCTTATTCATTGATACATTTCATTGAATATATTTTCAGTTTTGATATTGTGAGACAAATGTGCATACAGGTTTGTGTGCCTGCCTGCACATCCTTTATAATTTGTGCTCCATTGTTTCATCTCATTTATATTTTCTAAATGGCTGACAGTCTTGCCAAAACATCCCTCCCATTTAACAAAAAAAAAAGAAAAGAAAAAAAGAGCATGTTGGTTACCTCCTGACCATCCATCCTCATCCACAGACAAGAAGACAAGACTGTTGTCTCCTTGTCTGTAATTGTATCAGCTCTTTTTAAATGAATCTCTTTGTTCATGAAATTAACTCTTGCTCCTCTCCCTGTCACCAATTTATCTGCTTTGTTTTTCTACTTGCCAAAGCAGAAAAACTATCCTCCATTATGTTTGTCTTTCTTCTCCCTCTTCCCTAAAAAGCTCTCGTTGGCCTCCCAATTGTTTTTCTAATATTAGTATTTTCATGACAAACTATCAAAGACTACCTTCATTCAGCATACAAATAAAGGCTCATTTGTATGGTGCGCTTGAATGTGAGATGGTGACACTCACATGTACTCACTCATGTGCATAGAGAGAGTCTGTGCATGAATTTGTGTGTGTGTGTGTAGTGCAACCCACCCGACAGGAGTGCAGTGAAGAGGTGACAGTCTGCAGTGTCAGATCTATCACAGTCTGGAAAATACATGCCACAGGCACAGAACTGAAAGGTCAGCCAGGAAGAAATATTTGTTTGTTGCAAATTAGGCACAAAAGACATCCATGCACATTGTGGAATTACAGGTTGTTTTTCTCACACAAACATGCATACAAACTCACTATGATCCACTGATTCACCAAATAGATCGCAACGACTTATAGCAAACATCCTCACCTATTATTCAGAAGTAAGGACAGTTAGAAGCATGATCATTAACCTGACGTCAGCATGACAGAACAATGACACACACACACACACACACACACACACTCACAGCTAGGCACGGGACAATATGAACATTTTATGTCACAATTATCCTGGCCGAATTAATTGCGATTAATCATATTATCCCGATAATCATCAAAATATGCTTAAAACTCTTAAAATGGCACTAAAACATGCTGGAATCACTTTACCTTACATTTTGTTAAGAAACGAATATTTCCTATATTCAGGACACTTTTTAGTGAACATCCTTTATAGTGAAAAACAAACAAACAATCTTAAATAAGGTTATCATAAATCATAAGGTACAGACAACAATTTCATCAATTGCATCAGTATATATAATTTACCCCTGACTAACAGTTTGCCACAATGCCAGTTGTACTTTCTTATTGTTAAGGATAATTACTGTATGGTTACTGTAGGATAATAACTGTCCTACTTTGGACCCGTTTTAGTCACTCATGTGAGGATATTCACAATTATCCCAATAATGGTTCAACTTATCTTGAGTGTTTTTTATCCCGATCCATGATAATATTGTATATCCTCCCATCCCTACTCAAAGCCAATGCAGAAACACTCTCAGTGTACAGTCACAGAACTGAGAATGTGTGTGCTTTGTGAAGCTGCACGGTCATACTTTTGAACATGTGATACACACACACACACAAATCAAGCAAACCAACCATAAGCATCATCACTGCTTAACTTTACAAAGCAAAGTAAGCCAAGGTTTTAAAGCTAGTCTACACGCTACATTTGTATTGACCTTCTTCTGTATCTTGATATCAGAGAACAAATAGACCAATCTTGCACTTGTATTGCAGTGGAGGAAAACTAACACCATTGACTAAGCTACCAGGCCAGCCTAGTTCAGTTAAATAGGAGGCACATGTATGCTTATGTATCAGCTTTATCTGTTGTTTGAGTGAACAATACTTTTGGCATCCCTATACTCCGATTGTTGGTTGGAGGTGTTAGTTTGGAAATGGGCGTTTTCATTAGGTAAAGGTTTCAGCAAAGTTAACATTTTCCGATTGATTTGTTTTCCATGTTCAGTGACTCATATGTTTCTTGGCTAAAGTATAACCTTCCCACACACTTTTTAAAGGTCTCTGCTTTTAGCTGAATTTAATTTAGTTTCCATCTGTTTTGGAGAAGGGTGGCCCAGTGGTTAGTCACCATCCTTTAACTCAAGCCCAGTGTCAGCATGCTTCCAACCTGGTTAAGAGTCCTTAAGCAAAATTCCGAATCCCTACCGCAGTGGGGCTACTGTTGTGTAGCTGACCCTGTCCCTTCAGAGGGGAGCACGCACTGTATAAAGCAACGTTTCTTGAGGATCAGTGCATTGTCACATTTTTGAGCTCTGTGAGCTGCTTGACAGTGGACTGATCTGTTGTTTCTGTTTCTGTCTCTGTTCAGATCGAGCAGGCAGCATCAGCACCTTGGACTCTCTGGACTTTGCCCGCTACTCAGATGACGGCAACCGAGAGTCGGACGAGCGGGTGGCAGGTAAGATGAACCGCACTGTCAAGGCTGAAAGCAAGAGACCCCGGCTTATCTTGGGGAAATAAAAGATGGACAACGAGCAGGAGAATAGACAATTACAGAATGGGAGGGTGGCGTAGAAACAAAGAGAATAACACCTGACAGCTGCATCAAAGACTGTATAATAGTACATTAATCTCAGTGTAATCCAAGCCACTAAAAACTGAAAGATGTATTTATTCTGATCTTGTCACAGTGGCACTGCCGTGTAAGATGACAAAATAATGAGCATATTATATTTTGATGTCAGAATCCACACCAAACAATAGTGTCATTGTGTTTTCACACTGTCGCACTGTTTTCTCGCTATATAGTTTTTAACTAGAAATAAAGTTAATTAACAGAATTTGTACTTCTAAAATCTTGTTTTTTTGTCAACATGTTCCACTTCCAACATGTAATAAGTTTCTTTCTTTTACTTGGTAGAGGTGTTCGTGCCCCCCTGCTATCAGCTGTCACACTGTTGAGTCAGTCTGTGGCATTTTGGTACAGGACCTGTCTCAGCTTTTTTTTAAATCACACCCCCTTCCCCCCGTGGCTCTGTCGTGACACACCTTTAGATAGTTTTAGCCAAATACATTAACAGTTGAGTCTAACATTGATGGCGCCTCATCACAGAACGCTGGTTTGAAGAGCAGCTGCTCAGTTACAAGTAGCTTGTTGGTTTTCAGATGTTATGTGATAAGTACTGCAGGGACCATTCATATTATGTTAACATAATCTGCCTCCTGTTTTCACCTTTCTATTTTATAATCGCCAACATGAAAGCATTACTTTTTAGCCCTGCACACTATGCTGTAGTGCAGTGGTTAACATTATCCATTACCAGCTTTCCGTAGTCATCCACCCATTTGGTCTGTAAGTGTTAGTCAGTGAGTCCTGAAAAGCCCCAATCCATAACTGCAGTATGGACTTATGGAATTGTGCACAAACTGTGGCATATATTGTGCTTTATGTTTTTTCTTATTTTGACATTAGATTGTTTTTCCTCCTCTGTACTGCACATGACTGCTAAGCATGAGAATTAGTGTCTTCCTATATTGTAAAAGGATTGTTTGCATGTCTATGAATTGCAAATGTCAGTAAATTGAATCTGTAGTGTATATTGCATTATGAGAGTAGAAAAAGGATTACTATTTTTGTAAAGGTTGAAGTCTTAAGTCTTTAGGTGGATACACCTAAAATGTAAACATAGGCCTTTTCCACCAGTGTGGAACTGGCTCCATTCTGGTTCGCACACCTAATTTTGAACCGTTCGGAGCATTTCGAGCAAATATATATTGGTTCGGAACCCGAAAAGTTGGTTCCCAACTGGAACCAAAAAATAGCTGGTTTTCCTTGTGAACCGAAGTGGGTGTGTCATATTCTACATATCGTTGTGCATTGTGCAACGCCCTCTGTTGATAAATCCTTGATTACAATGGTTGCACTCAGAACTGGTGGAAACGCGGGCTGGTTCACTAGATAGCGCCAAGGTTCCAAGAATCTTGAATGGAACTGCTTCAAGAACCAGAGCTAATTTTAAACACTAACAGTGAACTAGCTTTCTCATGGTTTGGGGCTTTTGTCAGTTTATGAAAAGCAGGCATACTATACATTAATGCATAGTAAGGGCACAGTTAAAACCATGCAGCAGAGATGTTGGTTCCATTCTCCAAACTACAAATGATGCATCTTTTTAAAATGACTATTATTCACATACTGTCCACTCTACCAAATTGGCACCTTCCTTCTCCTCTCTTCCCTCTTCACCAACCCCCACTCTCATCCCCTGACCTGTTCTTCTTGTCAAGATGCCTGCCCCCAGCTGTCTGACTCTGGGTTTTCTGGCTTTCTCCTGACGTTGATCAAACCCCAGTGAACAATACTGGACAAGTCACTCCATCCAGACTAGCTTTTTGCTATTTTTTTAATTTTTTTTTATCTTCTCCCCGTTATTCAGTTCTTGGTTTTCCATTTTGTTGCGCTTGCATCCTGTGCACTCTCGATCTGCTAGAAAGGTTAGGGATGATGGAGTCAGAGTGGGTGGATTTGGTCAGAAAAGTCCAACTAATTACATTTCTTTTTGCAGAAATATAGTATTCCTAAGTTGTGGGAACTGAAAATTGACAATGACCTTACAGGAAATTGTAGAATGTAGCCTGCCATTATTACTAAAGATTTTGACCTGCCTTAAATTAAAAATGTATGAAGCCTACTACAATGCCTGTTGAACCACAATCCTAGACATTAGATGACAGATTTGGGGTCAACAACAGGATCAGATCAGATGGCAGATTTTCAGTGCACAGCTATGCAACATAGTTTTTCTGCTCCATCGCTTCTTACTTTTTGCGTGTGTTTTTTATCTAACGTGTCTAAGAATCTTGTGTGTTCTTTTTCTTTATTCAGTGTTAGTTTAGCCTTTCAAATTCCAATATACAAATCAACAATTTTATCCAAATGTCTGCTGTTTCTGATTGTATAAGACATCAGAAACGGCTTGCTTGGTTATTATGCATTATGTTTTTTTTTTTAAATGAAAACAAGTCTAAAACAATAATGTTGTTAATGACATTTTGACTCTTGAGTTTTATAGCTTAGATTGTGTTGTTCATAGAATGATGGCCTAGACTATTAAGAAGAAGGAATAACCTGAGCAGTGGCTGTCCTTTGAGTGGCTTGAAACCAGATGATTTAATTACTTGTTAGTAATTAAACGTGTTGGAAAAAATCCTTTGTCAGACAGCTCCTAGATTATCCAGGCTACATTTCAATAGCTTGATTAGATTTGCTCACCTCAGTTACAATTGAAGTAACTTTGGACTCCCATTTTTTTAAGTCAGTCACATCAGTGCTGTTAATGGGAGGAAAACGAGGGCAGGAAATCCTACCATTGAGATGTGTCTCAATGCATTACACACACTTGTCAAACAGACTGTCATCCAGCTGGCTTTACCATGATCCTCTGCTGCATGCGTTCCTTAGACCCATGATTTGCATGCATCCTTTTTTGTTGTTTTGTTTTATGACTCTTACGATCTTTTGGGTGGTTTTCTTTTTCATGCCCATTTTTGTTTTATTTGTTTGTTCCCTCTCTTTGGTTGGATGCACTTCCTGTGTGTGTGTGTGTGTGTGTGTTGTCACTTCCTGTCCAGTGCTGGAGTTTGAACTACGGAAAGCAAAGGAGACCATTCAGGCTCTGCGCACCAACTTGACTCAGGCAGCAGGTGTGGCGTACTTTTAACTTCTTCTCCACCTGAACCCTCTATTGTTACAGCTCTCTCTTTTTTTTTCTAAGAGAATTCCTCTAGATGAATAATGCTCAGCGTCCTTTCAAACTCATCTAATATCTTTTCAATTTCTCAGAGAGCGAAGTGCCCTCTCAGGAGAGAAAAAACTTCAAGTCAAGTCCTGAAATTCAGGTGGGGAATCTTTAAGTGTTGAAATTTAAAAGATTTGTGAATTTCTTTCCTCTTTGCAAATGAATTGAGAGATAAGATGTGTTCCTTTGAACCCCTAAGGTGGTATCACTGCTAGGCCTTGAGTGAATCATTTCACAGCTTCTCTTTCCTCTCTACCTCAGGAGCCTATACGCCCACTGGAGAAAAGAGCCTTAAACTTCCTTGTGAATGAATATTTATTCAAAAGTGATTACAAACTCTCAGCCATCACCTTCTCTGATGAAAATGATGATCAGGTAAAGATTTTTCTGGTTGCCGCATGTTTTAAAGCCAGAATGACAAATGTTTTAATAGAGTTAACCTTTTTTTATCATTTCTTTCTGCCTGCTTCTTAATACAAAGTTTATTTACTGGTAGGATCATGTGACTATAAATAAATTCAACAACTTGGATCAGCTGTCCTGTTCTGAGCTTGCATCGTGTCCTGCAGCGGACGCCCAACGTTTACCACACATTAGTATTGTTTAATTATTTTGTTTTTTACTTGTTTCCAGGACTTTGAGTTGTGGGATGATGTCGGCCTCAACATCCCGAAACCCCCTGACCTGTTACAGCTCTACAGGAGCTGTGGTACACCCCTCCCTTCTCCTCGGGACACGGTTGATGTGTCAGTAGGGGTGGATAGTGGTGATCTTCCAGGAAACTGCATCGCCCAAGATCCCCCAAAGAAGCCTGACCTCTCACAGCAGGTTTGTGTGTGGGTCGAAGTACAATTCTTCATGAGTTGTACCTTTCATCCATGTTGGAAAAACAGCTCTACATTCACATTGTTTCAGTAATAGGCTGTGGCACTGAATGAAAAGTGGCTGCTTCAATAAAGTCTGACATATCACCAACTCATGAAGAGTTTTGACCTATTGGAGCACCTACTCTTGAGCTGAAGTATTAAGTGTCTGTATAATCTTTTTGTCCCTCTATAGCAACAGACAGAAGTTGTCCAAGAGTTGGAGTACCAGATAAGCCTCCTCAACTCTGAGAAGCAGAGCCTAGCTGAGCAGATCAAGAAACTGCAGAGGTGTGTACCTGGGTGCATGTTTGTGCTAATATACAAGTGAATCAGTCAGTATGTAAGACTGGCTGAGATACTGCCTACAGTTGTGCTGTATTAATCATATGACCACTGTTAGTATGCTATGATGCTGACACGGTTTTCTCTATTCATAATAGTTATATGCCATTACAACAAGACCATTTACCACTACTGCTAGGGGAAAATGAGAAGAATCCATTAAAACCTAAAAATGTTTTCAGCACCTCAGTCCGGATTATTACCATAATTGTGACCATGTTTGAACCTTGAGGTAGAGGGTAGAACCAGTCTGGAAGTTTCCCCCAAGCACCAATGCTGCATGAAATTACAGAGGAAACCCTGCTCTGATACACTAGTGGAGCGTATTTTCCTTCCATCTGGAATCTTTAATTGCCACCATTAAGATTCAGACAAATTTGCTTTACCACAATCTGTCTGTCCGTCTTGGGAGAGGGATCCCTCCTCTGTTGCTCTTCCTGAGGTTTCTTCCATTTTTTTCTCCTGTTAAAAGGGTTTGTTTGGGGAGTTTTTCTTTATCTGAATCGAAGGTCTAAGGATAGAGCGTGTCGTATGCTGTACAAATTGTAAAGTCCCTTGAGGCAAATTTGTGATTTGTGACATTAGGCTATATAAATTAAAAAGTGAATTGACTTGATTTGACACAATCCAAAATTGTTGAGCCATTTTACAGAACTGTTCTACCACTTCTTTTGGGTGAAAGATCTTTGTCTTCAGAATCAGAATCAGAAATACTTTATTGATCCCCGAAGGGAAACTCTTTGTTACAGCAGCTCGCCTTTACGTCAGTGCACACAGGAGAAGTACTAGCAAAAATTATAATACAATACACTATAAAAGACTATAAAAACAGGTCAGAAAATATATTAAGTACCAGGTGGGTATAAGTATAAGATAAAAGATAAAATAAGTGTGAGGTACTGTGGTGCTTTTTGGTGGGATGAGTCTTCCGCTGAAGGTACTCCTTTGCTTGACCAGCACGTCATGGAGCGGGTGGGAGACACTGTCCAAGATGGCGTGTAGTTTGGCCAGCATCCTCCTCTCTGACACCACCGCCAGAGAGTCCAGCTCCACCCCCACAATGTCACTGGCCTTACGGATCAGTTTGTTGAGTCTGTTGGCGTCCGCTACCTTCAACCTGCTACCATTATTATTATCTCACTTCTTCGCTAATAAGATTATGTAGTGTTTTCTGACAGTGTCCTTTTCTGTCTTTCCCCTACCTCACAGTGAGATTCAGACACTGAAGAGGACAGTCTCCTCCCAACCTCCGTCCACTCTGGACCTGGGCTCCCAGAATACATCCAACCCCTCCACCACCACTACCACCAACACTTCTTCCACTGACCCTCTCTCTGTGGTATGTGGTCAGTTTGAATATGTAATGCGCAGATTTATGTTAATTTATGCCTGTCATATACAGTGTTAATAGTAACAGTGTCCTGCAATAAAACAAGTGATAGAAAGTTACAAATATTTAAAAGATTCCAATGTATTTGCATGTTTCTTGATGTAGTTTTACAGAAGCCCAAATTTGGCCCATTAATCCTAACTTAATCTAGTCTTACCCTAAGCCTCCTACTGATAACGGCCAGTATCTGGACATCCGGGGGGTTTCAGAGCTTGCAACTGACCCGAACCCCCCCTCTACTCAGACCACATCACAGCCCCACCCACAATCACACAACAAGCTTAACAGTCGGCCTCCTGTCCAGTTTGATCAACCTAACAGGTGAGTGGAAATTCAGACATACAGAAAACATATAAATGTAAATGAATAAATGTAAACTTTAAACTTCCTGCTGTCGACTATCTTAAAGATTCTGTATATACTTCCTGCATAGAAATGTTTAATAGACACAAAAAAAGACAATCCTTGTGTCAATAATGTTGTATTTGTCCATGGTGCATTGCTTGATACACTGTGTGGTCCCTAACTCAATCCTTTACAGATTTTCCGCCAAGGTACTTGGATCTAGAAAACAGAAAATGATATTCAATGTATCCAGTACCTCCAGTACCTATTTGTTACAGCCACACTGCCAATCGCAGTGTAGTTACTAAATGTAACCACTAGATGGAGGTAGTTATCAGTCTATGTTGCCACAATAGACAATACAATAGCACTTTCAGTCTATGGCTGCCCTCTTGAGTGAAAATGTAGCTTACTTAATTTCCTCAGAGCACATAGCAGTCCTAGTGGGAATTGAACGTTTGACTTTTGGTCATGTATAAACATTTATAACCACTATCTCACACATGCTGTAGTATGTTTAGTGCACCTACCAACTAGTGAATCATCCAGTCAATGGAATACTGTGTTTCCTATACACCCTCATATATTTCCCTTTTGAAAATTTTAGATGAGCGAGACTGTAGTGACTGTTCTTGGTCTCTTGTTTGTGGTGTCACAGGAAGTTATCCCCAGCCTTCCAGCAAGCCCTGCTGTCCTTCTGCAGAATGTGCTCTGACAGCCGCCTGGGAGCAGAGGTCAGCACACACATTCTTTCATGTAGACTTACAAACCGTACATTTATGACAACATACACAATATAATGCCTCTCGTTTCCAGGTATCTCGAATAGCAGACAGTGAGGAGAGTGTGATGTTAATGCTGGGCCGCTGTCTCCCTCACATCGTCCCTAATGTCCTTCTTGCTAAACGAGAGGTAACCCCACTTATTTTGCTCCTGCTGCTCATCTCCTTCTACTCTCGTATTCCCTTCATTAATGTCCTCATCACAGGCTTCTTCTTTTAGTGTCCAATAGATACACACACAGCAGCAAGGCTAAGCAGGGTGAACATTTAGGGAGAATTGCAGGGAACACAGTCATCATCTTTAGCATGCAAATTCCCATCCAAACTATGTCTTTGAGGATGGGCAGTGAACCGATTTTAAACAGCCTTTAAGTGTCATGGTTAAAGGTGCAATGTGTAGCATAATTATTTGTCACTGTGTTTAATTGTGACACAGTTGCAAATTCATGTTAAGAAAATTTCAAGATAACATATCTTATGCATTCTCCATAAACCTCATAAAAAAGTGAATGTTGCATCTCTAGTCAGAAGTTTTCTTTGTAGCTTTGCTGAAGAGGTTAAACATGTTGAAAGTGATTTTTCGGCTGTTGATTCACCCATTTCACCATCTGCTTTTGTGAGAAAGGTTTGGTTCTGTTTGCTTTGAAAGAAAACCACCCTCTTCTTGGTTTTTGTCATAAGGCATTCCCACAATTCAACTAACATGCAATGTAGTGTTACACAGTGTGTAGAGGCTGCCAGACTTCTTGGCAGTGCTCTAATTGGTCTGATTGTTGGTTTGTTTATGATAATCATACTAATGTCTTAAATCGAATGTATTAAAGCTGCACTTGGCACCTTTATCTCTTTGCAGATTTGACTGTGTCTTCTACCAGAAAACTGTACGAATAAAGAGCTCTTTTCAAGATTTGCAGTGCAGAACATGGACATTTTTTAACCTGCTAATACCCAGCTGACTTGTGTCTATCTATTGATTGGGAATTTCACCTTCTTTTATGATGCTGTTTGTTTTCACCAGTGTTGTCATCATTTCTCCTCTGCTGTTTTTGTCTCCCACTTACGTCTGCTGTCCTTTTTGCCTTCACTGGTTTTATTTTTGTTCTTCTCTTTTCGTCTCACTCATTTTCTCACTCTCATGCATGCCTCTCTTCTAGAGAATGGTTGCACATCTTTGCCAGGTGAGTCTTCCACGCACTCATCTGCATGGTTCTCACATGACTTGTAGACCAAAAATATTTAACTAATGCCCTGCTCCTGTTGGCTACAACTGCTGTCACATAGGGTCTGACTTGCCAGAATTATTCATTTTTTTTTAATTAGCAGTAGCTCTGACATTTCTGTGCTGATGACTGCCGTTACGCTATCTTGCATAGGAAATATAAAAATTGATTTATATCCAAAATATGAACTAACATGCAATGATGGCCTCAGGTATGCAGTTTTAGCCTTAGATGGGTCTCTTAAAACTAGTGTAATCTTTACTCTATCCTTTTCTGATTGGTTCCCTGTTTGTTTTATTTGCTGCAACTCTAAGCGCTTTAAGTGCCTAAGTGGCTTTTAAGATTCTGGAGTGATTTTAATATAGCTTTATGCTATATTCTTATGGCTATATAAAACACAAGAAAAGTGTTGTTTTGTTTTTTTTTGTGATTGATATGCAGTGTGCAGTGATTCCAGGTAACTAAATGTAATGTAATGTAATGCAGCTTTGAGCTTTCCTTCTACAACACGGCGAGAATTTTTTTAGGACTACTTTTGCGTTATCTCGCAATACTTTTCTTCTTCCATTCCTTCTGAGCCATATGTCTGTTTTTGCTCAGGTGCTCCCAGCACAGAGCAACAGTATATCAGGTCATTGAATTTTACTTTGAACTGGGCATTAAGTATGCTGATATAGTACTACTGCTTAATTAGTGAAAATAAATTTAAACAAATTCTTAGATCAAGAGGTCTCCCCAGAAGAAAGCAGGATAATCTGCAGAATGCTGTCTGTTTCATTTGTGAACAGTACTCTGAGAGTACTCTGTACTGTACTTTACCCCAGAGGGGTTTCACTGAGGAAAATCCTTATTATCCTTATACATACAGCTCCTAGCCAGAACTTCTTTGCAATGGACATAATATAAGGTGAGGTGTCCATAAACAGTGCTAAATGCATGAACTTCATGAATCTCCACACTACCTTCCATTCCAAATAGACATATGGCTCAGAAGGAATGGAAGGAGAAAAGTATTGCAAGGTAACGCACAAGTATTGCGAGAGAATGCTATAATATTGCGAGGTAACGCAAAAGTAGTCCTCAAAAACATTCTTGCTGTGACCCTGAGGGAGCTCCATAGGAAGGAGATTTTTTTTTATAGATTAGGCATTAAAAAGCTATTGCTACTTGCAAGCTGTTATGCAGATACCTGCACAGGTGTTCTGCCTGCACATAGCTGCTTGCATGCAATTTGTGTCTGTGTGTGTCCTTGTGTATACAAATACTATGGGCTTGAATTTTGCACATAAAGTGTTGAAACTTGATAAGACCCAAAGTGGAGTGTTAGAACGAGGTAAGTCTGGTTGGACTCGTTCTTGGGCAGGCTGCTTTGCATATCACCGTGGTTATGTTGTCTTAATCGACCACCACAGTTATGGAGAACTTAATCTCTTTGCAAAATCTAGATAAACAAACTGAGGGGAGAGGATAACAAGAGAATTAAAACACAACATTGAGGCCTTGGGGTTCTTCTTGAGTAGTGTGGACTTTGTACTATGTCCGTTAGATTCACCAACCATGACATTGCGTATATATACACACACACACACACACACACACACACACACACACACACACACAGCTGCTCACACTTCCATCTTGTAACTTGAAGCTTTCTAACCACCACAAGCCTGGAGACACACCTTATTGTTGTTTGAATGTGACACCCACTTAAGAACAAAAAGTGTTTGACTTGTGTTTAACAGTGGAATGATGCACTGAAACTGCCTGCCACCTGGCTGTATTATCAGACACTGTAAATCATTAAACATTATGTTTTTCTTCAATATACTGTGCTGTACTGTAGCTTAATGTTCTCTGTATAGCTCTGTATTAATTGTATTTTCCATTTCTTTTGTTGAAAAAGGCTTGATTTGTGGTCATTTGCTACAGAACTATTTTCTTAATTCCATTTAATATACAGTAAAGGGTATGTATAGGCTTTCCAAGAAATGGTATCGCTATTAAAAAAAAGTAAATATATGTAGTAATGATTGACTTCCTTTTTCTACTGGCCAGATTAACTGTGATCTTTAACGAACAACTGGCAAGACAAAGAATATTGACAGTTTTATCAGGGCTGTTACAAGACAAAAGATTAGGAGTTAAGGTATAACTCAAATGACAGACATCATTACATTCTGTTGTATGTTGGTACTCAGCTCTGGGTTCTCTAACAATGCAGTAGAAAGTCAGTGTGGGTTGAAAACAAAAGGGGAAATGATTGAAAAGAAAAGGCATCTGGAGGAGAGAAGCCTGTGTAGCTAGTCACAAATATTTTTTTTTATTAAAATCATAATACAGTGAGAACAGACAGTAAACAGTTACAAAGAAATTGAATTATATTATAAAGATTTGAAGTGGAATGTGAATGTGGGGTATCAAAATCAACAAAAATTGCAACATTTGGATGCAAGCTCTTGCACATACTTGGACTGGAATTTGCAGTAGCTCTGCTCTTTGAAGTAAAGCATCAGGCCCCCTGACCTCTGGGTCCTGGCGTCCTGCTGTCCACTCTACCTGCCCACAATGTTTATCCAGGACTAGTCAGATGTTTAACCTCCTGAAAGAGTCTTCACATCAGAAACACAGCAGTTCACACAGAAATAGAACAGGGCCAGCGTGGGTTCTGGCTTTTCAGATGTGTGCTGTTTATGAATTCCTTTATTTGTTTCATCAGGCCAGTGCTGTTAAGTCTCCAAAAATGTCTTGTAAAAATGTATGGTATTTTCAAAGGCCAAGGGCAGAAGATTATTGAATGTGACAGTTAAATTAGGCTGAATTCAGTTCATTTGCAGGTTTTTGCTGCTTTTTGACGCTTGAACTGATTTCACCCATATTGAACTCGTCATGTAACCACTTAAAATGACCCTCTGATACTTAAATGGCATATTTTTAAGAAAAAAATAGCCAACATGGCGCTGACTTCAGAGGGTTGGTCCAGCATTGAACGGGTGACTCATCACAGCCTATCTTTACCCAAGTGTCTCTGTCAGGTCCATATGTCCATCCAGCTTTGGGGTTTTGCTCGTTCTTCCAGCACTTGGCAGGAAAATATGATATCTTCCTGGAAAAAAAACAGAGTTTGTTTGAAAAATAACATATTTTTAACTCTGTATGCACTCTCTAATTTGAGTGTGTGTGGCGGGAATTTAGGGCTGACCACAATTTGGCCATGGAGGCCCTATATCAAGGGCAGCTGAGCTCTCTCCCCTCTGACTGGAAGGTCCATAAACTGTGTCTGAACTCTGGGATAGAGCTGTGTTGTACTAGGGGAACTGGGGAAGTAGAGCAATAGGTATATGTGTGTCTGTCTATATATGCAGCTGTGTCTGAGTTTGTGCATGCACTATTTAAGTTTCTACAGTACGTGGCTGTAATTGTATGTGCGTGACTCCAAAGCCAAATGAGTCACGGTATAACACCAACAAGGTATTGAAGGTAAGCATGTTGGTTTCAAAAGGGGCCCCCTGTGTTTCTTTCTCCCTGTGACTTTCCCATATTCTCTCCTCTTTTTAATAAACACCTTCTCCCCCTTTCCTATTCCCCATCCTCCATAGACCTCCAGGCCTGCTTGACTGCTACCGACCATCCTTTCCCTATGTGTTTCAACCTCACTCTCCTTTTGCAAAGTAACCTAAACTGATGCCACTTCTCTCTCTGTTTCTCTCTCATCGTTTCTTCTTCAGGAGTTGATTCCACTCATCTTGTGTACCGCCTGCCTTCACCCAGAGCCTAAAGAGAGAGACCAGCTCCTCCACATCCTCTTTAACCTAATCAAGAGACCAGATGACGAGCAGAGGTGTGTATATATGTTTGTCTGTGTAGACAGAACAATATGCTTATAGTTTATTATGCTGGTTACTGAAATACCATTGTTTAGCCCCAAGATAGAGACACAAACGAGTTTATCCAGCGGTGTGTGTATTCATATGTTTCTGTGTGTGTGTGTGTGTGTGTGTGTTTCTGAAGACAAATGATCCTGACGGGGTGTGTTGCCTTTGCGAGGCACGTGGGTCCCACGCGTGTTGAAGCTGAACTACTTCCTCAGTGCTGGGAACAGGTGCAGTATATACTCTGCAGGTGGCCTTTGTTATTGAATATGCTGTCACTAATTTCCTGCAATGGTAATTCAAAGAGGGCTTCGCCTACACCTGCTCAAAAATGAAAACCAGTACTTGTCCAACATCTGAGTCGACTTTATATTATTTCATTTGTTTGTTTTTGATGTTTTTGTTTTTCTGTGACACTTCATTTCCACTTTATGGGGCATGTTTCTCTGTTCTATTTCAGTACAAAGACTAGAGCATTAATATTAGCCATGGCTATTTTTGTTGCACTTACTTATGTAGATTTGACAATACAAAAGATAAATACTTATGTTCTGCAAGAAACACTCTCAAAGCTCTAACACAAAAATATTTTATTGTACGATATATTAGAAAACAATCTCAGTTGTGTCTTGTATTTAGTGAGCATACTATTCAGTGTTATTGTAATTGCAAATCACTATCATTACCTCCATGGTGTCCCTGACATAAATGTGATAGCAGTTTTATTTTCATTGCCACCTGTGCCACTTCATGCAGCACATTTGTGGCAACAACAGCTGTCAGCAGTTTGGAGGCTGAGAATCTGCCTAGAAAGACCAATAGTGGTTTCCACAGGGTCAGCATGTTGATGATACTCAAGTTGTTTCCATTCCACGGTGGCTGCCCTCCAGTCTACTTCTCTCCTCTTTTCAACTTCTGTTCCTGTATTTCTTTCAACACTTTTTCCTATAAATCTTGTTCTCTTCTTCTGCAGATTAACCACAAATATCCAGAGAGGAGATTGTTGGTGGCAGAGTCCTGTGGAGCCTTAGCACCATACCTGCCTGTAAGAACACATGGTGCACACAGAATTAAAAAGGGATTTTACATGAAGATGAATAAAATGTGCCTTGCTTTCTGTCTCTGCAGAAGGAGATCCGTAGCTCCTTGGTGTTGTCCATGTTGCAGCAGATGCTCGCTGAGGATAAGGCTGACATGGTCAGAGAGGCTGTGGTCAAGAGTCTGAGTATTATCATGGGTTACATAGATGACCCTGACAAGTACTCCCAGGTGTGTGTGTTGCGAGAACAAAGTGTGTCAGAACTTAATATAAAGTGTGCTACTTTCTGTTTCTCATAATTGTTTTTAGCCGCTGAGCATTGTATTCCCTATTTTACGCTCAGGGTTTCGAGCTGATGCTGCTGTCCCTTGGGGACCCATCAGAGCGGGTGGTCAGTGCAGTCCACCAGGTCTTCATTCCTGCCTTTGCTGCCTGGACCACAGAGCTGGGCACCCTGTACACTGCACTCATTCCTTCTCTGTTGGCACGTATAGAAAAACTACTTATGGTAAGTGCCTGTGTGCATGTAACTTCATTGCTGGGCCTAAAACCTGAGAACGTTTCTCACCCCTTCTTGATAGTAAAAATTGAGTTTGTTGAGCCAAACACATCCAAATGATGTATACAACACAGTATGTTCAAGACTAATGTGCAGTAAATTAGAGAGAGAATATTCAGAACAATGTGTGAGCATATAGCAACATGCTGTAAATGTGTACCAGAAAATCATTGTTACTGTAGATATACATTGTAAGGAAATCTATCCAATACTGCAGGTATCTGCATTTTGAATATATGTATAGTAGTAGTCTACCCTATAAAGAACTCTAGATGGACACACCATATGAATTGCCTCTTGATCTCCTTGATCCTGCTCATTACTGCACACAAACAAAAGGGCAAACTTTCTGATTTATTAGGGTTTCAATTTAAGCCTCAAGGCTTAAGAATTAAAGCTGTGTTGATGGTACATACAAAGTGCATACACTTCATTTCCAAGCTACAGATGAATGCACTTCCTCACTTTTGCCCTCTTTATTTCTCTTTTCCCCTCCATACCTCCCTCTTTCTGTAGCAAGGAGAACACGGTCTGGATGAACACAAGCTACACGTGTTCCTGTCTGCCCTGCAGTCTCTCATCCCTCCTCTGTTTGCTGTGGTGCTGCAGAATGCTCCGTTCACCAGCAGAGCCAGACTCCACGGAGACATACCTCCAATAGAGGGTAGGACAAACTACACACACACACACACACACACACACACAAGTCACAAGTAGAAGTAGTAAATGTACTGCTTTAATTCTTAAAGCAGTACATTTCCTGAGTTGCCATTCTGTTCCTGTGTCTTTGGTCCTGCAGTGACCCGGTTCCCCAGGCCAGCTTCTCCCCTCCAGGACGTGTCAACCATCATCGGCAGCAGGGAGATGCTGAGTGCTCTGCTGCTACTCTACGACCACCAGCTAGAGCATGAAGGAACCACCGGCTGGGACAGCCTGCTATGGGTGGTCAACCAACTGTGAGAAATGCGTGCACACAACACACACACGCAAAGACATATATGTATACAGACAGCTTTGTACATGGTATCACAAAAGCATACACGAACAATCACACACACACTGACTTCCATCTGTCTGCTCTGTCTCCAGCCTTCCACAGCTCATAGATATCGTGAGTCGTATCAATGTGACGTCATCGACCTGCGTACACGAGTTCTCTCGCTTCTTCTGGAGGTTCTGCCGCACCTTCGGCAAGATTTTTACCAACACTAAGGTAAAACCACATGACTCAAAATTGAACATTCTCCTGAGAGTATAAAAACTGTGCTACCACAACACAGGTTTTAACAGGTGTTTTTTAAAGTTGGAGTAGTCTCTCTCAGTTCAGCTAATCTCAACCCTGCCTCTCCACTTAGAAATCCAAAACAGTTTTTATTTTTTGAATTACTGAATTGCTTAATTCATTTGCTAGTACACCCCTTATTTGCAGTAATGTGCAAATAAGAGTCTGGTTCTTAAGAGTATCATTCAAGAGCGAACAGTGGACTGTGTATTTATCATGTGTATTTATCAGAGGTTCACTGTGAGTTCAAGCGCAGTGGTTGTAACCACTTTGCCTTTCTCTGATCTCTTTATCGAAAATCCATTTGAGGTATTGAGTACTGTACTTGAAATAGTACTTCACAGTAAGTGTCAATGATATTTATAAATGTAGTGATGACATTTTGTTTATTTTCGTCACCTTTTCAGGTTAAACCACAGTTCCAAGAGATCCTCCGACTATCTGAAGAGAATGTTGGTGAGTCCAGATTAAACCTAAACATCAAACAGATGTGCATTTGTTGTAAGATTTTCTCAGCTCTCTCAAGAGGATGTTGGTAGGTGGAGTTCAGACGCAGACACTGTTGATGTAAACAAGCTATTTGGAGTCAGTTATGGGTGTTCCCCTTTTTTTTTTATTTTATTCCGGACATGCTTCTGTAGTTATAAGAGGTGCTTGGTCTGAGCTGGCTGCCAAGTGATTTAGATTTGGTATTGTGGCCATTTATGAAATGTGTTTTGTATTGAGACCCAGTCTGTGTTTAGGTCATTGTGACCTGTAGATTTTTGTGAAACGACAACGATGTAATGTATGCTGTAGACATATTGTTACGGACACGTTGCCAAATGCCTAGCACAATATATTAGACTGTACCTCACCTCATCGTGCCCTGTCATGTTTAATTGTATGTTGGTGTATTTTTAATTTCCCTGATTAATTCAGCTTAAACAGATGATGGTTATTCACATATGTCCAGCACAGCTGTAATAGTGTTTAATAGCCGAAACAGAGTGTGAGTGTCAAATCTTGAGCCACAATTGTGCATACATGAAAATGTCCATCTCAGAAAAGACAGAGATGACAATTTCTACACTAAGCAGAAGCCTCAATAAACTATAATGCAATGCAACCACAAGAAAAAAAGAGTATGGCTTGATGCAGACACATGCAAAAACAGTTTTAGAATTTTTTTTATAGCTGCATTTGGATTTTTGATGTGTTTTTTTAAATAAAATTTTTTTACCTGTTTCGTTCTGGTTTTATTCCTCTGTCAGATGCTTCAGCAGGGAACGATATTCTCACCAAAGCTACAGTCCCCATCTATGCCACTGGAGTGCTGACTTGTTATAACCAGGTAATTTAATAGCAGGCCAAATAGCAGCTGACTTTCCTAAAGAGAGTACTTGAAGCTGATTTATCATAAGAGTCATACCTTGTGATGCTTTAATGTCAGTTAGTTGATTGTTGAGTATTTTTGGCCCCTTTTCTCTTGTGTATTTTATAGTATGCGGAGTGTGAACCACATTACACTTTGGGTTATTGTTCTTTGTCACGAGGGAAAATCCACTGCAAAACACATCAAGCTGCCACATGTTTTTGTTTTGATTTTAGGTTCACAAAATGATGCAGCACTTGCAAAACACTGGGCAGCACATGCTGTATTTTGATTTACTTTTCAACACATGTCAACAAAACAAAAGAGCAGCCCATTTCAACTCATGTTGAAAGTGACAAAAGATGTCTGCTGTCCTAAAATACTCTGAGCTGTAGAAATTTGCACACACTTCTACATATTAAAATGTAGACGTTAATGTATTTGTTGCCTACACGATGTGACTGACATAAACATCCTATGATTTCTGTACAGGATGAGGATCGCAAGTTGTTGGTGGGTTTCCTGGAGGATGTTATGACAACCCTGTCTCTGTCCCATGCACCTCTTGACAGCCTGAAGGCCTCCTTTGTAGAGCTGGGGTGAGACACACACACACACACACACACACACACACACACACATACACATTCCTACATTACCAACAGTGGACTATCATTCTACACTGGACCACTGTTTCTAGTCATTTTGAAAAACACTACAATGAAATAGAACATTTTTATTCTAGGTATTTTTTTCATAATATACGTGCAAAAGTGATTTTTTAAATTTTCTTTTAAAAATTGGGAAGAGGGATTTTGCAGCCCTGGCCGATGTCTACCTATCAAAGAGGGAACCTCCGTAGCCTGCAATGGAGCTGTCTGTGGTGAACACAGACTGAAAAGGGACATGAAAAGTTACAAAGACTTGTTTTTCAAAAATGGATAATTTAGCTACATTGTTTTTAACATTTAAACATCTTCCTGTGACACAAATAATCTGAAAATAATCACAGCCATTTAATTTATGTTATTATTATTATTATTATTATTA
Organism: Siniperca chuatsi; assembly: GCF_020085105.1. NCBI lineage: Eukaryota > Metazoa > Chordata > Actinopteri > Centrarchiformes > Sinipercidae > Siniperca > Siniperca chuatsi. The sequence continues at coordinate 12,317,231 of NC_058060.1, forward strand.
TTATTATTATTATGTTATGTCATTTTAAACAATATTTTTTTTATCTCATTCGTGATAATAGCCATGTCAGATAAAATATCCTGAATTATTCTTTCTCTAATAAGAACTACTCTACTACTAACACAGATTTAAACTTTGGTCTTTAAGCATCCATATTGAAGTGTGTATGTCATTCCATGCTATATAATGATGATGATGATGATAATAATAATAATAATTTTATTTAAATAGCACTTTTCAAAAACAGAGTTACGAAATGCTGTACATATATACAACAGAGCAAAACAATGAAAGACATGGGGAAAAGAAAGTGTCAGTTAGCAAAGCAAATATTACAGGGGCAGTTACAAATATGAATGTAAAAACAATAAAATGAACAAACTGACAAAAAGTAAATAATTAAGTAAAAACCAAAATAGAACAAAGATAAATATATTAAAAAGCAGCTTTATACAAGTGCGTAAGAGGGAACCTGTGTCATTATACACCAGCTAAGAGAGGACTCCTGTCATTCTATACAGTGTGGGCCTTCTTTTCTATCAGCATTAAAACCAACCTTAAAAACCTTTTTTTGTGAATAGGTGTTCAGTTTGATTTAGAATAAATGAATAAAACCAACTGATATATTATTGAAAAAAGCAGATGTTGACCCACATAAAAGAAAACAGAAAACTAAGAATATGAATTTGATTAAAACTATTTACAATGGATTAAGCACTGCTTAAAATTGTGACATACTTGAGTAACTGCTCTGAAAATCCTAATTGTTGTAATGTGATGGCGATATTACAAATGAGCATTATTTTTCTCTGTAGAATCATTAATTTGGCTTGTGTCTTTTTCTGTCCTTATGCATCTGTGTTGGAGTGTGAATGTCACTCCATGCTATCACATTATCTGACAGCGAACAATGGACTTCTGTCATTCTGTACAGTAGGAGGGTGGACATTAACTTTTTCTTTAAACACAATATTTAACATTTTATTTTCATATCATTTAAATATACATAAGATAAATGAATTACCTGAATGGCAACAACTTTTCTCACCATCTCAAGCTTTGTGTTCAGTTGTGGTTGGAAAATACTTTTTTGTGTTCTTGAAACCTTTTTTTACTACACAATTATAATGAAATTAATAAATTGGAATTATTCTTTTTATGATTAATTTTGCTTATTTCTTTTTTATTCATCCATGCTGGAGTGTGAATATTGCTCCATGCTATCTATGGTCTGAACACTCGCACATCTGCAAGTCCCCATCTTGGCCATAATTAAAATACATTCACCAGAGGGTTTTAGACATGATTTAAAGCATGACCAACAGTGGACCTCCAGAATGTCCCCTGTGGGCTCGCCAGTCCACTGTTGGTGAATGTGCAACAACACTGAGGTCCACAGTTGGATAGGTACGCAGGTGCGCGCGCGCACACACACACACACACAGACGTGTAAATTTACTCTTTTATGGCTTGCAAAACAAAATATCCCCACTTTTAAAAAAATATGACTTGTATTGATGCACACCTTTTTCTGTACAGTCTAATTGATTTGCAGTGCTGTTGTTACATGTGTCAAAAAATTATCTAAGGAATATGTTATGCTCTCTTCAGTGCTAATCCAGTGTACCATGAACTGTTGCTGACTGTTCTGTGGTACGGTGTAGTCCATACCTCTGCACTGGTCCGATGTACTGCAGCACGGATGTTTGAGGTACAAAACACACACACACACACACACACACACACACAAAAACTGTCCTTGTTGATACAATTTTTCAATTAACTACTCTGCTACAAAATGTATACTAGTAGAATACAACATGGCTGCAAAATTATGGATAAAATGGTCATCCAGATTAATTTAATTTGTTGTGCATTGTGATTCCTGATTGTGTGACTGTCCTGGTAAAGCATCTTAATTTTATAATAGACAAACTCTAAATGAAATTATACTTACTGTATTATTGAGCTAAACTTGTCTTTGACAGTTTTACACAATTGTGCAGTCCTACATTATAGATACTATTTTCGTGTTTACCTATTTGCTGTACATGTGCTAGCTCTGCTTGCTATTGCTGCTGTTTACATGCATTTAATAGTTAGCTACTTTGTCTGAGTGAGTAAAGACTGCTGTGGCTTGGTTCCAACTGTATGGCGAGACCCTCCTAGAGTTAACATCAGACCTTTCACTGTGCACTGGTCTCAGATCTGACTATATAAATATCTGCTGCATGTCAGAGAAAGGCTGCAGTCAGCAACCTGAAAGTATAGTGACAAGAGTTCAAGGCCTGTTCCTTTTCAGTGTTGTTGGAAAGTATAATTTAATCAGAAATGTTTTCTCATGGATATATATTTTTTTAACTTTTTCAGTATTTCAGGTCATGTGGAAATATAATACTACTATTGTTTTTACAGGGAGATGACTGTTTCCTTGTTTCTTCTTTGCGATTTTATTCCACTGTTTGTATCCATTTTTAAGCCAGGTTCCCAAGGCAAAAGTCCTGGCCTAAGCCATGAGAAACGACCATAACAAATCACATCTCTCTGTCCTTTTGAGATCTGTGCACACTTAAAGGTTAAATGTTGGGATGAGGATCTAGGTATAGCAGTAGAACCGGGCCTATGTTGATCTAAACTTCGGGAAGGAGGAGTGGTAGGCTGTATTCATGCCCCCCCCCCCCCGTTTGGTGAAGTACTTGCCCTTTCCCAACACACCCCACTGTCACCATTCCATAGTGATTAGTTGTTTACCATTGTCAAAACTGTGGGTTTAAATGTGGTCCTCTATCACAGATCCCAGATCAGACTAGTTTACTGTCAACTCTTTTATCAGTTCAAATGAATCCAATACAAATCTGACCTGGAGTCTGTGGAAAGAGACCACAGCTTTATGCTCACCATACTGTAAAAGTATTTGTGCAGTGTAGCTATGTTGGCTTTGCCATTTCTTCTGCATACCTGCGTGTGCATGTGTGTGTGTTTGCGTGCGTGTGATTGTGTGTGCGTACACACACTTGCTTGATACATGCAGTGCCGTTCCGTGCCTTGCAGCTATGGTTCTTGTCATTGTATATCACTTTCTTCCTATCTTTTTGTGTTTGTTTTTCTTTTTCCCTCCCCTTTTCTGTTTTGCTTTTTTTTTCTCTCTCTTTCTCTATCTATTGGCGGTGTTGCTCGCTCTTGTCCCAATGCCACGCCCACCTCTGTGACATCACGGCTGGCTCTGTCCAATCCGATCAGCTACTGGTGAAGGGGGTGAATGAGACGCTGGTAGCTCAGAGAGTGGTGCCGGCTCTCATCACACTGTCCTCCGACCCTGAAATGTAAGTGGAACAACAACAACAACAACAACAACAATAAACCGCGCCGCGTCTCTCTCCCCCTTCTCTTTGCCGCCTGAACACTATCACACTGAACCAAGTCTGTACCTACCAGGAGCAAATTCAGCATATGAAACAATTTCTCAATCCCTGTTATTTCATTTGATAACGATTTCATTTTACGATTTCAGATTCCTTCATGTTCTTTTAATTCTCTTCCTTTTGAATGGCATAGTTTTCAGTGGAGTTGCTCCTGTTTAGGTTTAGGCTTGGCCATGAGGTGGTTCATCAGCATAACCACTGTTAACACTAACACTCTGCATGTTCGCATCATCAATCTGCAACACTAACCCACGCCAGCTCTCGTCACCTCATCAGTCTGCAACTCTAACCAGTCCAGGTTTGTGCGTGCACATTGCCCGCTTGCGGCAATAGCACAATCCCAACATGCTCATCTATAATCCGTCCCCTCCTGCTCTTCCTCCCCACCCCACTCCATTTAAGCAGGGCCCCTCCTCCTGACCAACCGTCAGCTAGTGGTTGGTTATCTTCACCCCGTCCTTCACAGTTTTATCCTGTCACTCTATTTTGCTCTCTCTCTGTCTTCCATATCATCCCTTGTCTTCTATCTTTACCTCTTTCTTTCACCTCTCTCCTCCCACCCACTATCTTTCCCTCCCTCCCTCCTCCTGTCTCTGTCTCCTCCCACCCTGCCTCTCCCCCTCTCTCTCATCCTGTTGTATGGTGGGTTTGCAGTTGGTTCTCCGAGGCATGAGTGAAGCATTAGTAGATCGCCGGGCGGCTCCGGCCCTTATAACTCTGTGCAGTGGGCCTGAATTGTGAGTCAATCGACACAAGAACACCTTTCTGTAAACATTGTCATTTTGTGGGCTGCATCCTTACAGTGTAAAGCAGTGTCTTCCCAGAACTTTGTATCGCTGAGCTTGAATGATCGCTAAAAAAAACAACTTGTGACTGTCCACTGATCTGGAGCCACACTAACTGGCTAAACATTTTAAGTTGGATGAATGCTTAAATCTCCCCAAGTTCAGTCTTGTGGCACACATTTGTCCTTTTCATTGCAGGATCAACGGGAACAATCTTCTTAGCCATGCTTTGACAGTTATTCAAAGATCAGATCTCCTACAAGTAAAAGAGCATTTTTTGGGCTGCCAGTGTGCATCCAGCCTTCATGTTTTTGATTAGACAAGATAATGAAATTAGTGGTGACACTGTTGGAATGCAGCCCTTTTCATCTCATCATTCTCTGTACTGAAATGCCATGCTAATGGGTACACACTTGTCCACAACTAGTAGATTCAACAGATATTCATTTTAAAATGTTATCGTGTTTTTGTAACCTTTTAAGATTTTTGGCATGATATCTTTCACATATCTTGCTGTGCCCGTGATCAGCAGACTGTAGAGAAAAAAATGAATATTTCGAGACATAATGAGAAACTGGTTTTTACTCCACCAAATCCAAGATGGCCCAAATGTATATTTTTGCCTTTCCTGCTCCTACTGACAGTGGAATAATTATCTAACATCACCCTAACAGCACCTCATTAATCTTGCTTATCGCAGTCCATTATAATAATTGATTATTTTCAGATATTTTTACTATGCATTATTATGTTTTTGTATTTTTTATGATGAATTTGAGAATTAAATGATCCCCTTAAATAAAATAGTTCACTTTCAGCTTTTAGTTAAACTGTTAGCTCAAGAATTGAATATATGAATATATATATGGTGAATATATTTAGTTAGAAAGTAGTTGTGGCAGACATTGATTATAGATCTGACGTGTTCAATATAGATCTGGGTCAAATATTATTTGCAAAATTTGGCTAGTTTCCTGTTAGAGTGGAATCCAACACTAGGGAGGTTTTGAAATATAGATGATTTTGTATCAGAATCAGAAATACTTTATTGATCCCAGAGGGGAAACTCTTTTGCTACAGCAGCTCACTATCACATCAGTGCACACAGCAAAAAAATATAATACACTATAATACAGGTCAGAAAATAAATTAAGTACCAAGTGGGTATAAGTATAAAATAAAATAAGTGTGAAGTACAAAGTGGGTTTACCGGTTGATGATAATAATACGGTATAAGGTAATAGTGCATGAACTGCCAAGTTAAGTGTAGCTATTAAGATTATAATGAGACGGAGGATATTGCACAGCAGTAATAGAGGTATGAATAAATATCAATATCAATAAATAGGGAATTTAAAAGAGTATAATGCACAGGAGTATTAACACAGAATATTGCACAATTATGTCAAGTATTGCAGAGATGTAATGATCAATGTCCAGTTTAATGACTTAATGATTTTAAGTCGTACAGACTTAGACACTTAGAGGGAGGAGTTAAAGAGTTTGATGGCCACAGGCAGGAATGACTTCCGCTCTGTGGTGCATTTTGGGGGGAAGAGTCTTCTGCTGAAGGTACTCCTTTGTTTGACCATATACCTTTATATCTTTGATGGGTCAGGGTCCACCAGTTGATTGGCCAGATTTTAAGAAAATTGCTGATCTAAATAGATCATTGGTAATCAGATTATCATTTTTGAAACTGCTCAGTCAAATATAAACTTACTTGATCAGCAAAGCAGTTATACGTATAGTGTTTAAAGTAAAGCCCGACTTGCAGCAGTCAGTAAAATATTGATAACAATGATATGTCATGCAGTTGGCGTTGATAGTTTTTTAAATTTTATTTCACAGCCTCTGTTCATGTAATAATGCAGGTAAAATGCAGAGCTTAAACTGGCAGTCCACCACATGAGCAGCCACCTCAGTCATCACTGTAGTTACTATGTCATTACTATTTAATCACTATATTTTGATAAAACCTAGAACATGTGTTAACCAAAGTACTCCTACTTCTTTGTGGTTTTAGTATAGAGGGTTACTAGAAAAAATATTACATTACTAGAAAAAATATGCATAAAATACATAATTTCAGACAATATATGAAGCAGTTATTAGCAGTGTTTCAAAATCTGAAAATACCCCAGGAAACCTGATTTGTGCCTCCCTACTAATGACATAACCTGAGGCGATGGTTAATGAGGTTAAAACCCAACAATCTGGTGATTCAAACATTTTCACATAAATCTGACTATTTGCAGATAATATTTGACCCATTTTGATTCTTGCTTAAAGACTAATGGGTGTGCCCCGGTAGCTAACCGGGTAGATCATGTACCACATGTCAAGGCTGAGTCCTTACCGCAGCAGCCCGGGTTCGAATCCAGCCCTGGGCCCTTTGCTGCATGTCATCCCCTCTCTCTCTCCCCGCCTTTCCTGTAACTCTCTACTGTCACTATCCAAATAAAGCAAAATGCCATATATATATATATATATACACACACAGACCCCTTCCTGTTTTCCTTTTTTTTTTTTGCATGTTTGTCACACTTAAATGTTTCAGATCATCAAACAAATTTAAATACTAGTCAAAGATAACACAAGTAATCACAAAAGGCAGTTTTTAAATGAAGGTTGTTATTATTAAGGGAAAACAAAATCCAAACCTACATGGCCCTGTGTGAAATAGTGATTGCCCCCTAAACCTAATAACTGGTTGGGCCACCCTTAGCAGCAACAACTGCAATCAAGTGTTTGCAATAACTTGCAATGAGTCTTTTACAGCGCTGTGGAGGAATTTTGGCCCACTCAACTTTGCAGAATTGTTGTAATTCAGCCACATTGGAGGGTTTTCGAGCATGAACTGCCTTTTTAAGGTCATGCCACAGCATCTCAATAGGATTCAGGTCAGGACTTTGACTAGGCCACTCCAAAGTCTTCATTTTGTTCTTCTTCAAAGAATTTGTTTGATGATCTGAAACATTTAAGTGTGACAAACATGCAAAGAAATCATGAAGGGGGCAAAAACTTTTTCACACCGCTGTGTGTACATATATATATATATATATATATATATGACACACTAATGGAGAGTTTGGAGAATACCTAAAAGTGTGATACAGTGACTATGAATGGTGAAACCACTGTCTTACTCCCCTGCTGCTTTTAGCTCAGTGAGGATATCCACTATCCCTGCCTTTGGCACCATCATGGAGACTGTCACACAAAAAGAGGTGGGGAACTAACTGTCAAACTGCACACAAGCCTAATATGCAGACAATTAATTTAATTAAATAAAACATTTTACAAATGTTAAATCTACTTTCTGCACGTGTGTAGCTGCTGGAGCGGGTGAAAATGCAGCTGGCATCATTCCTGGAAGACCCTCAGTACCAAGATCAGCACTCTTTGCACATGGAGATCATCAGGACATTCGGAAGGGTCGGACCCAATGCAGAGCCACGCTTTAGAGATGAGTGTATGTAAAAGACACAAATTCATAATACATACAAATATACAGTACTCACAAAATGTAGAGTAACATTTCCAACAGTGAACCCATGTCTACATTTTTTCTTTTTCTTTTGCTCTGCCTCTCACGTGCACTATTTATTTGTCTGTATTTTCTTTGTAAATTCCTCTAGTCGTGTTGCCACACCTTCACAAGTTGGCGCTGGCTAACAACAGCCAGGCAGTGGAGAGCAAGAGGATTGACATCGCCACCCAGCTGTTTGAGGCCTACAGTGCCCTCTCCTGCTGCTGTATCCTTCTATATGTCATACGTAATGGTCTGTGTAAGCTCGACCATACACTGCTCAGTTTGCATTTACTTTCCTAATACCAGCTGTATACTTAGTGTAACAGTTAGATAACCTTGTGAAACTTAAGGTGAAAAATGTGTAGTCCGCATTATCCAAGAGGTCAGCTCACTCACATTTTTTTAAAATTACTGTATGTATTTCCAAAGGATTTAACTAGAAGTGTGCGTCAAGGTTGGCTTGGGTTCAGGGTTAGCTGTCGTAACAGTGACTCAGTGGGAACGCTGTTAGAATAACCAATCAATTGCTAGTGGCACTGGTTAGATGTGCTACTGAATGTGCCTGTATAACTGTGTGGTACGTATCTGCTTGGCCCCAGTTCCTGAGTGTGTGGTTCAGTGTGTGTGTTGGCAGAGTTGCCTGTCATTTGGCAGGAGGAGAAAGGGAAAATAAGCTGCCTCCATTTTGGGGCTAGAGGTAATTACAGGGTTGGTTAAGCAAAGGAAAGGATGAGAGAGGGAGAACGAGCGTGAGAGGAGGAAAAGACTGAACATCAGTTTCAATCCTTAGTAACAGTTCCCAGGATAGGGCTTTCGTTTACATTACCCCTCTCTGTCTCTGTCATCAATGTGTTCTGTGATTATTTCGCTTCTTACTATTTCTCTTTTCTCACGTTGATTTTCCTCTCTATCCTCTTCTCTGTCAATCCCACCCCACCCAGGTCCAACACACACACACACACACACACACACACACACACACACACACACACACACACACACACACACACACACACAGGACAGCTGGTCTGAGGTTCATTCCTGTGGATCTTTGTCAGGCTGTGATTTCACTGTGCAGTAGTGTCCAGGAGGTATAGCCCTAACCTCAGAGGCTTTACCTCCCACTGCACTTCTTTCTCTTGTAATCAGTGTGACAAGCTCTGAAATTGTACATTCCCATCTCTAAAATTATAGATTCGTTCACTCTGTGTCCAATATAACTCCACTGGCTATGACAGGTGGCAGAACACATGCAGTCCTGTTGTGTTCAAAATGTAAGTTTTTGGACTGGAAAATATGTATGTATGTATGTATATATATATGTATATGTGTGTATGTATATGTATGTATATGTGTGTGTGTGTGTGTGTGTGTGTGTGTATATATATATATAAGAATACCCATGTTTTGCTGTCCGGGTAGTGAAAAAGTTAATACTGTGATGCCCACTGTGTGAATAGTAACACTCTCATTCATGGTGCTGCAAGGTGCTTTGGATCTACTGGCATTTTAAACTGTACAAGTTTTCTATTCCAGTCCTTAACTTCCTGTGTAGTCATTTCTGAGGAGGTGATGGTCAACCACTTCCTGCCTGGCCTCAGGTGTCTCCGTGCTGACATGGAGCAACTCTCGCCTGAGCATGAGGTCAGTAGACACACAAACATGCATGCAAACTCCTGCACACACAAGGAGGATTTCATTAATGTATTCAGACACTGACTCTAACACTCGCAATGCACACATGCAAATAGTATCTCGTCTGCATACTCACGCACGGATGGCCAGACTATCTCCCTCTTTCTATCTGTTACTACCAGGGGATCTCACATAATGTTGGTAAAGACAGGCAGTCTGACTCTCCACCACTTTCTGAGACACACTCATACGCACACACCTCTACCATACTTATTTGTGTCTCAGAATCCCACGCGATCCATTTCATGTGAGCATTTTCCCAAGGTGACTAACAATCAGCTGACTCTATTCCTCTCTACATATCCACACTGTCTATAAAGCCTACACACCAGATTCTAAGACAGGAATTATTTTCCAAACTGGAACTTTCATGCATTAAAACACACAAATTCATACAAGGTCTTTATTTTGTCATGTTGGGGCAGAATTAGAAAAACCACTTGTTTTGTATCACCTGTCATATCCTCCACAGGTTATTCTGAGCTCTATGATCAAAGAATGTGAAATCAAGGTGGAAAACAGAGGAATGGCAGACGCACAAGGGTGAGAACAAACAAACAGTCCCATTCACACCATCACTTCTTCTGAAATTATTTGCAAAATATTAGATTTGCTTGAGAGTCAGTGGCAGCAGTGATGGCTTTAAAGTGGTAGTTAAGAAGAATTTGAAGGGGGAAGAAGTAGTCCTACTGTGAGGAGAGGGGTCACTTAACAGTGTTGGGACTGGGCCAGTATTGTGGGTTTGTTCCCCAGAGGAGAGGAGAACATGTAAGAGTGATGGAACCACACTCATTATGTGGGTATCTTCACAGAAAGAGAGCAAAAAAACGAGTTCTTTTGGTAAAGCCAAGAGGGCTGGGACACCAGCCATACTGTGGCTGTCTTTTAAAAGATGTTTTTTGTTCATCTTGTTGACATGTGTTCTGGGCTCATTAAAAAGAAATGTGTGTTCATATGGATGTAAGAAGTATGTATATGTCTGCTTCTCTCTGTGCACATATGCTCGTTTTTTGTGTGTGCTCCCCCAAAACCATCAGTTAAAATCTCTGTTTGTGCCAAGAGATTTGAAGGTAGAATGTAGATTACCCCCCCCCCCCTTCTGGTATGAAATGTTATCTATATAGATATCTATATTGATATTTTGTGGCTGTCATGTAGCTTAGTGAGCATTATGCACATTTCTTCAGAAAGGTATATGAAATTGTTAGGTTTCCTGCCAAAATGGGATTTGGAATGTACAACACGTAAAGTGAGACACAGAACTGTAACTAAAACAGTTAGGTTTATTAAGTTGAGGCCTTTATACCACAAGACATGAGGCATTTTGAAACAATTTTTTGAGTTGTTCTTATCTATAAGCCATGTGATGATGGTCACCAGTCTGAACTCCCTAAATTCATTGACTTTAGTTCAGTGTTGGTGTCAAGATGTGATGTTTGTCCTTCTGTTGAGCAATGCAGCAGCTTGGCAGAGTGTTGTAACTGCTCCGCTGTATCTGTCTGAATACTGGCTAACTCAAAAGAGGAACTTGTAGAGCCGTTAGACTGTAAAAATCAGGAGGGGCTGTATTGGCAAACAGCATTTCCTCTCTAAAGAAGCAGAGTAAATGCTGACACAAGCTCGTCAACAACCAGTGGAGGATTGTTTAGGTTTTTTCTGTACTATTGTGCTTTTGCTTGTGTCAGTCATTTGGTCCATATACAGTATGTTGATAAAGCAGAGCTAAACCTTGTTGCTTCATTGTGACCAATTTCAGCCTTTACACCCTGTTTTTTTTTTCCATAGCTCCATGTCCATCGCCTCCAGTTTGGTGGGTGAGGATGCCAAGACCAAGTTCCTGAGCAAGATGGGGCAGCTAACCACCTCTGGCGCCATGCTGGCCAACGTCTTTCAGAGAAAGAAGTGATCACTACACTGACTGATCAACCACTGCGACTAACTGACGACCCCCTGCTGGGAGCATTTCATTTTACTGGAAAAAGCATTGGTTCAGCCTAAAGTAGAAGAAAACCAAGAGTATTGTTTATTCACTTTCAAGAAATGAAGGTTTGCTAAAAGTTGTGTTGATTTCAAATATCCAGTGCAGCAGGACTCCATGTTCTTTAAAGGTGAACAGCAATGTGAAAGCTAAGGATTTCCCCTCTGTCCATTTTTCCTCTCCTTAATTCTTAATCATGACAGAAGCGTTGTCGAGGACTAGGGATTTGGTTTTATGAATCAGTCTTGTTAACAGTCATTTCAGAAAGAGAGGAGAAAGGGGAAGACTCTGAACAGTATTGAGATAACAAGGGACTTGTTTCCTGGATGTTGCTGGACTTGAAAGTATCACAGAATTTCATTTCACTTCAGTGCAGTACTTCTTGTATCAGAAGAGCTTCACTCGTCTCTAGGAAACAAAACACTGAGCACGGCCTGCTGGATTTTATTTAGAATTTTAAACGCCACTTTGGAGTTGTGCTACAGATGAATTAACTTGGATTTGTCATTGAATAATTGTACTGAAAGACAACAGAATGGCTCTGAGTCTGTTAATGCCTTGTACAGTATATCTGTACAGCTCAGAAATATCGCCTACTTGAAGCTATGAAAAAAAAAGTCTTGCCTTTCATTTCTTCAGTCTCTCTGGTTTTTGTTTGATAGCTTCTATTTTATAACTTATTTATGTCTTAATGAAGAAAAACATACCTTATTCCAACTTCCAAAGAAATTTGCACTTCACTTTACTATTTTGTTCTTTATATATATATATATATATATATATATATATAACAATAATATGTGTGTGTTTTAATTCAGAGTCTTATACATGATGAACATTATCACTACTGTTAATGGATTTCTTTTTTGTTTATCCGTTTTGGCAATGTGTAGTTGAAGAGAACACTGATCATAATTATTCCCTCTCTGTCCGTTGCATCTTGTTTCTCTGTGTTACAGTGTCTCTGATAATTGTACAATTTTTTTTTTCTAAAGTGGGTATTTGGTTCTATTTTTTGTTGTTCTTTTTCAATATGCTCTAAGAGAAACAGTAAATAACTGTATCATACACTGAATTGAAGAGGATGGTACTCATTATGTATATTTGAAATTGGTGTCATGGTGTAATAAAAGATGGAGATGAGTTGTGTACTTAAATGTACTTCAGGAGGCCTCACTGAATGTGTGCATGGTTTTCTTCTTCTTGGCGTATGTGATGAAGGAAAAACCCTGAGTTTTGATTATGGCTCATGGCTCAAAGTGTCGACAGGTGTTGAAGGCTGAAAAACATATTTCACAGACAAACACATACTCCTGCTGTCCCTGCCTCTCACGTCCAACCCTTTGATGTGATCTGTTGTTAGCTTAGTACAACAAACCAAAGTCCATCTTAAGGGACATTACTTACAGCTTACCCCAAATAAATACAAAGAAGTAAAAGCTCCTTTCCGCTGTCAAGATTATACTATCTCTCAACCCATGCTATCTGTTCTTTAGAAAAGGATGACCTGGTATCAATAACGTGGTTAACTTTGACCTAAATCATCAAAAGAAGACAATTCATCTCAGTTAAAGAAGTGTGCGCCTCTCCTCAGGAATTTAACAGGGAAATTAAAACACAATCCATCTTAGTGACAAGAAATAAATAAATAAAAGTAGCAGACAATGTGGTTGCAATTTCAATCGTATTAATAACAGACGGTTTTGGACACTTCTGATTAACCTGCAGTGGAATCCAGTACATTTATTTGTTTTGAAAATAGAAATGGGTCACGTAGGCCCTTACAGCTGCTATCATTTGGTGGTTGAACATTACGTGAATGAACAAACACCCCTTGATAAAGAACAGAATTTGCATATTCAGGCTAATATTCAACCATCATCTGATAACTCACCAGGTGAACAAATAATTGATATAGGACAGGGGTGGAACTAGGGGGCATGGCAGCATTGTGTGTGCATTCATAGTGAATAGTTTTGTTCTTTGTGTGTCAAAACAACACTTCTGCTTGCCAAGATCCTTCCTTGGGTTTTCAGCATGGGTGTGTGTCACCATGCAAATATGTGTACCTGCATGCACATCTGGGTGTGAACCTGTATTTCTGAAAATTTGCCTGGCATTTCTGTTTGTGTGGAAATGGCGTCAGCAGGCAGCTCTAACTCACATTGGTGACTTGGGTGACTCACAGATCACATCTGTTTCCAAAGCAAGCTGGAGCAACGCAGATCCAACCCTAAAACCACCGGAACATGGTGGCTAAGCCTTAATGATATTATTCCACTCTGTTCTGTGTGTATGTGAGAGCCACGTCCATGTTTTTCAGCCCTGCGCACTTTTCAGTGTGTTCAAGGGAGACCGTGCCGAACCCTTGAAGCTTTCTCCAAAATCATGGTACCAAAACAGGCTGTGGCTGCTTTCTTCCACGGAACGAGTGTGTGTTACATTAATGGAAACCATTTAGTATCCTATGGCGTGTGTGTGAATTTTTGTGTATATGAGCTGTCTGAAATAGGCCTACTTCATGAACTGAGGGGTGCTAAGCAACACAACCCACATGCTTACAGAGCTACACAGTCTGTGCTCTGACCCAGGTCATTTGAAGTGTGGTGCTTGTAAACCAGCATGGTGTGTGCCTGCAGTGAATCTACATTTTTATACATCAAAACAAGCTACTTTGTAACTTCTGTGTTTGAAGTGGAGCCTAACAGGGACTTCTCTATGTTTCCAGTTCAGTTTTTTGTTAGGGGTTGACTGGTATGAATGTTTGGGGTGCGTTCAGAGTCAAGCTGAGGTTTCTTATTGCTTAAAGAGTCAGATCTGGCTCTTAATTGCTACTGTGCAAGCTGCAGAGTCCCCACCACAAAACAGCCTCTCTCAGCATGTTTTTACGGGAAAGGGGGAGAGGGAGGACAGAGCCCATTACCTCCACTGGCTCAGCTTAAAACCCTCATTATTTGTCCTTTTTCTCCCCTCATTGACTTCCTTATGAGTTAAAACATTCTTTATCTACACACCTCGATTGAATGTCAGTCACTGTTGAGTTTTAGTCAATGTATGGATATGTTGGATAATTTGTGCTTACTTTTATGGCAAAATCTAGATTATCAATATGTGCAAAAATGAGTTCTGCACATTAACACAAATATCTAAATGGTTATTTTAAAACAGATGTCTATGTCATCTTCTTTTCTCTGTCCAGTTTCATCACTCTTGCAGTCATCTAGGAATGAAGATTGCTTTATTTCTTTGCATCTCTTTTTTTCCCTTGCTCACCTCTCTTCTCTCACGCCAATCAGCCACCTGTTTTATCCATTCAGGGCCAACACATGCAATTTAATATTTGCATAACTGTCACTTTGCAGAGAACATATTCTCCACTCTCTCAAACTTTCCCTCTCATGGCTTTCCAAAGTAGGCTGGGTTTAATCTGCCATGCAAATTCGGAGGGAAATACACCCTGGGAGCAGAGAACAGCTATTTCCTGGAGTCAATCACTATACTTTTAAATAAATGACTTTTGTAGAAGTGGTCATGGCTGTTCCAGGATCCATGCTCCAGGAACTATCCTGGGACCGCCCACTCACTGCCATGATGAAAGGCAAATGCAGGAAGTGAGAACTTTAAAAGTGACCACATGCTTTACCTCCAGTGCATGGGGTCATGTCTGAATTCACTGGAGTCATAACTCAACTTGTTTGGGCAATCAAATGAAAAGTGCCACTTGACAAACTCTCTCAAAATAAATTGTGCAAGCTGTAGGACAGCTAAATAATTAAAGCTGGTTATCACAGAAACATGTAGTGACAGTACAATTCTAATTACAGTGTATAAAGGTTCATGTTACCATGATAATCTTACATCACTGACAACAGGCACAATTACTCACAATTACAATTACTGATACATCCACACTCATTCATTCAGAGAGAGAGAGAGAGAGAGAGAGAGAGAGAGAGAGAGAGAGAGAGAGAGATCCTGCATCTGCCAGGAGGGAGGAGAAGGGGATGAACTTTCATATGACAACGTGGAGGAGAATCCTCCCTCCCTCAGTCAGTCAGTCAGTTTTTACAAGCTGTTGCATGCAGCTTCCTCCACAACGCGTGCGTGAAAGCAGAAGGAAGATGAGAGGAGAAGAGAGGTGGGAATTGCAGTTGCCTAACCGGGAATGAAGGCGCAAGAATGCCCTGTGAGACGGTGTGGAGGACCAGCCACATTTACGCACACAAGAAGAAGTGATTTAGAATCGGATCTTGGTGTTAAGAGTCATCTTGGCTGAGAAAGAAAAGTTCGCCTCAGAAGTAGTCTCCATTAACTAGCAGAGATGAGATTGAACCTTTCTACAAATTGGATAGTCCGAGGCTGGATAACGTGTGTCCTCGTGACTTTTTACGCACAGGTAAATACACACTTCTGGTGTTAAAAGAAGATTATAATGTCCCTGATAACACAATTAGGGAGTGTATTAAATAGTCGAAGAGTTGATAATTACTTTATTGTATGTTCTGTCTCCTGCGCACTACTTTTAGGGGCTGTCAAGTTTTAGTCGACTGAGTGACAATGCAAAATACTGAGAATCATGATGGTTTATTTTTCTTGAGTAGATGGACAAGGAAATATGTAACAGTATACCAGAATACGTGTCATCACATCAGATGATTTGTATGAACTGGTCAGAGAGAGAAAGAAGGGAAGGGAGGGGGTTGAATTTTTACGCCCGGACACTGACTGGAAACAGTTGTGTTTGGGTCGAGTCCACCTCCCCTGTTCTGACCGCAAAAACGCCGTTGGCAACTGGATGCTCTTCTCCCCTCACCAAGCATTCTCTCCCGGTCCAGAGGGGACCGGCGCGGGCCAAAAGGATTATCAGGAACCTCATTAGCTTTGCTAGAGGAGAGGTTTCCAAAGTGAGGAGCAGGGACCAACAAGGGGATCCAGAAGGGTAGCCACTAAAACTATAGGTTTTATTCCCAAGAGGTTGGGAATGCAAGACTGTGATTGTATTATGTTTCACTGTCACTATCACCATGAGGCTATAGGCAGTTAAACACATATGTAGCCTCACTTTTTTGTGATAATTTTCTTTTTTTTAATCAGTGCCATACCTCAAAGGAACTGATACATTCCTTGACATTACAAGAACTACACAATGTCTCAGCTAATCTAATTTGAGGGGAAAAGTGAATGGCCCTTGACATGCTGTTGTCCATGTTGTTGTTTAGTCCAAGCAGCTAACTCTGTCCAGGTGGAGCAGTTTATAAGATGTGGTTGTAGTGGTGGGACTGCTGGGCACCAGTGATCTATCACTGCCTGTTTGCCCGTATTACCGTAAGCCAGCACCGTTATGACTTTGACTGGAACAGACGCTCTTTCTTCCCTTCTCTTCTCTGCTTCACCAAAATGTGTTGCAAGAGATAATGCTTGGGGAGGGCACTGCAACTTGTCCATGCTGAGATCCAGAAGAAAGATGTTTTTCACGGACTGTCGAATGCAAATCACATTTGTTCAAGTAGTGGTAACAAGAGTGAGCAAATACAGATGCAGTGCCTGGAAAACATGTCCGTGTGTGGAAGGGAAGAAATATTTTTCATCTACGTTTTAAGGTGACACTGCAAACCTTTGGCTTTGGTTTGTTCTCACCGTGGTCTTGCCATTACTGACTCACAGTATCCCCAAAGAATTCCCCTTAATTTTCCTGGTTTTCAACCACTACATCCAATCCATTCCAAATTCATTTCAAACTGTCTGTGTGACGTTGAGCAATACAAGATTACTTCAAGATGTTGAGAGCTTAAAAGTCAGTATATCATGAATGAACTGAGCTTTGGTGGATTAATTTACTTGCCTAACCACATGGCTCCTGTGCGTTTTATTAGTCAGCTTATCTAGCCATCCATGCATTCATACATCTGACCATCTTCATTCAGCCGTCCATCAGCAATCTCTCACTACCTCTTTCCTGACTGCCTACATCGAATATTCAACCAACAACCCATCTTCACTTTAAACATTTATTTCATCATGTGCTTTTTTCTAACCTCCTGTGGTTCCATTCATTCATCCATTCATCCATCTCTCCACCCACCCACCGTCACCTCAGTAATCAGTGTTATGTCTTCTTCGGTTTGAGCAATAACAGTACATTGCCTCAGGCCTGCAGATCCAAACTTGATTTAACTATGCGAACAACAGAGACATTTAATTGATAGATAAAGCATGCAACCTTGTTTGACAATATAGCTTTGTGTGGCGGAAGGAGAACGAATTATAATTGTTTTAAGACCTAACTTAATATGTCTCTAACACACCCAGATTATGCTCTGTCTAGTTCAATTAAATTATAGTTGTTTGGGGACTTGTTTTCCAACTTCTTGCTGTATCTGTTCTTCCTTAGTCATTGAGTTGAGCTTCTATAGTTTTTCTTTTTTGTTCACAGATTGCTGGCCATCACTGTCTATGCTGATTTCCCAGCTCTTCCTTTGTATTAAGCCACTCTTCCTGCTGCAATTCTAAAATATTTCAGTTCATGTGCACCAGAGGCACGAGAACATCACAACCAGAAAGTGGCAAACAAATGCAAGTGCAGGTGGCACTTCAAAGGATATGTTTTTATGGCTTTTAAAGAATGAATCACAGGTGCAAACATTTTACAAAGATTCAATTGTTGTGCATTACTCTTTTACAGCACCTTATCATGGATCGCTGAAATCCCTGGAGACCTAAAAGTCACACTGTGCTTCTCTTGGCTCAGTGCCAATGGCTGCTCTGGCCGTTATGCAAATTCTCTGGTACTCTGACAGTAAATGAAATGCATTCTGTATCACACTCCTGTTTGATAGGATCACACAACTAGTGAAGGGTTTTTAAAAAGATTTGTTTTTTAAAGCAGTAACTGAATATCACTGGACCAACAGGGCACTTAATGCCCCTTTTCTTTTTTTCCCATTCAATGCAGCCCACTCTTTCTATCCAGCTGACTGTTTCCCATTTTCCCTCCCCTGTCTCTTTCTTTTTTCAATTTCTGTTTCACACACACTCAAACATAAGTGTATATTTGAATCCATACAGCAGATAAAGTTAGTTTTGAGGTTGGATGTTCTATCTTGGCTGTTATGATAACCTATAATCATATAGGGTGGATCATCTCTTTTCCTCTTACATATATATTTAGTGAGTCAAAACATACTGCCTCGCATAACTGAGACCCAATATTTAGATGTGGTGGTAACAAAAATACAATTCCCAGCATTCTTTTGGCTTCCTGTGCACTCTGGCCCAGTTGTGCGGATTGACCACCACTGGCTTTACAGCTGTGTCTCCACATCTGTATCTATCTATCTATCTATCTATCTATCTATCTATCTATCTATCTATCTATCTATCTATCTATCTATCTATCTATCTATCTATCTATCTATCTATCTATCTATCTATCTATCTATCTATCTATCTATACATCTATCTATCTATCTATCTATCTATCTATACATCTACACAAAGACATGCAACGCTTAGCATGGGAACCGTTCCTACTTCTGTCACTTCTGTCTGCTGCAGCACATGGTCCTCATTAGTGTTGCAGTCCGAGCTATGAGCGCTGTGCATCATTATCCCTCTGGTTAGATTATAAAACAAAGACTGGGTGATGTGTGAGAGGCTGAGTGGAGGTAATTAAACGCTCGCCAGTGGTCATGTTGCGCTGTCATAGCTTGAGGCCGGACAGAGAGACACTGAGACTTAACAGAGTCTAATGTGGAGGTGTAAGAAACAGAGGGAAAGAAACAACAAGGGAAAAGGGAGGGGAGGGCATGAATGACAATGTTAGAGTTAGATGCCATTATTTATTTATGCGATGAAAAACAAGAATTCAGTGGTTCCTCCAGAATTTTATTGTTGTTAGAATCAGTATAAACTACACAAAACTAAAAATGCGAGAATGTAATTGTTTTGGGAAGGTTGACATCTCTATATGACAAAGTGATCCCCTATGATGAGGAAATAATTACCAAATAATATTTCCTACAATGTAATGCATGAATATGATGTCCAAAGTTACATTTTAGGAAGCTCAGTCATAGTGGAGGTAGACAGCATGACCAGCTGACAAAAGCCCAATACTTTATGTATCATTATGAGGCTTCTGTGAGTTACAGCCAGACAGATTGTGTGTGACAAGTTGTGCACTGTGGGGAAAAAAGGTGGCCATTGATGATGAGTATGACAGACAGACAAATGTACATCATGTGAATGTCACCTGTGTGGGGAGCAAGAGGATGGATTTGTCACATTTCACATAACTGGACTTCTGCAGTACCATTTCTAGCAATTCTTTACTGTACAAATGACAGTATGAGTGACTGAATTTGTGTGTAATTTCATGGGGAAAAGGAGCTTTCAGAAGGGCTGAATGAGAAAAATAAGGAGGTTGGTCCGAGGTCAGATTGCAGTCAGGCCTATAGGTTGTATTTTTCTACATTTATATATAGACACTGTGGCTTGGCACAGTTTCTGTCACAACAGCCAGATTCTCTATTTCAGCAAAGTGGCGAGGAGTTCAGCAGCCCCTCATTTAGGGTGGCTGGAGGGTGTGTACAGTATGTATGTGTGTGTGAGCCAACATGGCTTACCTTTGTGGTCTTTTACTAGAGTTCCCATGTATTGTTTAAAACATGCACAGATGTTTTCACTGTTCACTTCCATGTTCGTTGCAACAAGAGCCCTGGTAATCCATGCTAATGCTATGGCTTACACTATTGAATGACAGCAGCAAGTTAGAGCAGAAGACGTTTAGGAATGAACTTACCATTTAGCTTAACAGCTGCCTCAAGACTTTTTTTAACCTCACTTTTTAATCTCACCATGTACTTAATGGGCAAGTTGACCAATAGTTCATCCTGCCAAAAACATGGTGAGCTCACTAGTGGGCATCAGGAGAATATCTGCAGCCAAGTGTTTATTAATTCCAAGCCAAATTAATTGCATTTAGTTCCACTTGATTCTGCTTATGTAACTGGGTACTACTGGGATTTGGTTTACTGCTTTCGAGTGTGCACAGTGCTGTGGTCAGGTGCTTCTGAGAGTGTGGAAAGAATCCCTGGGCATGTCTTGGAAATGTTTTAACCATCCTCTTCCTCTCATTACTCACTGTCATCTCAAAATATCACGTGTGGATTTGAAAGATGAACTGATGAAGGAGAGGGATTGCTATAGAAAAGTGTGGCATTCACTGAGGAAAATTGCAACAGACTGATGGAAAATAGATGTTTTTGTTCAGGCAAACCGTATGATTTGGTAATATTTCTAAAAAAATGATAGTTCTCATGTAAATAGTTTTTTTTTTACATGTTTTTGCAGAAGTAATCCTCTAGTGTTTCCAGTCACATAAAAAACTAAACTTACACAAAATAACATAATAATTTTATGTCTTGATACTTTTTAGAATGCAGTCTGCAAATCTGTCCAGTGTGATGAAACGCAGTATTTAAAAGGCTCCAGGTGCTGCAAGAAGTGTGAGCCAGGTAATAACACACACACACACACACACACACACACACACACACACACACACACACACACACAGGGATTGAAGTAAAACACAAGAAAGTAGTGTGAACATATTGCACATCTGGTTTACTCAGTGGAAGCAGCATAAAAATAGATTTCCATTCACAAAGATCCTAAATCAAAAGAGGAAGGATATTTAAAAACGGAACATTGTAGCTTAAAATGGTTCAGACATGCATGTGTTTTCACAACCACACACATACACACACAGTTTACATTGACATTTGATCCACTAGAAGAACCCACTTCTTTGAAAGAGGAAAAGGGCTCTAATTTTGTCAGTTTCCTTCTTCTTTTCTCTTCTTCCATTAGGCTTTTAGTGGTGATTATGCACGGGTTGTTAAATCCATCTGTCTTTCTTCCTCCCTCTCTCCCTCTGTCACTCGCTCTCTTTCACTTTTTCGTTTGTTCATTAGGCTTCCGTGTGTTTTCTGACTGCACTGATTCCCACCAGACTATATGTGTCAAATGTAATCGTGGTGAATACCAACCCGGATGGACTGAAAAGATGCGCTGTCTTCAGCAGAAGTTCTGTGACCCAGGTCAGTACCTGCAGCCTGGACAAGGATTTCAAAATCCTGAAAAACCATTAGAAGGTTTTGTTAGTTATAAAACAAATGTTTAGATATGAGATTATTGTTTACAAATATTTTGTCCACCCTTGTTTAGTTACATTGACAAAATAGCACTAAAATACTCCCACCTTTGACCTCCAGGAAAGGGTTTTATGGAGAGGCCTGAAAACCCTGTGGCAGAGGAGCCATGTCGCTGCCGTCCGAAACTCCAATGCTGTCCCATCAACTGTGAGTACTGTGAGAAGATACCCACCTGCAGTGCTGGATATGGACTCGAGGTAGACCCTGGTGAGACACACTCACAAAACACATCACATTCATATCAAATAATTACAGCAAAGTGTCACTTACTATAATGTATGTTGTTAACAGAGTCTACTAATGGAAGGAAGATCTGTGTTGCGTGTAAGAAAGGCTTCTTCTCTGCTGACAACAATTCTGAACAATGCAAACAATGGACTAAGTAAGTATATATGTACACACACACACACACACACACACACACACACACAGTTTTTAGCCTGGAATCTTTTAATGTTGTGAAGGGGAAATGCATTTGGGTAGCTGTCCTCCGCCTCACCACCGCCAGCTGTTATGAGTAATGCTCACACCACGTCCCTGGAACCCTGGACCAGACACCAACTTCCACTGCTGGCCGGATCTGTAATGACGATGATGAGAGAGAGAGAGAGAGAGAGAGAGAGAGAGAGAGAGAGAGAGAGAGAGAGAGAGAGAGAGAGAGAGAGAGAGAGAGAGAGAGAGAGAGAGAGAGAGAGAGAGAGAGAGAGAGAGAGAGAGAGAGAGAGAGAGAGAGAGAGAGAGAGAGAGAATTTTATTTTACTCTCCATCTATCCCTCTTTCTGCCCTTTATCATTGCAGATCCAGCTGTAAAGGCTGGCAGGTTGGCTGGTAAAATGTGGAGGGAAAGAAAGAAAATAAACATGTAGTATGTTCAGTTTTACAAATATTCCTCTTCACTCCACGTTTTTGTGATTTCATACTCTCTTCTAGTTGTAATGCTGAGGGCAGGAGTGAAACACAGCCAGGCAGCGCTCAGGCTGACCCAGAGTGTGGACAACCTGGCACTGGTAAGACATGGACATGTTCACTGCAGACACCATACAACGGCAATTTAATCTCAAAATAAAGATGCACTTACCTAGAGCAAATGTGGCAGATCATTTCTGCTACTTGGAAGTAAATGTCACAGTAAATGTTGGGAAAAGATGATCTTTGGCAGACATTTATGATTGACAGTGGATGTAGAGTAGAAAAGCATGCTCTGAACTCTTCTTTCTTGCAGGTACAGCAACCTCCTGGGTTATAGTTTCAGTGCTGTCAGTCATCACTGTTTTGTGTCTGCTTATCCTGCTCCTCTTCTGCTACAAGGACAAACTGAAATTACTCTCTGGTAGGTTACAATCATATTTCTCCTCTAGCTAGATGTTTCATTATTGTTCTTTACATGAGTTTATGACTGACTACATCATAGACATTGGTTCAAAACAGACGTGGTACATAATTTACACATTTGACTTGCTGTTTAAATTGGACCTAGAATTCATCAACCTCTTTGGAGAACATCTTCACTCTACTCCTGCATTTTATTCAGCATTAAGGTACAATATGTTGTTTCTTTGTTTAGAAAATCTACGATCCTGTGTCCAGAATCTGAAGAGGACTAGGATACAACAGGTAAAGTGGAATTTCAGTTAAAAAGCAATAGAAATACACAGAAACCAACATTATTGCAAGTAATCCCATCTAATTATTAGATTGTTTATGAAATATATGATGAAATGAAATAGTTAGAAACAAATATAGCACTTATGTCTATTATTACATGGTGTAGGGTTTGGGAAATCACCTACAAAATAACAGCTATTTACAATGCTTTTTTATTTGTTTCTATTGTTCTAGGAGACCATGGCCCCTCTTAACCACAATGGACCAGCAGCAGGAAGCCAAAACTGTACACCATGTGAGACGACCAAACTCTGCCCCACTGATGAGCCCCCATGCACCTTCCCCACCTCTGTTCCCGATGTCAAAGTTTCACTGCCCTTCACAGAGGAAATGACAGAGGAAGAAGGGACCAACGGGAAGACAGTGATGGAGGATCAGAGTGAAGGGTCTGGAGAACCTGAGGAGGTGTCAGAAGAAGACGAGGTTGTGAATGTGTCTCCTCTTTTGGCAGGTTCTTGTGTGTGTGTCATTTCTGTCCGTGAGCCACTGGAAGTAGGGGAGAATGAGGACTGTAGTCAAGCTGTCAGCCCCGGGACTCCAGGAACCTGCTCATGCGGAGGGCTTGATGGAGAGAGGGAGGGAGATGAGAGTGGGAAAGAGGAGAAAAGTGGGAGTGTAAGGGCAGACAATGGTGGAGAAAAGGGTGACGGAAATCAAGAAAAGATGGTTTTGTCCAAGAGTGAGACAGGTGTTGCATCTCTTGTCTCTCTTTCTCCTCCACTCTTCCACACCTCCTCTATAATCCCTCCATCCATTCCACATCCTGAACTCTGCCTGCCATTGTCTCAGGCTCAGGTGAGACCGGAGTTCAAACCTCACCTGACTGACAGGTCACTGGTAAAACAGGAGGAATTATACAGACTGGCAAGCACAGACTCCAATTCAACAGAGAAAAGTACAACCTCCACGATGACCTCGGTCAGTCCCTTGATGACTTCCTCATCTGTTGGAGATATCTACCTGGACAAGCCCCCTGAGGCCTCGAGCCCAGAACAAGCCCAGGGACTTTCTTGGGGGGATAGCAGGGGAAACAAGCTCTCTTCTGTGGAGTCAGAACTGGAGTGCTCGCCTGAGAGCCTTCATAGTCAGCTGGCTGAACCAACTCTTACCTCAGGTAGGTGAAAATGTAAAACCTAAAGAAAAAAATAATAATTTAAACTCATCTGTGTGGAAGCCTGTTTCTGCCAGAAAAAGAAAAACCTAGATGAAATAATAGGAATGACAAAAATAAGAATACTAATTGTAAGACAAAATTATGAGATAATGATTTAAAACTATTAAATGGGAGATCAAAATTATGAGATACTAAGTAAAAATTATGACTTTTTAAGTCAAAACTATGAGATAATAATTTTGACTTACTTTCATAATTTTAGTAAGTCATACTTTTAACAAAAAATGTGACTTAGTGTGTCATAACGTGGGCTTAAAAGTAAATTTAAGTTATTATCTATTATATAATATAAGTGTATCGTAATTGTGACATAAAAAGTCACATTATATATAGATATATATAAGTCTGACTAATTATTGCATAATTTGGACTTGGAAAGTCAATCTCACAATTTTGATTTAGTATCTCATTATTTTCCACTTAGTATTACCATTATTGTTTATATTTTTATTATTACAGAACTTTTAGTCAATTTTTTACTGTGACGGAAATGGGCTTCCATACATCTGTGTGTTCCCAGAAAGTCAAGCTATTTTTATCTCTCTTGGTGCAATACAAAGATGCTATGGAGCAGGATATTTCCTGGGTATGACCACTCAACAATGTCAATGAAAACTGAATGCACAGTGGTTGTGTGCTATGTGGATAATGGCTCATTACAAAGACTGTGGGACCACAGTTGTGTTTGCCAGGTGGATTCTGTGTTCTTTGTTTGGGTAGGCAGTCACCACTGTATTGCCACAGGGCCATACCCATACATGATTTGATACACTACATAATAGTGTTCCCTTTCTGCAGAATAGGTGGGACTAGCCACCAAGAATAACAGAACAGAATGAAATATATGTTGGTTTTAATGGAAAGTTTTACTGTCACATGGTTGAACTTGTATTGTTCTCACAGAGACCTTTGCACACTGCCAAAGAAAAAAATCTCCAGGAAACATATTTATGTATTGTGCGTCAAACACTGAGTGGTTATGGTTAGTTATAAAAGAAGTATTATCAGAACAGTCTGATCCGGACAGTGGTTAGCTCAAACTGGGGTATTATTAGGTGAACATGCCGAACACAACATATAACAGAGGATTGGCTTCAGCATAAGAATAAGAAGTTTGTGTGATTGTTTCCAAGAAATATGTTTTATTAAAGCCAGTATTGATAGTTGGACCTCGAATTTTGGGGGACCACACAGGTAGCAGGAATAAGATATGTGAGTGTTTGATGAGCTAGTGAACCACCAGAACCACACTCTAACATACAGTGTGTGTGTGTGTGTGTGTGTGTGTGTGTGTGTGTGTGTGTGTGTGTGTCAGTGTGAACATCTACAAAGCTCCTGTTTACCCAGAGTTCCATAGGGTTGCGCAAAGTGACCACAGCTTTAATTGAAACAAGATGTGCTCAGCTTGAGTAATACTTTTATAACCCTGCCCATCCAACAAAAACACACGCACGCACACACACACACACACAAACTTGTGAAGACTGGGTACTTTAATTACACGCTTACTGGCCTGAAATGAACACCATTTCCCATCATGCAGTAATGACAGGTCATTAAATGCACTTCCCGCACATGCTATTTACAGGTCAAGCAAAGGTCAGAGGTTTCACCTGTCCACCTGAAATATTTTTTTAGCCTCAAGTCTCACATAGTTCACACATAGAAGCTGTCCAGTATACAACATCAGTCTTATCTGTTGGCCACTCAGCAGCTCCACTGGAACAGTTCGTTCAAGGGCAACTCAACAGTAGTAATGACACAGAGATATTTTACTGGTCGAGGAATTAAACTGGCTAAGTAAACTAAAATAAGCAAGATTTTGGGGAGAACTGTGTACAACTGTGGTTTTCTTTGAGATTGAACAGGAAAGGGGTTCTACAATAGTTCAACTTTAGTCTTTGGTTTAAAAACCCCTGTCAGTAGACTGTACTGCTTGTTGTTGGGCATCCAGAAAAATCAGCTTGATATTAAGAAAGGATAAACAGAAGAACCCGAGCAGATTCCATAGAGCTTTGTTTTCAAAGTTGTGGTGAAATGACATATTTTCAAGCTAGACCTCTCAGACTGGTATTCCGGGAAAGGCTCTCAGATGGGGAACACAGAGACACTGTGAGTGTGTGTGAGTGTGTTTGTCTGTCTTTGCAACTTTATAGGGCTATGTGTGCTTTTCAGTGTATGTGTATGTGTAGGTGTAAAAGTGTCTGCTAGAGCCTGTTACATGCTTACATTTACTGTGAATATGGGTGCATGTGTGTGTGCGTGCAAATATGTGTGAATAGATGAGGCATGAGCTGTGAGTCACGGAGGGTCGGCTTGTTCTGTCGGCTGGAAAGTCAGACAGGAGGCTGGATAAAATAGTAACCAGAGGCTTAATGTGGTGAAAGATGGCTTACAAAACAAAAACACAGAATATATTTCCTAATTCACCTGGTTATCTGAAATCCATATATGAACAGTACACAGACAACAGCAGATCAGAACAAGTTTGTACATGGTAGATTTACAAAGAAAAGATTGAAACCATGGAATGTTATGTTCTGGAGAAACATACTACTGGAAGGTTAGAAAACTTGTTTTTGCCTTTATTCAGCCATGTCTGTAAAACCATAAACCCTTGACAAATAGCTTGTTTTCAGAGGTCTTGAGTTTCTCACGCTAAAAAGTGCTGGACTCTGAAACAAAAAAGGGAGAAAGGATATGATATGGCGGTCTATGTAGCTGTGGCCTTTCTGTGGTCATCCTGCATGGTCATTACACCTACTGTCCATTTGTCATCTGAGGTTAGCCAAGATATAGTCCTTTCTTCACTTACATCATGAATAGGGGAAGCTCTATCTGCCCGTGGTTAGGGGCAAAATTGGAAGGTCTTACACAACCATACCATATATATACATATATCTACACATTTCCCAATAAGGTGTCATTGCACTTGCCATTTTCTATACCAGAGTGGGAAATGTTGATTCATTTGTCATGGCTTTTGTCACACTAGCCCACTTGTAGCCAAATGTGTAGGTATTTTACTCAATCTTTTAAAAAAAGGGAGAGAAAATGTATGTACCAGGCAAATATTATCTATAAATAGCGTCCCATTTCTCACCCTTTTACCAGTCTTTTGCATTCGTCTTTATGTGTTTTCTACTTCTCAAAACAAAACCTCTTCTGCATTTTTCTGTTCAGGTCAGGTGTCTGGGAACCACAACACCACCTTCATCTCCAGTGGTCAGGTGATGAACTTCAGCGGTGATGTCATCGTCGTCTATGTCAGCCAAACGTCTCTTGGCAGCGACGGGGCGGGGCAGGACGATGCCTTTGGGAGCCCTGTCCAGGAAGAGGCCAATGAGACGGCCCCATTTTTCCAGAGCTGCCTGAGGTCACAAGGGGACTCCATTTCCTACAGCACCTTGCAAGACGAGACACTGCCAGTTCAGGAAGCAATGGAGGAGCGGCCAATGGCAAAGTGAAAAATGACCAGTTGCTCTTTATTTGTCATTACAATGATCATCTCCATAACCATCAGTTATATGTTGCAAAAATGACCTCTGATTATTTCTGTTGGTTACTTCACCTTATATATATCTTAGCTACCAATTAAATTACAAAATTAACTGAAAAAACGCCATTTGTCTACCATACCAGCTTTTCATACAAGAACAAGGAAAGGTCAGGTGATTGAGAGAGCAACGTTTAGGGATGCGCTATCAATCTGCCTATATAATTTGTTTGGCATGTAATATTCTATAATTTGTCCCATTTCACACATGTGAATCTGAATCTTGCCTCAGGCATCTCTAAATTGCCTTTTTTTCATTTTCCAGTGGAAAGCTGTAGCCTTTTTCAAATGGAAACTCCCTCCATTCCAGACAACGGTGGGGAATTTTGTTGGGAATTGGAGTTCAGACTGGAAGAACGTCATAATTTTTATTGTTGTATGGAAATTGCAGCTGGGTCTTGATACAAAGAGGTTACTACATTTTTCATTTCCTACCTTCCATCACTGAATGGCCCAGGTTAAAGTCTGCAGACTCCTAGTTTTTAACCGTTCTAAATTTGACATTTGGATGATTTGAAGAGTTTCCTTACATAACAAAATATCCACCATGTGGAAATAATTGTGTTTGCTCTGAGAAAATCATGCCATGAAAGTAACTTTTTTTGCTATAGAATTCAATCTATTAGCTACATTAAGATCTGGCAGGGTAGAATCAAAGTTTGTAAAAAAAAAAAAAAATAGTGATGAATTTAAAGCATTTCACTAAGTAAATTTTCCTTTGCTCTGGTTTGTAGGGTTTAACAAAAGCTATTTTACAGTAAAGAGACACATCCAGTTTTGGCACGATGCTTGTTTATCCTGTATGTAGACTTTTTCATTCTCTTCTCATTGCACCACGGGGGCAGTTTGTGTCTAAGAATAAAATGCTATGCATTTGATAAGCTATTTTTATTACTGGTTTGTTTTGTTTCATTATGTTTTAATGTGCAAACCTTAATGAAGAAAAGTAAAATGTCTGTACTTAGTTTTAATTAATTTTTACAAAAGTAGATTGTTTTTGTATTGTTTCAGGAGATGCATATGTGATCAATCTTTGTATATATTTCAAAAGAAGCTTGATGTATTTGTGAAACAAGAATGAATATTCTCTTTGTGCTTCCTCTCTGATTTGAGGCATGAATGTGTTAAGTGGAGCCATTAACAGCAGGCAAAATGCACACTACAGTAATTATAAGGGACTGTTCAATTACAACCTCACCATATCTATGCAGCCTTACAATAATTATGTACATATCAATCATAGCAATTGCAATGAATGACTGAAAGAATATTTTGATGGGAATTAAATATGTTTTGCATCTAATCCTTTCAGGGATGGCTGCTATCCTGCATTCTGTGATTTCTCTCTGTCAACTTTCCTATTCTGGGATCGACAAATTACAATGAACAAGTCATTTATCTCTTCAAGATGATATATAATCTTTGTGAAGCAATGCTAATTACACATGTGGCAAGGCCTCTCTGTCTTTGTCCCTGTGTTGACAGACAGACAGACAGACAGACAGACAGGCAGCCTTTCATCAGGCCTGGGGATGGAGAGCAGCTGTGAGGAGAAGCTAATCTAGCAGTCAGACCAGCTAGCGTCACAGAGAGACCACATGAGAGGAGCTGGCAGCACTCATTTAGGCCTGGTTTGGGTCAGCAGGAGTATGTTTACATATGTGTGTGTGTGTAAGTGTGCATCTTGCCTCGGCTTATTTTATGGTTGTTTGTGAAAACAGGAAGTTATGACTAGCTTTCACATGGTTTACATGAGACCTGGCTGGCCGGCCAACACAGAACCTGACTGTAGATTTAAATGATTTCAGCTTTTTTTCAGCCTTCCATGTGTGAGAAAAAACAGTCTCTCATTTGTCTAAGGATATTTAGGAAGATGCTACAGTCCACCCCCTAGTGGTAACTGTATGTTAGGATGACAAAAAGACAAGAAATCTCAAGTAAATATGAACATTTTGACTTT
Organism: Siniperca chuatsi; assembly: GCF_020085105.1. Lineage (NCBI taxonomy): Eukaryota > Metazoa > Chordata > Actinopteri > Centrarchiformes > Sinipercidae > Siniperca > Siniperca chuatsi. The sequence goes on from NC_058060.1 coordinate 12,347,218, forward strand.
AAAAAATAGGGCAAGGCATGGGTCTGTTGTCACATTTTTTATAAGCAGGTCCTACATTGACTAGATACAGTCTGTGGTCTCAATAAAACATACGACCCATTTACCACCACACACAATTTTTAAATGATAGTAAAATAAAAGGAATAGGGGAGGGGAGACCCACTCTTGAGTAATGTTCCGAGTTCAGTGTTCACACTCCAGCCCTTTCAAGGATCAAATAAACATCATTTTCACCCCGATCAGCAGTTAGGATAACTCACATACAGCTAGGTGATAGCTGAGACCTTCCCGTGGAAAGCACCAGACAATCCACAGTGGTGAAATGCTGAAATTACAGCCGGCTCACCTGCGGATCCAGGTTTTCAATTTCACCTGCCAGTGACTCTTCTGCACAGACACTTCTATAAGATTAGTTAGTTTTCCCCAATGGTCATTTTTCATTCAGCAGATGCAGTTTCTAGTTACTTCACAGATAATGATTTTGCACGCAGGACATATGAGGTGCTTACAAATATGATGAATTGCTTCAAAGCGTTAAATGAAACTACCAAAAAGTATTTAAAGTAATTTCACTTAGCAACACCTGGGCAATTATTTATTGTTACAATGCTGCTTACAAGTTAATGTAACTATATGAGAAAGATTTTTAATTCTTTCTAATTCTTTTTTTTAAATGTGTAATGGAGTATTTTTCTTTTCCAAGGCCATTATTAAGCTGAAACTAAATACACAAATAGTTCTCTGTTACTTAGGCTCATTGAAAAATAGCAGTACTTGTCATGTGGTTGCTCACCAGAAACGCTATTTGAAATTCTGGCTAACTGATAAGTTATAATAACACACTTTCAACAGAAGGGGATTTGTATCTAATTATGACGTCCCACTGCACTCAATCATTTTAAGGGCAAATACATATTTCTCTCTCTCTCTCGCTCGCTCTCATTTCTCTGTCATCTTCCCTTTCACATCTCTGGACCTGAGTCTTGAGATAACATCAATGAAATAAGGAGCCTGTCGTGGCAACAAGCCACTCAAATTTTAGGAGGGATACTGCAATTTTGTGTCACCAACTACAGAAATGCAAGCAATCAGGTAAGAAACTTCTCATGTAGGATATCACCAGAAAAAAGAGAAGAATTTGTCTCTTTTAAGAAATGTTTTTTTTTTCCGTAATGCATTAATTTCAGTACTAAATACAAGCTGTAAGCCAAATAGAATTCACACAAAAAAAATCTACATTTATTTACCCCGTTTTTTTGTATAAGATGGAGGTTGTTGCTTCAGGTCTGTTCAGACAGACACTGCAAAGTCAAGTAAAGTTGCCAAGTCAGTTCAAAGCCAGTAACTTTTAACTTTATTTTATACGATGACTATGGTTTCTGTCATTCACTGTTTTGCCTTAGGTGGTAAACCTCACCCACCTTGTAATTTAGTTACAGGAAGTTTAAACAAACATGTCACAAAAACAATCATTTATTCCATTCACAGTTCTTTTTATTGTGTGTCAAGATCCCCCTTAATACTTCTGTAATCATGTATACCTTCATACCTCACTCCTCAGGTCTCTGTTTATCCCCAAGTGGTCTTCAGATGTGCGTCTAGATGGGAAGACAGCTATAGTAACTGGGGCCAACGTTGGAATAGGCAAAGAGACAGCTAAAGACCTGGCCGGCAGAGGCAAGCAAACAGAGCTGCACATTTAAAGGCAGTCAAATGAGTGCTATGATGACTTATAGGCTCTTTCTATCATTCTTTCTTACTGTGTGACTCAGAGCGCCTGTGTGGAAAATGTTTAACAAGCTCATGCAAGAATAACAAACATAATGAGGTGGTTCAAGTATTAAACTGCTGAATAAAATAAATAATGCTCATAAGCATATGAACCAATGTGGGTTTCATAAAATACAGCTAAAAACACGTGACCAGAGCAGAGAACTGGAATTACAACTAATATCTGCTGCCATACTCTGTATATTGACGTGTAAACACAGAGACAATATGTTTAAAAGTCAGCTCAACACCACCTTACCTTGTTCAAATTTCAACATGAACGTACATGCAAACACACAATCAGCATTAAGCGGTATTAATCTCCGTAGGTGCACGGGTGATTTTGGCATGCCGAGACATGGCAAAAGGAGAGCAAGCTGCTCGTGACATCATGAGGGAGGTGAACGGAGCCAAGGTAGTCGCCAGGCAACTGGATCTGGCTGACACCAAATCGATCTGCCAGTTTGCTGAGAATATCTACAACAGTGGGTGGCACACACACACGTAGACTCCTGAATACAGTATATTTTTCATAAAGACTGTAATGCAGGTAACATATTTTGTTTTCCAGCTGAGAAGGCTCTTCACTGCCTGATCAACAATGCAGGTGTGGCTATGTGCCCTTACAGCATTACAGTGGATGGATACGAGATGCAGTTTGGAGTCAATCACTTGGGTACGAGATTAAAATATTGAGGAAATACACCAGTTTTGGGAGATCATTTTGGTGTCTCTGTTCTCATCACTCAATGGATGACCAGTGAGACAATCTCTAAAGCCTTTGTGTATTTCTTTTAAACTTGCTTTCTCTCTACTTCCACCTCCACTTTCTCCCTCATCAGGTCATTTCTTCCTGACCTTTCTGTTACTGGATTTGCTGAAGCACTCTGCCCCATCTCGGGTCATCAACTTGTCATCGGCAGCTCATGCCATGGGCAAGATCCAGTTTGATGACCTGAGCGGTGAGAAAGACTACCACCCTGTCAGGGCCTACGCACAGAGCAAGCTGGCTAACGTCCTGTTTACCAGAGAGCTGGCCAAAAGGACTGAGGGTAGGTGTGTGTTTGTGACAGATTATGCACTATGTACTGTATGTTTGTCTTTATGTCTCTTTCTGTGCCTCTTTGTCTCTTTCCCTATGCATAAAAAATCAATCTGCATCTCTTGCCAGTGTGAGAGTCTCATGCCTCAACCACAACTGCTCTGGGCAAGAAACAGAGCAAGGAGAAACATGTTCGTAGAAAACACAGTCATCTTAAAGAATTAATCATTGCTCCACCGATCACACCTTGTTTGCCATTCTCACTATTAATCTAATAACTTTTATAGAGATAATTAAGAGTAAAGAATGGCTTTTCGTATTAAGGTATTATCATGTTGTACCAAACTATGCATGGAACGTATGCATAATAAAATTGTTGCCATGGATTCTGATGCAGAATGTAACCAGTGTTTGACTAGTGTTAGGTTGCTGTCAAGGGTTTTCTTCTTATCCGGTTGAACAAAACGATATTATGAGATAGAAAACCAACCATGTTTTGAGAAGTTGGCATCCACATCAACCCATTTGAGAGAACGTTCTGTACCTACCTTTACCTACAGCTCTAGATGTGATGGCTTACTCTGTGGACCCCGGCATTGTGAGCACTGACATAACAAGGCACCTATGGCGCCCTCTTGTGGACTTAGTCAAGACCTTCAGTTTTCTGGTCAAGACCCCAGCAGAGGGAGCCAACACCACCGTCTACTGCACCGTCACTCCTGAGAGCCAGCTGCACACTGGAGGATACTACAAGTCAGTTTGAAATGCATTTGCAGTGGCAGCAATGCTCAAGATCAATCAGTTCAAATGAGCCAAACCAAATCACTTAACAAGCCACCTAAGAAGTGAAAGCAGACATCAGGCAACATCACACCATACGCATTTAAACAAGCGGATGTCATTGTTTCTCTGTTAGTGCAGAATGTCGAGAGAAATTGTAGTTGTCATCAACCACATCTCCTACTGGCTCTGGCTTTGTGGGTGTTGCAGTCTTCTTGAAAGGTGTCAGATGCAAAAATATGTCAACCAGCTACGTGACTGACAGCTACGTCTAAAAGCCATCTCAGCTACTAATAGGCCATACACTGAAGGTACAAAATGCACTCTTCTCAAGAGGTACACTGTAAAAGTAAATTGTTCATCATTGATTTGCCTCCTTAATTGTGTACCAGTCACAATAGAGGACGATTTGGTCAAGAGAAACAGGGTGTTTAAAAAGGCATTTCAAAACTTTAAGACAACTAAAATGTTGCATGTGCAGAAGAGGTAATTATTATTTCCTCTCCTTTCCTTTCCTTACAGGGACTGTGCCAGTGCAGAGAGCTCCAGGGCAGGCCAGGACGATGGCACTGCCTTAAAGCTGTGGGCTGTGAGCTGCCACCTGCTGGGCATCCGCTGGAGATAAACATAACAGACTTAAATATGCTCTCCTCCATGCTATGAAGCAAAATTCACGAGCACATACAGTGATACCCATAATACTACAAATATTATGCTGATGCTGGGTTTAGTGAATGCTGAAAATGTGATGCATGTGATGGAAAAAACATGTGTAAGTAGGCAAACAGGATGCCAAAGCAAGCCTAATCTACTTATTATAAATGAAAATAGCAGCAGCTGATAATAAATATCACTGATATTCCAAACTGCTGATTGTTCTCATGTGTTGTTTTTTTTGTTTTGTTTTTTGGTTCAGTTGCATAAGTAGCATGGCAGTATATACAGCAGGCATTTTTTAAATCTTCGCAGTTATTTCAAGAACTTCTGTTCTGAAGGAGTTATTCAGTATTTTGCAAGATTATGCTTCTTTTTTTCTTTTCTTTTTTTTTTTTTTTTTTTACAGTGTACAGCTAGTTTTGGAAATCCTGGGACTGGGATTAGGTGGTGGCAACCTGGTCCAATAAGACTTGGGGGGACCTCAAGTGGCCAGGAAGCAATGTTGCAATATTATCATGATAAAAGCATAGTGATTACATTCCAGCACAATCAACCATTATTACTACTGCTAGTAATATACCTCTTCTTCTAGTAGGTAATTAGAGCTAGTTCTTCAAGCGTTTATTAATGGGGGCTGTTTTTCTATTTGCACTTTCCTGATGTCACATACTGCAGTGGCGAAAAACCCCCACAATTATTGTGACAGAATACAAATGCTTTCGTACCACTCTGTTGAGTCAGCTCAGTCCATAACCTGAGTCTCTCCGACAGCAGGAGCCAGCAGGAGAACCGCCTTGTGAAGTTGTGAATCAATTATGCGCCAGCCCGCTCCTGATTGGCCCAGCCGTGAGAGTGCGGTGCCAAACGCAGCGGGGCGGGGAGAGATGAGAAGCACGAAATCCATTGATGAACTGTTGGGAGAGCTGAAGGAGGTAAATTCATTTCTTGCTGAAGTGGCTCACTGGTCTTGAGGTGGAAATTTGTTGCTCTTGAGGAAGAATGTCCTGCAGGTAGGAAAAAAAAAAAAACACAACCGGTGAAAAACGGCAAAGGTTAGGTGGCTGGCTCTGTTAATAACAGGGATGTTAGACGTTTTAATAGATAAGACTTGTGTAAAAATGTGTCATTTGTGTCGATTCAGTTTTTCTTTGCTTGTAAATTTTTTGTTATGTAGAGTGATTGAAAAACAGCTTAACAGTTTTTTGCTCCTGTGACAGTGAGTTCCTGCAGGAATATAGCCAGGTATTTTCCCATCATAATCAGGGAATATAAATACAGTTCACCTATTATATACACAGGATATAGCCAAAACTGACGTGTGCTTAAATGTAACAAAAAATGTTTTTGTTAGAGTCACTGTGATCATCAATTTATGGATCACTTTTGTGGAAAATTCTACAAAGGATCACGTTTCTGACTGAATGTGTATAAATAGACAAAGAGGATTACTGACAGCAACAGCAGTGTTGATTGGAAAGTATCCCTTTACTTATTATGAGGGGAAATACTATTTCTAATCAACATGTGTTTTCTGTGATTCATGGGTTTTTCCTTTATTGGTGCTTTACCTGTTGTGTGTGTTGTTCAGGAGTGTGTGCTGTAACCGCTGGTCATCTGAGGAGAGGTTAGATGGGAAAACAGTCATCATCACCGGAGCCAACACTGGTATTGGCAAAGAAACGGCCAGGGACCTGGCAAGGAGAGGTACTGCGCCGGCTTGTCTGTCCAGCTACCTCCACCAGTTTATTTCTGGCTCAGTTACATTCTATTGTTCATTTTCACTTACTTTCACACTATGATTTACACATTCCACTCTTTTCTCTGGAGTTAAGCACTTCTAATGCTTGGGTGGTTTAAAGCTAGAAAGCTTGATCTTCGAGTGTGGCCTCTGTCCTCAGACCTCCACCATAGAATTAGGTTTAATCCTACTTGTTTACTTTTTCAATGTATATAATTTGGTGGGAACATCAGGCTGTAAAGAATTTTATAACCTCTTACATATTCTGGAAAAGAGATTTGAGACTGTTAGCCAAAATGAACATCTTGCTTAACACTTCAAATGAAATCCAAGTGAAAGACAAATGGAAGACAGATGAGGCATCGAGGGGACAGAGGGAGCATTGTGAGGGTCTGCTCCCCTCCCGAGCCAGACAGGCAACAAAGAGAGATGGGAGGGTGCACCCAGCAGTGCACACACACACACACATATAGACAAGCAGAGGGAATGATATGAAAACTGGTTCTGCATACATGATTCAGTTTGTTCATTCGTCTGCACTTTAAAGGCTCAGCATGGCATCTACCTCCACTTTTTTGAAAATGTTGCTTTTATTTTGTAAATGAAAGGGCAACCAGGAATCTTATTTTTGTCCAGTAATGTATGTACGATAGAATAAATATAAATACAAACAACAACTTGAAAAGTAAAAAAAAGGGACTGGACAAGAAGAATCATCACTGCCAGAGGAAAATAATAATACTCTGGTCCTTGCTTCTGGAGAATTCACTGTATCACCTTTCAGTAAATGGGATTATGTAATAACACGATGACAACATGATTAGATTAGCAAGGATTCATAACAGAAGGTGGTTCCTCTGGGGGACTGTATCAGGAAAACCAAAGTGAATCTCAGCCTTTTTAATCGTTTATTTGTTGGGTTATAACATTCATTTTTAGGTGCATTTACCATGTTGACAAAGTGAAATGTCAAACGACAAAAGCTAATGTTTGAAAAATGAAACGAGACAGTGCTGTCATAATTACATATTTTTGCGTCTGAAAATACAGAATATGATCAGGCTTGACTTAAGACATTATTTGCATTTTGCCCAGATTCACATACTGACATTATTTATGCATGCGTAAATTACTGTGTAATCATCTGCTGGATAATCTTTAACTTGACTCAGTATAACCTTACATTCTCACTGTTTGTTTACTACTTTATTTAATTGAGTGAACTTGGCTACCAGGGAAATGTGGGAACAATTGGGTTTTCTCACACGGGAACAGCAGGGGAGAAACAAAGACACTGCGATGGGATGCAACTGATTAATGGCTCTCCTCTTCCATAATTGCTGGGCACAGCAGCTATTTTGTATATGTGTGTGTATGTGTGTGTGTGTGTGTTTGGTGGTGGGGGGAGTTGTCTATCTGTTTGTTTGTGCGGGCATGCATGCATGTGTGTGTGTGTGTGTGTGTGTGTGTGTGTGAGAGAGAGAGAGCGAGAGTGTGTGTGTATGTGTCCTCAAAGCCCCTCGCTGGGCTCATTAAGGAGAATGCATCGTAATTTGCGTCAGAGGCGAATGAGAATGACACAGTTGAGAGGGTCTTGTGTTCATGTGAGCGGAGCAGTTGGCTAAATGAGATGCTGAATGAGAGTTTAGAGAACATTAGAGGAGGATCCAAAGCACACAGAGATTTAGGTACTTCCTCCTTAATTGATGTAGGGAGCTTTGCAAATGAGCAAAGCTTTTTGTGGTTTTGAGTTTGGAAACTTTGAAGGATTTAAACCTCCTGTGTGTAGAATATTTGCCTCAATAAATAACTGTCAAGTTTATATTCAGCATAATGGCTGTAAAAATGGCTGTTTATTGTCTTCTCATGAACGTGTGTAAGATTTACAGCACAAATATAAAGCCTCAAACAAAACAAGAAGAGAGTTCATAGTGAAATGCTCTATATGCCCATCCATCCATCATTGCTTTTTCTTTACTTGCATATTCTTACTCAGGGACATGAGGGGGCTGGAGCCTCTCCTAGCTAGCACACAAACAAACTTGTACCTAGAGGCAATTTAAAGTTTCAAGTTCGTCTGAGCTGTATGTCTTTAGACCGCAGGAGAAAAGTAGTGTGGAATGGAGCATGAAATTATCGTAACTCGTGACCTTTGGCCCTCATTTTTCAGGTGCACGCATCATCATGGCGTGCAGAGACCTGGAGAGGGCAGAGGAGGCGCGGACAGAGATTTTGGAAGACACAGGAAATGAGAATGTGGTCATCAGGAAACTGGATCTATCCGACACCAAGTCCATCAGAGCGTTTGCTGAGCTCATCAACAAAGGTAGGTAACTAGCCATTAATATCTTCGCTTCCTGAGGCAGTGATGGGTTTCCTAAATGGGGCAGCTGTGGTTCTAGAGTGGGTGGGCATTAATCGCACGGTTGGTGGGTCGATCCCTGGCTCCTCCTGTCCAAGTGTCTGATTGTTCTCATCAGTGTCTTCTCCTGATTGTTGGGCCACTGCCTTGCAAAGTAGTTCTGCCACCACTGATGTGTGTGTGCTTGGGCTAATGAGAGGCAAACAGTAAAAGCGCTATATAAATGCAGTCCATTTACCAAACATCAGCTGCATTTATGCCATTTATTTAACATATGATAGTTCTGTCACTAACATTATCTTTTTTGTGTTTGTGTGGGACATTCCTTTCAGAGGAGAAAGGAGTGAATATCTTGATAAACAATGCAGGCATCATGATGTGTCCCTACTCCAAGACTGCAGACGGGTTTGAAATGCAGTTAGGGGTCAATCATTTGGGTAAGTCCTATTGGAAGTCTCTACCTGGATTTGAAATTTCATGTACATTTTTCGAGAATCTGTCAAGCAGGCATAAAATGCAGTGAAGTGGTTCAGTTTATCAGCGAGATGAATAAAAGAGGGGCTTCTTGTTAATTTTTCTACTGCTCAGTGTGGGTAATTGATGTAACATAAACAGTTGGCAGTCATATCTTAGTGAGTGGTTTAATATTACGATTACATAGCAATTGGGGGAGTTTTCCTACTAAAGAAGGTAAAAATATTTTTATCCATATTAGGTGGTATTAACAAGCTGAACAACACATGTAAAACCAAGCTAACCAACAGCTTCAGCTAGGAAAATGAGTCACTGTTTTCTTCAAGCTGTCACTCTGTTTTGGACCACAGCCTTCTACCAAATGATATTTTCCTCTGTGGTATTTTTGTCACAGGCTGACAGAGAGGAGAACACTCCGTGCTCGAACATGGTCTCCCACACACACACACACACGTGCGCACACATATGCAGAAACACACGTGCACACACACATACATAAATGGGGGGGGGCTTATCTTATCAACAACATAATAAGAGCTACTGTATGTTGACTATGAAAAACAACCACTTGTGACTCCAACATCACATGAAATCAGAAACACACCACCAACTAAAGATGCAGAAATTGAAATAAAGAGAGACTTCCAAAGAGAGACAAAGACCACCAGAGAGGAAGAAACAGAAGGAGACAGAGAGAGAAATTAGACAACTTTAACCCTTCATATCATGATTTCAATGACATCAACAGTGCTATGAAAATGAAAATCCCCTCAGTTTTAGTGATAAAGAATATTGCAGCAATTTAAAAGATGTGTGTAAAGGGCACTTTATAGGAGCGCTCCATTCAGCACAACAAAACCACAACACAAGCCAAAAGACCAGCAATGCAAAGACAGTACTATTTTTATACATAAGAAACACAACAACAGTATAAGGAGTCTAGATAGCATCTGTTTGGCACTGTCAGTGGTGAAGTCTCAGAGTGGTACAGTTCTCTTCCCTCTACAGCAGCTCCAACTTTCACAAGGCTCTCGCTGATGAAAAGTAAGTTATATAGGGTTTTATGAGTTGCTTGTTCTTTGTGTTTTTGGTATGAGCGTATGACCCTCAAATTTGAGTGGACAAAATGACAACATGAGTATGCATTTGGCTTTGAAAGTATCACCTACCAAAAGACAATTCCCTTGTCCTTTTCCTCTTTGCAACCCTCCATTAGATGTACCAAAGTGTTTTTTCTCAGGGGGCTCCTTGTCTTCATGGCATGGTGTGCGTGGTGAAAATATTCTAGGAGTAAAAATCCATCACAGTGTGTTGTAGTGACTTCTTTCTATTTGGTGTGTGGTTTGTTTGGGTAGCATGAGACAATAGCCTGAAAGTGTGTGTCTTATGACTTTTCTCAGGTCACTTCCTGTTAACTTACCTGCTGCTGGACCTCATCAAGCGTTCAGCTCCTGCCCGTATTGTCGTCGTGGCATCAGTGGCCCACACCTGGACCGGGCTTCGACTGGATGACATCAACAGTGAGAGGAGTTACGATACCATGAAGGCCTATGGACAGAGCAAGCTGGCTAACGTCCTCTTCGCGCGCTCACTTGCCAAACGGTTACAAGGTGAGGTGAGACGGTCACGTTTTCAAGGAGTGCATGCATAAGCACACGTCGCAAAGGATGGAGGAAATAATAAAATGACTTAATTACAGATTTGGTTTTAAATTTGATTCACAAATTTGTATTGTAGCTATGACATAGGCATAGACATTGTCAAGTCCTCCTCTTGTTCAATTTCCCAAAGTACACACGGACAACTCAAATTTTCAACTTAATCACTGTTAATTTTCTTTTTGGCTTTGTCAGTTGATCAGTAAATTAGGTTGTAAACCTTTAAAGACAGAGAAACAAAAGTTACCATTTTAACTAAACATTTTCAAATGTTTTAGTAAAGTTTTAACATTTAACATAATCTTAACATTTTTAACTTGTACTATCCTTTTGTATCTTATGCATTTACATTTTTTCAAACTCAAAATAAAATTTAGCACAAACTCATTTAAACACAAAATCAATGAAGTCAATGCTGCAGTGTGTTTCTCCAATCTACACAGCAGTTAAACATACTTGTCCAATTAAACAGCATTTCAAACATCATAAAATTAAATAAACCATTTCACCGACCATTGGCGTCTTGGGATTGAACCATAGAGTGAACTTGGAGTGTCTTCTCTCTGAAGTTTCTTTGTTTAAATGAATGATAACCTCCATGTTTTTACAGGTGCTTTCAATCAGTGACAATGACTGATCTGGTCATAAGCAGCCAGTTTGCTGCTGCTGGTGCACTCTGGGAAGTGTAGTTCTTTTAGACCTACTCCTGAGATTTAGCTCAACAGACATGGTTATGTTAACATGTGAGCATGCACACCTGTAGAAGGGTTTTTCTGAGAGACTAAGGAAGATTTTGATGTCTGAGCTTGAAGGCTTAATGGTTAACTTCTAAGAGAGAGAGGAAGAGCCTATGCAGTTCTTGCTTAGAAAGGTGAATCAGAAAAGCAGCATTGTATTCATTTGTATTCAGCAAGTCCATACTTACCATTACTTGCACACTGGATAGCTTGCATAAGTGTTTATCCTTATTTAATTGTCTTTTCTCACTCGGAGGATTTCAGATTTTCACTGGAAATGAGCCATTTTGTTGTCTCAATCAGTTGTTCTTTTGGTTCTGTTGCTTAATGGCCAAGAACTGAAAGAAATTACTTCAATATGACACAGCCCTACAGTGTAATGGTTGACTCCCTAGACCCCTCCCTAGTATAGCTATCAAAACTCAGTCCATTTGGATTTTAACTCAGAAAGAAACAGAAGATAAGACATTAAAGGGAAGAACGAAATGAAAATACTATGGATACTATGGCTATTCATTGAAAAAGAAGCATATTATGCACAGGAATATGTGTCAATTGTATGCAAACTCATAGCAGAGTATGTGAATGTTACTAACATGGTCATACTTGTTTGCATATGTTAATATGAATATACAGTATGCGTGTAGGTGACTGTTTAGGTGCCTGTATACGTGTTGCAGGTACAGGGGTGAATGTGTTCTCTCTGCACCCGGGGGTGGTGCAGTCTGACCTGTGGAGGCACCAGCACCAGTGTATCCAGGTGGCAGTGAAGATCTTCAGGATTTTCACCAAGACAACAGTGGAGGGAGCACAGACCACCATCTACTGTGCTGTGGAGCCACATCTGGACGGCCAGAGTGGAGGGTACTTCAGGTACACACAGTATTTCAGCCAACCTACAATTGGTTATACAAGAGCTTTCAGATTGCTGGCTTCATGCTGCTCAGTATTATTACCTGCTGACTAACAAAGGGTATACTGTATGTAACTGAGAGCTAACAATTTTTGTTCAATGCACCACACAGTGTGTAATGGCCATTCTCTGTCCCTGTGTATGCTCAGTGACTGCGCTCCTGCTAGGTGCTCAAGGGCTGCTTCTGATGATGACTTGGCCCAAAAACTGTGGGAGATCAGCTGCAACATGCTTGGCATTACCTGGCAGTGAATAGCGGCAAATTAACTGTGCAGTGAATGATATATTTTTTATCAAGGCATTAATGTTACTGTTGTGAAAAAAATGTATTTTATGAAGTACAGTACAGTCCAAAGGTCATTGGATCACTACCAAGAGCTCCTTTTATTAAATAAAATATCACAAATGAATCCAACGTTTTAGTCAAATTGTATTTATCAAACACGACTGCATGATGTTTTACCCATATGTCAAACTGTTTGTTAGCATTCACTGACAAATTAATTTCAATACTTTTTGTAAAATTTTAAATACTTTGAAGAAATACTCTTGAACTTTGTTTTTACTGTACTTTTACGCACTGATGTGGGCATTCTTTGCTTAGTCAGTGCTGATGCTGTTCTGTCTTATTAGCTTGTAAAGGCGTTAGCCAGCATTGGGCTTGCTTTGGATGAAAATGACCTGGTTTGTGAAAGTCTGTCTTACATGTCCCCTTACAAACTCTCAGTTTGTAAGTTCCAGTGTGGCAGTGGGATAGTTTTTGGCACTGATGAGAACAATTTTCTAAACAGCTTCCAAAAGCCCCTTTTTCAAAGTAACTTTTTAATGAAATACTGTACATCAGGGCACACATGCAGTATTGTGGTTGACAGTCAAAACACTTACAGTATATGACAGTTAATATGAAGTGGGTCCTGTTCTGCTTTTGTAGTATCAGAATGGACATTTATTGATCAGTAAAACATGAGCCATTGGTCTAAAATGATTATTATTTTTTTTTCATTGAACAGCCTTGTATCATGCAATCTGCAGTTTCAGATGCCTTCCTGTTAGCTGAGGAAGGAAACATGTAAGATGATCTGTTATGTGGCTGTACTGAGGTAATACGGTTACCTCAATACATTGTGACCATAATATATTCACATTATGATTGTAATCATAATATGGTTGCAATGTGTCAGCATGTTGAGGCTTTTGCAAAGCCTCTGAAATTGGGAATATGTTAATGTGCCAATATGTACATAATGTAAAAATTAAACATGTTAGACTGGCAAACATATTACAAAGTTGTGTATTTACTCAATGTTAATGTATTCCAAGCTGTTGGATTGACCTTTTCAGATTCAGTAACATGTAACACTGGGATGAATTTGAGAGTTAAAAGAGATTAGGTAAATTTTGTGTTTTCACAATAAAACAATTGAGGGTCTTAAAGTCTTAGTCAGTGCCACCCCAACAGATGACTGCATTTCAATGTGACTTACCGCATGGTCGGTTCATTAAAGTGACAAATGTAAAAAGTAATGTTGGAATCCTGCTGCCTATAGCATAGCACTGTTTAGTATTATTCACTTTTTTGCTCATTGATTGAGGTCCTAATAGTGGCTGGAAAACAGTGTAGAGAATGTAGTGGACAGCAGCACATGTACTTGTTTTTTGCTGGACAAGAGTATTACTGTAAGTGTGGCACTTGTCACACCATATAATCAGTATAATGGAGAACAAAGATCAAGAGAAAATGCCAGAATTCTATTTAGAAACTGTATCTTAATCTAAATCACATGAGGGAGTATTTAAGACTAAAGGAATGTGGCATGAGCAAGAGGAGTGGCTATGAGGAGTCTAGGACCAATGCTCCCTCAAAACAATGTGTGTATTATGATTTAGATGTATAATCACACTCACCAAAAAACAATATCCCTTCAGTCATGTACTCTATTTTGAAAAACAGTTGTTACTTTATTTTAAGAAACTGACGGTAAAATATCCCTACACTGAATAACATAGTTTGTTATTAAGACAGAGAGTGAGTCTGGAAAAAAATTGATATCCAGTGTATCAGTACCAATCCCACAGCTGCCCTGCTGTGACACAAACATACAGTAGTGGCATGTATTCATATGTAAGAATAAGAAAGAGGAAACATAGTATCATATGATTCAATTATTGCAATTATAAAGATAACACAGCCAAAGGCAGAGAAAGTAGGATAGTGCAGGTAGGAGTTTACATTCAGTAGAAATACAATAATATGTGAGAAAAAAAAGGAGATAAAATTGTATATTTAAGTAATTACAGTCAGTAATGTTGTATCTATAAGTCAGGTTCCGTGTGCTCTCCTATTTTGCAGCCTAACTAAAAAAGAGTTGGAACAAAGCCGGATATAATTAATTTATTTTATTGTTTATTTTATTGCTTTTGTGTACATTATGTGTTTTATTTATTGTGGTATTTTATTTCTCTTGTTGTGAAGCACTTTGTACTGTTTTGATAAGAGCTCTATAAATAAAGTTTTATTATTATTATTATTATTATTATTAAGAAAGTAAGTAAAATGGGGTTAAACCATGCAACTGTTTCTGTGATCAAAACTGGCAGCATGTTTCTGTTACAAAAACCTCCTGGCCAGTAGGTGACAGTGTGGACAATAATTCAAGCTCATATAAAAAAAGAGAAAGAATATCATACGCATGCGCGTCTAAAGTCTACGTCAGCTCTTTCCTACTAACAAGCTGCCTAGAAGCTACGTGGCCCTCACTCCTCTGACGGTCTTCAAATCTAACACGACCTCATAAACAGGTAAGATAAGTAGTATTCTATTAAACATTATTGTATGCTTACATAAATCTAACTGGAATTTTGACTTTTATTTGTTTTATATATTAATTGGCCTGATAGCTTTTCTTACGATGACGTTAACGTTAGCTAACATAGAAATGATGGGTTAACTAACATAACTACTTTCAAAATATGTTTTTTTCAATTATAAGGACACATATCTTTCAACACACTGGTTACTATTTGATGGGAAAAAAAAGACCTGTGGTATATTAACGATTATAACGTTGTGGGCGTCATTAAAGGCTGAGGCTGCTGAAGTCAACGTCAGCACTGAAAGCAGCCGAGGCTTTAACAGTGATATTGTTTTTTATTCCGTCCGCAGCTTAAACACCATGGATCAGGTAATGCAGTTTGTTGAGCCCAGCCGGCAGTTCGTCAAAGACTCCATAAGGCTCGTAAAGAGATGCACAAAACCCGACAGAAAAGGTAGGTTCATACTTTTCCATTTGGCCCAGTCTTTGTTGTGCTGGTAGCAGCGTCGAGTCTGAGCTGCTTGGCTTACTTTAACACATCTGGCATCATGAGTAATTTTATTTAAAGGTTGTGTTTTGATATTGATTGTTTTTGCCCTCCTTCAGAATTCCAGAAGATTGCCATGGCCACAGCGATTGGGTTTGCCATCATGGGTTTCATTGGTTTCTTCGTCAAACTCATTCACATCCCCATCAACAACATCATTGTGTAAGTAGTAGTAACAGAGACACTATTTACATGGTAAATTGTATCATATAATTGGTGCCTGATTGTTATTTAAACATTTATTATTATTATTATTATTATTATTATTATTGTTAGTTATTATTATTATTAATAGTTTTTGTTTTGTTTTCTACAGTTAATTGGTTAAGAAAATGCTTCAAGTATTGTTAAAGACAAATTATTTATGAGGAACAGTGAAGAGGTGGCCCAATAGAAGGGGGGGTTGTCTTGATTAGATATTGTTTGTGTCCCTGCTCTGTCCAGGAAAGCACTATCTAAGCATTTTATCCCTGTGTCTCGCTGATATCAGTGATGAGAGAGGAGGGGTTTACACCAAAACGGTGATCCAAAAAGTGGCAGCATTTATTGAACCTTGAATTTTGTGTATTGTTAAACCACTAGAACTAATGCTTTACAGACAACACTCCAGTAAATCTGAGTTGTCACCCAACATTAGATGATGTCAACAAGAGTCTCTTATTGACCAATTACTAGCCTAAATTACCAGAAAGCAAAGCAATTTCATAGACCAACTTCTATAAATAATTTTGAACAAATATATATAATTAACATTAGCACGAAATATTGCTTTAAAAAATATCTGATTAGGATTATCTTTTGCATAAGACAGACTGTTTATTTTATTACATAAATGATAGAACAGCATAACAAGTTATTTACATTTACCACATTAAAATAAGCATTAATACGATGTTGCATACTTAAGTTTATTGTTACACAAAAGATGAGGGGAAAAAAAGTAGTCACACTGGTAACATTATTATTTATTATTTATTATTTTTGTGCACAGTAGGATATAACATTCAAATACCATCCATTTAGGTTGCCATAGTAGTCAGAATATACAGCATCCCATCTGTTTTTGGAAGAAACTCTTTGCAAGTGGTACTGATATACACAATCATTGTATTTTGGGCAGTGGCTTTCTTAAGCAGTGATTAATTGGATTGCTTGGTCATTAAAACTGATTTACAGAAAAATATTTCTGTTTATGTACCAAATTTCTCCAATCACTAACACTGCCTTTCTTGTTTTTCCTCTAGTGGCGGTTAAATCCTGGTCAAGCAAAAACGCAAACTTGAATACCCGGGGACAGGAGATGGTGGTGCAAAGTGTTATTCGGCTGGTGTGATTGGGGGACAGAAGGGATGGCATTTTTACATTCTGTGCACATTTATATTTCGCTGTGTAAATAAAACAAATGGAAACCCATAGACTGATTTGTCCTGTTTATTCAAATAGCCATGCTGTCACTTCAGAATGTAAACAGTTTTTCTGACTTTCAAAAGTAGAGTATTAAACTCTAATCAAAAGGCACAAATACTTTGAAGCTGGGTGTACAGTAATTTCCATAGTACTTAACAGAAATTGTTACTATTTGAGCCACAAGAGGACAGTGGAACAGGAGCACTGATGTCGAAGGCACATACTGTAGGCTGATACAAAGCAGATATCTGCACAATTTAAAGGAAGATGTACTGTAGTTATGGGTCTGTAATTCTCTGTAATATTTAAAATGTGTTTTATGAAGGGAACCAGATGTTGGTATGGAATAAGGCTTGGATTCTGGTTGTATAAGGTGCATATTCACAAGCAGAGATTAATTTTGAATTTAACCATGTAGAGTGAAGAAGCACACCCAAGTGTTTCATAAAACCTGTGATAAAAAGAATACAGGTATAAAAACTAAAAATCGTAATCTATTTCTGTCAGTTTTAAATTTTCCTATGTTCCAACAGAGCTGACCAAGTCTTGATCATTATATCATTCGTAGAAAAAAGTGAGATTTTTGGCCACATGAAATATTGCTTTCAGCTTTTTTTTTTAAACTACATACTATACAAAACAAAACTAGTGAGTCTGCCATTGCTCAGCTGTAGAAAAATAGTTACATGTTTTGATTAGTCAAATACCGACTGAGTAAAAGGATTTCTTCTGTGTCATTCACTATCCTTGCGGATGCCCATGCTCCAGAGCAGAGGCTGGTCTGTTGTCACAGTTACAGGCTTCCTGGGGTTTCCAGGGGCAACGGGTTCATAGGTGTTGGAGGTGCTTACTAGCTTTCCAAATTGCAGGACCTGGTTATCTGGACAGAGGAGACAGACACATAATTAAATACAGCAGTAATGAGGGCCTACTGAGTGATACCGCACTTAATGGCTACTTTAAATAGTCTAGTTAAATTATTTAGTGAGTAAAAGTAGATAATTAGTTTTCAGTAACTAGTTATCTTATAATGCACACACTGTCTTCTGTCCTTTCTGTTGTTTGACTATTCATAATGCAGCTGTGTGTCAAGGCCTTGTTAGAGAGGATGTGGTCTAGAGCAGTTTGTGTCCCTATATAACCGAGGCGAGGTGGACCACATGACTTTGCTTTATGTCTGACCAAAGAAATTTGGACCTAGCGAAGCAGGGTTCGCAGCCAAAACCACACACATTCACAAAGGCTATTATGCTAAGGCCACTGAGCACACTCCCACTTTGTGGTTGCTGAAGTGCTAACAAATCCCCTCGATGAGAATCCTTCAGCTGCCACTTACAGGAAAGGTGACCACTGAGTCGTACGAGTCACATAAGGCTTTTTGTTTGGCATCCTTTATAATGATGAGCAGTGAGTGAAAGAGAATTAACTCCTCAAGGAGACAGCCTTTACGAGAAGTTTTAAATAAAGAATTCAATCCAGATACATTTTTATTTTCCATATGATGAGCACAGATATGTAATTTACCAGAACTGACATATCTAGCCCTGAAAATGTTCACCTTCAAGACCTAATGCTTTACAGGTTAAACCATATAGGTAGTAAATATTTGCTTAAATTTCGTGATTAAATGTTTCTTTGTGCTCTATTGGTGCTGTCTCCAAACTAAGGGACATAATCAGTTCACTCACTCAAAATGATGTGGTGATTTACTCTTTATAAGGGCGAATATAACAATGTTGATGTTCCAAAAGTTGAACTGAGGGTGATTTGATTGAACTGAACCATTCAGACCTGAAAGGACACCTGGCCAACACTGACATCTAGTGGTCAAACCAGGAAGCTTGGTAGTGTCTTTAGTGAAGGGGCATCAAAGTCTCTGTGAGTGGCAAGACTCAGGTCAATGGTCAATTTATCAACAGTTACCTGAATAAATAAGTAATTGTCTTTGACCCTGACCATGCTTTATAAAACATAAATGAGTGAAGATAAACCTCTAAACAACTTCACAAATTAATGGCTGTAACTCTAATGTAAAAATAGTACATTTAAGTTTTTGTGAGGAATTTAGACATGCAAAATAATGAATCTTTAAGGAAAATAACAAACCTCTTCCATGCTTCAACAGGCCCACATGTCAGTAATACGAATTTGCGTGTCACTTTTCCCATTAACAGTTGCATTTATTCACGCAACATTTGCTCTGAGTAAGCTGAGCTGACAAACACCCTGAGAGTGGAGCTGTTGGATCGTGTCTAATGTGAAAAGGGCAAACTCACCTCAGGAGATTTACACCTGGGGCTTTCTATTATTCATTCACTATTATCTGTCACTATGTTCATATAATCTGCAGCAAATTAAATAGTAAGACTTTTCTAACTGAATTTCTGACCCTATAGGTCAACAAATCTACAAACTTCTGCTTTGTGTTCACAGACAAAAAGGTTCTGCTGTGGCGTTTGGCTCTAATTCTAACAGGTTTTTTTTTTTTGGGGAAAGCATTCACCTGTTTGTCTTCTTTTTAGTCTCTAAAGCACTCCATCGCTTAGCTCTCTCAACTCTGGCTGCTATGAGCATTGACTTTACTTTTTTAGCCATCTTGATCTAATTACCTGGTTTGCCTGCTTGGTGCCAGTGGGCCATGAGCAGTGTTTGAAAGTAAGTTGGAGAATTTGTGCTCTGAGTGGCACAAACCACTGCTGACACTGTTTTGTCATTCCTACCCAATTAATAAGGTCTCTTTATTTTTCATTTGTGGGAACAGCATTGCCATCTGCTCTTCTGAATATATTGTGCCTGGACGAATGACCTTAAAAGGCACCAATTTGTAACTTTTCACACATTCAAACAACAACACAGATAACAGAGCATGCATTTATTGTCATGTTTGTGAAGTCATTTAATCTGACTGTTGCTGCTGTGCAGTTAAGAGCGACCAGGTAACGTATTACATATTATTTAGTAAAATCACAGGACAGGACAGGTGTAACCTTACAGGCAACATGATTCAGTACCAGAATAAGTCCCACAATAAATGCATTGTTTTACACCATATCTATCATACAGATTGATATAACAGTACAGTGCTACATCCTTATAGTATGCTACTGTGTATAGGGTACTAAACTAGCATTCTCTATGTACAAAACACATATAATTCAAATGTGTAAAATCTGTATGCAAGAAAAATTACATTAACATTGTATGTTGTAGATTTTATTATATGTCATGTGCCCTACATACACACAGTAGAGTTAGTTTTCAGAAACCTTGAATCAGAGCTCAAAGGCATTACTTTAGCAAAAGTCTAAATGAATCATTAAGCTGCAAGTCTGGGAGTATTTAAAGAGACAATTTCCCTCCAGTCTCAGAAAATTGGGTGCCAAGGCAACTGTGGTGCATCATTAGTGCAAAATATTTTAGATTAGTCCAAGTTTTTTGTAGGCTTTGTAAAGTTTGATAAAATAAAATTCAATACGCTATACTGAGACACGTGAATTCTGGGTCTTACAAATCAAATACAGCTTTTCCATATATAGGGAATTTCAGAAGTACAAATTCTATTCTCTTGTGAAGAATAAGGAGACTAATTAATCATACAACGTGAATCGGCAAATGCTACGCCTCAAACGTCATACAGTATACTGCACACTGTTAACCCAAACCAACACCTGATAATTGCATTGTTTCAACATAATCTAGAAGAGACAAAACATTTTATGAATATGCAAAAATAGTTTTGGTGCAATCGCTTCATGCAAAGGCGAAAATGAACACAAAGGAACAAAGACAGGAGAGAATGAAGCGAATCATTTGTCCACAGGCGCCTGCACACACATCAAACAGGGACCTATTCTGCTGCAAAGACTGCCACACAAGCATGGTATTAGACCAGCTTGACTCAGAAAAGGGAGGAAAATAAGCTTTATGTGAAGTTGGGGTACTTAATAATTGAGTGAGAATAAAGCCATAGTCACTATGCTTTGGCATATGAGAATAATTTCTGACGGTGCTTAAGTGCTGGCCTGAAGTTTTCACTCTGCAGGGTAATGTGTTTCCACCAGGTTCATACCAGCAGAGCCACAAGGGTTGCCAAAGAGCTGGAAAAATCAAGAGAAGTCAAAAGATATTGTACTATTTTGTGTCATGTGTGAGTGAGTATGTATACTTTCATAGCTCTCTCTGGGAGGATCAAAAAGTCCTGATTGGTAAACATAAACAAGGATTTCTGTGAGGATTCTCTCATAAAAAGAAATGTGAATTTTAAAAGGCCCCGAAAGCCTAATTTCTCACTCAGCTTCTTATTATGAGCAATACGTGTCCAACGCAAACATGCAATTTTCTGCCAAAGTTGGAACAGTTTTGGTTATTTTACATAACAGATTTCTGCATTTGCATTTTTCTCCATGCTCACTGGTTTGAAGTGGGTTGGGCTCAGTCGGAAAAAAGGTGATGTCACGTATATGTGTACACCTACACCTGGGTTACAATAAGTCTACAGTAAGTCAATGGAATATCCCAATAATTTATTAATTATAATAATATAACACTATAATAGTTACACTAGCTTCTTCAAAGACACCAATTCACCAGTGTGCCACAAATTTTAGGTTCCTCAGCGGGGCTGCCAAGGCTCCATAGCTATAAAATTATCACAATTCTACCTCAGCACACTGTGATATATTACAATCAGAGAGGAGAGAACATGTCAAAAATTAGGACGTTTTCAGAGGTAAAAAGTGATGGCTGGTGTAATTAACAAAACTACCACCAGAGGCAGCAGAGCACTACTTCAGGAAGCATTAGGAGTCATGCTCAACAGGATGGCATAGTGGCACCTACATTTACTAACGCACATTATCTATGTCCGCCTCTCATACACACATCCATTTACAAACATGCACACACACACACATATGCGTGTGCAAGCCCTTTACCGAGCACAAAAGGCTTTCAGATGGCTTCATTAGTAATCCCCTCCTCAAAGCTGATACCGATCAATAACGGCCCCCGTTGCAGAGGGGACCGAAATGAGCATCGCACCCTCCAGTGATAACAATGGAGATGTTTGCTGCCTGTAATTGCATTTCCAGCGCCACAGCCGAAAGGGCCCGTCAGCTGTAAGTAGACCGTATTTACACAACAAATTACCCAGGAGAGAGGGTGGGCGAGGAGAGAAGAGACTCGCAGACACTCACACTACAGTGGACAGGTAGAGGGGGAATTACGGGTGTTAGGGGCCATTTTTGAAAGGCAGAAAGGACTGTTGCTGCTCTATTTTTGCCTCTCCATGTGTGTTTGTAAACAGGTTCTCAAAAGACGTGTTAAAGGTGCCGCATTAAGCATTTTTAAGCACTGAAACATTAGTGTCAAATTATCTGTGATATATTAGTGCACTCACTGTAATCACAAACAGGACCACTGTCAAGGGAACTGGTCTCTATCTAAAGCTTCCATTTATGTTCATATTTAAAAAGAAGACCATATTTCCCATAAAACTTAATTTATTTCTTTTGCAAAGATTATACTGATCTGTGAACCCTCCCTACACACTTTATTAATGCTAATTTAACTACATTACTTATAATGAAGGATGAAATTGTTCATTGACAGCTAAATGTGACACATCACACTTTTAAAAATAACACTGAGTCACAGTGATCCCAGGTACTCCAACACAAATACATCATTTTCTTTTCCCATTATACGTGAATGTGTTTAGCGTGAAACACGTGTCCCCCTTTAACACGACTTGTCATCGAGAGGCAAATTGAAATCATTCAGTCAGAGGGTACATCCTCCACTCCTTTAGACCAGTATGCTATCAGATTTCATCACGCTTCACAGTTCGAGAGAGAAAATCATTTTCTATAAATCATGTTTGTTCAATACTGAGCTGTCGAATTACTAAAATCAGTTGCACAAATTCTGCCGTTCTCTCGCCACCTTCAGAAAGACACTGTGTGTCATTGCAATAAACAGACTGTTCAGAATCTATACTTCTAGACAGGAGAGTAATGGGATTAAAAAAAGTAATATAGAGATTTTTAATAGGACCAAGTCTGATCTAAGGCCTGTTTCACCTTAGATCCACCAAACAATCTTGGGGAATATACTGTATTCATTTTTAAAAAGTATTTATCTCTCAAGAACCTGAAATGAATGAATCATAATATCTCAGTTGTCTGCAGTTTGCAGATGGATGCTGTGAAGACGTCAGTTAATGCACAATTTAAATTATTCAGCCAAGTTATATCTAACTCTAACAGAACACAAGAAAATCTGATTCTCTTTTTTTGGGGACAACTTTTTAGATTTACTGGTTGAAGCATTCAGATGTAAAACTACATTAGAGCCTCTTAGAGTTTTGTTTGTATTGTTTGTTTGGAGTATGAACAATGAGCACACTCCATGAAAAAACAAAAACTCAACTGATATTATGTAAAATGTACAAGTACTTCCAATTTTAGTTGTGGTAATAAACTAAAACCAACAATAAAATGAGATTTTGAATATCAATGATCTGAGAAATATGGCTGTTCTATTCAAGAAATCATGCACTGTGCATATTACATCAGCCTGTAATTTCAATATAGCAGTGTCCTTTATTTTCTATACCTGACATTCTCCTTATTTTTAAGGCTATTTATTGGCCACGACATGAGCCAAGGCGTGCACTAGCAGTGTTAGCACCATCTGCTGTGCAATGATAGCCGCTTCCATTAAATGTTTATGATGCCGCTGCTGGGTTTGTTTGAGTGTGAGGTGACAAACACTGTTCTGGCTTAAGTTGACCTTCAGATAAGAAAACTCGTCTCTGCTGGGAATGTGCTATCAGTCAGTTGAGAGAGACAAAAGTGCAAACAGACAGGAGAGCAAATTATATATTTTGACATTAGAGGGATATGTCATTGTTCATGCATTTTTTTTGATGGAGGGGTTGAGTAGATAAATTGATAGGTTTGATGTGTTTGTGCAAATTAATATCCGGTCATGGATACTTGAGTTTACTGTGTATGTGCGTGCATGTATGTGAGAGAGTGTTTGTTACACATTTCAGCAGGTTATAGCTAATGCATGTTTGGTCCAAAATACGTGAATGTGTCTGTGCACGTGTGCACTCCTCCTCTGTCTCCTCACTAGTCTGCAGCTCCACTGGGGGGTACTAGCAGCAGTTCACATCAGGCTGCTTTTCATTCCCCCTCTGCCCCCGTGTGTGATGTGCACAGTGTCAGAAATCTACAGATCCATAAATAAAACCATAAAACAGCAGTTTTCCCTCCCGCTGCCACACCGCACCGGTACAGAATACATACACTTTTCATTTCCCCTCTCTAGGACCTTGGTGAGTGGGAGCGAAGGAGAGAGGGAGGAAATGAGAGGGGAGAGAGAGGGAGTTAGAAGAGGGAAGGGGGTGTAGAAGGGCAGAGAGTGGCGGTGTCATTATGTAGAAAAGTGTAGCAGAGGAAGAGAGTGAGAAAGAACATGTGTAGAAAGGGATATGAAAAAAAAAAGCCAGACCGAGAAATAAAGGGAGAATAGATTAATTTCTTTAGACTGAATCCCTGAAAGATTGAGAGCAAAAAACACTAGGTGAGAGTACAGACAGAACAGGAGAAGGTCAGGGTGCGTGTTTGCATCTCGAGAAACAGAAGGAAAAGGAGAGATCTTACAGTAGAGATGTCTGCCTCTGGCAGGGACACTGGGTTAGACCTCACTGAACCAAGTTTGTCAGACACATCTATCTGTTTGACTACGAGATAAAGCACATTTCTTTACCCTCTAAAAACAATCCTGAAAACCGAAATCTCAGGCTGCACATACTGCTAAAGGCTTGGGCTGCAGTGCTTCATCTCAGCAGCTAAAGCAAAACTTTAAAGGCAGCCATGTCGACATATTCTTAGATTTATGGTTTATGAATTCATATCAAAATGCCCCCCGCCGTCACAACTACAGAATGGGATCCAAATGCCTTGCATATTTTCCTAATGAGGCTGTTGTGTGAGTATGTATTAGTAAAGGCGCCGCAAAGCATGTTTTCCTCTTAAAGCGAAGAGGCCACTAGGAAGGCTGTCTAGGAACTATTTTCATCACTGCCTTAACAAGTAGGTCAAAGGTCAGGGGCAGTTACAGAAATGGGCCCATGAAGCACTAGAGGTGAGCTAATTAGGCTACATGCTACTCATACTGCATGTCTAAATCGTCAAAAAGCTGTATATCTGTATCCTCTCACAGTGATTCTTCATGTTCGGAGTGTAACTAAAAATGTGGAACATGTAGTCAAGTCCTTATTAAAACACTATCTCATTTGCATGCTGATGTGTTTGTGAAGTCTTACATTTCATAAACAGCATGCTCTCATTAACAGTGAGGGCAAGCTTTCTAATCTTGCCCAAAGTTTACTTTTAATTAAGATTTCTCAATTGCTTCGGCTCTCTAAGAGACTTTGCCGCCGAGATCCATCTGTGCTCACGTGTTTGTTTTTTATCAAACTCTGCACCTGCCTGTGTTAGATTTGTGCGTGTGTGTGTCTATGCACCCATTTTGCACTAGTTTATGTGTTGATGTGTGCGCTAACACGCGCCGGTGCCTTGAAATGTTGCATATGTCCCAGTGTCTTTGTGCAGCACTGGGAGAATGAGTTAAGAACCCCCATCTGGTGGGTCATTTGAAGGTCCTTTACCAATTGAATGACATTTTAAACACTATTTGGAATAGCACGTGTGTGAGAGTAGCTTAATCTGTGTATTAAATGTAGTATTTGGAAATGGCTGGAGAAAGAGAGACCGAGAGAGTGAGAGAGAAAGAAAATGCATGTAGATACATGAATGTATAGATGGAAATGTGCGTGTGTCACACTCAAACATACTTGCATGTTTGAGTGCTCCTGTATTCATGTGTCAGACTGTTTTTATTAGGAATGGGCAATAGTGATAAAATCCTCTATCATGGTGTATGTAATTTTAGATCATGATAGAGATATGATGTAGTACATTTTCTGGAAATCCAAATGAGAAACCACCTCTAGATTCACTGTTCATTTTACTGGGCACTCAAATAAGCTCAGAAATTCACTTTCACTGTAATATCAAACCTAATTTTTGATATTATTTATGGCCTACATTTCTTCCAGCGCCATACAAGAGCCATTCAATGTATTTGCATTCTGTAATTGCCTCTCTATATAGTAGATTCCATTGTTACGTTATGCATTTTACTCATGCTACACATGTATAAACGCAACCCCAAGCGTATGTTCACGCCTATTTTCCTCCGTTTTATGTGTCTACAGTGATTATGTATTGGGTTCTGAGTGCTGCCAAAATGTGGCTGACCTACACTCAATACTGCCCCAAATGCAATATATATTTATGATTTAATAAGATATGTCTTGATATGACAATATAAAATCCCAAACTCAACCGAATTTTATGTCACAATATCAATATCACATTGATTTCTCGCCCAACTCTAGAGTGCATGTGTGTATGTTTCAGTTTGTAGTTGAATGTGTGTATGAGTGTCTGATGCTCATTAGTGCATGGATGTATGAGCCCGATGATACTGAAGATATAAAGAACTGTTGGAACCAATGTTGTGGAGTACTAGCAGCGTATTTGCATATCAAGCTGAATGGGAAACCTTACAGAGGAGAGCCTCCTCAGCCTTTCTGTCATCACTGGGCTGACAGCTATTGTTCATGGTCCACAGAAGTTTCTTTCGCTCTTTGTCACATGCATAACACGCGCACGCACACACATATATGTATATATCTGCATACCAATACATAAAAGGAAACTAACACGCAGTGAAACACAAACAAGAGTACAATGAAACAAGTGCACACGCACACATGCACGCCCACTAATACTAAACATAAGCATATAAAAGAATACTTTCATACCCACACACTCACACACACGCTATGCAGGCAAGAGTTGGTTTGTGGATGACAGCTATTCAAATTTGTTGTTCATTATGATCCACGCTAAGCCGAAAACATCATGACGAAGCAGGTTTTAACACACATAATCACAATCACACACACACATACACACACACACACACCGTGCCAGAGGCCATAACTCAGACTATGTTGCTGCAGGATGAAGGCTTTTTAATATTAAGCTGTCAGATGGGAGAGGGCTGAGTCACAAAGAAATGACTAAGGAGGTTTTCTGCATGCCAGCACATCACACACACACACACACACACACACACACACACACACACGTATAGGATAGCAGTTCTGTCAGTCACAGATGGAGACATATTGTCTCACTGCCCTTCATAACTATAAACATCCATAAGGGCTTTGCTTTTTACTTCCTGGAATAAAGTTTTGTGGTGATTTAAAAGTTCTCCAAATGCACACTTGGAAGGATTTCATCCACTGACAATAGCTCTTGACCCTCATTTACTTTTTAAGGGATATAATAGATGGCAGCCAATGAGAAGCATAATGGGAAATGAGTTTTAAAACAAAGCATAAAGCCTGAGGCATGTGTTGGTCATTTAAACTGCGGCTGCCTTGGTTTTGACTGAGCTCCACATCATATTTCAAAACCACTGGAGAGATGTTTCTGTGTGTGAGAGTTCAGATTAAGTGTGTGTTTATTTCAAAGTCCCAAAAACTGCCATCAGGGACAAAGGCTGAGCACCAAGTATAAGTCACAAACGAAATTAAGATATCATACACATTATCCCTAAAATATTAGAAAGTCTAATAACAAACATTAGCATTAAGTCTCTATAACAGCTGAAAAAGTGCCAAAAGATAATCTTGATCAACTTTGGGGACATACTGATGGCATGCGTTGATTTAGATTAGATATTGCCACATCTTGCACATCGCAGCACTGTAATAAAACATTATTTGGATATAAAATCCTAAATCATTACACAATAATAATCTTTGTCTTCTGGTGTCAAGCCCTAGGAGAGAGCAGTAATATTGATTGAACTGTCAAAGAGCATAAGACTGTCATGACTTCACATATATAATTTTTAGTTCAATCATACACAGGCCATAAAAGCTATGGAAGATAGCGGTCCTCAAAGACATCGCCTGGAGCCAGAGGCAACAGATTGAATGTGTCGGCCATTTAAACTGAATACAATGTGTTTGATTTAAAACAGTCAGTCATCTACTCAAAGCCAGACAGTCTTTTTCATAACTTCCGTTCACAGTGCTCTGTTTAGCTTGAGCTATGTAAATTAAGGTATAAAATTTTTACAAATCCTTTTAATGACTGCCAAGGAAAGTTTTATCTCCCAGAAGTAGCCTTCATATCACTAATGTAAATGCACTGAACAACTCTACAAAAGCAATATCCATAAAAGCAAATGATAGGGGAGAACATTTTAAATTAAGCTAAGACAGGACCTTCTAACAGGTTCTGGCTTTTAAAATATTTGAGAATTTTAAAGGTCCAACTCACCAATAAAAACTTGAAAATGAAAATATATCAAATTGACACAGGAGGCTTAAAGTATTGCAAACCATAAGTATACCATCTATAAGTATAATAAAACTTACTATTTCCTCAAAATATACCCCTTCCAAACCCCCTTCCTGAATAAAATACTGATAAAGGTACAACAGAGTCTTCTTTTCCTTTCGGCTGTTCCTTTTCAGCGAATCATGTGCCATAAAGGTACAACAGAGTATATGCTGAATATATAGTCTTATTTAATGTGCAACTACCTCTAACACACGCAAACTAAATAGTATCCATGGATCCATGTTTTTGAGACGCAGCATTATCAAGGCCTACAAAACCTACATGGGAGCCCCTACCTCTCCATCATCCATACACACACCTCAGCCTGACAGCTCAGTTTCTATTAATGTCAAGGGACACGGTTAACTTTCAAAGACTGCGCTACACAAAGGTATAATAATATATTCAGTATATATACCTTTGTGTAGGGCAGTTTCACAAACATACGCTGCACATAAACATATATATATATATATATATATATATATATATATATATATATACACACACACACATATATAAAAATTATAAATAACATTGGGCTTTAGTAATATTATAGTAGTAATAATATTATAAAGAGTACGGTCTAGACCTGCTCTATAGGAAAAGTGCAATGAGATAACTTATGTTTTGAACTGGTGCTATATAAATAAAACTGAATTGAATTGGGTTAAATATATAGCTCCTTACTGGCATGCTTTGTATGAGCTTCTCATTACACTTTATCTTTAATCTGTGTGTATTTGGCAAAGGGATAAGGTGTCATTAACTGTTTGCAGAAGGTAATATAGGATTTTTGCTGCGTGCCTATTGCACCTATGGACGCTTGTCTCTGGTCCTCCTAATGCTTCAAGGGTAAAAAGAATACAATGATGTGTAGGTGCGTGTTAAGGAAAGGAATAATGACCTCGACTTTATGGGTTTGCCACAGTCGTTTCTCATGGTAACTAAACAAGGATGAAAAACGCAGAAAATAATTCAGGTCATTAACATCCCAAATACAGTACTTGGTGACGTGACTTCAATATGCAATAACAGTGTGTGTATGAGGCTTTCCGAGATGAATATACCTCCAGCTCTGCAAGATTTAATGCCAAACACTGCTAAACATTATAATCAGTGTAAATAAATCCATAATGCTAGAGAGAGTGCAGAGCATACCCAAACCTCAAAATAACTGTAGGCGTTAATGTTGTTGAACATCCACACATGCACACACACACATAAGCAGTGTGATCTGAAGGTTGCTGTGCTAGAGCTGAGCACGTCAGAGGTTTCCAGTGGGGAAGTCCTCTCTGCTGCTTTCATGACTGTGGAGACTCAATGACATCCCTTTATGTCAGATTAATGTTACAGTGGTTATTTGCTGTGGGCGGTCCACTGCCACTCATTTTCTGTGGGATAGACCAAGGGCAATGGAATGCACAACAGCAAAGAAAATGAGCAGGGAAGAGTAGAAGTTAGAGCTACTTAATGCAAATAAATTGGCAGGGATCTTAAAGTGTTACTGCAGGCAACACCAATCAAAAATCGGAGCCTGGCCAACAAGAGATTGGTCTGGGTTTATGTGCCCGGGCATGACCAATCAAGAGTGCAGAGAACTCACCCTTATTTTGCATAATCACTGGTATCAGCAACCCCGTTTGAGCCTGTACAGTAAAGGATCTGAGAGAAAAAGTCTTAGTCTGAGTCTGCCATTGCTTCTGCTACAAATATTTAAGCTTGCAAGAAAAGTGCAACATATTTTTGTCAATGTATTTTGGAACTAAATAAGGACCATATTTAATATGAGATACAAAATTATGCTCACCATTACTGGCCCTGCTTTCCTTGTCAGTTTATCTTTATCCCTTCTTAAACCCCAGACTAAAGCAGAAATGGACTGCACTTCCACCTTTGCATATACAACTAACAACATTAAAAACAGCCTGTGGTAGAAGCCTGAGGGTAAGTGCCTTTACCTTTTGGGTTTTCACACTTTGTCTGTTTCAACATCTCATGAGAACTAAACAATTTTGCGTACATATACTGTATGATCAAGCCAAACAAAGTCAGATCTCTCTGAATCAAACCAAACTCACAGTGTGTGGTTCATTTTGTGGTCTGAATTGAAATATGTAACGTGAACTTCAAGTTTTTGCATTTACAGTTATAAATCTTAAGGCTGAATTCTATGCAGGGGGGACAAGCAAATGAAGCTAAAAACAAACATCAGTAAAGCTTTCACAGATGGTCGCTGCATTATTTGGTCCAGGAAAGGAACAGATGTAGGGCTTGACATTTAGAATAAGAACAATTTGAACAAATAAAACTAGAGACTTCTGGTGAAAATTTAGATTGCAGTAGAGCAGCAAGTCAGGAGACTTAAAATGAGCAAAGAGAAGAAGAATTAGTGTAAAGAAAACCTATAAATTCCTATTGGTATCCAATAATGGCATATAACTACTGAGAAGTAGATGGAGAAAAAGAATCGGCCTCCTCTAAGTAAAAAGAGTAAGAATGTGGAATTTGAGAAACTGTCAATTTATCGAATGAAATTATTGTTTGCTTTATTTAAGTTTAAAGTTTGACAGCTGAATTCATAAGACATCACTACGATATACATTCCCAGGACCATCAGTTGCCAAGCCACCAAGCAGGCTGACGAGGAGAGAGGTGGAGACCAACTACTGTTCTAATTAAGACTGTGCGCTCTCAGTTAATGCTGTCCAGTCTGAATTATTATTTCCTGTTTGAAAACACATTCGAAAACAACAATCACTTCTTGAGCAGAGAAGCAGCCAAGAGTAGAAGAGTGGAGAGCGCCTCACTCCCCACCTCCAGGTTGACATTATTGGATAATGGCTGGAGAGAGCTCCAAACCATAGCAGAGTCCCTGGAGCCAGAAACAGAAACCCTGAAGCATGTCCTACTCTCAGACAGCAAGAAAACTGCTGATACAATGAGACCAGGGCGGGACGAGCAGCATCAATGAGAGAAACCATACTTGATCACAAGTAATCGTCTCATTTGAAAGAAGGTGGTAGCCTGGTACGGGCAAGATTGCCATATATATATAGCAAACCATCAACATGACGGTGCAGGGAAAGTAGGGTATCTCTATAGAAGTTAGTTTTGTTATCACACTACCAAGACTTAAAGGTACCCTGTGGAGTTTTCTTGTAAACAAAGTTTCTGTTTACATTTGATGTTTCTCTCCAAAACGCGTGTATCCTGAAAAACTCCAAATACCCTTATTTGCTTTCTCAGTAAAAAAAAAACCCAACAACAACAAAGTTTCAAAACAACACATTGTGGTATTACTGGAAGCTATGTACTGGACTATTTCTTTGCCGGGCAAAGTTACTTCCTTGAGTCTCCATTGGTCACCTGCCAACCTCAAGGTGACAACGCACTAAGTTGGCCAGGCTAATTGTTTCCCCATTTCCAGTCTTTATGCTAAGCTAAGCGGCTGCTGGCTATAGCTACATATTTACAGATATGAGAGTGGTGTCAATCTTCTCATCTAACTCTCTGCAAGAGAGCAATTAAGTGCATTTCCCAAAATGTCCCAAAACGTATGCTCTACAATCATGTTGAAATATCTCTGAGATTAAAAAAAGCAAATTCCATAGTTGTGTGGGGCTGGAAGACAGCGCCTTTATCTACTCTAGGGGGATAAAGTAATGATAATAACCACATACTAATCTTTGTGTTAATTGAGAAACCTGCCTTCACCCTGTCATGTCAAAGCTAAGCAGTGCTACACCTACGTTAAACCCTGCTCAAGAGCACGGTTGCAAGTTCAAGTGGGATAGCTTGAATTTACCCATTTAGTCACACATATAACAAATTTGCACTACTGCTTTTTGAAATAGATACATGATTTACAGACGTCTCAACAGAGATTAGGTAAATAGTAACCAGTAGGAGGTTTGGTGAAAAGTGAAACAAGAAGAAATAAATAAAGTGGACGAGGCAGGTTTTTTGGCCAACGTACTGGCAAGCATCTGCCATACTGAAGTGTCCTAGAGAAAGAAACTGAATCGCTTCCAGCCTGTCTGCTGTACAAACTCACTCTACTGCAAGAAACCTTACTTGTAGTATCTTCTGTAATCTGATATCAAATAATTGGAACAATAAAATAAGTGAGCACGGAAGATGACGATTAGATTAAGAAATCAGGGAACAAGAACTTCTTGTACAAAAAGGAAAGGCAAAGAATACATTATTGGAAGCTGACTACATTACAGCCGAGTTTGTGTGTGTGTGTGTGTGTGTGTGTGTGTGTGTGTGTACAAACAAGCTCCTGCTAAAAGCTCAGTTTCCGTAATCCTCCATTTTCTTTTGTGTGTCAGCATCCTCAAACATCAAATGAACGCAACGCCTGCCATGTCTCTTTCTCTCCCTCTCATGTCTTCGCATCACAACCTTTTTTCATCCTTCTTTTCTCTCCTTGCTTTTCTTTTTTTCTGACTCAGTCGCTCACCACCCTGTCAACCTCTCCCTTTGTCTCTCCAATGCTCCCTCTTCACATTTCACCTCACCCAACCATTTTTGCACTTGGATGAACAAAATTAGGCGTGGCATTGCCCTTGATCACATGACCATGTATCAGAATTAGATTCGGCACCTGGCAAGTTGGCTGGTAACTTAAGGACACTACCCGCCACATTCATTTTTACAAGCTAGTGATAACTTCAATCACCATATGTATATACAGTGAATAAACATACAGTAAATTCTCAAATAGTTCTGATTTATTTACCTGAACTGCAAACAGAACCATCCCTTTATTTGATACCATCCCCTCTCATTGTAGGCTTTTATTTTGAAAAATTTGCAGGAAGTATTGAGTTTCATTGACTGCAGCTTAACACCGAAGGAAAGAAAGACAAAATAGAAGCAATTGGGAAAATTTAGTAATGTGAACAGCATTTCTTTAAAAAAAAGAGAAAATCAGAGCAGCAGAGTGGTGAGTATATTATTCTACTGATGAAATTAGTGCTGTGAAAATGTACATTACGCTGAGTTTAAAAGGTTTTGTTTGATAATTTGAGTACCCGCTTTTATTTGAGAATTTACACCATCTAAGTCTGTGTTTGTCTTTCACCATGTTAAAAGATGGTAAGACATGTTCAACCTCAGGGCTTTTCTTGATTAAAGATGTTTATATCCAACAAATATTCTGAGGAATTGATCTGTATAATTGGCAACATCTATATTACCTCATCGCCCACTTAATTTTCCTCATGCACTGAATGCAAATAATATAGAAACACCTCCTCAGAAGAAATGCTATGACCATACAGGAGACAAAGAGGCAGCATGTGTGTGTTTCTGTCTTCTCTATATACGGTGTCTTTCCCTGACTAGATGACACAAACACAGAGATATTCTGGAGACAACCCTGTCTACTTATCACATATAACTGGAAGGGTGGGGTGTATAATGGTGTGCGTGCATGTGACATAAAAATATGAATTTTAAAAATCTTTCATGGGAAATTATATCATTAAGGAATATTGCCCTGAGCTACTGTCAAAATTCCGCAACCCATCTTGAAATACACATCTTGAAACACACGTAAGCATGAATGCAAATTCAGTCATGTATGGGCACATAGACACGATCAATAGCACGACAACATATGTGCGCACACAATGACAGTATTTACTGACAGTTTTGTAGGGGGATTTTAGAACTGATGACTGAAAATTAAACATACAGAAGGTGATAAGTAGCTCAGCTGTCACAGTATCTAATAAGGAGCGGGAAGAGATGGCAGGGGCGTGCAAGAGAGACAGAGACAGGATGAGAATGAGAACAAATTGGAAGGTTAAGGTGGAAGAACAAAAAAAGAAAAAAGGAAATGACAGTAGGGAACGAGAGACAGTGCAAATGAATACAGCTTAGTATGTGAGTGAGGGAAGTGTTACACATGCCAGATTCATGCCAACTTAGGTCTGTGGTCTCATCACCACATTACATTCACTACCACATACACAACATAGACTGCCCTCCTGCATGGCTATTAGCACATAGCGGTCACTTCATTATAAAATAGTGCACTCCACTCCTACATTGTTACCTTTACTACATTGCAGTCACTTCATTATTTAGTAGTACACTCCCCTCCTTTAGTATCATTACCGCAGTGCAGTCCTTTTATTAGACAGCAGTCTCAACAAAGACTCTCCTGAGCCACGGCCATCCAGAGGCTTTCTCCACTGCCTCAGTGATGTTGCAGATTGCCCTTCCTCCTCTCTTTTTTTCTCCCTCACTGCCCAACAGGCTGGAGGCTCTTTGCTGTGCAAAGCCTGTGCATTCAACCTCAAATGCTGTACTGGGTGACATGACTAAAAATCAATATCACAACAGTTTTATATATTTACCTTGACAATGATAGATTCACGAGTTCAAAACTATTGTTTTTTAAGTACAATTGTAGCTCCTAGACAGCTACATCATGTTTTAAGTGTGCTAAATCATTAAGCTTAGCGCTTATCTGGTGCATGCTCTTTTGTTTTGAAGATATAGAATTAACACGAAAAGAGGCAGAAACTGAAGTGCGGTCAGGGTGTTGTAGTTTTTTATAGGGACAGCCCCGGAAAGCATCAAGACAAACGTATTAGACACACCAACATGAGCAAAATTAGGTTAGTTAATGACTCCTAATATCAGTTTCTACAGTACAGTACTGGCAAACACCTTGCTCTCCAGCATGCACATCAACATTCACTGAACCATCACCTCTTCCTTTTCTTTCTAATGCCTAATTCAAATGTATGTCAAGTTTTTAGGCCTCAACTGATCTACCATTATCTGCAAATTGCCAGCAGAAGTTTCTGAACAGATTGCTTCTGCCATGACCTTCGAGAGGTGACTGTGCTGCCAGCAGTATCTCCTTTCTCCTGGTACCATGGGGCATCGACCCATGTGCTCCAAGGTTCCAGTATAGTTGACACTCTGGTGTCTCTGCTGGGCCCTAATGTCTTAAAAGGTCAATTAAACAAAATGACAAAAGCAAGTTTTCCCAACTAGTATCTAGCCATATATTTATTGAGGTTTTCAGATATCCACCGCAAAATTTCTGCCACTACTCCAATACAAGGGAGGTATATGGAATTTTGCTTGTGGTGGCGGTGTGATATTTTCCCCATTTTTAATGTTAGGTATAGTTCTCAATGTAAAATTCTAAAAAGAGGTATTGTGGATCATGTTTAAATGATAATAACAAGGTAAATCTCACTGAAATTTCTTGCAGTATGACATCATACATACCAGAGAATATGTAAATGTAATATGTGCTGTTTATGTGATGGACATTAATTCGACTTTTCAATCATATAATTTTGATTATCTCAGTAAATATTACCACTTTATCAGGATCATTTTTGTCATACTTATTTTGCTCACTTTGCTTACCCTAAGTGCGTGCATTGTGTGACACACATCAAAATAGAGATTTTTTTGTTTTGACATTAAAAGGGAAATTTTAAAATTGTAAATGAGTATCTTATTCTAACGCTTTACAACTCTTATGCACAAAAATAACGGGTTGGAATTTTATTGGGCCGTTTCTCTCTCAAAACCTCACAGCTTTGTCATTTTATTCTGAAACCAAGCATGTCACACTGTTCCAGAGAAAAAATAAATTATAGAAACTCAAGACAAACTTTGACAAAAATTGGACAAGACAAACACTGTATCCTCTCACTCTGAGCTCACGTTCAGCTCTGTGAGCATACATGTGTACTATGTCTGATCTAATTTCACAACAATATAAATTATTCATCAACTAACATAAAAAAGTGATCACATGATATAATTAACTTGGACCAAGGGCATTTCAGCTCATCCTGCACAATCCCCTTGAGTACAACAACCAGAAAAATAAAAAATAAATGTTTTATTTTGATCAAAACAACATGAATCATTGCAGAATTTTATTCTTTAAAGCAAAAGTTAAAACAAGATCTGAATGCAAGAAAAACGTCTCCTTTGGGCCAGCAAGGCTGTAATGGCTGACAGCCCAATACTCTTTCTTTATAGAAAGATCATATATTTTTCATCACAGAAAGGCTTTGAACCCAACTGTGGGGGATCATTTCAATGGACTTCTAAAGAGCCTTAGTGTCACCCGAGAGTGGCATAGATCTGATTTGAGACCCTGAGTAAGTTGCATTGAAAACCCTGCAAAAACACAAATTTAAACAGTAAAAACAAACGCACAAAACAATGAAAGATGGTATCACAAGACGCACTCATGCTATATGAACACTCATACATGCAGCAGTCAAACATGAGAAAAAAACTGATATTCCTAATTTTTGTTTCATATTCTGGTCCTTGTTCCCAACCCCAACGGGAAATCATTACTTCCGGCCTTCTAAATATGCATGTGATTAGTTAGGCATCTTGTTATCACTGGCTAATCTGCATAGGACTCTCATGTATAAAGTCCCTCTCATTACCATTCAGAAGGCCATCTCACAGGTGTGCTGAGTAAATATACAACACACAGTAGCTGATCAAAACGCACACACGCACACCCACAAAAAAAAAACAAACAAGTTAATAAACAGGGCTGGAGGCGTGCGCACATACACACACACACACTCGCATATTCAAACACGCATACAGGCGTGTTCAAACAAGCACGGACACATAAGCGTGCTCGCTCAAGTGTATAGACTCCCAGAAACGTACACACATGCACACACAGACACTGAGAGTGGATACCCACCAAGAAGCAGACACATTATGCAACCTCACTGACAGAAGGTCCAGGTTTCCCTCGTACTGGTGGCAGTTTGGTCTGTGCCAACTCATTACGAACACAGCTGGCCGTAAGACTTAGAGTGGGGTAAGACCACAGGGGTCCTCAGACGGGTGTCTGATTGGATTTTCACACAATGTTCAAGAGTATAAAAAGCTCTTTGTGTCTTCAGTATATGAAACTTGTTTAAACTGCAGCTTCATTTGATTGAAGCAAATTAAGCATCTGTACTTTACTGTATTATGCATGTTGAAAATTCAGTGGAAGTTGTTCACTGTGAACGCAAATTTAAGTTTGCAGTATTGGCAACTAGCGGTTACAGTATGCGTTGGAAAGGGAGCTGCTCTTTTCTCAGCACTTGATATTAAATCCCCCCGTGATATCAGCAGAGTGGTCTTCCAACCTGTGCTAGAATATCAAGAAGTTCATCTCTTTCATTATTGATCTGAAACACTTATCATCAGGCGAATTATCGCCACCAAACATCCAAACATGTATCTCGGTTATTTTCACCAGCAGAATAAATAAGAGACAATGGGCCTAATGAAAGAACCACTCAAACAAACAAATAATTTTTTTCAAGTGACACGTCCGAGTGATTTAAGAGAATTGGTCTCATTCACCAATTTTCTGGTACAATTTTCTCTTAGGTACAAACTAAATTCACGAGTGGTCCAGACGTGTCGGACGAGTCTTCTTCTCTCCACAGGGGAAAATACCACTTGTTTTACTTAAGAATCATAACATCTTAATGTGAATGAATTTGGAGTTTAAATATGATCCAGAAATGAACCAAAGTAAAATATGTAACTAAAACAAACTTAATGCAAAATTTATATTCCGTTCATCATATTATCATCATCAAGACTTTTTACGGAGAGGTTTTTTAGATGTTATGATCTTTATTGACATATTTTGGCACAGCAGTTGTCAGGGAAATTCTCAGCGTGAAATTCTTTTTACTCTTTGGTAACATTTTTGTGAATGAATTGAATGAAGGAGGGTATTTTTTTTTACCAAGCCTACAAACACAGACTCATTATTAGCTGCAGAGCATCATTCAAATGCTAAAAATGAAAAAAGGGGACTCACTCAGGTTCCATTTGAGTCCAGTGGTAATTGTTTGGCAGGGTCCACCTACTGGAATGAGGCTGCACCAGTCCCCCTCCAGGCCTGTGTTCACCCCCAGTCTGTGGCTGCCCTGCTGACACACAGCATGAGTGTGAAAATGAATGAGTATTTGTCTGCATGTAAGTGTGTGTGTGTGTGTGTGTGTGTGTGTATGTGTGTGTGCCAGAGTCGACGACAGGTGGAAACAATGAGATAGAATTTCTTTTAAAGAGAAAACAAATTTGGAGCAAGACTTCTTAAACTTTTCCAGGCCCAAATGAGAAGCTGAGCTTCTCCGCCCAGGGACCAAGGCTCATTAAAATAAATGATTGCTCTTGTCAATGCTGCAACCCATTTTCAGTTCCTACCCACGCTAAAAAAGGATACCTTGCCATTTAGAAAAATAGTCTGTTTTACTGTGTGTCACATGCAGTCAAAAGATTTTTGTACTGACACCCAATAACTGTAGAAATTGGTTGTTCTGCTATGAATACGAATAATATGAAGTCATCGGGCAGTGTATACTATAGCGTATTTTATTAGCTTAGAAAGAACAGTATCTATCAAGGATGAGGGATGGAGGTTGACAGTGTTAAGAAGTCTTTTCCAATGGTGTCTGAGGGACAGATGTTGACAGAAGAAATGCTTTTGAGGTACAGTGAAGTCTTCTTATGAAGTGCTCTACAGAGAAAATAAACATGAACAAAATTTCAAAATGTCACAATATCCTTTTGAGAAACTAGGGCTTGGAGAAAAAAAGCAAAGAAAGTCACACAGTGTAGGTGCTTGCAGTGTATTGTCAGACTCTTCAGGCTGAATAATGACTTTGCTCTGAATGCATTGGTTATAATAAAGCCTGATGCTGGAATGTAAAAAGGTCAAAACAAAGTTTCTCTCATTCACAGCGTACATAAAAAGACACAAAGAAACACCCCAATCTCATTACAGCACATACACGGTTTTTAAGGAAACACTGCATCTGCAGGAACCCAAAAATGAGTGAAATTTGATAATTATGTATCATAACCAGTCATGTCTGCAGACTACAAGTGCCATGTATGTTCAAACTGCCACACACCCAAGCATAAATACAAAGACAAAAAGCGTTGACAGCTAGAACTTAGATCAGTCATCTAAAAAGGATCATACAGACGGAGACAAAGACAGGCACACTCAATAAAGAGTTTCAAATCTTGAAAATGTGACAGGTTTAAAGCAGAGTTTCCTTTGCTTGGCTTCCTGGAGCTGCAGAGCCAGAGGGAGGGAATGATGGGAAATTTCTAAGCGTTGCAGTGTTTGGTGTTCAGGAATCATGCCTGAGGTTGTTTTCTATACATAAACCCAGTTTCTTTGTTTAAGTGTGTCAGAGGGGAAACACATGAACCCACACATACGCAGGAGAGGCTCGACACGAGGTAATAATGTACCCTTTTCTGGTTGTAGAGCTAGCTGCTAACTGCGATAGCAACTTTTTAGCTGAGACATGGAGAGGAAGAGGGATGAAGATGGAACTCTATGGGGAAAGTTTAAGTTGAAGATTTTTGTGAAATATTTTAAAAACTGTATTAAATAAGACAAAGGCAGATAAGTTATCAATGCTACCAATCAAAGTGAAAAGTTTGCAGGTAGTGTGATATGCAAACAGCCTAGGTGCATAGAAAAAACAGAGAATTGGGAAAAAGAAACATAAAACAACACTAAGAGTCTACAGCCATGCTAGAGGTGCTTTGGGCCAAATGCTAACATCAGCATGCTAACATGCTCACAATGGCAATGCTAACATACTGATGTTAAAGCAGGTGTAATTGTTTCCATGTTCATCATCTTAGTTTAAAAGACTTTAAAAGACCTTACCTTCTGAAAGCAGAACATGAGAAAACATGTAATTATTATGTTGGAACATTATAAGAAAAAGTATTACAAGTTTTTTGTAAACATTT
Source organism: Siniperca chuatsi (assembly GCF_020085105.1). NCBI lineage: Eukaryota > Metazoa > Chordata > Actinopteri > Centrarchiformes > Sinipercidae > Siniperca > Siniperca chuatsi. The sequence continues at coordinate 12,387,428 of NC_058060.1, forward strand.
GATTTCTATAAACAAAGTTAAGCCTTTTCTCTTGTTGTTTTGCATTTATTACACTAAATTATTCATTTCAGTACAGAACAAACCATCCTGGGTCAGTTCTTTACCTCGTGTTTATCTTTGTTTTATATTTGAATGCCACATCGCTGCTAACTTGCTCCAGCACAGCAGAAGTTGGGATGAGTTAACATACCTCAGGTATCACACTTTATCATTTAAATCAGCTCTTGTACTGACAAGTTTCACTCCTCAAAAGGGCATCAGGAAAACAAGCCCGTACATTTGACCTAGAGTGTGTGCGCTTACAGAATGATTTATAGCACAGATTGGGCTGACACAGCGCTGTGCATCGCCTGTCCCACAACACAAAAAGCAGGCTTTCTCAAGTATCTTCAGGGGCCGGGATACTAACCTGAGTAAATGTGACCCTGCTTGGCCCTTTGACCAAGACTCAATAGAGCAGACAGCAAAAGAAAAACCAACAAAACTGATGAACTGAGTATAATACTTTTCCTTTTTTTTAAAGATCCAAATTGAGTAAATTTAGCGTCACCTTGGGACCTAGACTGATTAAAACATCTTCTTGTCGTGTAGGGACTAAACAAGCCTGCAGACCTTGCAGTGTCCCTACCCATAATTTAATAAAAGACATGAGAATTATGCAATGCCCTGAGCCAGCTACAGAAAACACAAGACTTCTGCATATTTCCCAAAGATAGCATAATAACACTTTGACACCTCATCTGGGAAACAAAAGCTAAAACAAACAGGCACAAACCTGATTAAATCAGAGCATCATCTGTGACCCTGACATGCACTGATTTACTCTGGAATGAAGAAGCATGTTTCACTATTTTTCTAAAATGTGCATGTTTAATGGGATGGTGCATTTATAAGTAGCTTTAGGGCTATATAAGTTATATTTTCAGGTGACATAATCCACACTTGTCAAATTTGCAAAATTGACATAACTAGTAATTTTCCTCTGGTCTTAATTTGTTGTGTATGTGTTTGTGTTAGATTGTGTACAGAACATGAACAACTCTTTATGTATTGATTGTACCACCAAATCCCGAAGCTAAGCACGTAATGAAGCCGTGATTGCATGGAATACGGTGGTGAGGATATTTGGCAAAACCTGTAAACACTTCAATTACAGATGTAACTTGAACAAATAGCACTGGGTCTTTCGAAGGTTGCTTTCACCTTCATGTACAGGCGTCTGCGTTCATCAGTCGCTAGCGAATTGGAGCTGCGTTGACAAACGAGCTTAATTTACCCTCACTGAAGTAAGATTAATTGGAGGTGTCGAGGTATGAAGCAGCAAATGACAATGCGCCTTTGGAATAATGACAAGAAGTAGGGAGGGAGCGCACGAGAGAAAGGTTTACTTAACATATTACAAGGTGTCATCAGGAAGTATGACAGTTAGTTGTTTGTCCTGAAGATCCTGCAAATAAACAACACCGGGAGAAAAGTAGTGTGTGTCCCAAATGGTGGCTGCTCGGCCCACTTGTAAACTCAATCAACTGAGGAGCATGAGAAAGTGGCTGGCATTGAGGAAAACAATTTGGGAGCATCAAAAGAGACTCTCTCTCTCTCTCATGCACAGCAGTAAATTGGGGCACCATAAGAGCAGAGAAGTGTGTGTGCATGTGGGTTCTTGAAGTGATTACTTAACAAAGAAACAAAGTGTTCAACGCTCCAATCAAGGTGGAAGCAGAGCAAGGAAAAGAACATTTTTGAGACAGAAGAGAATATGAAGAGAAGGACTGGGAGACAGGTGATTAGAAGGGGTAGGAGATGTTAGAGCAGGAGAGCAGAATGTTAGTCTACTGTGGTGACTAAAGCAGACGTGTTATAACCTTACTTTTCAGTTGTATTTCACAACACCTGTGAATAAAAGGCCAGCTGACTTTGTAGCTCAAAGAAGAGAAAGTTAAATGGAAAACAATGAACAGGACAGAATTATTGCACAGTGGTTTGTCTATGCATACATGTGAAGTCTAAGTACTGTTTGTTTCAAATACACTCACGGGTCTGAGCAAGTATACCAGGCTTGTCTCCTGTATGATCAACAGTGGGAGTCGTGTCATGCACAGAGCGTGGTGGAGGGTCTCAACAGATGCCATGGTCTGGTCAAATCTGCCAGCCAGACCGCCCAGTGTCACTATGGCATCCACCTGGAAAGACAAACAGAATAAGACACAGAAAAATGACACAGTGTGATGTACTGGACTGGTTCTCTGGCAGGATGCTGTTGTTTGTTTCAGTGAAGAAAAGTGACAGGAGAAGTGGCTGCAGAAAAACAAAGAAAAAGAAGAAAATGTTAATCTGCATTTGGAGTCAAATAATACACACTGTAGCAGACAATTGTGCTGATTGGCTTATGGTAGCCCTATTTTAAGTGAGTCAGCCTCATGACAACTTGGTTATGGCCATTTGAATTGAATGTGTTTCTAGAGCCATCTATATGTGAAATGCCATGGAATGTTTTGCTCAGAGAAAGTGTGTAAAACAACACAAAGACTTTGGCAGCTAATTATAGGAATGGCGTATCAAAACACAAATGAACAGCTTTTTTTCCAGGCACATCCAAATAGTTTACGTGTCAAATTTGGTGAGGATTGGATGACGTTCGTGAAATGCAGATATGAGTAAATAAAGCAAGTAAAATTATAAATGGGAGCGTTATGCACCAAAAACTACTTTCCATCAAATTTAACTGAAATCTGTTGAGTAGTTTTTAAGATATCCTGCCACCTAACAGACAAACAAACAAAACAAATGGGACCAAAAACATAAGCTTCTTGGTGAAGTTAAAGCATAAGTGTGGTAATAATATAAATTTTTCTTATTGTCAACAAATCCCACAAAAACACCAAAACCGATGATGAAATGATCCTACTAACAAGAATTAATTGTGTAGCTAAAACCTGATATAGCTTATTCCTCTGTGCCAAAGAGGTCCATTGTTGTTTATAAAAAACACAACAATGAGCTACATTGTTTCACTGGGTGGCTTGTTCCGTCCGTTAGCTTACTTTTCAGGTTACCTGTTTTTACATCTTCAGCAGGAATTAAGTCGGAATGTAATGAGAGACTGACTAATGCATTACTGGTTTTGGTCTTTTTAATGGGATTTGTTGACAATAACAAAAACATAGAATATCGCCAGCTTTATCATTTAACAAAGAAACAAAAAAACAAACAAGCACAACAACACATGCCATTGGAACAAGTAAATATTAAAAGAAAGAAACAGCAAGGACACGAAGCTTCCAAAGAGAACTGAGATGGAGGACAGATAAACAATCAGTGGTAGATCAAAGAATGAATTTGGGCCATTACAATGAGGATAAACATCCATCTCTTGAATTAAGAGGTGAACATGTTAACAGCAAATCACGTAAGCTAAGTGGATTACTTAAACTAATACCATTTCCTGCAACCTCAGAGCTAAAATGACGTTCTTCTTAACTTTGAGCCAGCAGTTCACATAAGTACAATATTTACAGCTCTCAGCAGCGATATCCTTATACAAAGTCCCTGAGCAGTCAAGCACCAGCGATGACAGCCTTAAAACCCAACAGAGTCTAGAGGGGCAGAGGCGCTGTCAAAGGCTGACGACTGACAGTCACACCACCATTGAAAATGAACCAAATACCATCAATCACACTCACTTCACTTCAATGTTTTCACCACAACCACATACTGCAAATAAATAAATAAACAAACAGAAGGTAAGAGGTAAAATTAATTTCTATTGCCTTTGCTGATGTTGACCATTATTCATTGGGCTGCAGCTAAACATTAGGGGGATACACAGTAGCAGCTAATAATGTATAATCATGTACTTCCCTTTTTATCTTTGAGAATTGTTTACTCTTACCACTAGAGCTGCTAATCAGCCAGATCTTATTAGCTACATTTATTTGCTATAATAATAGATGTGTGTGTTTTTTTCTGTGTAAGTAAACATGCATGCATTAGCTCATTTAATAAATTACAGCACAAGAAACTCACGCTGTGTCACTTAGCCAGTCTGAAATGCATTTTCATTTCCCCTTTACTACTTCAACAACCTGCCATTACTTCAGTGTATTCAACATTTCCCAATAGGTGAAAAGGCTCAGATCAAACTTGTGCTGTAGCTCCTTATTGTACATAACGGGAGCGCATTATTTACCGAACTGAATGTATCGTAACTAACTTCCTGCCTCAGGTGATGGAGTTAAAACAAAAGCGAGTGCTGAGATTGAGGTTATTTCAACATCTGGCTGACGCCTCCACATGCAGAGGCATCGCCTAAACTGTAAACAACAACACTTGGTAAACAAACTCCACTCTGCGAGAGGGAGAGAGAGCAAGAGAGAGAGGTTATTAAGTAGAAAACATTGTAATCTTGCAGTCAAGTACTTTCCTGCAATTTAATAAAAATTAGAAAAATAATACAAAAAAAATCTGAGACCTACTGCATTAACCTACACAGAGAACTCCATTCATGTGTTACTCCAAACAAGTGGCAGCAAACACAAAAACGTCTTTTCAAATATGTCCTATCTGAACCTGGTCTTGCAGGAAACTGTTACTCTGTTGTTACTGATGTTATTTTTTTTATTTAGTGTTAACAAATCCCAGGGAAAGAACAAAACCAAGCATGCATTAGTCTGTTTCTCAAAAGTTTCCAACTTCTATACAGTCTGTGGCTCTCAGCCCCAAGTTCATTCATCCCTACAAAAGTACAGATCATTTTAAAAGAAGGCTCAGTAATATCCTAAAACAGCTGGGCACTGTAGTTTTTAGCAATCATTACTCAAACAGGAGTAAATAGTGCATTTGTTGGGAACCATTTTCAGCCACAGATTAATACACATTTGGTTCCCTAGTTAGTACTCACAGCAACAGGACCGTGTCACCCAGTGTAATGGTGTGGCTCATTGATTCTGTATGTTTTTTTGAACAAGGAGGTCTATGGCACAGAGGAATAAGCTATATCAGGCTTTGGAAACAAATAAGATACTTTAGTTAGTAGAATCATTTCATTGTTGGTTTTGCTCTTGTCATGAGAGTTTTTCAAATGAAAATACAGAAAATTGCCAAATTTATCCTTTAAATAGGATCTCTTATCTAATAGGCTTGGCCCTTTTGTCCATCCATCAAACCATCTACCAATTCATCTCTAATGTCCTTCCCACCTTTGTTACTGCTTACTACGAACAGATTTTTTATACACAATGCCCTGACAGGACCAAAGCTGCTACCAGAGGGAGGAATGGAGGGGTGGAGGGATCAAATCAACAGTGAACAGTATCAGTGAAGAGCATCAGTCAGTTCAAAATTCACAGCAAGTTGCCAAAACCAGAGGACAGAAAAGCTCAAAGAAAGTAAAGAATGCTGAGAGAGAACAGGGAACAATGACTGGAGAGAGAAAAAAGGTGTATTGTGTTTCAGCGTCCGATGATATACTAGCTTGCTCAATCTTCCGCTTCCCAAAACACTTCTGTTGTGTCCGCTACGCATATCAAACTCTATATACTAGCTTGAATTTTTATTTGTTCTATTTCATGTTTGTTTACTAAAAACAAAAAACAAGCAGGGCAAGGAGAATCTCACGACTGAATGAAGAAAATTCAACAAGCTGGCTTAACAGATCCGGCCATATTCTCTCCTGATTGGCTGGGGGAGCCAGAGCGAGCAACGCTGACTCGGAGATCAGCACAAAAACTCTCATCTATTTATTGGGGATGATGAACAGATAACCAGAGAGAAGAGAGAAGAAAATGAAAACAGAAGTGCTGCTTATGCCTGCAACAGTGAAGCAAGGAGAGAGAAGCTAACTAGGACAGAGCTCTGAGACGACAAACAGACAAGTACACAAACACACTAGACGTTGGGATACACACACACTTCAACAAGTTCATACACAAACAGATGCAAACAGGTACCAAACGCTCACAAACACACGCACACACACAAACTAGCCTTTCACAATGTAGATATGCACATACACAGACACACTTTCAAATGCACACACATTGAGACATGGAAAATACGAACACACACACACACACACACACACACACATATATAAATATATATCTATACACACAAACAAATATATACTCATCCACCCAACATAATCCTCTGATACCATTCTTTGGGATTTCACCCAACACAATATGAGATAAATTCTCTAAATCGAGCGCTAAGCTGTGTGGAGGAAAACATTCAGGGGCTAATATGTTGAATCTTAAACAGCTCAGACAGGAGCACAATGCTCGGTAATCTCCAAATCACTGTTATTATTTAATTCATTTAAACAGGCTAAGTGGATGGAAATTAGTGAAGGTGAGTGAACGAGAAAATGACAAGGTATGATATTAAATCATTAGAAAAGTTCTGCTTTTACATAGCCTGCGCCTATTCACAAAGTGCTGAAGGGAACAAAAGTTCAAATAAGAGTCATAGTGGGTAAAGAAAAGTGGAAAAATCCTGGTAAACAAACAAAAAAGTCATCATCAGCAAGTCTTATTGAACGTCAAAAACTGATAGCCAGGCTCCTATCTCTCGCAGGCAGACACACGGACAAACACGCCAGTTCAAAGGCAGAGTAAATATTAGCCAGGCCGAGAAAAAAAGGCCCATGGAAGGAAAGGACAAAAGTATATCTTCTCTTAAAGCCGGACACTAAAAAACAAAGTGAAAATGCACAATGTGGCAACACATGTGCATACTGTTTGAGCGGACGTGCATTTTTGTGTGTCTGCAAGCGTCTTCTCTCCATGGTCTTTCATCAGCTTAGAGATGTGAAGTGATTGGGGCACTCTGCAGTGATTGGAGCAATACTCGGCATGCTGCTAAAAATTTCTAATAATGGAGAAAATAGAGAGATAGAGAAAGAGCGAGACAGAGGGGAAAGAGACAGACAGGAAGAGGACAGACAGATAAATACACAGATGTATAGATAAATAAATAGACAAAACACTATTCCCCATGATGTTAATCATGTAAATAAGGATCTTTGTTAAAATTCTTGAAATTAGAGATATACTGTTACATTATACATTATATTACATATTTTGCCTCATGTCATGCAATACAGCGGACATTTTGTGAGTCAGAATGGAAATCGAAATCAATCTCTGGATCAGTGTGTGTCTGGCTCTGCAGCAGCTGGCTGGGCACGGGGCTTCACTCTGCCCATTTTGGAGTTTTGAATATCAGGTTGTTAGGAAATGCTTTTACACTTTGAAAAGATCACAACAAAATTAAAGTAGTTCATTTTGAATCTGGCAAACCACAATTACACTTTGTATTTTATATGCAGGTGTAAATATGGCTAATGTTATTCCAATGATGTTTTTCAACACTTAATTCTTCATGGCATGTTGAGTGTTCTTTTCCAGTAGCACACGCTTTCATATTCATACACCCACACACACTCACACCTCGGATCTGCCTGCAGTCAACCGCAGTCCAACACTGCTGACCTCTGAGCAGCTCATCTTAAGTACCTGAGGACTGAGAGCCTTGCTTAAGGGTACTAAACTCTCAGAGGCCGAGAGAGAGGAGAGCTTTACTTATTCATTTTACCCCGTGCTATAACCACTGCTAGTCCTTTTAATAATAATAACAACAGTAACATTACCCTTTTTAAAACAATGTTTTGACACTGATATGCCTCGGAAGTGACTGCTCCCAGCCAAGAAATAGTCTGGCACATAACCGCCTATAAAACCACAACTTGTCATTTTTTCACTTCAGTTTTTGTAGGGATTAAACAAACAATATGTAATGTGTTAGTGAGCTTTAGAGGTGCTGGTAAGCAGATTTTGTTACCTTTGGATGGAGCCAGGCTAGCTGCTTCCTCCTGCTTCCAGTCTTTATGCTAAGCTAAGCATATTTAACAGACAGAAATGAGTGGTATTGATCCTCTCATCTAACTCTTCGCAAGAAAGCGAATTTACCAAAATGTCAAACTATTCCTTTAACAATAAAAATGTCAGACAAGAATTTAAATCACCTGAGAATGAAGCTGTCAGTGTGTGTGTGGTGTTTACCTGTAACTTTCGTCTCTGAATTTCCTCCACCATGATTGCAAGACACTTGGTGAAGTCTGTTAGATCCTGGTCAGCTGTTTCTATCAGCTTGCACCCCTACGCACAAAAGAAAATGAAAAACACACACACACACACACACGGGTAACAAAACACAATCAGATAGATGAACACATACACAAGACAGCAAAACAAAAACTCAGGCAGAGATAAGGGATAGGGGGATAACAGAGCAGAGATGGAGAAAGGTATAAATCAGTGTTTTAGTCTTGTGTGGCTGTCTGCGAGCTGTGTTGCTGAATAATGTAGAGGTTCCAGTCAGTGGCCCTAAACTACAGCATCCAGGTAAACAACCATGCTCTGGCTTCTCTCCCTTTGTCTCCTACTCTCTCCACACACTGTCACTTTCCTCCTAAAACACACCAACTTCCCACACACACACACACACACACACAGTGCAGTCAGTTCACACAAACTTGTTCGCTGTGCTCTGTTTGATCCCATCCATCCTCCCTCCCCTCCCCTCATCCCTCCATTCCTGCCTCCCCTTGTCTCTCTCCCTCCCTTGCGGATGCCTTTCTGTTCTCTCCCTTCCATTTATGCAGAATTATTCACCGTTTCTGAGAAATCTCTGAAGAAACTTTCCCATTGTTCTGCTCCTAAAGCATTACCATAAAAGTCTGTTCTCTCTCATGGAAAAAAGGTATTAGGCAACCTGTGTGATATTTGTGAAAAAAGGACTAATATTACAGACAGCTACAGAAAGAGGGGAAAGGGGTGAGAGGGAAAAGGAGGGTGTCACAGCTAAAGGCAACCCATATCTCTGTGTTTGAGTGTGTATGTGTGTGATCATGTGCGTGTGGTTGTGTGTGTATCAGTGGGGGTCTGATCACAGTAACACGGAGTGACACAGCACAAAGATCACACAGGTACTGCGTTTTCTTTCCTCTAAGGTGTGTGCGTGTGTTTATGTGACACCATACCCTGTATTTATTATTTATTGAACCAAGCTTCATCTCTTCTCAAGTGTTCTGGTTTGACATTTTGCTTGTTATAAACAACGGAAAGTCCACTTCATAGAAAAATTTGCATTTTATTTGTATGACCTTGGGTAGTTTAGTCTAAATATGCCTACATGAACAAGTCTCTTGCACAGCTAGGGACACAGGGAACAAAGACTATGACGTAGGATGTCATCAGAGGACTCTGGAGACCTGGACTAGGTATATATATATAATTTAGGTAGACTACATTTACATCTTATGTTAAAATGTATTTCAAATAAACACACAGAACTCTTTCTGTCTCTTTATAACTGACATTAGTCACCACATCTTGCATGCTACCCATCCATTTTGAATAATGTACCTATACTTTTGGTTGTATTCACTTAAATATATTTTACAAGATAGTGAATTTGTGCATTAAAGTCAGGCAAACTCAAAAGACATCTAACACAGTGATTCCCAACCTTTTTTGCTTGTGAACTATTAATATTAAGAAATATCTCCTGGCAAATTAAGTTGGGAGCACATCAATCGAAGAGTGATTTTCCCCTCTGATCATTTGATTAATTTGAATAATGAGGCCTGAAAGGCTAAAAGTACTGTATTGAGAAAGAAGCAAAGACTAGAGAAAAGTTAGAAAAATAAACATAGTTTTATATATCAGAATATAGACGTTTCTTTATTTCTACATTTGTAATCATCTCGCAACCACTGATCTCACAGAGATTTACATGAGAGGATGTACATCCAACACCCAACAGCTGTATTGATCTGTAGCTGTGGTTAAGGGAGAAGTAGGGCCTCCTCCCAGGCTGTGTTAACACTCCCAACAAGCTCCACCATTGTATTTTTTTAATGTTTAGGTTAAAGATGATTAATGTGATGTTTAGAGCCATGAATGACATTTAAGCTATTAGCAGCCTGAGAGGCTCAACTGAGGGCAACAAAGTTAGAGTTGTTTGTGAATGTTAACAGGGAAGTGGTCATAAGTATGACAGAATATATTTGCTTTGTTAAAAGTAAAAAGACTGTGTGCAGGAACAAAAAAAAAAAATGTATGGAGTTTGCCTGATCCTGGGTGAGCAGGAAGTGTCACACACCTGTAAAATTACTTTTGATGGCTGGGTCTAAATGCATTATGAGTGCACTGACAGTTGGAACCATGTCAGACTGCACACTTGTACCCACTTTGATGATTCAGTCTGCATGTTCTTGTCACTGCAGGTGGGACTCTTGCAGAGTCTCGAGCACATTTAACCCTAGTCAATGCTGGATAGTCACTTATCCACTTAGACAGCGTGATCTCAGCTCTGTTACCCTGCGACACCACTCACGCTCAGAAAGTGTGATGTTTTCTCACACTCAAGACGAGGTGACATGTTAAATTGCTGAGGGTTTAGTTTGCTGAATGCAGTGACAATGTGAGGGTCATTTTGGGAGAATATGTGCCTATATTCAGGATCAGACGTATTTGTGTGACAAATATGAAATAAGTTATCTGGACACAAAAACTCACACAAATACATCAGTATCTCCTATGTTACCACCTAACCCTTATTTATCTGTTCTATACATACACTGCTCTGACAATATTTGTTTTTTATTAGCTCATCAAGTCATTGAGAATATGCCAAGAATTATTCAGAAATGGATGACTTGTGTGTACATATTCACAAGTCCTGCACACAACCAAGGGATTTACTTTACTTATTTTCTATGTCTTCACAGTGTGCAGCTAAACTGAACCCCCAGCAACTACTTGTATGTAATCGTGAGCTTTAAGGCAACAGCATACTAAAAAAAAAAAATCATTCAACTGCTGTCAAACAGCACTTTAAGTCACTTTAGGGTCTTTGTTCAGTGGCACTTTGCACCAGATGGGAAGGTCTTGCCTCAAAGGAATTAATGTCAACTTTTTGTTTACTTTTTGCTTTTTGTTTATGTGTGTGTGAGTATGTCTCCGTGTGTGCACCTGTAGGTCTGAGAGTGTGCGTAAGTTGTGTTCCACTCACCTTGTCTGCATAGAAAGCTTTGACCTCAGCAGTAATGGAATCAAAATCCCCACTGATATAGTCAGGCAGAAAGCTGGATGTAAGGATAGAAAGAGAGGGTGAGTGACAGAGGGAGAGGGTTACGATTGCAAGAAAGACAGAGAGACAGAGAGTGTGACGCAGAGATAGAAGCGAGAAGGAGAGAGAGGACATTGGGGCATGTGTCAGCTCTTTGATCTGTGCAGCGAGAGAGAGGAGTGACGCTGCCGGGGGAAGACGAAGAGACATGGAGACTGACAGGGTGATTCTCTGTGGTATTGAGCCTGGCTCTGTCACACACACACACACACACACACACACACACACACACGGCTGACTGCAGAGATACATAGATTGATGTGAAAACACACACACACACACACACACGCACGCACGCACGCACGCACGCACGCACGCACGCACGCACGTACGTACACAACCGTACATGGCATCATACATAAGCAAATCTGATACAAGTTTGACACATACATCCAAATATACTCAAACACAAACACAATAGAGTAATGGCAGGACTGGAAGCACTGGAAGCAAAGACACTCTCTCTTTTGCTCTTTCTCACTCTCTCACACACACACACACACACACACACACACACACACACACACAAACAGAGCATGATGTATCTGGTGTTTATCAGATATTGACCCGTTCCATTACACTGAGTGAGTACATTCTCCATTAGAGCTGAGTATCGGCTTGATTACTACAGGTCACAGTGCAATTTGATGTCGAAACATGCTCAGTCAATGCAGTATAGAGTAAAGAGTAAATGGTAAAATAAGGTAATAAACATAATCCATGTGTATATTTTACGAATGGGTTTATTTATATGGACTACTGATATGGACTAGAGGACAAAGTGAAGTAAAAACAATGCAGAATTTTTTAGATAACATGTAAATAATGACAGTCACTGTCAACCAAACAATACTGACATCCAAATTCTGATACTTTAAGCCAATTATCATAAAGTGTACATAAGTCAAACTGTTTCTGGTTTTAAAAATACATTTTTGTAGCATCCAAAACATGATGGAAGGAAGATGCCGATCATGACAATTTAAACATTTATAGTTCAAAAAATGCTTTCAATAATAGAAAGCACAGAGGAAAAACTTCGTTTATAAATGCAAATTTCAGCCATTTAAAAAGAATAAAAATAAATTGCTTTTTTTTTTTAAATAAAAGCTGAAAAGTAATGAGCTGAGAATATGAGATGTATTAATGTTGGCAGTTACTGTGCGGAAATGAATGTACGTTAACTTTCATGTTTACAGGAACTTGTGTGCTGGAGGATGCAAATGAACCTGGACTGCTAGGTTTGAAAGCTTGTTGTTTGCTTATGTGATGCCACTGCACATTATGTGTATACCTGATAATGAAGAAAAAATCAAAAAGGTAATTTATTGGCATACTATTTATTCACCCAGCACTAATTTCCACTGGTTTTTGACCCACATAACCCATAATTGCAGGCACAAAGATCACAAAATGAAGTAACACAGAATATTACATAAACCTGGCAGGAATACCATGTTAATACATGCAATTAAGAGGATTACACCTGGAAATTAAGCTGGGCAGGAGTTTTGGGAATATATATGCATGCAGGCCTTATGTATTTCATTCATCCAAATACGACTGTGTTTTGAGGCAACCTGCATTCCCAGGGTGTAGGAATTAACAAGGTCTGTTGCAGATATCAGTGAAAACAGGCAAAACTCTACCAGTCACTACTGAGTAGATCATTCCTGTCAGAGAGAGACAGATAGCTCTCTGTTTATTCCATTTATATGTGCGTGTTTATGTATAAGGAGCAGGACCACGCAGGGATGCGGTTGCCGCTATCTAGAGGCATTAACAGGTCTGACATTACGATTTCATGGTTGGTTGGGTGGTGTGTTTGTTTGTGTGCGTGTGTGTATTTGTGCGTGTGTGCGCTCGCCAGCAAGAAGCGAGAATGATGTTCTGGTCGGTTGAAGAAAGAGATACAGAAGGATTATTCCCTCCCTCCCTCCCTCCTCAGTGTTCCCATTTACACCAACAAGATACAGCAAGACAAACAAAACAGCAATTGTATGCCCCCACACACACACACACACACACACACACACACACACACACACACACACACACACACACACACACACACACACACACACACACCCCTACCACAAGCATGTATAAAGCCAATCAAGCACAACCCTACCAGAGCTGGGCACTTTCCTTGTCCACACAAACACATTCACAGGAACTGAAATGTGCACACACACATACAATATGCACAAAATCTGCAAATAAGCAGGTACACACAAGCACATCCACACTATCCCCCTCCTTATAATACAGGACGCCACAATTGCATCTCCTTTCAGAAATAACCTTCATGTGACAGATGGGACGAGACGTGACACTAAGCCTGATCAGAGCTTTACACACACACACATCCCATTGTGACCTGTGTGCATGACTCCAGCGGCTGATAGTAATTGACCAGGCGAGATTCTAAATTCTGCATTTGTGTCTGTGTGCGTGAGCGTGAATGCTGTTTGCATGTGTGTTTGTGTGTTGTGTGTCTGACAGTCTTCACTTCCACATTAATATTAACTGACACTTTAATTTGGATGGGAAATAGAGCATTTTACCGCCAGTTTGTCTGAGTATCGGGTGGCGGGAATGGCTGTATGACCTTTGCCTGTGTTTGTGTGTGTATGTGTTTGTCTATCAGCCTGCTTGTGTGTCCCTCTCTCTGCATCCTCTTTGCCTGCCTTTTTCTCCTCTCCCTGCCAACCCACTCCTCTCCTTCCCATGCTGCCTTCTCCTTTACACCATCTTTCAATCTTGTCTCATTTCTGCTCTGCAATACTTACTTTTCTATTTAATTAAGGCAACTTCCTTCCATCCAACCACTTCATTGAGATTAAAAAAATCATTCTCTTCTTCTATTCTTTTACTTTTTTCATGTCCATTTCTGTCTTTGTTTCAAACTAACCATCAAACTAAGCTTGACACCATTCTTCCATATGACCACTTAATTACAACAAAATGTTGTTTTGTTTATATTCTCTCCCTCTCACATATCTTTCACCATCTCCTGAATCACAGCATGACGAGCACTCTTCATCACTTGAGGAGATGTGGCTCTGATTGCTCCTCTCATCCCTCCCATCTCCCAATCAGAAGAGGAGAGCCAGTGATGAATTATTTTGGATGACATCATTAACGACTCATATACATAAACAAGCTCTCTGACACAGCTCTCTGACTCATATGAACATTGATATGACCTGTACAAACTCACAAACTCTGGACGTATGACAAGTGATTTTTCATTGATCACTTCAACATCAACTTTTATGCTACATACTCGGTCATTTGTCCAAATGCACCCTCTTGTGGTCATGCAAATAATGACTTTCCTCTTTCAGGAGAAAAAGGCAGATGTAGCATAGTACCGCAAAACCTCTTAGGGAACAAGGTTGGGGTAGATGGTAGATTTGTACCTGACTTGGCACTGGAGGCCACAGCATCCTGTCTTCTAGCAACAGCCAAGTGTTGGTTTCTTTTAAATGTGATCACGATGTTTTTGGAACTTAACCAAGTTGTTTTAGTTGCTTAACTTAACCAAATATTAACTACAGAGGTAGAAAACAACCATGTTAATAAGCTTTGTTAGGGTCATAAGGGTTATTTTATAAGGCACTGACAAATGACCTAATGTGTCATTCAAATATGAGGACTTGTTGGTTTGTAGATGGAAGTTTTTACTTTGTAGATGTGAGTTGTATGTGGTTTGTGTGTGTCTGGTTTTATAATAAAGCAGTAATGCAAAGGAAGGCATGAAAAACAACTAATCAGTGCTAACAGAGATCTTATTATCCCACTGCAACAAAGATTCTAATTAGCAAGACCTCAATAATGTGAGCTTGCTTGAAAGCTGATGTACATATGTCTTTAACATGCTTATGTTCATCCGTATTGAAACAACTTAAAAAAAACAACTGTTTGCCCATGGTTGGATGTATGATTGTGTAAGCATACATGTCTGTAGTACCTGGATTTGTTAATCCAGTGATTTGTGCTCTAACAGTGTCTAATCCCAAAGTTAATCAGCTCGATGCCTTTAGGCTATCAGACTAATAACCAGACAGTCATAATTCCACACACTCCTCATCCCCAAAACACACACACTTCCTTTATTAACTCTCACAATTACTCTTAGGGCTACTAGGTGTACTAGAGAGAGGGAGGAGGGTAAGTGTAATTTTAACTAATCTTAATTGTTACAATTCTAATACGATAAACTTAACAAAAACTACTGATAGTACAACACACATTATGTAAAATCAAAAGTGCAAAGCCCTCATGTTAAAAGCGAGGGCCCAGTTCCCCATGCTCATCAACTCAACTCAGCATGTCAAATTCCAACACAGGGCAATAAACACAGAAGAGAATTTTCCCTAGGAGTGTAACATCATAGCAAGAGTATTGAGAGAATATCTGGGTTAAAAAACAGAACAAAACTAGTTTGGCTATGAGCTTCTTGACAAAAGATGATGTGATAATAAAGAACAAAATAAACTCAGTAATAGAGGCTAATTACTGTAGATTAAGAATTTAAGTTACTACTAACAGAACAGACCTTCTGCAGTAACGTTACATATTAAACAAATTATAGCCATCTACCACAAAAACATGCAACAAAGAAGCATATATTAAACAAGGTACTATGGTAAAATGACTCAGCATATGGCTTTGATTCATACTGAGTGTGAAATGAAAAAAGCTAATTTCTTAAAGCACTGAAAGCAATTAGGAGGATGGAGCCCTTACTTACCATCAGCTAGTTCATGTGTCTTTCAAACTCCCTGCCCGGTTTAATTTACAGTGTAATCCTTGTAATTGTTGGCCTGTGACCCTGTTTTTGTGTCACACAATTCTCATTACCCCAGCAGTTAAACAGCTCCCAAACTGTGTGTGATTACAGTATATTTGAAAGAAGCTTGAAAATTATCATATAATGATTACGATAAATTTCAAACCAATTTATGGTCTTGTTAAATATATCTTAAACAGATATCAACATATCATCCTTAGAAATCTTCGCTGACCTGATCTCCATATCAAGTTAACTCAAATGGGGTCCTGACCACAACGCTAAGAGATGATCTAATTAAAATACTATCACACATTAGGCCTGGGCAATAAAACGATAATTATCTCGATATAATTTTCCTCGAAAGAAATATAACAAATGATTTAATTAAGCCACCCATACATCGGGAGAGCGGGGCGCAAATGCGTCCTAAACACTAGTTGCCACCCGCCACCAAACAGAAGAAGAAGATGATAAACAGCCAATCATGTCACAGAAACAGAGGTACACTTAGAGACACAGTAGCACAAGACACAGGCTTGTAGTTGGCGAGCAAAATACAAGTAAGTGAAATGAGCGAGAGTGAGAGCGACACGGAAGAAAACGCAGAGCCCATGACCAGCTCGAAGGCATCGTCGACAAGAAAGGTCACTCAACTTCAGTAGTTTGAAGATATTTTGGCTATTTACAAGCCAACAAAAAACGGAGCAGCGTGCACTGCAAACTGTGGCTAAGACACAGACACCACAAACCTGTTTCATCATTTGAAACAATATCACCCTTTAGAACACGCAGGAAGTAAGAAATTGCAGTCCCAAACTATTTATTTTGTTTACATTGTCAGGTAAAACATTTACAAAATGTTTTAAACCGTCTGTACAAGGGTTTGCCATGCTGCTGACCAGAATTAAGATTTCTTTGTCTATTTATTGTTTTATTTATTGACATAGCTAATCTTTTAAAACACTTTTAAACTTTGCAGTCTGAGCCATCTTAAGTTACATGTGTGCTGTACACCGGAGCACTTAATCTTTCTATTAAGATATTTATTTTGTTGTGGGAAAAGGACTGAAAAGGGATTTCATGCAGATTTTATCATTATAATTGTTGTGAATGTTCTACTTCAGATTTCTGAAATGTTCCGCTGTGTTTGTCATGTTCTGACAATAAAGAATAGTTTAAAACCACAATTAACCATTTGGTTTCTTCAACTTTGACTCAGGGGCAAAGATCAATCTTTAAACTTGAAAGAAATAATAATGTGACATGTTTCGTAATAATTATCGATATCAACTGCTTTTTAGACATTGGCCTGTCTGGTGAGCATAAAACGTGTAAGATGTGATTGAGAAAACATGGAATGACAAATAGAAAGCGAGACTGTCAGAGATATCGCTTTGTCACTAAGTCTTATAAAATAAGTAGTCTTGCTCTTGACAACTTCATTTGCTGAGGCTGACAGCATTATCTCCAAACCAAAATGCATACACAATCATATGCTGACACAACAATGCTCTGAAAATCTCTTCCACATATACACATGCTTAGTCAAACACTGACACATTCAAAAATTCGCATATCTGCATTTCCCAGTAACTCTACACACACAGACCCACACCCATCTGCAAATTTTATAAACACTGTTTGTGTACAATTACCTCCTCCCACATTCAGCCGTGTTCCCCTCCCTGTTCATCCGTCTCTTGACTTCTTATTCTCTCAGAGGATTTGATTAGATGCACAAATTAGACAAAATGCAATTTTCATTTAGAAATGGGGAAGATACAGGGTTAGATTTACAGGAGAGCCAGGGGGTCTCAGCTCCGACGAAAGGGCCTGAGCCCTGATGAAAGCTATTTTAGTGCAAGTTTGGTATGTAATAATAATTTACCAATTAATTTTATGAGGTGAAAGGCTTTACATTGCTGACAGTTGCTCAGTGGTCATGTTGGTAGTCTTAAAATGTTTTGAATATCAGTGTGTTAATTTTGTGAGTGTGAGCAGCTGTGTGCATTCCTTTGATTGATGAGAGTTCTGTTGATAGAATTAAATCATATACTGATAATAATGCAGATAGCACAAGCTATAGTATAGAGCAGCTGTAGTCTACAACTGTATGTAGATAGAGCAGTGTGCTTGTGTGTGTCTGATCAAGAAAAAGGGAGAAACCATGCTGTATTGTCATATATCAATAATGTCTAAACTAAACAGTACAACATGTGTAACACATTTGACTCACAGTGGCAGATTCAGTACAGGTGCAAAGGGCCTACAAAACTATATAAACTACTGATGTCATTAACTTTATTAACAGCTAAAGAAAACATTATTTTAGATCAGTACAGTTTTCAAATTCTCCCACATTCACCTCAGCTCACAGCTCCTACTGGTAGGAGTCCCAGCATTACATGGAATTGGATTATTGTTGATTCTTGCGTGAAACTCAGCTCTCTGCTGAGTAGTTACTGGCTGATTCTGCTAGAAAAACTGGAGGTCTGTAAATAAATGTGCAGTGAATATGTGTGTATATATAAAAATGCATGTCAATGATGAATACTCCTTTCCTGGTGGTAACACAGTAAGTAACAGATTCAGAACAATAACATAAGAGGGAAAGACAAAGTAAAAGACAGATTAAATGTAGAGCGTAAAAGCAGTGTACTGAGCAACACTTAAGTATTCAGGAACAATTATGGGACTTTTAGCAATTTCATACAAGTATGTAATGGTGGTTCTTGAGATTCAGTACCAGGAAAAGAACAAATAAGTTACCCAGATTTCTAAGTATTGAGCAACTGCTTGAACAGAGTGATCAAGTGCATACACGTCAGCCATGTATATCATCAAAGAACAGAATACTCTGAATACATTACGGTTTAAAAACAGTGCAGATGCAAGCATACATACATGTCAACAGAGATAACAACATAAGAGGAAAAACTGCTAATAGAAAATCAATGATGTGTGGTGTGAGCGAGAGATCACTAAAATCGGAAAAGAGGCAAAATACATTTAAATGCATCCAAGTTCCATCTGGATTTTGTATATAAATATAAATACAGTGCATCCAGAAAGTATTCACAGCTCTTCACTTTTCCCACTTTTTGTTATGTTACAGCCTTATTCCAAAATGGATTAAATTCATTATTTTCCTCAAAATTCTACAAACAATACCCCATAATGACAACGTGAAAGAAGTTTGTTTGAAATCTTTGCAAATTTATTAAAAATAAAAAAAGAAAAATTCACATGTACATACACAGCCTTTGCCATGACACTCAAAATTGAGCTCAGGTGCATCCTGTTTCAACTAATCATACTTGAGATGTTTCTACAACTTGACTGGAGCCAACCTGTGGTAAATTCAGTTGATTGGACATGATTTGGAAAGGTATAAGGTTCCACAGTTAACAGTGCATGTCAGAGCACAAACCAAGCCATGAAGTCCAAGGAATTGTCTGTAGACCTCCGAGACAGGATTGTATCGAGGCACAGATCTGGGGAAGGGTGCAGAAACATTTCTGCAGCATTGAAGGTCCCAATGAGCACAGTGGCCTCCATCATCCATAAATGGAAGAAGTTCGGAACCATCAGGACTCTTCCTAAAGCTGGCCGTCTGGCCAAACTGAGCGATTGGGGGAGAAGGGCCTTAGTCAGGGAGGTGACCAAGAACCCGATGGTCACTCTGACAGAGCTCCAGCGTTTCTGTGGAGAGAGGAGAACCTTCCAGAAGAACAACCATCTCTGCAGCATTCCACCAATCAGGCCTGTATGGTAGAGTGGCCAGACGGAAGCCACTCCTCAGTAAAAGGCACATGACAGCCCGCCTGGAGTTTGTCAAAAGGCACCTGAAGGACTCTCAGACCATGAGAAACAAAATTCTCTGGTCTGATGAAACAAAGATTGAACTCTTTAGCTTGAATGGCAAGCGTCATGTCTGGAGGACACCAGGCACCGCTCATCACCTGGACAATACCATCCCTACAGTGAAGCATGGTGGTGGCAGCATCATGCTGTGGGGATGTTTTTCAGCAGCAGGAACTGGGAGACTAGTCAGGGTTGAGGGAAAAGATGAATGTTCAGAGAAACGTTTGATGAAAACCTGCTCCAGAGCGCTCTGGACCTCAGACTGGAGCGAAGGTTCATCTTCCAACAGGACAATGACCCTAAGCACACAGCCAAGATAACAAAGGAGTGACTATGGGACAACTCTGTGAATGTCCTTGACTGGCCCAGCCAGAGTCCAGACTTGAACCCGACTGAACATCTCTGGAGAGATCTGAAAATGGCTGTGCACCGACGCTCCCCATCCAACCTGATGGAGCTTGAGAGGTCCTGCAAAGAAGAATGGGAGAAACTGCCCAAAAATAGGTGTGCCAAGCTTGTAGCATCATACTCAAAAAGACTTGAGGCTGTAATTGGTGCCAAAGGTGCTTCAACAAAGTATTAAGCAAAGGCTGTGAATACTTATGTACATGTGATTTTTTTGTTTTATATTTTTAATAAATTTGCAAAGATTTCAAACAAACGTCTTTCACGTTGTCATTATGGGGTATTGTTTGTAGAATTCTGAGGAAAATAATGAATTTAATCCATTTTGGAGACTGTAACATAACAAAACGTGGAAAAAGTGAAGTGCTGTGAATACTTTCTGGATGCACTGTATGTACTGTTTGTCTTCTAACACCCCATACAGTGAAGTAGAATCATTGTCACTTGACTCATCAGGAGAGGCAGAAAGCTCTAGCCTGACGTGCCCCCTCCTATCTTCATTCCTAATGACTACCATTAAGGCTATTTTGACCGAAAATTACATGGCACCTTTCTTTTAACTGTGGGAGGCCGTCCGCCCACTCTGTTCTTGTGTAGAAGGAGGCAATGAAGGCTGGCCGGAACCTTATTATCCTCATTATTTTCTGATAGAAACACAAAGTCAAAGGCAGACATGTGGACAAATACACACACGTCATCTCACTTAAGGCCATTGCTTTTTCAGAGGGGTTTGTCAATGTTTACATTTCAAAGAAAACCTTTCAAAAAATTATAACTACAAAGCTACAAATTTCAACTTTGGGGGGGGTGATCCTTTCATGAGTCTGTTGACATGTAAGTTACAGTTTAGATGTGGGACCTCTCAGCAGGCTTTGCTCTGCGTGTAACTGAAAAACAAAAAAAGCCCAGTTTTGATATTTTGAACTCAAGTTTTTCACTGTGATTTCTGGGGTGGAAAAAATGTTCTAGTAACGGTTATTACTCGTACACAATTTGGGGAAAAAGTGAAAGCCTTAAGATGTACACACACACATACACAGAAACTGGCAAATGCACAACACACACAGAACCACATACAGGCACAACTCTGCTATCTATTACGTCTTTATCTTGGTCTCAAAGTAATATTTATCAAGCCGTCTGTTTGCCTTTTTCATTAATCTTTTATTTTGTTTTTTCTTTTCCTGCATCTCTCTTATACCTCCTTATATTTGGTTATGTGGTGCTGCTGTTGTCTGTGATACCAGTACTCATAAAACTTGGCTTTGATTGATTACTTAAATCCTCCCCCCCCGTAGTCCATTAGTTATGGTAATGTTAGGTTAAATACATCTTAACTTGCTGGTGATTGATTAATACATCCCCACCCGTAAACATTCCCTTCTTTTTCCCCTCCTCCCATTCCTCACTATTTTTTCCTCCAGTCTCCACCCTCCCTGTATAATGTATAACTTTTCGGGACAGATGCTGTTTGGCTTGGGAGCGGTCGGGCTAAAAGGGAGGCCTGACTGTCAGCTCCACTGCACAGGCTGCTGACAGAGCTCGGACTGAAGGGTCAGAAGATGAATCTGCTGTGTCACACAAACAGAAGTATGAGCGATGCCTCTGCCAGCAGGCCTAACATGCTCAAACTCACATTTTGAGACAGAGATACATGACTAGCTTTATTTTGAAAATACAGTGAAAAAAACTGTAACTCTCAGTACTTGCGTACTCTTAACGCAAACCTAATTCTAATCCTAGTTCTTACCTTAACTCTGCACCCTCATTCCCATCTAGAGGCATAACAAAACATTAGAAAACTATTGCTGTTGGTTAAGCATTTGCTGTGATAATCTGAGTCATCACTGCAGTGTGCAATTAAATTATTCTACGTCTTGATTTGCTAAGATTGTCTATCCACCAAACAAACAACTTTGTCTTTCCTTTTTTTATTAAAGCATCTAGTGCTGCTTTTGTGGAGTTGTTTTACATCAGTGCTATTGGTTTGTAGTGAATGTTGACCCATCAGGTAAAGTCTACACCATTTTATCATTTCCTGAAGTGGTGGTGTTACAATAAATGGTTTTGGCTTTATCAACCTGACACATCTGACCTGACAAACATAATAAATGTTAATAGCAAGGTATGCAGAGGGTCTGTAACCACAGTAAATGTTCTGTTTTTATTGTACCAGCACAGCCAACCATACACATTGATATAATAATCATATAAGGATTTCACCTTTAACTGAAAGTCCTAACCTCAAGAACTAGAATAAGTTTACCCTCTGAAAAAGTGTGAATGGGCTGTAAAAAGGGCTGTTACGATGACTGAATTGCGAGAACATGCACGTAGACAGACAAACACAGACACACATAACATCACATTCACACCCTTACAAAATGCACACTCATGCTCATACTCGGGGTGTTAATGTGAAAGCCTCAACACTTCAGGGACATAGTGAACCCCAGATCCATCTCTGTTCTGACAGCAGTCCTCCATTAGCCACACACACAAAAAATGTGGTTGCAGAATGCACAGTACTTTGTCAGAAACACACACAACGTTAATACATAAACAGGGTGCATTTTCTCACCTGGAACACACACACACTCTAGCACATGCAGCCAAACACAGGGTTGCTGACTGCACAATACAGTCTGCCACTTGTTTTGGTTAAAAACAAACAGAATGCTGTTAAATAAACAGTGTGCACCTTCTCAATTTTATGATCTTTCTCCAAAACAAAACCACACAGCTACATGCAGAGAGGAAGACATATACAGTAAGAGAAAACACAAATTAACTAATGCAAATGTGAACACAAGACAGACTTACCTGCTTCGATCTCCAGCAGTGATTTTATAAAGGTGATTGGCAGCTCCATCCGCACATGCACTCAAGACAGCTACAGAAAGGCAGATAGAGTGATACTTTAGCCCGTGTAACTAAAGGCAATACGTTTTAAATTAATGGTACACCTTACATTCACTGAAGACACATTTCTGCCTTTTACTAACTAGTGCGCATGCTCCAGCCCACATGCTGCCTGTTGCCGTAGCTCCGTCTCGTCGTCTTACTTTTTCCAACTTTTAACTTTCCTTTTCTTCCAAACTTGAGTAACTTGTGTGTAAGTGTAATTTAAACTACGCTCTTTGCGAAAATGAGAGTAGAAAGTGTTTTGGTACTTTTTTTTCGCCGTGGAACTTCTTCTTCTGCTACTCGGTCAGGGCACCGCTGCAGATCAGCTGTTTGGCCGCATTGTTTACACCAGGGAACAGCTGATCGCGCTGAAGCCGAGCAGCATGGCGCCCAGGACTACCGATGTCCCCACTGAGATCTGGAGGAGGACACACTGAGGATGCAGAGGTGGAACGAAGCGGCGAGGAAAGAGAGAGGGGTGCAGACAAAAGAGACTTAAGAATAAGAGATTTAAACCGTGTCTGCCTTCTCTTGTCATGGGCAACGTGAGATCGCTGGCGAATAAAAAGGACGAGCTAACGGCGTTAGCCCGGAGTCAGACGGAGTTTCGTGAGTGTAGTTTGATGTGCTTTTCAGAGACATGGCTACACCAGGATATCCCGGACCATAACGTTTCCATCGACGGCTTTCAGACTGTTCGGGCCGACAGGGATCACACCGGGAGCGGTAAGCGGAAAGGCGGTGGGCTTGCTGTTCTGGTTAACAACAGATGGTGTAACCCTGGTCACATTACTATCAAGCAGAGTATCTGTAGCCCGGACATTGAACTGTTAGCTGTGGGACTCCGGCCATATTATCTGCCACGTGAATTTTCACATGCCATTGTTGTAGCTGTTTACATCCCCCCCTCTGCTAACCCGGCATCAGCGTGCAACGCCATTCACACCGCCACAGCACAACTCCAGACTCAACACCCGAGTGCACTCATTTTAATCTCGGGTGACTTCAACAATGTCGGTGTTTCAACAACACTGACTAATTTCACCCAGCATGTGAGTTGTCCTACTAGAGAGGAGAGGACACTGGACCTGCTGTATGCTAACGTTAAGGATGCATACAGCTCTTCCCCCCTCCCCCCTCTGGGTAGGTCAGATCACAACCTGGTTTACCTTAAACCCTGCTATGTGCCTCTGGTTAAAAGGCAGCCTGCGACCACAAGGACAGTGAGGAGATGGTCAGGGGAGGCCTATGAGACACTGCAGGAATGTTTTGAGGTGACAAACTGGGATGTATTCTGTGAGCCTCATGGAGAGGACATTGACGGGCTCACTGAGTGCATCACTAGCTACATTAACTTCTGTGTGGACTGCAATGTCCCAACCAAGATGGTCCATTGTTATTCAAATAACAAACCGTGGGTAACAAAAGACATCAAGGACATTCTGAATACCAAGAGGAGGGCCTTTATTGATGGTAATAGGGAGGAGGTGAGGGCTATCCAGGCCGACCTGAAGGTGAAAATCAGGGAAGCCAAGGAGAAGTACAGGAGGAAGCTGGAGCAGAAACTTCAGCAGAACAACATGAGAGAGGTCTGGAGCGGCATGAAGACCATCACTGGCTTCAGACCGACTGGCAGCAGAGGAGTTGAAGGCAGCTTGGACAGGGCCAACGAACTTAATCTGTTCTTTAACAGATTCGACACACCGGCTCCTGCTCATCCCCCCTCTAACTCAGCTGCTGCCGGCCCTCAAGCTCCTCTGAGTACTCTGCTCCCCCCTCCCCATCAGGCTAACGGCCCTCTCCAGACCGACGACTCCCCCCATCCCCCACCTGTAACTTCTGCTGTGTGCCTGACTGCTGACCAGGTGAGAGGACAGCTGATGAAGCTCCACTCAAACAAGGCTGCAGGCCCCGATGGCATTAGCCCGGGGTGCTAAAAGCCTGTGCCCCCCAGCTATGTGGAGTCCTTCAACATGTCTTCAACCTGAACCTGAGTCTTCAAAGGGTCCCCATTCTGTGGAAGACATCTTGCCTCGTTCCTGTGCCGAAGACGCCGCGTCCCAGTGGCTCCAAGGACTACAGACCGGTGGCACAGACCTCCCTCATAATGAAGACCCTGGAGAGACTAGTTCTGTAACAGCTGCGGCCCATGGTCAGACCGCTCCTGGACCCCCTTCAGTTCGCCTACCAGCCACGGCTGGGAGTTGAGGACGCCATCATCTTCCTGCTTAACCGCATCCACACCCACCTGGACAGGCCGGCAAGGATCATGTTTTTTGACTTCTCTAGTGCTTTCAACACCATCCGGCTAGCCCCACCGCACCTGCGCCTGCAGCACTATGTGTCAGCGTGGTCAGGAACACTGGGGCCCCTCAGGGGACTGTCCTCTCTCCCTTCCTCTTCACCATCTACACCACGGACTTCAGCTACCACACAGAGTCCTGCCACCTTCAGAAGTTTTCTGATGACTCTGCTGTGGTGGGATGTATCAGCGGTGGTGATGAGTCTGAGTACAGCGCTGTGGTGGGTAACTTTGTTTCATGGTGTGAGCAGAACCATCTGCAGCTCAATGCCACAAAGTCTAAGGAGCTGATTGTGGATCTACGGAGGGCCAAGGCACCAGTGACCCCGGTTTCCATCCAGGGGGTCAGTGTGGACATTGTGGAGGACTACAAGTACCTGGGAGTACACTTGGATAACAAACTCGACTGGACCAAGGACACTCAAGCTGTTTACAGGAAGGGCCAGAGCCGCCTCTATTTTCTGAGGAGGCTGAGGTCCTTCAACATCTGCCGGACAATGCTGAAGATGTTTTATGAGTCTGTGGTGGCCAGTGCTATCCTGTATGCTGTTGCATGCTGGGGCAGCAGGTTGAAGGTAGCGGATGCCAACAGACTCAACAAACTGATCCGTAAGGCCAGTGACATTGTGGGGGTGGAGCTGGACTCTCTGGCGGTGATGTCAGAGAGGAGGATGCTGGCCAAACTACACGCCATCTTGGACAGTGTCTCCCACCCGCTCCATGACGTGCTGGTCAAGCAAAGGAGCACCTTCAGCGGAAGACTCATCCCACCAAAAAGCACCACAGGAAGTCATTCCTGCCTGTGGCTATCAAACTCTTTAACTTCTCCCTCTAAGGGTTAGTCTGTATGACCCTAGGTCACTAAACTGGACATTGATCATTACATCTCTGCCATAATTGAATAATTGTGCAATATTCTGTGTACTACTCCCGTGCAACATTAGTTTTCCCATGTTACTTATTCTTATTTATTGTTATTGATATTATATACCTCTATTACTCTCGACAGTACACACACCTCTGCTTATTACTTATTTTGTTACATTGTATTATTATACTGTACTATCATCATCAACCGGTAATCCCACTTGGTACTTGACACTTAGTTTATCTTATACTCATACCGACCTGATACTTAATTTATTTTCTGACCTGTTTTTATAGTGTTTTATAGTGTATCATATTGTTTGCTAGTACTTTCTCCTGTGTGCACTGACGTAAAGGCGAGCTACTGTAACAAAGAGTTTCCCTATGGGGATCAACAAAGTATTTCTGATTCTGATTCTGATTAAAATATAACCAAGTTACTGTTACATATTAACCAGTTAAAACTTAAATATAAATGATATGTAGTGTCACAATAAACCAGTATCCACAGAGGTGAGCTTAGGGTGCGTCCACTTTACTTTAGGATGTTTCAAATCTTGAGTCAATTTGTTTTGTTCCTATCTATGTGCACCACCGTAGTCTAGTCTAACTGGTGGCTTTCTGGCTTGGGCCAGTTGTCAATTTAATTGAGAATTGAAGATGGATTGAATCAATCTGCAATGCCTATCTAACTGCAAATGCTCGACGATTTTTTTGGGGGCCCAGAAAAACACTGCCATGGTGAATTCTAAGGTGCATGTACATGTCCATACATAAGTAAACTGTTATTTGTCTCTTGCATTCTGTGTTTTATTTTAATTCATTCTGTCTGTAGCCTACCATGCATTTACAATTTGATGCGCCTAGCAGCGCTATAGCTGCACAATTTACCAGGGTCGGGCAGAACAGATTAATCTAAGACAGAGCTCAGAAGTGCAGTAAAGGCTTGTCTCCTTGTTGTAGGCTAAAACAACCACATATGTGTGTAGCGAATGCGTGTTGCCAATGGCTAGGGGGCTCAATGGGTCGATGCAGCTGTGCACACAATGACGCGAAATGAGTGGCATTCATTCATTCATTTAACCTTTGTTTATACTCGAGAGATCATTGAGGGGTGACCCTCATTTACAATGACATCAGTTCATTTACAAAAGCAAAGAAAGGAGATATACTAACAGAGAAAAGGCAATACCACAATTAGCTAATAAAAAGCCATTAAAACTTTCGGGAAGATAATTTGATAGATAAATTAAGATAATTATAATGTAAAATAAAATACAGATAATAGACAATAGAGTATGAAAACAACAAATAGCACTCTACACACACAAGTAAAGCATTATGGTTTAAAAGTTTCAAGGCAGTGAAAGAGCACTTACCTTTTCTGATTTTAAAAACACAAATAAGGCGGTTATTTGCGGTTCTTAAAATGATATTCAAGTTGCACTAAATTAGATGCAAACTATTTGCAAATGTATGCTCTTTCATGGCCTCCATTCTATTCAAACTGAATAGGCAGTCTATTTTTTTAAGAGCCCCTTTTCTGTTTGGGGCTGTTGTGGCGCACACTGGGGAAAAACTTCAAAGAATTAGCTGTAGTTTTCTACTTGCACCTAGTTTAAATCTAACTAAAGTCTGCACCAAAGAGACGGGCAACTGATGTACGTGTTTTTTTGTCTCATCGGCTTTCTTTTTCCAACTGTGTCCATTCCCCAAACTCATCACTGAGTGTACCTATGCCTGTGTGCATGTTATTTGTTTGCAAAAAAAGTAAAACAAGAGGATATGCTGTGAAGAATAATCTCCAGTCACAGCTACCTAGTACACATGTGATCTGATTTACTACATGTGGCCATGTGCATGCATACAAGTCACTACACGCAATTTGGGAAAGTGTCAAAGTCAAAATGAAATGAAATTTCACTTTGTTTGCCACTTTTCTTCTTCCCCATTTTATCAAGTACACTTTGCTCATACTGGTTTGGACCCTGTGTTGCCTTCAGAGCAGCCCGACTTTATAGCATCGTGCATTTCAGGCAGCAGCTATCTTATAAAAACTGTAATAGTCAGATTTATGTTAAAGGTGGGCACATAATGCTGATTAGTATTCCAACAACAAAGGGGCAAAGAGGAAAACTCAAAAATCCTGACATAACATGCCAAGCACAGGCTAAAACTAAACCACATTAGGCCACGTTCAGACAGACATAAGCACTGAGTCAAAAATATAGCGCCTCACTCATTTCAGTGAGACTACTGCACTGGCACAGCAGGGGTTCCCAATGCAAAGGGCTATGAGGAAAAAATACAGGGTCATCCAGCAAAAAATTAGAACCTTTACTGCAACACATCCAGTGTTCACTGCGCTGGCCAATATAATATGTACAAGCAAGAACACATTCCTGGTACCTGTTACCACCTTACTTCCGGTGGGTCGGTCTCAGTCTCAATTAATCTATTAACATTAGTACTTATAGTCCATGTTTATCCTGCCGACAAAAATTTAACAGACTGCAAACTTTTTGATATCGACTGCATTTCTTTAACCCCCTGCTGTTTTTGTTTCTGTGACCTAAAAGCTGCCAAGCTGTGCATTTTTCCTTGTTAAAAGGGTTTTTTGGTGGGAGCTTTTCCTCATTCAAATCGAGGGTCCAATGACAGAGGGGGCTGTATGCTGTACGGCCCCTTTAGGCAAATTGTGATTTGTGACACTGGGGTCAGTGTTTCCCACTCATAGATTTAACAAAGTATATTTGGCGACCCATTTTAGCATTTTTTATCCACCCAAGAGAATAACGTCATCCGTGATCAATTAACTAGTGGACAATCTCCCCTCGCTCTACCCCTCCCGTGCGGACTATTAACAATCGCACATGCTCTGCAGAGAAACACACAGAGAGAGTCTCCTGTTAAATGTAGGCCTACTTATGTTGTTGTTTTGTTAAAGCTCATAAGTGCAGGTGCAGAGTTTAAACTTAGCATAACTGCCACCCCCACGGCCATTATTTCTATACCTCAAACAACTCTTAACAAATTATTAGCACCATGACCCCTAAAAATGTCTTTAGCATGTAACAATGCATACTGTGTCACACCTACATATTGTAAATTCACAGGCAAACACAGACTCACGCATACACTAAAGTAGACTTGATCAGCAGTTAAATGGAGAGGAATGATTATTCAGACAGAAGGGGATTTCCTTCTCAATCTAACTATCCTCACCTTGAGCACGAGAGAATGCAGATGCATTTGCATTGATATAAATAAGACACTTATACTCAAGGTAGTGCTTTTATTCATAACCCCCACCACCTGCTGTCGATGTTTCACGTCAAGAAATGATTGGAATGTAAATTACTCATTATCTCTGACAGAGTGCAAAGGATGAGAAACTTTTCAAATGACAACTTCTCAAAAAACAGAGAAACTGTTCTTTAAGCCTGGTGGTGACAGACTGTAAAGCTCTCAGTCATTATCTGTGTACCTAAACACACAAACACAATGAATAATTTCAGACTCAGGGTTCTAGAACAGTTACTTCTGTCTGTCAATCATTTACTCAGCTGTTTGCATGGCATGCCATTAAAACACACACACACACACACACACACACACACACACACACACACACACACACACACACACACACACACACACACACACACACACACACACACACGGCCCGTCAGTCACACAAACTCTAAAATTATATCATGTGAGACTTCTCCTTGCCAATGCTTGTATTGTTAAGCAAAATGTCCCTTACTCCCTTTTTAATAAATTAATGAGTGATCATTTTCAATTTCACACTGTTAATTTTATATTACATTCTGTGTCTTTATATTGGGGTTTCCCGTATCGTGTTACAGTACGGACTCCCCAGTACGGGCTGAAATAAAAAGCTCCTCTGCTAATGTCAGAAGAAATTCTGACAATTTTATACAATATATTATATATATTATTAAGCTTCAGGGACAATGAGCAGTGGCGCTTCATCACATGGCCATTTATTTAATAACTGAGCCTAACTGCTGATTGTTTAAACTGCCGTGTGGTAACTATGTTGATAACAAGATTACATGCATCGGGGTGTGTCTGATTCTGTTCAGCAGGTGACTGATTGATAGATTACATAGTGCGTCTGCTATGGAGTACTTAAAGGTGTCCAGTGGAGTTTTCAAACAAAAGTTATTTTTACTTTCAGTGTTTCTCACCAAAATGCATTGTGTGTATCCTTGCAGGGTTTTTCCTGTATAGAGGAATTTTTGGCGCTTTCCAAAGAGGTTTTAGCCAGTGCTAAAGGAAAATCTGCAGCGCCAAAATGATAAGAATTGAGAATAAAAATAGCAATTCAATTCTTATCTGAATGTGTTTAGCAATTTATCAAACAAATAGAACATTCATTTAAATACGACGTCTTTGACTTCCAGCAGTCAACTCCTCTCTCATCCACATCCGCTATATTTTACGCATGCAGCTGGCGCTGGATAAGCATTGTTTTGACTGGGCCTGAACGCTCTGCTGTGAAGCTAACGCTAATGGGAGAGAGGACTTCCTGTGATTTCTCATAAAATAAAAGCTGGGACTCTGTAAAAACGTAATGAACAGGTTACATCGCTGTCTCCGTCTCTCTCCTCTGCTCTCTGTCTGTGTATAAAGAGCTGCAGGTCTGTGTGTCTGTTTGACTGAGGGTGGGGTTGAGCTACACACATGCAGAGCAGCAGACAGGATGAAGCCTGGATTTGGCTGCATTCACACAAAATCCAGCAATGTGGCCCCATCCCGCAGGGTTGTGCGGAGGTGTGGCCATGTTGTGATTTAGAGCGCAACCGCCATGAAACAATCAGAAAATAACGTTTTATTTCTCTGATTTACTTCTTTGTTATCGCTAACTCCGCTCTCTCTCTTCATTCACTCTCTAGCTCGCCTGACCACAGCTGTTTTCTCTCTCTCTCTGCAAATCCTACTCGTTCTGCCTTGAATGAAAGTCATTTAATCCAATGAATCACTGAGGATTTTGTTCGAGGATTTTTTATATTTTGGGCGGGGTGATGATGTCATAAAAGATGATGACAGACATTCAAGCTTCATTCGAAAACCTCAATAGAAGCTTCAAATGTAAAAAAAAATTACATTCAATACAGTCCTACATTTTTGTACAAAAATGGTCAGAAATAACCAGAAAATGCATAGATTTCTGTCAAATAAGGTAACACAAACTCATTGCCTTTACAGTACACGGACCGATCATGTTTACTGTTATAGGAAATATGATGATGGTGAACAATATTTCCCAGATAATTGATGCCCTCTCCTGAACTGCTTGTTTAGTCATGGACAAGCTCTGTGAGAACTCCCCCAAACATCCTGTCTTTACTCTTCACTTTTCAGGTCATAAAACGACCCCCTGCCAGGACTCAGAGAGGACGCCAATAAAAGTGACAGTGAGCCATTTTATGGCCCTCACTATTCCACCTTCAGGATGTTCGATGATATCCTGTTATTCATATAATATGTGTTTAGTGTCTTTCAGCAACGGATGAGACCGAGTTTTAACATAGAAGCATTAAATTGGTAACAAAACAACTGATTCTTTAGGAAGAAATTAGTACAGGAAAGTTATTAAAATTAAAACAGAACAGATCTGGGGTTGGAGTGTTGAGCCAATGACATCACATCGCTGCCCCCTGGACAGAAGACTACTAAAACAGAGAAAGCGATCTCTCTTGCCCTTTACTCTTTCCTGCACGTTTCTCCTCCGGCTCTGCAGTCCACGCTTCTTTTCAGAAACAACTGAATCCTGCCCACACAGAACATGAAGGACGACATCCAGCATTCTAACATGACAAAAGTTAGAAAAAAAGTCAAACTGTGAGTTTATCAAACTCTGAAAGCCATCACAACTACAGCACACCCAACCAAATGGGTGTGCAAATGGGTGTGATCCACCTTCTGAGACTGACTCAAGCGCACCGCAGGACCGACAATGCCAGAAGAAGCCAGAGCCCTTGGGAGCTTCACAAGAGGAATCACTGGTCGAACTGCGCATAGGACTCAGCATCCAAACATGCAGAGCTGCCCACACAGGAAAATCGACTGCGCCTCCTTCTTCCTTCCAGCGCAACTTGTCCCCTGGCTATCTGAAGCACCAGGTGAAAACATTACTTTTCCTGTGTTATGTTGTGGTTGATGCTCATAGGTTACTAAAAGGTAATTTAGCATTAGGTCAGGAATAGAATCTCCCTTCAACATAATCATGATATGGAATCGTAAAATAAAAAAAAAAAAGTGCTTCTCAAAACTTCTCTCAGTTGCTGAATGGTGCATAATATTATACTAACATTATACTATTATATTATTATACTTTTTATTTAATGTTATAATATTATACAAATACACTAATTTATACTAGTTACTCATCTAGATTGTGAATAGTCCTGGCTCTGGCTAAATCTACATCTGCAGTGGACAGATGTAGATTTAGCCAGAGCCAGGATGCCAGTGCCATTGTGCCAATATGTGCTCGTTCTAGCCAGTCTCCTCCTAAGAGCAACAAGTTCCCCTCATCTATTTTACATCTATTTTACTAAAGTTATTGTTATAAATATTGTTCAGTAATCTTGTTTACATAAAGTGTGGCATGGGTTGTGTGGGCAGTGCTGTTGTATTGTGTATCTGTCCCTGGTTCAAAAACTACTACTAAACTAACTACTAAAGTTCCACATTCCGCAAGCCACAATGCACCAATCACAGTGATGAGTGATCAGTGTTTTAAAAAAAGTGTGTCAATGTTTTAAAAGCAGTTTTCAATGTGTCAAATAAAAAAAAAAATCTGTTTCAATGTTTTTAAAAGCTTTGTCAATATTTTAAG
This sequence comes from Siniperca chuatsi, assembly GCF_020085105.1. Lineage (NCBI taxonomy): Eukaryota > Metazoa > Chordata > Actinopteri > Centrarchiformes > Sinipercidae > Siniperca > Siniperca chuatsi. Next base: position 12,420,641 of record NC_058060.1, read on the forward strand.
GCCCTAGATTCTAGGGTCTTGCACTTCCATTGTCCTCCACTGGTTTTCACATCATAATTGCACACAAGGAGAAGGAGCAGAGACACACACACACAAACACGTGCAGTATAAATATGTACAGTATGTAATACATTTTTTGTTAATAAACTCTGTGTTACTTAAAAGATAGCGTAGAGCCCTGATAGGGTACCTGTTATCAGGGCGGTACATTGCAATGTCGGGAAAAAAAGAGTTTTTATAATTTGGGAAAAGTAGAGACAAACATTCCAGTCTCAACCAGATGTGTGATGTGTGAGAAAAAAACTACTATGCTGCACTACAGGTCAGATACCACGCTGACATTAGTCCGATAATCACCAGTTGGACACATTTTATCAAATACAGTCTGGTCCATTTGAGGTTTGTAATTTGTATCGACCAGCTGGACTTCAATGGGTTTCAAGGGATAAACCTGATTTGTTTTTGTTTTTTTACTTTTTCTGCTTTGCATGTCAGTTATATTGCAAATGGCAAACTTGTGAATTTGAGAAAGATAATCTCTCCATCTTCACTCCATCCACAGGCATTGAAGATACAATTATTGTCATTCTCCCACTGAAAACAACAAATTGCTGGCTGAAGGACACCAAAATTATGAATTCAACAGCCAAACCAACTCCATCTTCACTTTCTCTTCAGAGCATAAGAGTTTAACAAACAAACTCAATGGAAAATCACAAGAGACAGATGCCTTGTGAATCCTGACGGTGATATGACGTGAGCAGAGCGAGGAGAGCAGAAGCTGTCAGAGGAGATGACCTTGTAAATTAACTAGCCATAATAATCCCTCCCTGCAGGCTTCAGAACCAGCTCCCCTTGTCACTCACTCTGCTGTATGATAGATACATATGGTGGGCAGGAGATAACGCACTTCCACACACAGTACTAAACCTGTCATTTCAGTGCTTTTTAATCATCTATTTCGCTGCTGATTTTGATGCAGAAAAGATGCATGTACATGTTCATGCAGAAACACACATACACATTGGTGTGGGGTATATTCTATAGCCCAGTATTGATGACGTTAGTGGTGAGAATTAATGCCTGTCAGGTTGGGGCTTTAGCGCAGTATAGGAGAGGGCAAACGGTCATGGAGAGCGGTGAAAAGATTATTATCCTTATTATGATGCCTTAACGCCCACCCTTCATCTATCAGTCCACCTCTCCCCCTCCATCTGTCACCCTGTCTCCAGATCCACCCTGCTCTCTACACCTTGCCTGAAATTTGATTGATTTCCCACACAAACATCTCATTTTCTTTCTCTCCAGCTCCACTCTGTTACTCTTTATTCTTCTGCTCTATCCTTCTCTTTGTCATTCTAGGTGGCACAATTTCACCAACTTTTCCATTCTCTTTTCCTTTCTGTTGATAGTCTTACAAGAATTAGCTTTTTAGCTTTCTTTTGATCTCTGTCTATCAGTCCTCGCCTACAGCCTCTCTCCTTGAATTCTCCGTATACTTATTTACTCCATCTGACACGTGTGTTTAAATGCCAAAGCGCAGAAAGTGTGTATGTGCACGCCAACCCATTGCAGCCACATCACCCAACTGGCCTTAATTACAAGGCTAATACTCAACTGGCTGATGAGTGATGTTCATAAACTTCAACTTCAGCAAGCTGCTCCACATCAACAAATGATGAAAAGAGGCACTTGTAGCAAACACAGGGCGATTTTTTTGTCTTGTAGAGTGAGCTCCCTTCACTGATTGCTTTATTGATTTTCTTGTTTGTGTGGTTACACAGTGAGTAAGTGAAGGATCTGTAAGTAAGTAAATGAGTGACTGATGACTGAGTGAACAAGTGAGTGGGTGACTGACTAGATGAGCAAGTGGGTGACTGATGGACTAGATCAGTGAGAGTGAGATAAGCAGCTTGAACCCACTTCACAACATCACACTCGGCACCTGTAAATGAGTTTCCCTTTGATCAGTGTTGCGCTCCTCCAGCCTCCATCGCTCCTTTGCTCCCTGCTGCTCTACCTCTCCCACAGGTGAAGAGGGGGCCCAGGGGCAGCACATCAGAGGACCTGAGAGTGCCTGTGTGTATGTGTGTGTGTGTGTGTGTGTGCAGATGTTTGTGTCTGTAAGGGTGGAGACCTGACTACGAGGCCTTTAGGTGAACAACCATCTGGAGAGTGACACACACTCAGACACGCTCATGCGCACACTGACATCTGCTTATCTCATAAACAACATTAAAAATACATGGCATATCAAGTGAGGAACGATAAACTTGCTACAAGCGTGTTTACCACCACACTGTGAGAGATCTGAGATCTGCCATTCATGCACCATCATCATCCTGTCAAAACTTCTTCAAGTCCCATGTGCACTGCTGCCAAGAGCAAAACTGATCAAGAAAGCTTCCCAATTTCTGACATCCACACCACAGCACTGCTTACAGCACATAAAAAAAAACACCCAAAATGGCTGAAACTTTGATGATTTGATGCAATGCTTGCCTTATGATTCGTGTTCCTGTATTTCTGGCAAGTATTGAATGTAATAACAAAACATTAGTAAGACAATCAGCAAAAGGATATGCAATACCACAAAGCATTTATGTAAAATTGAATCTCTGGAGTATAACCACATCAGTTAAACTTTGCTAGTCTGGTCACAGTTTGGATGTTTGGATTGGATATTAAATCAAAAATATCAATCTCCAAACACTGTTGAGGGTCAGTTACAATCAACAGGGCATAAAGAATCTATTACAAATCTAATAACTCCCAATCTTGGTAGAAAACAGACAATTTCAGTTGAATATTGAAAAACTGTCTTTAATTTTGATGAAAAATTATAAATGGGTGTTCAGATACATTTTAAAATCATACAACTGCAATTTTCTGAAAAACAAGCAATGTGATGTTTGACAGTATTGTGCAGATCTACAAAAACTGGCCTTTACCTTTACTCTGAATGTACAGTGTAAGACTGATGAGATTTAGCATAAATGAACCCATTCCCTTTTCATTTAACAGGTATCAAAATCCTTTTGATGAATGTTTTATGTTTTTCTTTCTTTAAATTCTATATTTTCTATTCTTCTCACTTAATAGACTATCCAAAGAATATTTATCTTGGGGCAGTAGGCAACCTTTGGTGTGAAATCAGATGAGGAAATTGCTTTGTCTAATGCCATTACACATTTTCTAGAGGTCGTCTAGTACAAAGGCAAAAATCAAGAGCGTCTATCTAAACGTGTGACTGCTGTGCGATGGAAAGAGCTCAGGTGCCTCTTGGGTTTTTGTTAAGTTGATAAGAATATCAAAGCCGTGTTCATTAAAATTCAATCTGATGTTGTTTTAATCACAAGTTTGGCTTCAAAGTTACTTTGTTTACTAACCTTCTTCCCTGACTGCATAAATCTGTGGATTACATTTTTCATAAATTAGTGTGCTTACAGTTTTTTTTTCGTTGTTGTTTCATGGTTTCAGCGTCAAAAGAGAACCACTGATCCAGGCCACTTCTCTCCACTCAGCCCTTGATAAAACAACTACATGCCTAACAAATTCAGCAGTTTGGTTCAAGTTATTCTTGTTCAGTTAGGCTCTGTTTCTGATCAGTTCACCAGATTAAAAAAAAAAAAGTTGTAGGATACAGGTTGAGATGACACTGTCTGGTTTAAAGGCTCAAAGTCAGCTTTGCATATTTAACACATCACAGCCAAGTAGTACAACCGCTATGCATCAACGCATCTCATAAGCAACACCTCAGGGAGTCTGGAGCTCTACTTCCCTTTTCCTCTTTTAACGATGAGCCTTTTGTGCATGTTTTTGAGTTTTCTGAATTCTTGTTTGTCTTTTACTCTGATAAAGGGCCTTGGAGTATTCATAAAGCAGAAAGAAAATCTAATCAATCCAATTTTATATCCTCTAGTTACCAACTACGAAAAAGTGGTTGGAACTGAGGGGACTTCGTTGGTTCACAAACTAACAGCTAACTTGTGACCAGCAGGTTGCTGATGTGAAAGTGACTGAGCACAGTTCTTCCCATTTTCAACAATAATAATCAAAATACCCTTGGGCATGACCATTCAGTGAGCTTGTATTATACAAGTACTGTATGTTTGAATATGAATGTACAGCGTTAAGCAAGGGTTGTGTATCAATGAGAAAATATTTGTGGTGAGACACAACCCCATATCCTGCGCTAACCAGACCATGTTCCCTCACTGATGAAAGGCTACAAGATGCCTCACAGATGTAAGCAACAGCTCAGACTCAGTGCTGAGGGTGGATTTGTTGACTGAAACGCCCACATTCTGAAAGTAGGGGTCTTGGGCCCATTGGGTTTGTTAATATCAACCCTGTCACTCCCCTGCTGAGTGGAGTAGACACTCAATGCCACTGCCTGCGTTCACATTATTTACCAACCAATCATCTATAGTGATTGTATACATACTTGAATGAATCTGAGTGGATGTGCTTCCTTGTTACCTTGAGACCTTAAGATTGCTGTAAAAGTGCTTTCAATATTGTTAAGTTACAATATAGGTCTAATTCAATCACATACATTTCAGGTTTATCTGTAACATTGAATGACCCTGTTTCAGCTTGTCAAAGATGTTTAGTTATTGATGCTTTTGTCAGTAATTGAACTGAAATTTCAGATTCAAAAATCATTATGCCATGTAATCATGATGCAAAAAAAAGTCATTGTCTCAGGGGCAACAAAATCATGCCGCATATTTAGGCTTCAAATGAAATGGAAATGCATTTTGTATAATATTATCTTTGTTTTGATTTGTTCATTGTTCAGGTCATGCAGCCGCAGGAGTTAAAATAAAATAGACACCCTTGCAGAAAGGAAAATTATTTTCTGATAAATAATTATGTCATCTTTAACTTCATTAAAACACATCTCACAGGAAATGTGGGCAGAGGGCAGGTAGGGGGCATTTGCAATGACATGGCAGCAATTAAGATTTTGCACAGTGGAGGCTACAATGGCTAGACAGCCAGTCTGACAGAAAACAAACAGGGAAATACATGCTCAGTGCAAACCAGTGCAGTGATATAAAGGGGGCCTGTTTGATCTGTGTTGGGGATGTGTGAGAATATACTTTTACTCCAGAGGATGTGTAGGTAGTCCTTATCCACAGGCTGGTTCAGAATGATTAGACAGATCCTCTGTGTGCCTGCAGAAGAAGATATAAGGAGGGGTAAAACAGAATCATAAGCAATCAGATAGAGACACAGATAGACGATAGTGCATAATGGCCACATAGTAAAAACACAACACATCACTATTTGCACGTTTAAAAAATACCTTTTAAGTACAGATTTGAGGCTGTTGTTTGTGGCACTGAATGTGCCAAATAAAGAACAAAATTAAAACAATGGCCTGATAATGAAATCATTATCATGCTCCACACGGAGACAGGAAAATAAGAGGGAGGATTAAAAACACAAACCATTCCAAACGAGTGAGGATGCTGAATCTCGGTTTTGTGAAAGTTCAAAACGTTTTCCCACTCAATCCAATTAAACTGTGAGTGGTTTGTTTGCAACATCAGAATATAACAAAATCTAACCACAGTATAAACAATGTGTATGCAAATTATGCAACAATTTTCCTAAAATACAGTACCTTTACTGTCCTTGACCAGGGTCACAATTAATGTCAAAGTGCTTATTAGGAAAGGGAAATCTATGCACTTAGGCTCACACACATCTCATCAATGCTCATTTGAATACATTGACCTTGGTGACATGCCATCTGTAACTACATGACAACAAAGGAAAGCCCTTTCAAAACAGCCCAAATGAAAGTAACCTGTCATCCTATAGCTTCTGTCTTTCCTCTCAATGTATCTCCATGCTTCTTTGTCAAAGTCTCTGTCCCAGGGTGCATCATTTCACAAATCTATTTCCTCCCTCAACCCCCCATCCATCTTGCTTTTAGCTTTTCTTTTGCTCTGCTGCTAATGCAGATCCCCTGACAAATACTTTAGAATTGTCATTTTTCTATCTGCAGGAGATGAAAAAAAAAATAGAAAACTGCATTCACTGACAAAGTAAAAACAGAGCTGCTAGAAAAGCCTTAATGGACCAAAGACTAAAGCACAACCTCTCTTTCCCTCACCTTCACACTTAGCCATTTCGTTGCTTGCTCATTTATCTTTCACTCTCATGTCTGACCCTATGAATTATTTCTCATCCATTTTTTAAGTTGTTGCCTTTTGTAGCAAAGCCAAAATGCCATATGCAAGCCTAAGCAACACTCTTTGATTACAATATCCTCTTCCCTCTCTCCTAAACTGTATTTATGTAAATTCCAGAAAAAACTTGATTCTAGTATCGGAACTACACGACACGCCATATAAAGCTTGTATCTTTCCCAATACACCTTTCCTGATACACAGTGGGTGGCCAGAGAAAGCAACGGTGAGGAAGAAAGAATAAGAATATACTTTAGGTTTCATAAAATTTTCATGATATTCTCATTGCAAAATGTGCATCACCTTGAGTCCTAAAAAAACAACTTTTTTTGGATTTATACCCTCAAGTGTAAAGAGTGCTTTTTGGTTTGGCTGAGAAAGTGTGGAGAAAAAAAATTGTCCTTTGGGTTTGGGACTTTGTTGCAGCAGCAGGCTTGATGTTAAAAAGTTCACATCACTGGAAGGTCACTTCCAATGCGAAAGTCAACCCCAGCAGAGTATGGTAAAAGGAAGAGGAAGGAAAGAAAGGATGAAGAGGAGACACAAAGGAGGAGGAAAAGAAAGGAGGACACAAGGAGGGGTAGGTGGAAGAGAAAGAGGAGGAGTAGATTTGTCAGTCTTGTCTCTTAATTGGCTGGAGGTGTACAGAGAACAAAAGGCAAACTCAACCAGCCGTGACTTTTCAGATAACCCCTCAACACACAAACACTCACCTCCCCACACACACACACACACACGAGGAGGTGTGCGGCCTTTCGTGCACTCCGTTCAAAGAAATGTCACCTTGGGAATCTTTTAAAAGTGCCAGACAGAATAAATACGACAACACACACACACACATACACACACACACACAGACACAAAATCCAAGCACATAACTTAGCACATAGATATTCCAGAAATAGGCATTTATAATTAAAATGGTGAAATTTAAAAGGCTAACTGTGCACACTAGGGATTTTAAAATGCAGACATCCAGGGGCTGTTTTTATATTCTCCAACGTGAGTCTAGATAAGCATTTCCTGCAAGGAGGGAGTGTACTGTGCAGTTTGGAGAAAGCTTTTAAAAGTGTAGGATACAGGGAATCTCAAACACATATTTTGCCTTTGATGGCAAGTGACAGATTTATCAGCAAAATTATATCATCAGGAGGATGTGTGTGTACTCTGATCCGTAGCGTTTGGGGATTATTTGCACACCCTGTGAAATCTTTAGAATAAATCTTGGATTTGTACAGTGAGCAAACTCAAGAGTGCAGCCTGTAATGCTTAGCTAACGTGTTTGAGTAAACAGTTGTTTCAATGGATGCTTCAAAATTACTGATAGCATCCTATCAGAGGTGAGTGTCTCTTGACTGATGTTGGCCTTTGTGTGTTATTGATTTTTGAGCTGTACAAGCGTAGAAAATCAACACCACCTCATTCATGCTCTGCGCAAATCACAAACATGCGAGAATGTCAAGTATATACTAACATATGTACAAGTACAGAAGCACAATTACAGTGGCCTTTGTAGTCTAATAAGGATAAGGATTATTTGAAAACCTTCAACAACAGTCAGTGGATACAGAGAGGGAGAGAGACACAAAGGAGGCAAGAAAGAAGAGAGCAATGCACCATAATGAAACCTACACTATCATAAATATATGGTGCACAGTGCAGTACTGAAAAATGTCCATCACAAGTTCAAAAAGTTTTCAAATTGCTTGTTTTGTCTGACCAACAGTCAAAGACACAAAGATGATAACTGTATATGTATCAGCAAGGGTTGTGCATCATCAGAAATTATGACTAATTGACTAGAATATAAAACAGAGAGAAGTAGCAACATTGTTAATGTTTAGTATTTTATCCTTGATAAAACTAATCTATCTATCTAAACTAACCATCCTTACAACTAATCGATTATCAAAACCGTGGTGAACAGAGGCATGATGAACAAGGTTTGTACAGTAGGCCTGTTTAAAAGAAATTGTGGGTTTGTTTTTGTCAAATCAGTCATTTTAATTAAATCCTAATTATAATAGGTTACAATTTTTCATCAGTTATATGCTTCATCACCTTCATTTTTATCATTATATTTTTGAGAATTCCATGCTCATATTAAGTCACCTCAACACCTCAAAAAAATAGTTCTTGACATTGCACCTTGCATTCCTTGGTCCTTTTTCTTGTTTGGTGGTGTATTTTTCACATTCCACTCTGTGAATGGGCAGATATGGACAACAAGAGGTCAAGACAGGATATTTCATGTTCAACTAGAGCACAGCTCGATACAATATTCTTCAGCTATCCAAACAGTGTCAGGTTGAAGAAAGGGCTACACCAAATTACAACACTTCTGTGTAAAATAATTCCAGGAATGCAACACCGTAAAGTTACTGAGATGTATCAAAGAGTGGATTTTTCTAGGACTTCAATACCTCAAATTTATCTGTACTGTATGTTTTTAAACCAGGCTCATCTGCGATCGCTGTATGCCGCAAAATCCAAAAAGGATGAGAGAGGCAAAAGCTCTGACACTGCTGAGCTTTCTGGGGACATGACGTTTGTTTTTCACTCCACACCACAATTTAATTTGGGCCAACAGAGTGTATCTCTTGCTACTCAACTAATGGCAGCCCCCTTTATTATAATGTACAAGCTTGTACGGCAGGAATATTTTTCATGTAAGTCATAAAATTTGCTCTTTATAAAATAGATGTCAAAAACTAAATGGAAATAGCAAATGTAACTGTATCTGTAATACAAAACAGACATAAGAGATGGAGGGAACTACATGTGCCTGGTGTCTCCTCTACAGGCCAAACTGTTGTACGATCCCCTTGACCTTTACAGCTCTGGGTAAAACCTGCCCTTAGGCTCATATCAGCTTTCCTTTCTCCACACTCACCCACACCACCAGGGAGCTCACAAAACCTTGACCCAAGAGCAGTTGCTAAAGGCAGCTATAACCAGCTTCCTCCTCAGGTCTGTAGGACAGTATGCGCTGACTATCTGGAGAGTTGGGTTTTTTTTAAGCGCATCAACAGATACAGAACATATTTGAGGAAATTAGTCTTGTTACAAAAATGTACCTACATACAATTGGAAAAGACAGAATAAATGTACTACAGTGGGCTTCTTTTTTGTCAAATGTCAGACTGAACTTTGTTTTCCAGTGTTGTGTTTGAACAAAGTGAATTCATGTGATGACAGGGATTTTATTCAGGAGCAAGATTACTTATTTTTAGAAATATTTCAATAATCAAGATGCCTCTTCAAAGTTTGTTGTTCTCGAACAGCTAACAGTACAACAAGCAAACACATCAAGCCCTCTTTCAGTAAAGATTCATTATGTATGCAGCCTAACAAAAAAGACACAAGGAAGTGCATCTCGTACATTGTTGTCATGAAGGTGCCATTGATTTGTTTTTGAGTTTTAATTCCCCCAAGACTGTTTGTGTGTCAGAGCAAGTGGGAGAAGCAAAGAGAGGAAGACAAGTGTGACAGTGATGTGAGTGTGTGTTTTGATCAAACACATACAGATCGTCTGTGTTTGGGTTCACACACAGATGTGGCTTGTGGGTGAACATACCATATGTGTCTCTGCATGGACCTGCATATTTGATTGATTGTGTGCATGTGTGTTTGCGCCAAGTGAATATGTGTTTGAAAGGCAGTACCTGAGGGCAGCAGGCAGTCCAAAGGCGTCAACTCTTCATCCATGGCCAGAATCCACAGGAGCCCGTCTTCAATCAGCCGACTCACCTGGAACTGAGGACAGGAGGACAGACACTGTTGATACTCTTCTTGCTTTTATCTTTTTCTGTTTCCTCGTTTTTGTTCTTTTGTTTTAAATCGATCAAAGAAAGTCATGTCATATTGCAACATGTCTCTCCTCCCAGTTTGTCACCAGCCTCTGGCCTAATTATTCCCCTTAAAACAAGCAGGCTGAATACAAACACTAACATGCACACGTGAGCACATTCAGCACAATGACACTAAGGCTGGAACCCTGGTAACTCAAGACACAATACTGAGACTAGGGCTGCAACTAAACAAAAAATTATATATTTTCGTTATTGATTAATATGCCGATTATTTTCTTGATTAATCGTTTGGTCTATAAAATGTATGTAAATGAAAATAAAAATAGTGAAAAATAACCATCACATTTTATGACTTAAATGATAAATCGATTATCAAAATAGTTGCAGACTGACTGTCTTTTGATTGACTTATGATTAATCTACTGATCATTGCAGCTCTAACTGACACAGGACATCGCCCATTATAATGATAATATCACCACACAGGCATGTCAGGACAGTCGTCACACTATCTGCTGAAACAGAACCCGTAAGGCAGCCAAATTTGTTTAATAAATAATTAGAGCTGAAACAATTAGTCGATAGTAAGTTGACAGAAAATTAATCTGCAAGTATTTTGATTGATGATGAAATAGTCTCATTAATCTATCACTGATCACAGTCATTTCTCAGGTAAAAAAACAAATATTTCCTGGCTCCATCTCTCTTTCCTGGCTCCAGGAGGGAGAGAAACATTATTTAATATTATAGAAAAATAAATAATTATCAATTAACCAAGAAAATTATTGGCAGATTATTCAATATGAAAATAATCATAATTAGCTGCAGCCCTACAAAAAATTTTGGTAATTAATTTAGTTAATCATATAAGCATTCACTGCATAGAGCATGAATATTTTGTAACACAGGCAAGGCAGCAACAAATGTCAAAATATAACAGTTTCACAATTAAAACAAAGGATACACATAGTCACTCTTTGTATCATTCTCTGCAGACTAAGTTTAACAGTAAACTTGAGGTTCCAAATTACTACATGAAATATCTGAAATAATCTGTAAACAACCTTTTAACATTTGAGAAAAATCAAGTAAATCACATGAACAACAAAAGTATAAAGCAAATAGCATGCACCTTGCAAACACTCCCCTTGCTCACCTTTCAGCTTTACAATCCAGCCAGAAGAACAGGGCAAATGGTGAATAAGAAAGCACTGTGTAGATGCTGCTCACAATAACTCAACCTCAGCTCCTTATACCTCCCCTCAGTAATGATCAATAACAATCCTCCCTCCTACCCATACACGTAGCCAACCAAGTTGACATTTTACAAGTTAAAAAACAGGACCGTGTCAATTATTAACTTAAGTTCATGTAATACTACATAGACTACATTCATTTGGCAAATGAAATGAACTTTAGCTGCCATAAAGTGGAATTATGTAATCCTTATATTGCCCACACATCTTATCTGAAAAGTGATGTACTTTTCCACAAACCCTGCTCAAAATGAATAAGTGGAATTAAAAAGTAAAACCCTCTTAACTGGTTTTCTAAATATCTTTCATTTAAAGCAAAAACTGTCCCTAGTCCCAAATGAATGTGAATTCGTAAATACCATGTATTATTTATTTATAATTTACTTTCATATTTATCCCCATTTTATAATAAAAGCAGTCAATCACTAACATTATCTGCTATGGGTGTCAATAGTGCTTTCACATAGTGTAAGTAAGTAAAAGTAAAACGTAAAGTATACACAAGTGTATGTTTTATTGCAACAATAACAGCCCACATCAATCATCCACACAACCACTGTTGTTTTGCCTTCAGTTGCAGAAATATCGCCTCACTTGCTGAACGCAGCAGCTTGTAATGCATTACCTCACTGGTAAAACAAAAACCTCGCTAAACTGAATCATCTCAAGCTCCTTTAACGGTAGCCGACCCTGTTGAACTTTTCGTGACATTAGGCATTAGGCAACACTTCCTTTGAGAAATGGACTTAGACATTCTTACCAGCGGCTTTTCATTCAGTTTCTCAATACTTTCTAAACACTTAATACCGGAGCTGTGTGAAATGTACGGCGAGACAGTGGAGCAATGAACCAGGCTGCTTCCCGTTGTTCACAGATAAAACCGTATTATTCTGACAAAAGCAACACACGTGCCGACACTGTGTTTCACTACTAAGAAACCGATATCACACGTTAAAGTTGGCACTGCTACGCGTTGTAAATATTCAATAAAAACTTACAGAATTAAGCGATTTCCGCCATTGACGTTGTAAACAGTCAAAGAGAGCGCGTGGAGCTCACAGCTGGATCGAAGAGTGGCGGGAAGTTGTTACGGGGACACCTACCGGCCAAAAGTGGAAACACGTTTTCTTTTCCACATTGCTCTCCAGCACGGAATCTTAAAGCCAGTCCCAGAGGTTTTTTAAAGAGACTCTAGGGTTCTCCAGCAAATTGAGAAATAGTTTAATTTCACTCTAAGGTTCATTCAGTGGAAATTATTCCAATAAGGGAATAACTATTTCAATCACTATTTTGACTCTTCACAGTAACTATCATTATGTGCCCCATTACAACACGATACTGAACAGATGTCCAATTTAATATCAAATCAACAAAACAACAGCTAAATTCTTCCAGTACAGGGAGTAAAATAAATCTTATACAACAGGGTCTGTTGGCTTAATGTGGTTATATTGGGGGGGGGATATGTGAATCTTAAAATCTTTAAAATGTCAAGAACCCCTAAAACAGATCTGCATTAACACCACTGACCCGTACATGATGAGACTTTTATTGAAGGAGACTATTTTAATGTTTAATTCTAATTCCGTTTAATGGAGCATTAACAGTCACACAATTAGATGCTTCATTGATCCCCCTCCACTAGGAGATCTACCAGGTCTCAGTGTCTTGCTTAAAGAATGTACAGAAAGGTGGATGAACCAGGATCTTCCCAACTATCCCTGCCACTCTGCTGTCTAAAGGTGGGATGATAAAAACAGGGGAGAGATTAAAAACTGACACCAAAACAGTCATGCATTTCGTTAATATCATCTGACGGGCTGAGGAGTCCCTGAAAACCAGGGCTGCAGGTATGAGGAGGTCACGTCCTCTGTATTTTAGCCCGGGAGGTATTACATTCATATGGTAGGTATTGTATAGATTCCACTACTTTTAAACATAACATTAATAATGTTAATGTTAAACATTAACATATTACATTTTACTACTTTTTGTGATATTTAAATAGAATTTTCATGATGGTGAGTTTTGCTGTTTGGGCCAAATTTGTGTCCTATTTGTGTATTTCTCAGTACTGAGGTCAACCCTGCTGCAAACATCTGAATAACCGCTGAAGATTTCTGGGCTACAGATGTTATCTGATGTAAAATATCAAACATAAACCAAAGTTGAAATTATCTGATTCTTTTTACATTTCTTTCTTTATGTGAATATAGCCAAAGACCGTGGTTGCTGCTGGTCATTCACACACTGGAGCAATAATGTAGTTAATCAACTAATTAATTAATGAATAGATTGAATCATATGATATGTAGGACATGAATGAAAGAAATGTCAATGGCAAAGACAAAAAAAAAGACAAGAACAAAAAATGACTGGTAATGAGATGAAACGAGTGTTTTTTTGGGGGGATAATCTAATGGTCCACAATCAATAATTTATAGCACGCACACACACACACCCTCTCCCTCATTTCACACATGCAAACAACACTCAGCTAGACTTACACACAGGCGCACCAAAAATGCAGGCACAAAAGTCACACATACTGCACAAACGTGCACAAGCAAAACAGACACTAGTAAACAAACATCATGAGCACACACATAGACTGATGGTTTATGCTTCAGATATCTTCAGACAGCAGTAGAAGCAGTGTAAAGTGAGAAACCAAATCTCTCTCAAGGTGAATCCACTCCGGAGGCTTGTTAAAACAAACGTTCTCTCATCAATCAGTCTCCCAGACAGACTGCACATGGGAGGAAATCATACACACACTCAACACACCTTTTTGCACAGGTATGTATAGGCTAGACACAAGCGCGCACACACATGTTATGCTCAGATGCATGGGAAGTCATTCATTCTGTGGGCATGCATTATAAATACATCTATGAATAAATTCCAGGCTGAGTGCATTCTTCATTGGCAGGGATTTTTTTACAAGGCCACACACCACCTGAATGTTTGATCAGATCTCTCTCTTCTCTAACTAGCTAACTTTCTTTATCCATCAATCTTTTTGATATTTACCCTTTTCCTTTCTTCTTCTTTTTGCACCTTTCTCTCTTTTTAACAACACCGTCTTTCTCTCACTCTGCCATCATGTACAGGTCCAGCTCTCTTCCCCTCACTTCTTCTGTTTGGCATTACCAACTATGATATTTTTTGCTTGACTATTCGGGGGAAGGTCACGGGTAAGCAAGATAAAGTGGGTCAGTGGTGGTAATAAAGAACAGGTAAAGATTACAATACAGCCACATTCTTCTGGCAGGAAGGATGTTTATTACATGGCTTAATATTAAACAGGAGATTGATGAACATGTGGAATATTTAACCATTTAAACTTCACTGAATGACCAGTGGGTCAGTCATTACAAACTCTGTATGTGCAAACTGTTGTGCAGTCAAACATTGTTCAAACCCAGAGCCATTTATTTTAAATTATACTGGAGGTCCCAAAGTTACCAATTATACCAAATGAAATGGTGCAGCCATAAAAGAACATCAACTTTTTTGTTTGAATATTTCACACATTGTAAACATCATAAAGCTCCATTGACGAGCTGGAACAAGCAGATACAGAATATATACTGTATGTGATACTATCAGTCAAAGTCAGTCAAAGTGGAATAAGATGATTTTTCCATCTGTAAAGCTATTTAAAGGAATACTCTGACATTTTTCTTATTTGCTTTCTCGGCGAGAGTTATATGAGAAGATCAATATACCACAGTCACATTTGTCTGTTACATAAGCTGCAGCCAGTTCACTTAGCTTAGCATTGAGACTGGAAACAGAGGAAAACAGCTAGCCTAGCTCTGTCCAAAGGTATCCAAAATCTACATACCAGCACCTTTACATCTCATTAATTCACTAATTATATCTTGTTTGTTTAATCTGTACAGGTGTTTTTTTTTTTGTTTAGTTTTTTTTACCTTTAGACGGAGCCAGGCTAGCCGTTTCCCCCTGTTTGCAGTCTTTACGCTAAGCTAAGCAAACCATCTCCTGGCTGTAGTTTCATAATTGACCTACAGATATGATGTGTGGTATCCATCTTCTCATCTAAACATCATCTAACAAGGAAGCAAATAAGTGTATTTCCCAAAATGTCTACCAATTCCTTCAAGGGGAAAACAAGGGGAAATCTTTGCATTAACAGGTTAAAATTATTGCGCTAAAATAAGAGCTGTAAAAAGTGGATCAGTTCATGTAGCTTTCTGTGTTTTCCATATATCCCCATGATTTCTGTACAAGACTGACTGCCACAAAGTCCTTCACTCAAAATAAAGAGACAACTGAGTCACATTTAATGCACAGCATGAAAATTCCCACAGCTGGCAGATGGTTGAACTGCAGAAAAACACCATTCAAAAGACGTGAACCTCTGCCAGGCATTCATTTGCTGTCTTTCTTTCTACTGTGCAAGGTAATAATAGAAGTGTATCAAAATCTCTTGCCAATTGCTTTTTAATTATCTCTTTGCAGAACATTGTGGTTGGTCTCTAGGTTTTGGCTATCTATCTTGAGCGGCTAATTACCTTCATTATTTGGCACATCAGAACCAGAAGGGCTGCTGCCAGTTTCTCACCTGCAAGGAACAGTGAGGCAATGTTGGGTCACAAACACCAGTGTTAGTTGCTACAGCTGAGACAATCATGTTCATTTCTTCTTAAACTACCACCTGCTTACAGAGGAGCATCTAGTGAGAACTATCGCTGTGGACATATTTATTTCATTTTCTCTTCAAGGTCATAGCACGGTGAAGTGAGTGTGTTTGTCTTGAGTTCAATTTAATATCTGCTATCAGCGTATACACGGGTCCCATTATTACCCCGCTCACCCCTGGCAGAATACACCTGTTATTGTGACAGACAATAAAGCCAAAAAAGAGAGACATGCATAACTGACATGCAAATTCAGACTCTCTCTCTTTCTTATGCACTCTCTCTACCTTTAATACTCACTATCATTACCTTATCTCCTTTCTGTCATTTCTCTTTCGCATGTTCTTTTTTCTCACTAATGCGCTTTCTCTTTGTTTCTCCTTTATTCCTTTTTATCTGTCTTGCCTTTTTCCTCTCCCCGCTCCCTTTTGTCACTTACTTTGCTTTCAGCTTTACTTCACCTCATTGTGCCTATCTGCTCTTTTCCATCATGCGCTTGGGTTTTGTATTCATGCAACATTTTATTTCACTTATAATGATTTGTTTTTTGTTTGATAAAGGTGGACGGCAGCTCAAACTAGCCAGTTTAGGTTACTCAGGGGAACTTAATGCTCTGCTCAGTTTGGGGTCAACTCCTCACACTGGCTACTGTATAGGAAGTAATTGCAGGGGGCATGTGCAGCTGAATTAGGGCTAAGTAGGCCATTTTTTTAATCTGCCAATAATGATGACCCATTTTAGTTAGGAATGAACAAGATACAAGAGCAATGGAGGACAGCCTCTTTTTCAGTTGTTTTTAAGGTAAAGTCTCCTGCCATGGTCAGCTAGGGTAAAAACAACATAGTGCAATACGCTGCTTGGAGGGGGGTTTCTCTCTCACAGCTAACAAATGGCCCTCAGCGGAAAGAGACAGGGTTTAAATTACTCTAGGTATACTGCAGCTCTGAGGAATGGGTCGCTAAGAACAAGGAGGGCATATTACAGGTGATTGGACCCAGGATGTTGAAGTGGAGGTGGCCGCTCTCTTAACTCCAATACATGGGCAGGGTGGTGATTATCAACAACTTGGCAGCTTCTTCCCTGTGGCATTACTTTGCCGTACTTAATCCCCCCAGAGGCTTCCTGTCATATATCCAGGGGAAACTGTTGGATTTCTTTTTGGTCATGATATCATTGCCTGAGGGCTGGCGTCCCTCACCTGCCTGTCCAGAAGCAGGGATAAAGACCGACCTTGAGCGTGAGGTGGCACCATTCCAGCAGTTAGTAGAAACTCATATCTGTTGAGGAGGCCAGCGGATGTGCTCTTTAGAGAGAACTAGGTCTGGCAGCTTAGTCATTTTTTCCCCACATGAAGCCAAAAATGAGCACTATGGGTTATTAATCACTCATGTCTCTGATTCTACACATCTGTCCTAGGGCCTGACACCCGCTGAGGTATACATTAGTGGATGGTGTAATATAAGGTTTAAAGTGTATGGATGGTGGTGGGGTAGAAGTCTGTCAACAGAAAAATTAATATCTCCACTTGTGTGTGCTTCAACCCTAAGGAAGATGTCTGCGAAGGCTGGTATCACAAAGTTGGAGCTCAACCTCTGTCACCTGGGGTAGAGAAAAAAGAGCTGGACTGAACTGGACTGACCACCCAGAAATTGCTGGAGGGGTTCATGGGGGAGCTGCTGTGGGCCCTGCCAGGCGCTGTGAGGGATGATGCAGAGGGTGCCTGGTGAAGCCACGGAGGAGGAGATTTCTGAGCTCCCTGTGGTGCAGATACCAGCAGAAACTGGGGTTTGGCAGGGAGAATGGAAGCAAACTTTCAGTGCTGTGTGCATGGGTTATTTTAGACAGACACAGAGAGAGGGCTTGTGCACAGCATGTGCTGAGGTCAGGAAGACAGCCCAGGGAACACTTTATTGTTGATTAGATGTTGATACGACAACCTGTAAGAACGTCGATTACCTGTTAAAATACACTGCTAATAAGAAAGTTGAAACACTGAAACAAAATAGTTCAAGAATAAAATATCTTGTGCTATCTAATGCTATCTGAATATTCCATTTTCTTTTCCATAACTGAACATTTAGTGAATATTTGAACCTCTGTTTGTCAAAACTTGAACACCTTGCCAAGACCAT
Organism: Siniperca chuatsi; assembly: GCF_020085105.1. Taxonomy (NCBI): domain Eukaryota; kingdom Metazoa; phylum Chordata; class Actinopteri; order Centrarchiformes; family Sinipercidae; genus Siniperca; species Siniperca chuatsi. The sequence continues at coordinate 12,438,714 of NC_058060.1, forward strand.
CAGTGGAAGGAGGGCAGGGCCAGTCCTTTAGAGGTCAAGAAACCTGGCTGTAATTTTAGAAAATAACTGAAAAGTGTTGCATAGTTTCACGGTGTAGTTTCATTGCCTATAGCCTACATGTGTTTTAACTGGCTCAGTGCTCAGTGTGATAGGCTAGAAGGAAATTTTGGGTGTATGCACTGTACTGTGTTCTTTATGTAAAAAGACTAATGTGATTTATTGAATTCTTTGTTTCGAAGCCAATTAAGCCACTTGGGTGATGCACAAGATAAGAATGAGTGGTTAAGTTCCTGTCAGCGCTGAAAGAGATGGTCTCAGCATGCCTTAGGGTGAGGAATTTTTTTTTCTCTTGAAATGATATTGTCATGGGGGCAATATCTTTGTGGCCTGTGAAATGCAATATATATACTGGGAAGAAGAGGTCAGACTGTTTGCATTTCATTGTCAGTGATGCTTGTGTGCTTCTGCTGGCAATGTGGATTTCTGGCATCTCTTTTTCTCTGTTTTGTGGTTGTTTCTGCAATTTTTGTTTACTTGTGTGTGTGTGTGTGACAGAGTGGGTTAGAGCTGGAAATGTGAATAAAATCAAATCATATACCATTTTTACTCAATACTTGATTCAAATAAGATAATATCAATGTGCTATTCAGATGTTACCTTATGAAGTGACAGTGAAATGATATTTTCGGTATGACTATTGATGCCTTCATTTTAATATAAACTAGGGGAGCAGGTTGTTGTGGCTGACTAAAAATCATAATCAAGTAACAAACAAAAACATCATCTAATATCATCTCATACCATGAATATGATATGATGTGAGAAAAGATATATCGTTTATATATATGTATCTTGGTATATGTGTGTATGAGAGTTGTTGAGTTGTTACAGAGCTTATTCGTTTCCCCATCTTGTTCAGGTACATTTCATTAAAAACAATCAGTTTAAATTCTCTGTGTCTGCCCCCATCCCATCTCACTCGCTCACACACACTCTATCTATTTCACTTTCCTTTGTGCTCTCTCTTTTCCCTTCCCACTTCATTCTTCCCTTAAAACACCATTGATCTTTCTCTCCCTCGCCTGCCCAGTCTCTTGGGTTCTGTGTTGTCTAAACGCACAGACCAACAGAAACTCTGACAACGAATCAATCAGTTTAATGAATGAAGTGTCTTCTGATTCTCCACTGCTATTCGTCCAAAGGACTATTTGCAGAACCCCTCCCGCTCCAGTGTTTTGTCTTTTCTCTTTCCACTCTATTTTTAAACCTTATCTTATGAATCTAAAATGACATCAACCAAATTCAATCTCTTAGCACTTTTTTTTATAATTAAGACTTCTGCTGCATCCTCTCTCTCTCAGATTGTCCCCTTCCCTCCCCTGGTGTTAATTAAAATATTGACTCATGCTTAATATATACTTTATTTTAGGACACCCCTAATTGACTGACAGTGCACCTTCAGGGTTCAGTAAGTGCATGTGTGAGAGAAAGATGTTGCTTCTTTCATCTGGAGTCCAGAAAGCTGATAAATAGCATCAACAAAGTTTGAAAACATTTCTATAGTCAAATTATTTAAATTTAACTGATCATAGTGAAACTCATTTTGAAGCCACGTAGCATGCCACGTGCTTACCAAAATAGGTGGATTGATGAGCATGTAATTTGGTAAGCTTACTTTTCTTGTGACTGTGATAAATATAATGTTTCTTGCACAATATAGTGATTATTGACTTCCTTAATGCAAATTTAATGCATTTTAAACTCTAAAATTTGTGAAAAATGTTACTGATAAAGGGAATAAAACAACTCATTGTCCTCTAATGGAGAGTTGTGACACTCCATATTTGCTACTGATGGCTGAATGTGCAGTACAACATATAGTAAGTGAGTAACACACAGAGTTAGCTGTGAGTTATCTGGTTATCATGTCTAAACCATTATGTTTAATCAAGTGCAAAACTGCCGGGAGAGCTTTGCTGGTTTGAGTTTTTGTGCAATGCTTCTTATTACTTCTTATTACAGGCAGATACTTTCGCAATGATCTTATACTGATTTGTGGATAAGACATTTGATCTGCTTAACCTCAGAATAATTTCAACATGTTACTGAGCACTTTAGTGTTGCATAATGTTGGAAAGCTCTAGTACGATGTTGTACAGCAAACAAAAACACAAAATGCAAACTATAAGCCCTGTCTATAAATCCAGGTTGTGTCTTCAAGCGTGAATAAGATCCACTTTAACCAGTGATTTCAGAGGATGAACCCCACAGCTCGAGTGCACCATCAACAAGGAATCAAGGAAGACCACAGAACCCCATACAATTTGCCTTCTGGTAGGACGGTGCAGTTGACGGCTGGCACACATACACATAAAGGGTGTACCCTGAGGTTGTTACTGACTGTGGGAGGAACTCGGCAGTCATGTAAAGTGATCACTAACTCCTAAACGTTGACAAGTCCAAAGCAGTTTTTATATTCTCAGAATGTCTATTTCATAATTAAATTCACTCAGTAAAAAGACAGCTGTAATTGTGGCACTCATATGCATACTAAAGTTGACTTGATGTTGTCTGTTTATGATTATTACACAAAATTCCTTAGCTCCTGCAAACCTTGGGCAATGTGTGATTATCCAGGAGTGGGTTCCATTGGCTCTTGCATTTTCAACAATGCACGACTCAAACGAAACTCTGACAGCAACACTCCTGACACAAGTCAGACGGCCCCCAGGGAGGGCTATTTGTGATTCCCATGTTTATCATACCTTTTCTGTTCTCTTTCATGGGTGAAGAGAACATAAATGACGCTTTTTTGTCACACTGAATGGAGTGATGTAATCTCAGGAGAGGGTTTTTTCTCGGGGGTTTTGTGTGTGAGAACTCCCCTGTGGGGTGTTCTTCATACAGTAATGTTTGAGAAAAAGACCAATGTGTTACATTTTGGTTACCTTTCAGACCTCGCAACACAGAAGCTGCATGGTGAATTTACTGTTAAGAAAATGGAAGAAAAGAGAGATGGCAAGAAGAGGAAAGAATGAAAGACCACTTTTTGATATTTTGTTTTTTCAGACCTGATGAGAAAGGGGAGACACATGACATGGACTTGTTGAGCCATCAACCCTTTGTCTACAGTGTTATGTCGATCAGCCTGTTGAGACTACGCTCTCTTCACTGTCACATTTGTATCTATTCTGGTTTGGATCTGGGTTACACTGTTCTTATTCAAATAGCCAGGTTCCTTTACAAAGGCAAGCTGATTTTCTTTGGCATAACGGCACCATTTTGATTTACCTAAATCCAAATCCTTAGTCACCATTGCACTCCGGGAAGCCCTAAGTAAAAGTAATTGAAAGATTTTCAAATGGTTCCAGGTTTGGATTATGTTTCAGAACATGGGATGGACAGATGTCAGTAAGTCTGTTCAGAAATTCAGAAAATCCTACTTTTGGAAGGCTTTTATTAACTGATAGAAGGTTTTCAGAGTGTATACTCCTTTGCAGCCTTGCTGCACACTCACACTTTCGATCCAGTCATAGCAAGAAGCAACTCAGTCCAAATACAGAACAGACTTTTACTATTGGAATTTGAGTGGAGAAGATGAGGGTCGAGTGCCTTGCCCAAGGCCACTCTTTAAATGACACTTTTTCACGTAGGATAAAGAAATGCTTCTCCTCTTTCCCTGTCCAGATTTTCACAGCTTGTCCTAGGATTCGAACTGGCAATCTTCTGGTTCTGAGCTTGGGTCTCTAATCTTCTGGTTAGTGCAGCCCAAATTTATGTGGAAAAAGTATCAGGGCAAAGAGTGGGGACCTGTGAAATCCTCTTGCTTCAGCAACAGGGAGAACTTGTGACAGAACAGCAATGTAATAACTTTGCTCTTCATAAAATATGTCCTGAAGCCATGGCTTAAATCTTCGATCAGTCTGTGCTCACACAGATTGAGCTTTACAGTAAACTCGGCAAGGTATGAGTTTGAGACTTTTTTAGCTTAGTTTAGGAGGTGCCTTTGATTACATGGGTTTGAATCTTGGCTATAAATCTGCCTCCCCTCCAAATTGCTGCTTACGTAAACTCCAACTCTGTCTGAAAAAATATTACACCAATAATATATTGGATGTGGCTTCACTGCAAAATAAAAAATAGTGTCAGAGAAGAAAACCAAGAGTAAGAGAGACACTTTTTGTGCCTGAAGTCTGTATTTTTTATTCAGAGCAAGGTGCTTAAGATGCAGACAGAGAACAGCTGTTTTTTGCTGGCCAAACAATGTCTGCACACTTTGTTTGTAATGATGAGTAAAGAAAAGGTGCATATGTTTTATCAGACATCAACACATTTTAGTTAGTTTAGAGTTCAGCAAGCAAGTCACTCATTAAATCAGAATCAGAATATGGTTTATTGCCAGGAGGTTTGTAACATATAAGGAATTTGCCTTGGAATTTTGCTGCATAATGGTCACAATAAACACAGTAAGAGAAAAGAAAAAGAAAAAAGTACTGCAAGTCAAGAATCTTAAATATGAAATAGAAATGTACAATCAAAAAATATGTAAAATATATCTCTTTTAAACTGAGCTGTAGAGTGTATAAAACAAAGAGGATGGAATGTGCAAAATATTGACCAAGGAGTGTGCAAAAGTATAAAGAATATGTGCAACAAAGATTTACATTAATGTAAATCCTCAAGTTAGACATGGAGACTAGTGGAGTAGTGGACATGGAGTAGTGTCCATGGAGAGAGATAAGAGTATGAGTGGAGGTCCAGTGCCTTAAAGAGGCCAGCTGCAGTCAAGTAGAAACTTGTGACATGAGGTTTTGGTTTTGATGGACCGCAGCCTCTTGCCGGAGGGGAGAGTTTCAAAAAGTTTATGTCTGTGGTGGGAGTGGGAATCTTTCCTGCTCGCCTCAGGGTCCTGGAAGCGTACAGGTCCAGGATGGCAGATTGTAGCCAATCATCTTCTCAGCAGAGCGAGTGACACGCTGCAGTCTGCCCTTGTCCTTGGCAGTGGCAGCAGGGTACCAGATGGTGATGGAGGAGGTGAGGATGGACTCAATGATGGCAGTGTAGAAGTGCACCATGTCAGCTGCCACTTGAGATCCTGGGTAATGATGGTGCCCAGGAAGCAGAAGGACTCCACGCTGTCGACTGGGGAGTCACACAGGATAATGGGGGGGGGCACAAATTCACAATAACAAAATACATACTATACTATAGCATAAATATATGTTGAATAATTCCTTGTTCCCCCTCAATTAATTGCCCAACATCTGCAATAGAGATGTTTTACAAGATGCTTGTTCTCAAAAGCAAATGGACGGTCAGTGGAACAAAGCAGCTGTCTGTCCACACTCTCTCCTCTACACACACTTGAATCTTCAATCTGCAGTTGTTTCATAAGAATATTAAGGTTACTGCTTGTTCGACTTAATAAATAGGAGCTCTGGATTAAGTCAGCACTCAGTTATCATCATTATAAAGAGCGGAGGATTATTTGGGTTTAGTAACTGTCTTCATGATGTTTATTCAATGTGTATGCTCATCCCGAGAGTCTCTTGTCTGCATCAGTAGGGGAAAGTAATTCAAATTTGCTTTTGGTTTGGGTAATTTGTTTCTGATTCTGGTTGGAGGTCCATGTCAAATCTGTAAATAAAAAGCATTAAAAGGCACATCAGTAAGGAAACAACAGGTGTGTGAAGGAGAAAAGATCTTTGATTTTTGTGTGATTTTGAGTTGAGGTGATCTGCCTTTTACATCGTACTTTGGATATATTCAAATCAATACAGAATACATAACTTTTAGCAACTTAGTTTTAATTTATAGTTTGAGTTGCTGTTGTCAGTATTTATTATTTACTGTCCTATGTATTTTTATTACCTAATAAGTTAGAAAACTTAGTAAGAACTTACTAAGTAGGTAAATCAGCTAAATCAGGCAAGCATCAGGGCCAGCGAAAAGGCTAGGAGAAACAGAGATAGGAGGGAGAGATTGGAAAGTAGAAAGAAAAGAGACAATATCCTTTATTGAGTTCCTGTCGTACCCTTTTGATTGTTGGCCTTTGATATTACTGCATATTTACCAATTATTTTTTTCTACAGCAGATTAAAAACAAAGTCAACAACATCACACTTTCACAACTACTTTGACGTAATCATCTGAGTAAAGATTCAGCCAAGATTTGTGCATTTTTGTACCCTCCTTAATCTGGCTTTTGTTTCATTAGATTCTTTCATCCTTTGTTGTGTGGCAAGTAAAACCTGAATGTAAGGAGGGGGGAAGGGAGGAGAGCAGGAGTTTATTACAGCTCTATTAGTTGTCAGAAATATACACTGAAGATAATGGGTGATTGCAATTTTGCATCAGTGCCTGGAGGCTTTGACTTGACCAGGCCAGGGAGATTAGCCCTGTTTAAATAGTGTTAGTCACTTTTATGATCTTTTATTAGAGCTGATCGTCTCAAGGTTTATTGTATATTTCACAGTTCTCTTTTATATTCAAAATGTTTAATTTTTGTTTTTAATGAGATTTTGAAATACAGAGTCAGATGGAATGAAGAGAGGGGAAGGAACAACCAGGCAGTGGAAAAAAAGAAATTAAGAGAGGAAGGAACAAAGGAAGGAAAGGAAGGAAGGAAGAAAAGGATTTCTTTTGTCAGACACAGAGTGGAATAGATTACCCTGCAAGAGCTTCTGTTGGGGCTAGATTTAACCTACAAGCAATCTTCCTGGAGAGTGTCTGCGTGTGTGTGTGTGTGTGTGTGTGTTGTACTCTGCTCTGCAGTCTCTTGGGGCAGCTCTTTTATCCCTCAGCATACCACACACAGTCTCTGCTCTCCATCTTTTTCTCTCTTGTATGCTTTCTATCTCCCAAATACAAAAACACTCACTTACACACACATTCCCTCTGCTTCTTACGTTCTCACGTTACACTTACTCACACGTAAGCTCCGTTTCTCTCGTACAGACACAGTGCATTTGGCTGAATGAGACCTCAAGGCTCATGCATTATATTGTGATCTTTTAATGTGATTATAACTCTTTCACTTTGTAGATTAGGAGAATAGTCAAAGTCATCTCACTTAACTTGAAAAATGTTCTTGTAACACAGTTGAAGAAATTTGTGAAAACTATTTGGATTAAACACAAACGTGCTTTTGAACTGGGTCAGTATTGTGTCCGGCCAGTAGACTTTGCATGCTTTAGGTTTACATGATTTCTCCAACACAGGATACTTGGGAAGCATTGCAACATAGTGATAGGGCCCATTATTGTAGTCTTTTAGAAATCCAGAAATCTATTGGTGTTTATTTTGAATATCAGATAAATGTGTGAACATTTGATAAGAGTAATACAAACATTGAGATGAAAAGTGGATTATTAAAATACAATTTACAATACAATAGTTGAGATGAGGTCGATGCCACTCATGTCTTTCAGGTAAATATGAAGCTAGCAGCCAGTTAGTTTAGCCTAACAAGACTTGAAAGGGGGAACAGCTAGGCTGTCTCTGTCCGTAGGTGATCAAATCCCCCTACCAGAACCTCTATAGCTCAACATTATGAACTATTCCTTTAATGATGTGTTTTTCTTACTGTACTTTGAGGGGCTCGGGATATAATAAGCAACTTGTTTATATCTTTTCCTCAATTTCTCATTTCACCTCCTGTTGCTAGAAGCAGATTCTGAGCTGTTCTCACCAATAAGACCTAGTTTACAACATGTTTACATATGGTTATCCCTATTCTTAGAGCTGGAAACACAATAATGCTTGGATGTGTTGGGGAACTGTGATGCATTGGGAATAATCTGGATATTTTCTTGTGAGAAACAATAAAAACAAAAACACTGAGCCATACAAAAGGACAGAGGTCATCATTCAACATGATCAAGTCAAATATCAACATGAATATTTTGAGTAACAACAAAGCTGTATTTAACTTTCAATTAATTTTTCTCTGGCATTCTCTCCCTACCTCTAAATTATAACGTTTCATTCCTATCTCTCCACTTGGATTGGAGAACGGTGGCTACCACTGTGACTGAAGTGACAAATCCTTTTTCTTTTTTAAATTGTAGAAATCTAAGAAAACTAAGGATATATATACCAGCTATATTGGCCAGTTGTGTTCTTTTTGAAGTTATTAGCATGATATGTCAAACTGTTACAAAAGCGTTTTTCTTTTCTAGTTATCTTTCTCTTCTTTCTTCCTGTTTATTAAAAAAGGGGAATGAAAAGTCAGTAGTTAAATGTGCAGTATGCTGCATTACAATTTCTTGTTTCCGTATGTTCAATAACAGTTTAATATTTGTTTCACGATTTTGCCCTGAAGGTATTTAGAACAGCAACAATACGCAAGCGTTTTCTCTCCAGTAGTACACCTGATGCTTTTGTTTATATCTCCGCAATATGATATTAATTAGGAAAACAATGATGCAAGAACATGTTTGACTGGCTGGCTGACTGACTGGGAGACTGGCTGGCTGTTTGGTTTTCTAATTCATAAACTGCTGCCTGACTGGCTTGCAGGTGGGATGCTTTGTTGGCTGGCAGATTGGCTGTCTTGATTGACAGACTTGCCTGCATTGCTGACTGGCTGACTGCTGAGGTGATGCACCAGCAGCTAAAGAATTACAATGATCTGTACCAGGAGAAAAATCAATAGCTATTGAGGACGTGTAAATAAAAAGCAGCTTTTAGAGTATGGATTGCTTTTTCTCTTGAGCCATGTTGTACCTATAATACTAATTAAACAAAATACATGATAGAGGTAATACATGTTTTTTTTAACTGAAAAGAGGCAGCATGAGAAAATGGTGATGCAGTATTAAAGCAAAGTACTTGGCAAGGATCAGACGCAAAAGTATGGGCTCAAGTACCCAAACCACTTATGCTACCACTATGCCAACAAAAGGATTCTTTAGCAGATTCAGATCCAGGGTTGCTACCACAGGATATATTAGACATATGTTAGTAAGATAACAAAGCGAAATTACAGTTTTTCTACATTGGTTTAGCTCATTTTTTAAACAGAAATTCTCTAAATAAAGTTTTATTATTTATTGTTATTATTATAAATTACATTCTCAAAACTCTAAGATAATTTGGCAAAACAGTCTTACAGTTCAGCACAACACTATAGCTCACTTGGAAAAGCTCGTATCTCTACCAAAACTGTTCACTCATGGTTCAAAACTAAATTCCTTTTCCATATAAAGAGTCAGTGCCACAGAAATGACAAAGATCCTTCTCAATTGCTTTAGCTTATTTCTCAAAACAGACCAGACATTCTCAACAGTCTTGGTGGTTTTGTCAAAATAATGTGGATGGTTCTGCACAACACCATGGTTTACCTGCAAAAGCTCATACCTCTCCTAAAACATTTTACTCGTGTCAAAACTAAATTTCCTTCTCATTTAAACAGTCAGTTCCCCCAAAAGGCTTCGTCCCTTTGGCATTGTGTAAGCACTGCAAGTCAAAATGTTTAGATGTTTTGTCACTATGGCACAATGGTTACTGTACTGTTTTTTTGTCTAGCTAACAGAACACAATGGTGTAAATGAAACTGAAAAAAAGAAATATGATTTTAGGGTAAGAGTAGCCTCCAAGGTTTGACATCACACATTGCACCCATACTGCCAAGGAAATTGTAACCATTTTTATTCACACAAGAAAAAAGAAAAAAGTAAAAAGAAAATGTATACAGCATAATATACTGTAATATAAACACACAAACAAAAAACAATGAAAATTATATGCAGCCTACAGTGCTGTAAAGAAAGGTTCTTTACTGGTTGCTGTCCTCACCCTCCCTCTCCTGGCCACCATCCTTACCCTCTTGGCCATCCACACGCTGCTGTCCGTCTGGCCACAGATTCTCATCCACATCACAGCGTATATTCTCCCTTGCGATGCAACGTGGGAAGATGTCTCATCACCATCATCACACGCGCATCCATTGCATGGAGCAGGGACCTCTGATCTTGAGCCCTATGCTTATACACTCTCCACCTCCAAGCGGAGAAAAACTCCTCAATAGGATTGAGGAAAGGAGAGTAAGGTGGTAGGAAAACCATGACCATCCTTGGATGAGTCATGAACCAGGCCCTGATGAGCGGGCCACGGTGGAAATTCACATTGTCCCATACAATAACATATTGTGGTAATTGAGGCCCTATGAGACCTCTCATTTTCAGGGACCAAATCAAAATGAAGGCGGTCCAAGAAGATGAGGAGCTTCTGTGTATTGTATGGGCCAAGATTGGGGATGTGAGTGGCCACACCATTCTCAGATATGGCAGCACACATGGTTATATTGCCCCCTCGCTGGCCTGGAACATCCACCGTGGCCCAGTGGCCAATAATATTACGGCCACGTCTTCGGCCCTTGGCCAGCTTCATCCACAAACACAAGGATGTGAGGGGTCTCGTTTCCTTCCAATGTCATTATTCTCTACAATGGTGTAAATAAAGAAAACATCAAATCAGTCATACAGAAGCGTCATACACTACAGTTACAGACAATTACACAGGAATGTTCTATGTTTTCCACAAGTTCAATATACTACTGGCCACTACTCCAGTGGTTCCAAACCTGGGGTACTTGTACCCCTATGCAGAGGTACTACAGGGGGTATTTGACTGAAAGGGGAGGGGGAAAATCATCAATGACTAGACTTACTGAAATGTTACAATAAAACCCACAGTATTAGATAGATTTACATGGGAGGCACCTTTTTCTTATTGTATATTGTTATATTCTTCAAAATAAGGATTATAATGATAATTGCATCATACGGTAAGCTGCCGTTTTTAGGCAAAATGTTGAAGTCAGATAAGTCAAGTACTTTCATACCTGGATTACCTAGATACACAAATCAGGTAAAGTGGGTACTGGAGCCGAAAAAGTTTGGGAACCACTGCTTAATTGTAAAAAGATTATAATGATGGACAACCAGTAACCGACTTACTTGTACATACTGGTACTGCAGCTCTTTCACTCTATCAGAGTTCCTCTCAAATGGTACCCTGTAAATTTGCTTCATTGTCATCTCATGCTTTTTCAATATCTGGTCTATTATGGAGATGCTTATAGAGTTGACATTTTGGAATATGGCATTGTCTTGTAGGATTGCAGCGCGGATCTCTCTCAATGTGATGGCATTATTTGCCATCACCATGTTACAGATGTCTTGTTCTTGTTGTTCACTAAGAAGTTTTCTTCTGCCACCCGTGCAAGGTTGTCGTCCAATCCTAGACATAGAATTCAAAGGACACTTCATTTGTAATGTATACCTTATGTATTCCTTACAGAATGAGTTACCTATACAATTGTATTGTTGTTTTACTTACAGTAACTTTACCACAATTCTAATGCATCACTGCACAGTGACTGGAATACTACTGTAAACTGTATCATCAATACTGTAGAAAATAAACTATTCCATAGTTTATTTTCTCCAATGTTTTTCTAGTCATTTTTAGTATCATAATAGGAATAGGTAAATGTGTAAATAAATATATTTCTTGGTCTATGCACAGTGTCCTGTCCTGTACAACATATAATTCCATCATTGACTGACAACATACCTGTTTTCCCTGTGAAAGGTTTGGATGATGAAGGAGACTGTAGAGCGAGGCACATTAGGCTGCACTCGACGACCTGCCTCCGCCATTGTGAGGCCATGGTTGATGACATGGTCTATAATTGTGGCCCGAATTTCATCCGGGACAGCATGGTGTCTTCGTCCTCCTCTGCCTCTTTCCCCTCTTCCACCACCACGCACCCTTACTCCTCATCCTCTTCTCCTTCCTCTTCCTCTTCCTCGAGCAGGTAGCTGCCCTTGTTCATTTACTTGGCCAGGTGCCTCCATGTTCAGAAACTGTACTGGTCCTGCATGGTCAAGCTCTTTACATACATGTTTGGCAGCATTCACAGTCATGGACAGCACCTGTCAGGTAACTAAATATACTGTTTGATTGGTCATCTGAGATATGTGAAACTCCTCCTTCATTAGTCAAGTCCTAGTTTCACCTGACTGTCAGTTGCTGTAATAATTCATCAAATGTTCCAAGGATTCATATATGGTATTCATGGTATTATGTTCTTGAGTAATTTTGACAATTGAACAAACTATTGTGCATGTGATGACTTATACAATGAAATGACGCTGACACGTTTTGGAGCAAACAATCATTAGACTGAGAATCGACAATCAGTTTAGATCAACAAGATCTATTCACTTGGAAATTGTGCTAAATGTAGGCTACCTGTACTTAATCATTCGCAAAGATGTACTGAGACATTGAGACATGTACTTAGACATTTGCAATTTGCAAAATGAATGAGAAATTCAAGCTGTTGTGAACAATTGCCAAGTGGTTTAGAGGTTTGTCCATGTAGTTTTGAGAATGTAATTTCTGTTTCAAGAAATGAGCCAAACCAATGGAGAAAAACTGTAACACGTAGTGTCTTTAAAAATTATTTAAGATGAATTTAACAGGGACAGTGAGTTGTTGATGTGTCACTGGGCTGCTGGACACTTAGCTGCGATAAAGTTTTAAGAATAGCTCGTAGTCTATTCAATAGAAATAAAAAACTATTTTAAAAAATATATAAATAAGGAGTGTTATTAACACATTAATTTAGTTCCCAAAATGTTGGTTGTGTGGCATACTCTGGAAAACCAATGCAAGTTTAGATAAATCAGCTTCTTTTTAGGCCCTTTTCACCTTTTTGCACTGTCATACATTTGAAAATAAATTGCCAGGTTCTTGCATGAGATGGTAGAGAGAGTCAGACATCATTGCCACTATTTATGGAGGAAGGTGAACATTTATTTTGTCTTCCATCCCAGCGGCTGTGGCTTTTGGATAACATGGTCATGTTTGCTGGTCACAAGTGGAAGAATTTGACAGTTACCAGTGGAGAGTACAACATTTATTGTACTTTTCTCCCGTCTCATTTTCTGACCTTGAAAGGATCATCAACACAGGTCACTGGACAGAGGGAAACTCTTCTACAAAGACTACTGACCTGCTTCTGATGCAGGTCAAGAGCTTGGTGTAAAACATATAATAGAACTTGCTTATTTGACCTGCCATGCTGGCTGGATGATTGACTGTCTGGTTTGCAATCTGACTAGCTTATGAACTTCATCAGTGCAGGAAACATATTGATAAAATGTGGGAGTCTGAAAATCAGTTTCTTTCCCCAGACCTGGATGTCAAGAGTCAGAAACTTTACACAGCTTCTCCCTCCCATGGAAGAGTTTCGATCAACATGTCAGCATTCTCAGAAACATATCTTGTAAAAAAAGAAAAAAAGCTTTTAAATTATTTGTTTTGGAGAAAAGGAGAGGATCGATGAGAGAGGTTTTGGCAGGATGACCATGCCAAGTCATTGCTGTCTTGCTCTCATGTGGTCAATAAAGATTATTGAAGGCTTCTGGTGTGGAGCATTTTGGCCTTATCATCCAGAATTCCTCAACCCGCCTGCAAGTCTGCCTGCCAGCCACCACCGTTATTGATTCTTTCCAGTTAAAGAGCAAGGCAGCAGCACAGGCTAATACTGTACAAGTAAGTGAAAGAGAGTGAATGTTTATGTTTGTTTAAGTGTGCACAAAAAACAGTGTAGAGAGGGGGAGAATTATACAGAAAAAGAGACACTGAGTTTGCAAGAGTGAGATTCCATGGGTTCATTTCGAAAGAGCAATATCGCTGCATGTGAGGTTACATCTATTTAGTCTCTCTGCAATTGTACAGTTTGCTCATTGCCTACTGCTGAGATATTGACTCCCCACAGACTTACACGCAAAATGATTTCTACAGCGCTGGATAATTTACTTGGTTTTTGCATCCCTTCAAGGCTGTAAATTTGATATGCATCATCATCATTGCCCAAGAGGGAAAGTAGTGTAAGATCATTAGAATATTGGGAAGATGAAAGATAAAAACACAGAATGATTGCTCTCTCCTGCCCACATATCGAGGAAAAATATGCAATATCAAAGTATAGAGTAAAAATATGCAATATGCAAGTACTGTTTGCAGATTTCAAAGCATGAATCATTGCCGCTGTCAGGAAGTGCTATACTCATATCATGCTACAACTGGGTATATGCTGAGAAGAAAAAATATAACAGTTATTGATGCCCTTCTCATCACAGCTTCACATGTTTTTTTTTTTTCACATACAGTGAAAAATTTCAGTTACATTTCTGAAAATTGGCCCCAGAACACATGCGTGGCATATTGAGAGCGCTCAGGAGATAACAGGTGCCAGATCTGCATTTATCTGATGTAAAATAGAGAAGTGAAAGACAGTAAAGATGGAAAGTAAGCAAGTAGAGAAGGAAATTGAGATGACACGTCTTGATATGGTGATATTCAGCAGACCGCGTGTATGTGATCCCAGGGATAATGGTATCGGCTGATGTGGGAAGTCTCCCTCGGAGTGCACAGTTCCTTCACCCTGGAAACAAATCATGTCACAGGAAACCTCTAATGCCAATCTTAATGAGATATCCCATCCTGGAGAATGCTGCATATATGAACCAGTGGCCTTCACTGTCAGAAGGATTTTTGTCTCAGCAGAAGAAATATTACTTTCTGCAGGAAATAACCCTGGCAGATTACAGCAACATGGAGTGTGTCACAACAAATAAATAGATAGATAGATAGATAGATAGATAGATAGATAGATAGATAGATAGATAGATAGATAGATAGATAGATAGATAGATAGATAGATAGATAGATAGATAGATAGATAGATAGATAGATAGATAGATAGATAGATAGATAGATAGATAGATCAGCCTGGCACCTTCAATCCTACCCTGTTCAAAGGCACATGAATCGTATTTTGTTCATTCTCTCACTCACACAAGCCAGAGTCTCGGGGGTCTGAAGACTTTAAAATCCTATTGAAGTTATCTCCCTGCCTTCATCTACACTGATTGAGGTGGATTTAACAGGTGAAATTAAATGGGGATCACAGCTTTCACCTGGATTTACCTGATCAGCCTGTTTCAGGGAAGGAAAGAGAGCATTCATGTTTTGTATTATTTTGTACATTAACACAGTGCAATTACGGTATATGCAATGCAATCAACAATGATCCAGCCAACAATAACCATTCAAGTATCTTGAAACTCTGTATCAGCACCTGATGTCCAGAGAAAATTTGACTGGTTAATCTGTTTTGGTCCAAATGGCCCTAATCAACATATACTATAAGTATTGCTGAACTCACACACTTGTAAATAACCTGAGATTTACTTTGTGAAAACATCCCATTTTGTGTTATGTACATACATGTATAAGCAGATGGTTAAAAGGCAGCCTGCGACCACAAGGACAGTGGGGAGATGGTCAGAGGAGGCCTATGAGACACTTCAGGGATGTTTTGAGGTGACAAACTGGGATGCACTCTGTGAGCCTCATGGAGAGGACATTAATGGGTTCACTGAGTGCATCACTGGCTACATTAACTTCTGTGTGGACTGCAATGTCCCAACTAAGATGGTCCATTGTTATCCAAATAACAAACCGTGGGTAACAAAGGACATCAAAGACATCCTGAATGCCAAGAGGAGGGCCTTTACTGATGGTAATAGGGAGGAGGTGAGGGCAATCCAGGCTGACCTGAAGGTGAAAATCAGAGAAGCCAAGGAGAAGCATGACGTGCTGGTCAAACAAAGGAATACCTTCAGCGGAAGACTCTTCCCCCCTAAAAGCACCACAGAGCGCCACAGGAAGTCATTCCTGCCTGTGGCCATCAAACTCTTTAACTCCTCCCTCTAAGTGTCAGTCTGTATGACCCTAAGTCATTAAACTGGACATTGGATCATCATCATCATCATTAACGTCACTGCAATACTTGAAATAATTGTGGAATATTCTGTGTTAATACTGCTGTGCAATATACTCTATTCAGTTTAAAATTCCCTATTTATTGATATTTATTGTTATTGTTATTATTTATTTCTGTGCAATATCCACCGTCTCATAATCATCTTAATAAGCTACACTTAACTTATATTGTATTATGTTGTGATTTGCTTAGAACTTCTATTCCTGTGTGCACTGACGTGATAGTGAGCAGCTGTAACAAAAGAGTTTCCCCTCGGGGATCAATAAAGTTTTTCTGATTCTGATTCTGACATGTGTAAATAATGCTTTAAATTATTTCATGTTTTAGGTATTTTGTGAAAAACACGTCTTCTTTTATGCCAGTGTGTTGTCAATTATATTTTGGTGGGATGCACATCTTACATTTTTAAAAGTAGGCACACAAGCTTCCAGTTGCTGAGTTTTAACCAAAGCTATGCATATTTGATGAAGTGGTTGTCAAATTTCAGTAATCTTTTCAACAACATTTCGCCAGAATGCCCATTTTACATCCTTAAATATGCGTTGTACTGCAGCTCCACCATCTAGAGGGACTGTTTTAAAAATCCTGCAATGAAAGATGGCTTGTGGACAGAGACAAGCTACCATGTAGTCCTTATATAGTCCTTTTCTGAAGACAGATGTGAGAAGAGGATGTTTATGAGCCAGAGGCATGTAATGGATTTGGTGTGTTAAAGCCTAATCCATATGGAGAATTCCAAACTTAAAGTCTTCACTTCTCAGACACTACAAAGGCATGTATTTGCCAAACAATATGGCTGCTCTCAGTAACTGATGTGACAACCCAGCCAGTGAAAGTACACTCAAGTTAGGAGAGCATGTACACAAATCCATAGGTGCACACATATAGTAAGCCCACACATTTAACCAGAAACACCAATAAATTCCATCTCTCTCACACACACACAGTGAGGGCACTTGCAAAGCCAGCAGAGTAATCATCAGACTGACAGTAAAAAGACGAGAACCTACTGTGAAAACGGCTTTGTCAAAATAACCCCCTGACACACACAAACGTCTGCACATACGCTCATACACACACAAACACAATCCTCCAGAAATATAGCCCATGATTTGCGGGTTAAACCGTTAATAACCGTGTTTTGCAGATGTAAAGTTGCCACTTTAACCACTTTAAATCCTTGTAATAGCAAAAAATAATTTCTCTTTCCAACTCAAGCTTATAACCAATTTAAATTGCTTTGCTTGGGGGAAATCAGTGACAGTACAGCAACATGGCATCAATCACAAAGTGCTGCACACTTTCAAGAATAGAAAAACAAATGTATTATTATTATTATGATTATGATTATTATTATCATTATTATTATTACTATTATTATTATTATTATTATTATTATTATTATTATTATTATTATTAAATGTATTTAAGAATTTGCTTATGCCTATGATAGTGATAGAATTTAGAATCTGTCCTACATGGTTCATGATACATATGCATTGATTTTTCCATTTTGCCTTACAGATTAAATACTCAGGGGAATTTTGGCTTTGAAGTGCAACAATAGATTGATTTAAACAAAAAGAGAAAGGGGACCACAGCAGTTTTACAAACTGTTAAATCACAATCAGAATGGTCAGTTTAAGTTGAAGCTCACAGACAACCACATACACATACATTAGAACGCATGCACAATGAGGTTAAACAGAATGAAATTAGACAGGCTGGGTACTTTTAAAATCCCATCTGGGACTCAGTCAAGCAGTCATGACACCAAATTAGCATTTATGGCGAGGAGCAATTACCGAGAGAAAAGCTAACTGCGCTCAGCGTTCTGCAACTGTACCTGCCTTTAAAACCTGGGACACCGTTTCTTTCTGTCGCAAACAAGGACCCTATGCACACACTTACTTACGCTCTCACACACACACTTATACATTTGTTCATTTGCTCTTTGACTCCTTCTTTCTTGCAATCAGATTCACAGTATTTCTAATTTATCACCACTTTCTTCATATGCACACATGCACATACCCACAATCCTGCTACAACATCAATTTTATGAGCCATTCAACCAAAAGCAAAGTGAACAGGAGCAAGATATGGAAGGAGGGAAGGGAGGCGGGATGGGAGGAATTAGAGTGAATAAGTGGCAAACGAGTAGACGTGGGTAAGAAATTCATTTTACGCATTACGCGCTAAGCCAAGGCTCCCCATCCACGAGTTTCCTTTTTGGTCCCTTATGCATTTGGAACAATATAGGGTCACCCTCCCATAGACACTAAGCCTCTGAATCTCTCTCCATGTCCCCTCACTGCTTTTGTCTGTCCGCTGCTGAGACAGCATGTAGCCCTCCACTAGGAAATGGCAGGGTATTAAAAAGTATTAAGAGAGTCAAAGTGGGAATCGTAAGCGATAAGAAATGAAAGTTAACATACAGCACAGCTATCTTTAAGGCTTTTCACTGAGAAAGGGATTAGTGAAAGTGGGGGTGGCATCACAGAGGTATGTATCAAAATTCTTGAGAAGATAAAATTGACTAATACAGTGCATACATATTTATGATGATCTAAAATTAAGCTAATCATGCTTCATCAGGGTTTCATTTATGCAAATTAAATGTATGAATGTCAGCAAGACTTAAAGCAACATTATGCAACTATTTTACCTTAAAATAACAGCTTCAAAATCATTTTGATGGTACACTTGTAACTTGGGCTGAGCGGTACGATCTCCCACGAGAAGTGTGCAGTGCTTCACGGCACTACATCACACACCACCAACTATGGGTCTTCAGCTAGCTGAATAAAGGGGTCGATTCAAGATGGCGACCTGCGTGGTTGGTGTGTGAAAAAGAACGTTGTGAGTAAACGGAATAGTGCCTAACAAAGGACTCTTGTGAAACAAACCTTAAAATTAATGTGCCTAGATTCCTAGCTTGACCAATGACTGCACATCATTGTTTGAATAAGATGTTGGAGGCCTTGACGGATTGTGCTCACTGTTAACTGCAACTCCAACTAAGAGCCTGGAGCCCCACAAAGGCAGTGGAGAATCGGACATTTCTAATGCTGATATCCTAAAAGTGGTGGTTGAGTTGACAAAACATATCCAAGAACACTGACGCCATCACCACGGTGTGCAAACAGCTAAAAGGAATGGAAATTCAAGGTAGAAAAAAACAAGAACAAATAAAAGTGATTATGGGTACTTATTACGTTGTTTTTTCTACCGGAGTAAGGAGTAATTTCCCTTCAGACATCAGCTGATCCTTTGTTGTTTATTTTTCTTTAAGTATGACACATTTTAAATATGGTTAGGTAAATTTATGTTCTATCATGGTAAGGGGACTATGTGACAGTACAAAAAGGAAGGCAGTTTTTCTCTTTAACAGGTGTTGTAATACAGATATTATTTTCTTACAAGAAACTTATTCATGTAGTCAATTTATTTTTGTCATGTCTCAAATCATTCCGCTGGAGTCGCAGTGCTACTCAACAGATTTAATGGCAATGTACTGGAGTCCATTGTTTCAAATGAAGGGCGGTGGATCATTTTGGTCTTAAAGGTGGACAATTGTCTGTTTATTATTTGCAATGTTTATGGACCAAATAGAACAGTTCAAGCCAAAGATATGTTTTCTAAGCTCTCTTTAAAGTTGACTGACTTTAAAGGAAAGTACAAAGAACCTATTTCTTTCATCAGATGAGACTTCAGTGATGCTCCAGATGATGAAATTGATGGCTGGCCTTCAAGATCTATGTCATCATTAGGTTTTATACCTACATCATTTATAAGTGACCACCTTTTGCTTTCAGATGCTTGGAGATTCATGAACCCTGGTGTCAAAGACTATACATGGACGAACCCAAGTAGGTGTTTTGAGTCAAGACTTGAACTGTTGTTATTGTCATCTCAAGGCCTATAGTTTATTTCAGATGTTTCTCACTCTCATGCCCTGCCGTCTGACCATAAAATGATATCTCTTAGATTAAAGGGCTCTAAAGAAAAATCAAGCATGATCTCACCGTAGAACTTCTATCTCTGTTTTTGGGATTTAATTAAAGACCATCTATTACTTATGTTTAAAGAATGCATAGGTAGAAACGAGATGAAAACAACCATGAAACAAGGTCTGATAACCTTAATTCCTAAACCAGGCAAAGATCACTTATTAATCGAAAACTGGAGACCCATTTCACTTTTAACCACTGACTATAAGATTTTATCGCAGGTCTAAATGTTTAAAAAAGAATGTAGAAGAGTTAATAAGTGAGAACCAAAATGGCTTTATGGCCAAACGTCATATTAGTCATAATATCAGATTAGTTTTAGATTTAATTGACTATTTGATCTATATAAATTCAAATGCATTACTTGTTTTCCTTGACTTTTATAAGGCATTTGATTCAATTGAACACTCTTTCATTATACAAGCTTTGCAAACTTTTGGCTTTGGAAATAATTTTATTAATAGAATTGTCATGTTCTATAAAGACATAAATAGCTTGGTCATTTTACATCCCAACATGTCTAAAAGATTTCCCATTTCAAGAGGTGTATGCCAAGGATGTCCCATTTCTTGTTTTTGATTGTTGCAAAACTTTTGGGTTTAAAAATGTTACATAGTCCAGATATTCATGGTTTAACATTTTTTTATAGAGAGATAAAAATAACACAGCTAGCTGATGACACAATATTATTTCTTAAGGGTAAATGGCAAATACAGAGTGCATTACAGGCAACCAACACATTTTTTCAGAAGCTTCTAGTCTCAAGCTCAATATCAACAAAAGTGAAAATTTATGTTTATATGAGACTGAAGAGAAACTTATGTTTAATATCCCTGTGAAACAATGTGTTAAATATCTGGGAATCCATATTTAAAAGGATATGAATCTCAGACAGCAGTTAACTTTTCTTCCTAAAATTAAGAAAACCAGGTCAATTCTTAACATGTGGCTTCAGAGAGACCTTTCCGAGTGTTGTTGACTAAGGCTGAAGGTGTATCAAGATTTGTTTACCCTACTTTGTCACTGTATGCTAATGATGTGCTCTGTAGGGAAATTAACAATTTATTTATTAAATTTGTGTGGAAAAATAGACACCATCTTAAAAAAGAAGTACTTAGTTTAGAAAGAGCAGAGGGAGGATTAGCACCTTTAAGATCAAATAGCTTAAAGATTGTTTGGAACTCCCAGAATCATTATGGAATTTCGTATCACACAATATATTTAAAATTGTAGGTGGCTTAAAGTTTCTAACGAGATGTAACTATACTGTTTCTAAATTACTGGTAAAACTCTCCAAGTTCTATCAACAGGCTTTACTGTCTTGGAAATTGTGTTATGTTCACAACTTTTCACCACATAATGATTTAATCTGGAACAACAGTAATATTACTGTTAGAAATAAAAGTATCGACAAAGAGAACTGGATTGAAAGGGGTATACTATTTGTTAGAGCTTTGTTCGATGATTGGTAATCTTTATAGTTGTGAAAATTTCCTAAGAGCTAAATCATTCCATCATCAAATCCAAAGAATTTGCTTCTGTAGTTGGAGCTATTCCCTCAGGTGTAACTGAGTTAATGAAATGTCATTTGGGCTATCACAATGTGAATGTTCAAATGCCTTGTCTTAAAATTGGCGGGATAAATTAAATAAGCATGAAATGTACAAACAAACATATGAACTTCAGAACTATAATAAGATATAATAGAGGGAAACCTTTTTGGAATTCACAATTACATAATACAAACTGCTGCAAGACATGGTTGTGCCCCTTTCAGTTCTGTATTTCAAATAATCAGAGAAATTACTTAAAATTTTTTATTTAACCATGTAACATAATATTGTCCGAATGTATTGACATAGACGCTAAATGCACCTTTTGTGGCACTGAGCCAGAAACAGTTACACACTTGTTTTGTCACTGCTCCTCTTCTTTTGTGTTTTGGAGAGATCTCGAGAAGTTTGTTTACAACAAAACTGGACACGTGATAACAGTTATGCCTAAAGATATTATCACTAAATCTTAAATATAAAAATAAGCCTTTGAGCTATGTGACAAACCTTATACTTGTGATTGGCAAATTTCACATATATAGTCCCTTCCAAGCTGAATTCAATTTTTACATTTAACGCACACTGCTGTATTTTAGAGAATTATTTTCTGTAGCCCCTGATTAAGGTATTTTACACTTTACTTAGTTTGTTTAGATATTTTGTTCCTTATATTTAATTTAGTTATTTACTTATTTTATATTATATGTTTTTTATTTATAGAATATTAAGTATATTCTTATATAGCCTACATTTTATATCTTATTCATTCTTTTTTTGATGTTTGGCTGTGTTAGCAAAGTTGTCCACTCCGTAGTTTTTGATCATAAGCCAAGTCAGCCAATTTTGACAGAGGTTTTTACGACAGTGGTGTAAAATTGGAATAAACCAATTCTTGCACAATAGGGCTTTAAAATTTAACACCGAACTGTCATAATTTAAAGTGAACTTGAAGTTGAATTTACAAAGCAGAGGAGACAGAATGTGCAGCAGCTATTAAAGGTACATCATAAACTTATAATTTACAGAATGTGGGATGCAGAGACTTATCTTGACGCCATATGCTCTATAACAAACTTATATGCACATAGAATATTCTCACATACATTTTTCATCAAAAGGTTATTTTTGCAACCATCCCAGCAATAATGAATTCCAAGTGTTTCTAATCAGGGGCAGATAACATGACCTGAGCTGTGATTAGCAGCTGCTCAGCCGCGAGTCGCCTCCTCCTCCCAGCGTTGACCACAGACTCTATTAGCAACTATCTGTGTTTGCTGTGTTTACAGGGGCAAGATCTGATGCGTTTGGTCATTTTCATGCGATCCACACCTTTAACTTTTGCATAAAAATGAGCCCATTTCCTTTCCTCAACCCTCAATGAGTGCTCTTAGGCAGAGTTATGACTCGCCTCAATGAATGGAAATTGGCACGCCTCAAATCTAAAATCAGGAGTTGGCGTGGCGGAAGAAGAAGTTTGCTGGTTTAGTGTTTAGTGTTTAGTTTAGATAGGAGGGATCACGCTTGTTTGTCAGAAGATTTATATTATTTGTCATTCAAGTAAATATTAGGTTAGAATAATGGATTTGATTAACAAAACGTAATATTAGATAGCCTTCTAAAAAATAAGATTGAAAGCTATTCTTGGCCTTGTTAACAGTATGACAAATCTTACCACAAAGTCCATTTAGTAGCTGTTCTGGAGTCATATCATACAATCTTCCTCAAAATTGTATTGATAATGAAATGCTTATTGACTTGAAAAGTTGAACATCTAAAACATTAAACTTAAATCCATATACATATATTCCTTTTCTTTGATGGTGTTTTGGACTGTGGGAAGGAATGACAGCACTTGGGGTAATTCCACACATGGAGAACATAAACCTCACAATGAAAGAAATAAGGGCTATTTGTTTAAGACATCAGTGCTAACCACACAGCTTCTGCTGTTGCAGTCATACTGATCCATCACTGAACAAGCGACACACTAGAAGTTTCAGTGTTGGTGTCCTCTTGGTTTGTTTTGGAATACATTTAACAAAAGCAATGCCCTGATCCTATGCACTAAAGGGATGATGAAAACTCTAAAACATATTCCAAAAAGTTCAGCCTCTTCAAACTTTTCTGTTCAGACAGAAATCTGGCAGAGACAGATGTATCATCAGCTTAGTACAGCAAACAGATGCTCATCATTGAAAAACAATTACAAACAAGCTTTGCAGCACCCTAAATCCAGACTTAAATTCATTTTTTCAGGATTCAAGGACTCCATCACCTTCAAAGGTACTGAACTAGGGGAAATGTATTCCTAGTAAGTCCCCAATGATCTGTATAAAGTATATAAGATGTATAAAGGCAGGCTTTTTACACCCTATGTCTGCTTTCACCCTTTGATATCATAATGACACATGTTACTCAGTCATCCAGTCAGCCAGTCTACAGATTGTAATTGCCCTCCTTCTAGCTGTTAAAACTCTTTAAGGCGACGAGTTTCTCTGTATGCCAGTCAGTTTTTCTACAGCTCTTTTGCTTTTGGTCTCTCTCTCTAAGGTGATTTCTCATACACGTGGATCACTCACATTTGTTTTGAGAATATGTCTTTTAATATCTTTTCTACAAAATCACGTGCAGCTCTACATCCCCTTGTGGACTTCTGCCCTACAGCTCATCACCTTTGAAAAATTTTGCTCTCTTTTTTCTGCAGCAAATCTTACTCTCTGCGAGACCTCTATGACCTCAGTAATAACACTCCCCTGACCCCAGTCCCTCACTGCCGAGGATCCCAGTGTGACCACCAGCGACCTATTAAACCTCACTTTGCCACAACGCGATTCAGAAGATTTACAACATCTGTCAAATCCAGCCTTTTCTCACTAGGGATTCAGTCCTTGTCCAAGCCCCAGTCATTTCCAGACTAGACCCCCTGTTGGCTCAGCTCCCTGTCTCCGCTGTGCAATTCACCCATTACAAGGCAGTACACCTTTCTAAATTCCTCCAAGTCACCTTAGTGCTGACAACAATATGAAGGATCCGACAGGAACTGTACCCCCTACCTCCAGGCAATGGTTCAACCTTATATTCCAGCTTTGCACTCTGTAGTTAATAGGTACTCAGCATTCTCTTCCCTGTGGCGACCCGGCTATCACTGCGCTCTGTCTGGACTTTTCACCCTCCTGGGCTCTCAGTGGTGAAATGATCCTCCTGTCAGCTGCAAGACAGCAGTATCACTCCTTATCATCTATTGTATAATGAAAACTTCAGGCTACACCTCACCCCAGACTTTGTCCAGTCTTCCTTTTACTTAACTTAAATTTTTTCTTTTTTTCCTTTTACACTAACATACAGAGCCCCTAGAGTCCCATAAGGTGATATTATCTTGTGCGCACATGTTATATCTTGAGCAAACAAGTTCATTATCTTGTGCGCACAATATAATTTACTATAAAATCATATGCGTCTAACGACTTCAGATGCACACAGCCACCATATAATGGAGAGAACTCAGCTAATCAAGTTTTATTTTTATCTCGGAATGTCATACAATGATATATATAAACCAGCCCGTCCTCACCAGAAAAACGGATGTATAGGTCGATTGTGAAAGCAGCTTATTACGACCCATATTTACGTTTATTATTAGAACAAACACAGGATTTTCATCCAGGAGGCTGGAGTTCGTGTCCCGTGTACGTACTTACAGATAAAACTGAAATAAAATAAACCCCTAAGCCATATTTAACAGTGTTTTCTCCCCCTGTTCCTGGACCGCGGTATTACCAGTTTTGTTGCCCGTTGACCTATTTCCATTGCCAGACTACTTTTACTATTTCTAAACGCTATGTCAGTGCTGTCCCTGCTGTAATTGTTTTGCTGAGTTGCCGTCAGTGAAGGGCCTGGCAATAAGCTTGAAATGTGATTGTAAGTACAGTATAACCTCGTGTGGCCGCCTTCCTCCACCACACAACACAGACACACATACACACACCGTGCTCCACCACCCCTCTTGCTCTCTCTGGATGACGTTTGAGAATTTGTAAGTGGCAGACAGACAGTCACGCTTATTCAAATGCACACTGAGGAGTCACATGACGTGTCAGATAGAAAGGGCTCTCCTATAAGCCCAAGCATTTTTTATTATTTATGATTGCTCCATGTGCATAGAATACGTAGGTATTTTTATTTTATTCAGAGTCAGTATGATGTAGTATGTTTATATTATGTATATATATGGACATGATATTATGTCAGTCAAATCTCTGCATATGCAAGCACCAAGACTTAACAGTGACTGGAAGGTAAGTCATGACAGCAGTGTTGTCTGAAAGTGTTGGACTGTCAGATGAGAAATATTTCTCTCCTGCATTTCATGCAATTGTTTCACTCTGAAGTAAAGGCTGCAGGACAGCTTATTTCCCAAATGTTAACCAGGATTAGGTTAAGAACTCCTTCGTCAGCGTCAAGTCAAAAGTAAAGATTTGCTTCTCTGTGTGTGTGTGTGTGTGTGTGTGTGTGTGTGTGTGTGTGTGTGTGTGTGTGTGTGTGTGTGTGGTTGCGCAAGCCACAGGAGAATCAGACAGAGTTAAATAAGAGAATGCATTCACATCCATCCCAGTCTCTTCCCATCACTAGAGATGACAGGCAAAATGCTGACACCGCCCTCTTCTCAAATTGAATTTGAGATATAATATATTCCTGTTTTAATATGAGTGGTAAATCATGTGGGAATAACTCGCTCACTTTTGTGCTTTCTCTCTCTGCTTCTCTGGATCAGTGGGTGAATGGATGGATGAATGGAGAGGTTAAATGTGATTTGATACAAATCTTGCTTTCTCTCTGTCACATACAGACAGGCAAACATCAGTACACAGAGAAATACACAACAAATTCTGTCTGAAAGCCCATCTCCTGCATACATTACAGCTTCTATCTCCCTGGCTTTGCTTTTCTAAGGGCCCTTACACCCCATTTAGACCTTAAATAAGTAAAGCCTTACTATTTAAAGTTATTCTTTAGCACATTGCAGAGACTACAGCCAAAACTCGTATTCGCATTTTTTTGCCAAGAGTTAGATGAGAAGACTGATACCACTCTCATGTCTGTACATTAAATATGAAGCTACCACCCAGGACCAGTTGCCGGGCAACCAGCCAAGGCTCTTTACCGGTTCCAACCAAAAAATGTCCAGCACGTAACCATCCGTAAAACAGCGATTTGTCATTTTTACACTTTTTACAAGTTTTTGTACAGATTAAACAAATGAGATAAAGGTTAATTAGTGAGTTTTAGAGGGTAGTAGTCAGATTTTGTTAGGTTTAGAAAAACCCACGCTAGCTGTTTCCCCCTGTTTCCAGTCTTTGTGCTAAGCTAAGTTAGCTGACTCAACTCTCAACTCAACTCAACTTTATTTATACATACAGGTATACCACCTTTCATAAAACATGCCGCCCAAAGTGCTTGGATTAAAACAGCATAGACAAAAAAGTAAAAACAAAAATTACAACAATAAAACAATAAAATGTTAAAATAAATAAAAGTCAATAAAACAAAAACCCAAGGGATAAAAAGTATCAAAACCAATGATTAAGACTTAAAAACTAAGGCAACAAATGATGAGGCAACTTAAATAAAAGCCAGGCTAAAAAGATATGTCTTAAGGTTTCTTTTAAAAATGTCCACAGAGGTGGAGTCCCTCAGATCCACAGGCAGACTAGGGCCACAGTGGCTGAAGGCTGACTCCCCATGCGTTTTTGTTTAAATCCTTGGGACGACTAGGAGGCCAGCGGCAGAGCATCTGAGGGAGATGCTAGGCACATATCAAAAAAGCATGTCTGAGAGAGAGGCTGGTGCCAGGCCATTCAGTGTGATTTAAAAACTAGTAAGAAAACCTTAAAATATATTCTAAAACTGAAACCAATGCAATGACTTTAAAAAAGGTGATGTTGTGAAGTTGTAAGTGGCCAACAGCTTTTTTAGGTAGACCAGCAAGAGAGCATTGCAATATTCAAGCCTAGAAGTTATAAAAACATTCATTAGATTGATTACATTTCTAATGTGAACTTCAAAACTGAGGTCAGAATCCAAGAAGGTTTTTGACCTGGTTCTTGGTATGGAGGGCTAATGACTGTCTGCACAGACAATTGCTCTCTCTGGGCTTTTACTTGCTGGCTGATGGCATGAGCTTCATACTTAGTGTACAAACTCTCAGCAAGAAAAATATGCGTACAGTATTTCCCAAAATGTAAAACTTTTCCTTTAATTCTGTGTCTTTTATGACAAGCCACCAGTCAGTTTTTGCAATCCAAAAAACTAGACACTGTTGTGAATCTAGCAGTTTTGTTATAGGCCTGGAATATGAATCGAGAGTATGTGTGACAAAGTTGAAACTGGCACTGTAAAGCTTTGTATTGCTTTGCATTGTTGTTGTTGTGCTGTTTGTTTAAGAAGAAAAGAAAAGAAGAAGAGGAGGATCTGGACTAAATGTGTGAAATCAGTGATTTACTTGACTTGTCAGAGAGCTCTCTCTTATCGAATAAGCAGATAAGGGCAAAATAAGATCCAACTGCCAAACACACTGCAAAAACCTAGGCAATGGTTAGCCAATGACAATGACCCAACAGCACCCGATGGCCAACTGTCAGATTGGTGTAAGAGCTCTAACAGCTTAACAACAGCAAAACCAGGACAACAGCCCTGAGCTGATAATACCTTATCTGCTCTGCCATCAGTCAAATTGACACCCTAGAGTTTGAAATTGTTTGACTTCCTTATTTGTTCAGAATTGGGCCATTTATCACAATTCCCATAGGCCACAACAAGCCATAAATAATTGAGAGAAAAATATGGAAAAAAAAACAAACTACAAAATGCATGACACAAATGAGGCTTTTCCATTCAGCCTTTATTTTTAGGTACTTTTCATGTTCAACAGGAAAATCGGTAAGCCCTGGGAGCTTAATAGCAGCACAATAAGTTAAAATTCTAAAATCAATTTGTTTGACAGCACATATTAATGTTCTCTACTTCTCGAGTCACACTCAGGATGCAGAATGAAAATGACCCCTTTCAGTAATGTGTCCGATTTTAATCCTTACCCCCTGGCAATTGTTTGACACTGAATCTAGAGTAGCTCAATCATGTACACAAATACTGTACACACACAAAGTGCAGAGATGAATTTGAATAATCACACTCGCTCATACATACAAGCCCCTGAACTAATGCCCCACACACATGTTGGTGCTGAATTTCTTCTCTGTGTTGTGATAATTACTGTAAGCAGAGCATGTAGTTTAGCAGAGAAAGGCAGAAATGTGATGTGGCCTGCAGTCTTACCTGGCATTCATTCCTCTCAATAGAGCTTATGGAGACATTAGGCAGAAGTCATTAACTACAGCAGAGACAAGGAAAGATGGGGAGAGAATCCAGCTCACTCACTGAGTTGAATGCGTGAAATAAAAAGGCACTGGTGCATGAGGGAGGGCATGTTTCGGTGTGTGTGCGAGGGTGTGTAAACGCTCCTGTGTGCATGCATATACAGTAGCCTCTGTGTGCGTGTTTGTGTGCTAATAAGAAACAGAGAATAACTGTATGCTGTATGCTTATATCAGTGTGTTTGCATCAGTAATTTGCATCCTTGTCTCAAACCTTAAGCTATAGTTTGTTTGTGCTGTGATGCAGCGCAGAGCAGTGATGCTGTCAGTGATGAGATCCACTATGAGTGATGTGAGGTGTATGAATTCACTCTGTTCATCTGTGTGCAAAGGAACAGGCTTTCACATGATTCACATGGAAAAAAAATGTCTGCCCTTGTGCACACTGACGGCACTTTACACTTCAACATTTTACATGCAGTCTTTTAAAATAAAAATAGAGATGGTTAAATCTCTGCAAATGTCAAAAAATGTCAAAAATCATTTGCATTTGCTTTCATATTCAAACCTGCTCACCCATGATTTGCAGTTGAAGGCAGAAAAACAGCAGCATAAACAACATCTTGCGGAATATAACAGAGATCTATGTCTGCGTTCACTGTAACCTCTGTTTTGATGCATGTATTTCATTACATTCACATGTACCTATCAGGGATTTGCAGTATTATAAATGATTTATATCTATAAGGGTGGAATAAAAACACCCAGTTGTACCATCTTTCAAAACTAGTTTTCACTTTCCATTTCTCTTTTGCACACTTTTTCTATATTTGAAGCCTGATTTTATTCTAAAATAGTTTACGTATTGGTTAGTAAAGTGATTTTGTATGTCTGTGTGAGCAGGAGTGTGTGTGTGTGTCTCTACCAGTACAAAATGAACAAGACTTAGGAAGCATTTATCATGATTAGTCTTTCATCAGTGGACCAGAAGAGGCCTTTAATATCATTGACAGTCATTCCCTGCTTTTTTCATCTTCATTTTTTCTCCCACCCTTCCCTGATTGACTCAGCTCTGCTTTCTAGAGGCTGTTTTCATCAAAGAAGCTCAATAATCAGCAACCGCCATCCGCCCTCCACCCATCACCTCAGGCAAGCACTCATTAGCCTGACCTTGCTTGCTGTTGGGCGTAGGGGTGAGGGGTTATTATCCATATCTTGCATCGCGGACTCAGCTGAGCAAGCTAACATGATACGACGAGAGACTGAGCATTTCTCTCTCTTAAGCATCAGGGTGGGAAAACCAGACTGAACTCTGAAGAATAGAGCACAACTGCCATTTTTGCCTTGCTTTCTATAAATAATAGTAAGCAGTATCAAACCTTTGTAAGTTATGAGGTCAGTACCTGAAATCATTGAAATCTCACTTTTATTATCTCACATATGCATTTTATGTTGTGTAAGATATAGAAACAAGTTGAGAAAATCAGTCAGGTATACACATTTATCAATCAATAATCATTAGACCCAGTAGATAAGGGCTGCATCTTATTACTATTTTGATTATTGTATATTTTTTCAATTAATCATTTAGTAAATAGTAAAAAACATTCCCATCACAAATTCCAAGACCAAGATGATGTCTTCAAATTGTTCATTTTGACTGACCACCAGTTCAAAACCCAAGATAATTTTGGAGGCTGAAACCAGCGAATGTTTGACGTTTTGCTTGATAAATTGAAACTGCTGTAGTACTACTCAACTAATCAATTACTCACTGCTTCAGCATCACTAGATCCAGTAATGAGTAAGTTATTATCTCCAGAATTTGGGTGAAAAATCAGTGCTGCGCATAAAATCTTGGGTCAAGCAAAGAAAAACATTCAAAGTTTTTCTATATATGAAAAATAAATGGTTAAGATCTTTAATTGCATCATTATGTGACATTAAAATAAACAGATAAAAGCAGCTGAAAGAGCAGACTTTTATTTAGTTTGATAAGGAAGGCCACCTTATATTTATCATCACATCACTAGTTGAGAAATAGTTAAGGTGGCAGGACAGAGCCACATAAAGCCTGGCTCCTTCACGCCGCCTCTCTCCACACAGTTCTCTGGAACAGCAGTAGCTACCTGCACTGAGCCCTTTATGTGTATTTTAACTACACAGTATCTGTCTAGTTCGCTTTTGATCTCCAGCGAGACAAAGGGGTGGCAGAGAAATGCTAGACAGTCATTTCTTACCTTTCTTGGAAGGCTGAGAAAATCAAGGGCGGTGTTAAATCTGATCCTGTCAGTGCAGTTGACGGCTAGAGGGGACTCTGTAAGAGGCTTTATTTCTGCTGTGGATCTGTCGTTAAAAGCTAAAGGAAAGACAGAGAAAGTCTTTTGGAGCTCACAGTCTAAAAGGAATAATTTTTTTCTCTCTAGGAGAAATAAAAAACATCAATTCTTGTTTGATTTTACTTTATGGTGTATGGATTATGACAACAAAAGACACATGCACACCTGCTGCATACATATGTGAACAACCTAAACACATGCATACGCACAAATGTACACACTCAACAATGCACACAGATATGGTATGGTCTTTTCCTTCTTCCTTTGGTCCTTGTTTTAATGAGTCCCTTTTCTGTCTTTGCAAACTGTTTAGGATCAGCTTCACTTTGTTTATCATTTGTACGGTGAACAGTTTTCAATGCACAGTAAAATGTGCCAAAACCTTACAAATTACAAATATCAGAAAACGTTTCACACCATTCTCTGAACTAGTGCACCTTTAAAGCATCCTTGAATCCTATCCTCACCCAAGCAAAGAGCAGGGGTCATCAGGTGGGCACCCTCTCAATAACCAGGCATCCTTGAACCACCCCCCGCTTTACCTGCAGCCACACACGCAACACAGACCTCCATAGCAGATAATATTCACTTTTGTCCATAATATCACCAGCTAATCGCATGTGATCCAACTACAACCAGCTAACAACATGTCAAGCTAGCCAGCATGCTGCTATCAGCAGTAGCATGCTGCTCAAAACATCAAGAACCCAAATAATCACCCTCAGTTAACCTCATCTTAGCAAGCAACATAGCTTACACTCTTATCTACCACATCACGTTAGGCAAACAATATGTCAGGCTAACTAGCATGCCACTGAGCCTCCTGTTTGGTGGAGGCTTGGTGGTCACTGGTGTGTGTGTTTGTGTGCGTGTACATCTCAAGCCTCACTAGGGGAGCCGTTACAGGCCGGGTGACAGATTGTCCAGACAATTGCTTTTAACAAGCTGGAGGGAAAGTAGGGCAAAAATACTAATGTCTCGCCTCACCGATCCATTCCACCTCAATACATATTTTCTCTAGCTTTCTATAATTCATAAGTGGACACTTTGTGCCCACACATCCTGCACACGTATACACACGCACTAATGTGAACGGACATGTACACTCCAACGTGCTCACAGGTGAGCATGGCAGCAGACAAACATAGAGAAGTTGCAGGTTGGGAGAATGTGGCTACTTTATCTGTTTGTTTGTTTTGTCATTTCCAGGTTTTGTTGTGGTAAAGTAAATGCCAAGAGCCCAAGCGAGATGCACCTTGATTTAGAAATTATGTGCTTCTGCCTGTCTGCTGTCTGTCTTTTTATTTGCATGCTATTAAGCCCCAGGCCAATGTGACCGCCTTAAGTCTTAGCAGAGTGTGGTAAGTGCAGTATAAGATTAGTCAGTGAAGGACAACTAATCAATTAGAAACCAAATGGATTTGTTATTAGCTCCCAGCTGCATGCAACATGGTCAGGAAGAGGGGTCTGTCAGTCAAAGACAGGAATTAAAGTGTGTTTGTTTGTAAGTGTGTATGAGACAAGAGGAAACAGGAGAGAAACGAGAAGAAAGCAAGAGAGACAGAGAATGGAAGAAATGCAGTTTCCTGTAACAGGCAGACTGTGAGGAAGGCTGGGAGAGTATTTTCTCTTGTTTGTTCTACCTGGGAAAACAGGAAAATTAGATATTGACTGTAGAATAATGTTTTTCATTTCAACGAAAGCAGAGGCATGCCAGCAGTCAGCAAGCTGCTGCCTTAAACATTTACTGAACACACATATGCGCAAACCAGGCGAATACAGTACATGTAAAAACATTCGCAAGAACGTTAGAACTTTGGACTCAAATTTTGATCTACTTATGATAGAATTCACAGTTTTCTCAATTAGTACTTAAAAGTTAAAAGATATTTCCTACAGCTACATGTATCCCTCAACGCTGTTGTTACAATAAATTAATATACATTTTTAACCATTTTTTTCATTTCAATACAGCACTAATTAAGTGCATAAAACATACTGGTGTGCTACAATAGCATTTGATCTAAAATCACATCATAGTAAAAATTGCTCTTAGAGAATAAAGTATTCTATTCCTTTCAATCATGTAGTCATTCATATATTTCTGAGCTTTTATTCGTCCAGCAGCCACTTAATATTGAAAAGGCTGCTGATGAACACAATCATATAATAATAGCGACGGTGGCTTCAGCATGACAGCAACGGAGCTTATTCAGACTACCATGAAAAAACTGCTTTTATTAGGATGCCAATAAAAACTGAAACCCATGGTGGAGCTCATTTGGAGCATTATAATAAGGCATAATTTGACCCATTATTATCCTGTCCCGCATTTTGGCGAGAACTTGACAATCTGCACACAGAACTTGTTCACTGTGGAGGCAATTATCAAGAAGTTATTCTTAGTGCCAAGAAAGAGAAAAATTCAGTCTGCTGTTGCTAGGAGATTTACGGTAAAAGAGGTGCCACGGTAGCCAAATGCAAAATATATTTATTTTAACACATGATTTATTGATCGAGCAAATGAAATATTATCTTTGAACTGTCCGGCATACAGTCATTTGTCAAAATCTCTGGAGTTGTTGACTGTTAGGCTACCGATGAAGTGATTCAAACTCAACTTGTTACACAGGGACATGTATAATTGTGGTTATAAGCTCTAAGTGATGAATCTGTTCCTAAATAGGAAAAGAGAAGCATGTGTGGTCAGTCAGGTAACACCTGTAACAACCAGCAATATGCTCAGGACCGACAACAACCCTCACAGGCCAGTTTAAGAATATTTGCAAAATCTCACTAGTTTCTAGGCAAAATAATGTGATTATAAAGTGAATGCAGTAAATACTAATTTACTTGTGAGCCATTGTTTTTTTCACTCACAAATGTTGACTTCCTCCTTGCATTTGCCTAAACAGTGGACATACACTGTAAGAGTTATTTCAGCTATTTAACAATAAGGCAATTACTTTCTCTCACAATTAAAAAAACCCAAAGCTACTCTTACAATTGAGAAGATCAAATGTAGTCTAAGTTTCTTTGAAAAACAATTGTGTTCCATCCAGCCTAGTCCTGCTCAGGCAAAGTCTGAGGCAGGGATGCTATGATACATTTGAATATTTATATGTAACATCAGCTCCTGTTCTTTGTCTGCTTCTGCCACAATCCTCTCTCTGCTGCTCTCTCTCTGCCCGTGGTGTGCTCAGTTTCAGCTGAGGCAAAATATCAATCCATGCATAAATGATTAGAGTTCTGTTACCAAAGGATTATCATTTCTATGCCCCCTGCGCAAGTACCTTTGATCATGTAACATACATCGATTCAGACACAGAGGCACGTGTATACATGCGCAGACATTCACACTTTTGAGTTGAACAGAGCAGGGTGTGCACATGATGATCTGGAGGACTTGGGTGTAAACACAAGTGCCGTTGCTGGTCAAAAAGTATGTGTGTGTGACTGTGTGTGTGTGTGTGTGTGTGACTGGGGGTGTGTGACAGGATCAAAGGTACTTGAGCAGAAGGGATAGAAATGATAATCCTTCAGTAACAAAACTCTCTAATCATTTATGCATGGATTAAAACTTTTCCTCTCCTCTAATGTTGCATCCCAGAGAAAGAGACAGAGAGACAGAACCCTGACATTATTAATATATGGATTAATTTTAAGCATAGAAGTTACCACAGCTGCAAACGCTGCTGAGAAGATAACCAACTTCAAAGACCAAAGAAACTCCCAAATAGGAACAGCATAGGGTCCTGTTTTAAACTTAATATTTAACTTCAAATTGCTTCCAGAAGTCCCCCCATTCATGAAAGGTTGTCAACTAGCTTTGAGATTAGTTATAAAGTATTTGCAATTTGGTGTCAGAGCTTTAAATCAAAGTACTTTATTATAAGAGCATGGAAGTATGCACGGTCAGTCAAACAATTTTGGCCAGCATAATAAATCTTGTTTTACCTTTTCACTTGGAAAGTTAACTTGACATGAAATGAAACTCTCTTATTTGTCTTTTAAACAACATTTGCATTGACATTTCCAGAGTTATTGCAAATAAATCTACTTATTACCACATTTTCTCTACTCATACTCTCACCCTCGTTGATATTCTGCTTTATTGAAAATCAGCAGGCATATGAGTACTTTTGGTGAGCAACGGTAATTTCCTCTAACTTGATTTCAGCTGATCTATAATGGGAGAAAATATCAGTCCATATGCATGACTTCCACCCTTGCCAAAGTCAAGATTATTAGAGTGTGTGTGAGTGTGCAGCGTGTCTGTGCATGTGTCTTCCACTAAAACTGAAAGATCTGTCTTTCTGACATTGCTTTGAACTGCTAAATGTGGACAGTTTGAAATTTACATCCCTGCTCGTAACCATCCATACACATTAGTGTCAAATCTGGAGTAATCTCTAAGTAGTGTAGTGAAGAGGAATCAGCAGTGAGACATGATTTCTTCAACAACAGACTAGAAAGTAACAAAAGCCGAAAAACCAAAAATGATACACAGCATTATTGAGAAACCTTCCTCTTTCTGTATTTGGACGTCAACTTTCTCTTTTACACAACTTTAATGCTGTTCCAAAAAGTTAGTGTGTAATTCTCAGAAGCTATTCCCTCTTTCTGGGAATCCATTAAACAACATTATCCATATATGGTCCTATCAAACAGTGTTTTCCCCGTAAGAGGTCAACTTGATCTCAACAGAGGATGCATGATCTCAAAGGTCAGATATCCTTAAAACACTGGTGTGTATGTGTTTTTTCATATCACAACAGTATATCAGCAATATAATATCAGGAGATTTCAATGTTCCTTGTCAACCTTCCAACTTCTATGTGTTACACAAGTCATCAGTCGCTTATATAACTTGTTATTCACAGAAGGAGCACAGTTCAAAATAAGGACAATTAAAATGAAAAGTATAGCAAAATATGATTACATACATGACACTTCCACAGCAGTTTTAAACACAGATGAGAGGTTTACCACAGTGGAGACAACAAATTTCACCCATTTTGCTTATTTTCATTTACGTGAAAATACCTAATACCTTAATAATTACACCAAGGATCAGTTTGGATTTTATTCTATTGTGGCTAATGGCAATATGACCCTGAAGTTAAAGGAAAAAGGTGCCACAAATCCATTGTTTAAAAAGTACCCAACTTGACTCTTATCCTCAACAGCTATTAGCAATTTCACATCACTATTTTTCTACAATGGTGGAATACACATACACCCAACATACATTAAACATACCATACAGCAATAAAACCACCAAAACATCAACACAATCACATAGAAACTGTTATCCTATCACATAACCGCACATGTAACCGACTGCACGAGAAACAGTTGCTAACATACAAGTACACACACACACACGCACACACACACACTCACACAGACACAGTAATTAAGCATAGGCCTGGGGGAATAGGAAAGTTTTGAGTTTACTTTTGAATGTGGACACAGTTATGATGGACCTCAAGTCAGCAGGCAGCTTGTTCCAAAAAGCAGGACCACAGTAACTGAAGGCACCCTCACTGGACCTGGATCTAATTCTGGGTGCAGCTAGAAGACCTCCGTGTGATGACCTGAGAGGCCTGATCGGGTTACAATAAGTGAGCAAGTCAGAATGTGCTGAGAAGCCAAACCATTGTGCTTTCTAGACTATTAGCAGGATTTTAAAGGTGATTCTGTATTGTACCGGGAGCCAATGAAGTGATTTCCATGCCAGAGTAATATGTTCATACACATGTAAGGACTCTGGCTGCTGCATTTTGAATGAGTTGGAGCGGATGTATTGATTGTTTGGATAATCCTACAAATAGAGCATTACAGTAGTCTAACCTGCTCGAGATGAATGCATGAATCGGTTTCTGAGAGTCAGTTTGAGATATGAACGCTCTTTTTAAGTTTTAAGTGATAAAAAACGCTCTTCAGATGATATTGGTAATGTCTGTTTTCAAAACAGATCAATCAAGGTTAATGCTAATGTTTCTGACTTGCTCACTGTATTTCAGGGAATGCCAAGTGTGAATACATTTTCTGTCTTTGACTTTTAGGACTAGGTATGGGACGATATGAAAATTTCATGTCACAATTATATTAGCCAAAATAATTGCGATTCACAGTATTATCCCAATAATCATCAAAATATGCTTAAAACTCTTAAAATGGCACTAAAACATACTGGAATCACTTTACCTTACATTTTGTTAAGAAACAAACATGAGATGTCTACTGGCTAAGTGAAAAATCTGAGCTTCTGATGATGCTAGAGGAAATGTCAGGGGATCAAAAAAGTCACTAGAATTTATCATCAGGGAGCCATGAATATCTGGACCAAATTTAATCACAATCTATCCAATAGTTGTTGAGATATTTCAGTATGGACTAAAGTGGTGGACCAACCAACCAACAGAACCATGCCAGTTGTGAAAAAGTAATACTGTTGTAGGTTTCGTTACTTCCTGTTTTATTTTGTAGTGTGTTCCTCCTCTTGTGTGTCTTGTGGTTTTACTTCCTGTCTTTGTTTGCTTTCGCTCCAGTTTTGATTGTTGGCCCTTCCTTGATTGTTTGCACCTGTGTCTCGTTGTCGCACCTCCCCTAGGGTATTTAGTCCGGGTCTCTGTCTTTGTTCAGTTTTGTTACTGTCTGGTGTTGTTCCCGTCTTGAGTTTTGTGCCTAACTTTTGGATGTGTTGCTGTTGGGTTCACTTTTTGTTGTACCTGGTTCCTGTGCCCAGTTCCCCAGTGTTCTTACTGTGAGTTCTGTTTTGGATTCTTTGTCTCTCTTTGATCTTGGCTGGATTCTGGATTTTGTACCTTGCCTGCTCCCTATTGGACTGTTAGGCCACATTGGACTCACTTCCCTGTTTCCACCACTGCCAGCCGGTAACCCATTTCCTGTTACCTGTTTGCCTACCGGTCTGTCTGCATGTACCTGCCTGTAAACCACATCACCCCCAATAAACACTAGCCATCCAGCTACTTCACCCTCATACCGCTTCCTGGCCATCTACATTTGGGTGCACATACTACTCCACATCATATGACAAATACAAGTGTGCCGAAAAGTCTCAGGCAGTGTCTGAAATCATTCAATCATTTTTTATATAGTGCACTGTATTTATAGCCATTTTATGAGTCTGAAGATAGATAAAGTTTAAAAAAAAAAAAAAATTAATTAGTGCCTCAAATTCCACAATGGATCGAGGGGGAGGGGGGGGATTAGTATCCATGCCGTGGACGCTACTTTAAACTGTTTATAAGAGTGCAGCTTTCTGAGCGCAAGAGCCATTCAGTTTTGAAGTCTACTGTCCGGCGTCTAGTTTGTGTTTTTATCAATCATGATGATAAAAGCTCAGTAGGGGCTTATGTACAACAAGCTTGAATGATCATTAATTCAAAATGTTTTCTTTGAGAGCACTTAAAACTTGGATCTGCTGAGACGATGTTCCTTTGCTGTCTGTACCAGCAGAAGTGAGGGAGGGAAGGGGATCATTATTAAAGTAATAAAGGAAACAAGGAGAGCTGTGGAGTTGGAACAAAAGATTAGAATTTGAATATTAGAGGGAAGAGTTCAGAGTGGAGGATGGGGTGCACAGGAGAACGGAGGTGTGTAAGGATGATAAAAGAGATGCAGGGTAGAGAGTGTGTGGAAGGAAGAAAGAGGGAAAAACCTGGAATAGAGGCCCACAAATACAGAAGTGCTGACTCAGCTACTTGATTTAACAGCCAAAAGTGTTCAGTCCCAAACTCTGACACATTTACACACATACACTTGAGCACACACAGTTGTTATGCTCCCTGTCCTTGCATACTCAGATACAGAAAACAATTGTTCACATCCCATGTGTATAAGTGCACTAAAGAACACTGAAATCTATGATTATGGTAAAACTAAAGCAATGAAGACAAAACACTTCTTCTCTTTCAACTAATATTGTAATAATCTTTTTCTCAGCAGACAGTGATATTGGAAATTAAATATGTTCTGACATGAACTTGAGATTCACTCAACTATTTGCTGTTTAGGTTTGTAAAGATTTGATAAAGCCAGATATTGTAAGGAAGTGCTGTACCTTTGTTGGTTTTGCTATTGTGTTTGTCTGGAACATAAGATAAGTGAAAGAACGGGGGGGATACTCCTGGTATGAGTATTCACCAATACTGGATAAGCTACAATTCAACTGTGGTTTTGAACCTATTTATCCACAACGCATACATACTATTTCTGTTGCTCCCTTTCACTCAAATTGTCTGCAACTAGTTGTGAAAAACTATGTAAACAGTAAAAACGGATAAGTGTTTTGCCGTGGTGCAGAAAAACTGCACTTATTCCCATACAATTTGTTTTGTTGATTTTTATCAAAGAACTAGCTGTATACTTGTCATTTGTCATAAAGGATCATACCTGTGGTTTTCACTACAAATTGTGTATACATCATGTAATTGCTGAGCATTTTCCAAAACATACCAAACATTTTTTGTTCATTTCCAGCCCTCCTCGCAGCTATTGTTTTCCATTCAGTGTACAGCCTTCCAGATACCTGAAGCTTGCTTTGTCAAAATAACTTTATCAACATGTGTTACTACGTTTGAGCGCTGGGTCATTTTCAAAAACCAATCAATGACACTGCTTTCAATGACACTCCAGCATCTGAATTAGACCGTTTTCTTGGCATATATTTTGACTAGTTATAGCAGGAAAAGGACAGGTGAGACAAATTCCATTAACAAGCCATGCCAGTGAACCACAAGGCATAATACAAGGGCCCGGAAAGTAGCTCACCTAAATGGAATGCACTTGCTATTTATGTTGTGAATTATACCTATGCTTTTCCTGCAATGACATGCCAAAATGTCTGCTGTGAAAAAGATGTTAATAATATAGCTTTGACAAAAATTATTTAATAGATAGTATTGTTTGCTTTGTAAATGTTTGCTAATGTAAGATATATCTGATTTATCTATGGGCTAGAATATGCTAAATATGCATGTATGTTGTGCATTACAAAACCAGACTGTTAACTGCCTTGAATCATTCCATTAGTGTCCCATCGATACTGTGGGTCTGATAAAACAGAAACCTATCCAGATACACCAACAAAATTCTGGTATCAAGGCTGATAGATTTTCTTTCAATAAGCATGTGAATCAGTACACACAAATATTACCTGGCTGTCTCCGGTAGCATTTCTCCCATCTTCTTGGCTACTCCTACGGGGCCTTCGAAACTTTATGTGAAGCATATACAGTATAATAGTTTGTATGCTGGTGAGGCGATGTGCTAGATCAGTTAGAAGGGGCATTTTGTATTCTCTGCATTCACACCTCCCTTAACACAGATAACATGCTGTAGCCATGGAGCTATTCCTGATTTTAATTTGGCCATGTACTGACCCGGTTGAGCCAATGATTAGTTTATAATTATCTAGGAACAGGCCAGAACACCAGCATCAGCAAGTTGGAGCAGTCAAGATTTTACAGTGGGCCTTCATAGTGGGATTTTAATCTAACCTTATCTACATACACACCTAAATGCGTCCCACAGCGAGAATGAAGTGAAAAGCTACGTTGGAGCGTAGTTTGCTTTTTGTTGATGGAATGTTTATTTGAGCTTTGACATGAAGTGATTTTTATACAAGCTCCACATCAAATCTTTTCAGCCACTGTGTCCACAAGTTGGTCTGTGAGTCAGTATTAATTGAGCATTTTCAGGTTTTAGTCCCTTGGATTTGTCTTTGCTGGTCCTGGCTTTCTTGAGTTGATCCTAAGGGTAAAATTGTTTTTAGAAACTTACTGGATTGGAATAATATAAGAGAAACATGATTTTGAACCAAACGTAATGGCTTCCACAGTAAGGTTTTATATTTAAATATTGTATCATTGAAAACACCTGGAGGTGCTGTATAGGATGTGTTACATCAGTGTTATTTAGAA
The DNA here is from genome assembly GCF_020085105.1 of Siniperca chuatsi. Taxonomy (NCBI): domain Eukaryota; kingdom Metazoa; phylum Chordata; class Actinopteri; order Centrarchiformes; family Sinipercidae; genus Siniperca; species Siniperca chuatsi. The sequence goes on from NC_058060.1 coordinate 12,479,810, forward strand.
ACAGAATGCAAAAGGACAATTTCATATGCCAAAGAGTTTCCCCTCAGGGATCAATAAAGTTTTCTGAAATTACCTGACTTTGACTTGATTTGAAGCTTAAGTAGAAGTTAACTTTCTACGGTCCTTTATACTGTATTTTATTTGCACGTGAAACAGAGCATTTTGTAATTTGGAGAGTTGCTGTGACATCTGTGTATTGGTGGCAAAAATTCTGTTCTTCTTGTGTATGTGCGTAAAACCTCTGTGTGTGTTTGTGTGTGAGACCAGATGTGCATGTGTGTTGAGAGGGGTTCCCTATGGCTGTGAGGTTTAAATGATAAACAGATGTCTCCACTTGGTGAGAGAATAAGGAAAATACAGGCTGTCAAACACAATTAATAATTAAGAACACACACACAACCTTCAGTGAAAATACACTGGCTTTCTTTCTCATCACTGTAAGGAAAGTGTGACTGAATAAATGTTGTAATATTGCCATGCTGACTTGAATGAGTGTACATGGATAAGCTATACAAATCCACCAGAATCACTCCATTATACCCTATGTAAAAAGCCTCTGGGGAAGTTAATTTAGAGGAACACCACAGGTAGACAAAATAGCTTCAAGGGCTCACCAAGGAGAAAAGTGTTCCTCTCTGCGTCACTCTCTTTCAGGCTTTTCCTTTGTGACTTTTATGGCTGATGAAAATTTCACTCCCTCCATCTGCCCATCCATCCGTTGTTTGTGTTGCCTTGCTAACATTTGTCATTTGAATAAAGAACGACATCTATCCATTCAGCTCAAAAATAACAGAGATGAACCAAAATAACTCAACATTAAATTAATGACAAAAGAGTCTACATTCATTTTTACAAAAAATAATAATCGCTTTTCATGGACTGGATGTAGTTGACCCACTGTGTTGCATTGGATTTGTGTTACACAATTGATCCATGGTTTGGAAGGATTCCTAAGATGAACCTAGGTCTGGATTCATGTGTTTACTTATACTAGTGAGTCAAATGCTCCTTGTTTCTGTTGGCATTTCTTTTGGTTTATCATTGAGCCATCAGCATTGGGTGGCAGTGCTGCTGGCTGCTATACCCGGATCATTAGCTCATTAGATCATTAGACTTAGCCACTGGCATCCAGCATTGGTAAGCCAACAAAATGAGTTACTATGCTGCAATGAGTTTCCCCATGGACTGTTTTTGTCAAATTCTGTTGCCGATGCGAGGAAAGAGAGTGTCGTGTGTACTTGGCACTTGATTGTGCAAGATGCATAAACGTAAGGAAACATCCAGTACTATTATGAACACAAGGGCAGTTCTTTAAAAAGGCTATAATCAAAATATTTATATTAATAATGGATCACATGACTACTTGTACCTGTATGTGAAAGGGGTCGCTTGTAGTGACCAACCCACAGTGAATTATCACCTGAATCTGCACTTCCCCTCAGCCCCATGGACCGTTTCAGTGTCTTTCATCTCATTGTTTTGGTATTCCAGCCCTGCTTCACTCTCACTGCTCTCATCAGCTCTCTTTTCAGCTGCAGCAGGCAGCTGTTTTCAGTGAAAACGTTCTAAAAACCCACTGCCCTTCACCAAAAGGCAGACAGACAAAAGGCAGACAAAGTTAGCATTGAGCTGGTAAACATCAGGAAGCATTAGCTGCTACAAAGCCAGATATTTCCATCAGGAATTGGTGGAGACTAAAAACAGAGCTAAGTGGGATAAGAGTAAATTTTGGACAGAAACAATGTCTGCATTGTATGACTACTGGAGACATTACATTTCATTTGAAATGTCATTTTTAATAGTAATGTTGAGACAATTGCTCTGGACAAAATGGACATCTGCAGGGCAGCTGAGAATTTTCAAACCTACGGCACCAGTGTTTAATTGCTACTTTACTTTTTTATTCTGTTTTTATATTTTTATTTGGCTGCTGTTATGTTTGGCACTTTGTGTTGTACAAATAAAATTAACCAGCAGCCTGACGACAGTAGATTGATTTGAAAAATTTCTTTGTACAACCATTTAGGGAATATCAGGTGTTTTGACCATCTCACTTGTTGTGTTACCAACTTCCCAAGTATCCTATATCTTTTAACTCATGTTATTTATGCCTACCAGACATAGTCATATATTACCTTAAACATTGTTCTCATGACACGTTTTTCTTATTCACATAACAATCAGTCTTATAAATTGTGCTGTATGTAACAATTTAGCTTAGCCACGTTCTCCGGCAGATATAAATGGCTTATTCTAAGGTAATGAAAACACAATGATTCTTATTTTCAGGTGATTATACACCAATGAAGACATACTTATAAATGTTATATTCCATTTCTGCCAATAGCTCATCCTAAATGTTACACACTAGACCTTTAATTGCTTTGTTAACAGTAAAACGCACTTCATTCAAACTCAACAGAAACAAAGTAAAACTCACCAAAACCATTTTGGCTAGTCTTTCCAATGTTCCAACAATCACCATCTCTAGTTTGGTCGAAATAAACCCTTAATTCACAGTTAGATGTGAAAATATTCATATCATGTTCACCTAACTTTTACACACCTTCTTTTCCTGGCTCAGCATGAGAGGATGTTTGTGCCACTGCTTCAGCTTCAGCCCTTTTTCTGGTAACTGGTAACCCCATCAATTAAAGACCTGACACAGAGACCTGTGTTGCACTCTTGGGTCCCACAGCTGTTAGCCAATAAGACAAGTATTTCCTCATGTTTTCCTGTAAACCCTCTCTGATTGGTTTGGCCTCCATTCCATTCACTGAACAACACTGCTGTCTTTAGTGACAAACTGTTGAAAGTGGAGAATTATTTAGGGCTAAAGAAATAATCTTAAGGGCTACAGCTCCGAATGCAGAGGCCAGGCGATACCCATGATATCAACTTAAAATGTCATATATCAGTGTTGTGTTTACAGCTTGTTTCTGCTGCCCCCAAGTGGCCTAAAATCAATTAATGCAGGTTTAAGTGTTTCTGAAAAATTTTCCACTAAGCTTGTTGTCAGTATGTGCCAATTCAATGCGGTTACAGTGGCTGAAAGTGTAGCATTGGTGCTAAGAGTAGCTTGTTAACAAGCTAAGATAGGCATGTTGAATAGTTCAACTGTCCTAACTGCACAAAAAAGTAGACATTTTTTGGATATTTTTTATTGTTTATCTTTAGGCAGAAAACAAAATGTTTTTGACGGAAATTAATATTAAGTTTTTCTTTTAAGTCCAGCCAACACTTAAGGTTGAATTAACAAAATAATGATGGTAAATGTATTTTTAAGCCTCTGCCACACAGTGGCAAAATCCTCTGCCAGCAACCAAGACAAATACTTTTCTGCTTAGCCAGGGCCAATTTTCAGCTAACACAACACATTTCACCCGACACAAGATCCGCCAACAGTACATAATATCTGCCTCTTTATCGGCCTCTCTCTCTGTCCTTTTCTATTTTCTCTCATGTATTTTTACATTTCTCTACTTTTTTTGCTCTCTCTCACTCCCTGTTTCCCTTATTTCCACTTTCGGTCTCATTTCTGTATCACAATCAGAAAAACAGCTCAGATACAGGAGGAATAAGCAGGTGAGCTGTTAGAGAATATTTCTCTTCCCTGATATTTCTCTGGAGGATCTTCATATAATGCATCCTTGGTCTTTTTCTCTTGTGCTCAATATAGGCTGCTTTTAAGATCTGGCTACAGATCAAGCTGTTTAAGTGGAAAACAATACTGCTGTCTACCTGTGTGTGTGTGTGTGTGTGTATGTGTGTTGTGTAAAGCATGCACACCTACGTAGTAGTGCTGTGTGTATGTATTCGTGTCTCAGTTTGCCTGCAATGTGTGCTTCCTTCTGATAGGGTTTTCAGTCATCTGTAACGGCTGAAATTGTATTTGCTAATGGAGCCATTTTGGGACAAGCAGGCTCAGACAGAAACAGAGCTATCTGACCCAAGATAGCACCTTTGTTTATTGGCATTTCTTCCCATTGCTGCACCTAATTCATCAGGCATTTGGACTGTGTTTCTTATTCTCTATTAAACTCTCATAGCTTAGAAATTCAGTTCAGTTACACTACATTTTGGTGAGTTTCTAAGATCAATTTCATCAGCCATAACCTGTGATCCCCTTGAGCAAGGCACTTAATGCTCCCAATGCTCCCGCAGCGCTGTTCAGTGACAGACAATATCTAAAACTGAAAAACTGATTTTCACCTAGGTTTCACTGTGTGTGACTATGTGAATGTAAAACTGAGTAATGCTGAGCAATACAGCAGTGAAATGATTTCATGTATAAATATAGGTTAAAAAAAGCAAATTGCTACATTTTGCGTGAGTTCATCCCATAATAGTTCCCTGTCCTAATTACTAATGCCAATCTCAGTACACAGATAATGGTGTTTATTCTCATGGGGGATAATGATGGATCATCGGTTCATCAGTTCGGTGCAGTTGCCATAAAAAAACATTACCACCTGCCATTAAATTGCTAGCAAGTGACATCTGCAGGCACATCTGGAGTTGGAAAGTAGTTTGGTATCAGCACAGCATCATATAGCATTACGCAACATCGAGTTACCACCTACACTGAGTCCAATTGGGTGAATAAGGAAATCTGTTCTAAATGAGAAGTCAACAGCCTGAAAAAGAAGCACCTTGCACAGTAATTGATGGTATGAAATTCAAAGAAAATGGTGTTTTGTTGACAAATATACTGCTGATCCCTAAAGTCCTTAGACAGCATTACATTTGTAAAACAGATGTTAGAAATGTTAAATAGTGTATGTGAAAGATACTGAAGGATAACCTTTAGGTATTGACTTTCTAAATATGCCAAGCCAAATATCAAGTTTTCAAATAAACTTTTACAAATACATAATTTTCTACAACAGATGACTAAATAGTAGAAGGAATAGATAAGATATGTATTTATGCTGGAAGCTAAGCAATATATTTCAAATATAACATTCAATTTCCCAGTCATACAGGCATGTATAGTATAGTGTAGAGTCTTCTCCAGTAGTTGATCCAATCCCTCCAGTTTTACTTCTTAGTGGCAAAAGGCCCCCGGCATTTATATTAATAAAAATAGTAGAACATGACTGTGAAATTACCCTGGTCTCCCAGCTTCCTGATTATTATGGTGTTATTGCCAATCATATATATAGTGGAATGGGTCATCCTCTCACCTCCAGAGTAATTGAAAAGGTCTCTATCTTTCTTCAGCCCTGGTCACTTTCCCATTAGCCCCACACTCTGCACTGAAATGAGTCGTCAGGCTTCCCAATTGGAATTACCTCGGACAAGACATTACCATCATTGGTGGAAATATTACATCGTCATAGTTTTAATAATAAAATGGTGTGTGGGCAAGGTGGTGGTGGTGACAGGAGGTGTTAATGATATTGAAAGGTATAGTATGAGGTGAGTTTGAGTTCATGGTTGAAATAATGAGGGTGTTAGGTGAATTAATATTTTTGGGTTGGTGATGTGAATACATGAACGTGAGAGGTAGCTCTTAGGAATTCCTATCTACCAAATCTATGCATATTTTAAAATGTGAGATGGCTTGGCTAATTCTCCTAGGAAAATATTGCTGTAATATTAGGAAGACTCGGGTGCCCATTACATTTTTTATGCTATTGAGTGATGTACCTATTATTAAATGTAATTGTGAAAGTTACTCTCTTAAAGGTTTCAAGTTTAAATTCAAAGGACTGAGTATTATAATATTTTTGAAAAGGGAAAAATATTATACTGCAAAAATACACAGGCAGAATCAGATAATTTTGCTCTACCTTTTATATTTTGTGAACCGAATTCAAGTTCCTTAAAGTGCAGTATCTTACTATGAACAAGAGCAGACAGAAATGTATTGACTTTTTAGCTTTTGAGCATATTTTCTTCATTTTACACTCACTCAGTCAAGGTAAGTCACATCAATGAATAACATAACTCTTTTGTGTTTAAACCTGCATTTTGTGACCTCAAAGCTACAGTTTAAACAGAAATATTCCAAATGATTCAATTATTCATGCATGTTATTGTTGAAATTGTTTAGTAGGGTCAATGCAATGTGAAAAAGTGGAACAATACTGTAAGTAGTGTATGTATTATGTATTTAGTGGAACATTTTATGGGCTGCACTGGAGAGATTTGGCAGGAGGATGTAAGGGGAGAGAAGATGTATGTGTGCTTTGAGGTGGGGGTGGAAGGGTACAGGAAGAAGGGAGGAGGGTATGGGATTTTAGACTTGAGGACTGCATCAGCACAAGGGCAAAAGGGCAGCTGTCGATATTTGGAGGTAGCCAGCAGCCAGCCCATCATCACGGATTAGGAGGCATCACAACCTTCAGCCTCCAAAGAGAAGTAAAATCCTGGGGAAAAAAACAACATACATGCACATACACAGACTTTCTCTCTGAGACACACATTAGTTGAGAGTAAGGACAAGCTGGTAAAGAAAGCCTTGGATTTGCTACTATAAATCCAGCTTATGGACAAATGGCCACCACAAACAGAGAAAATGCCTTCACAGCAAAATCACAAACGCTGAGGGCTAGAAAGAGCAGGAGAGTCCATTTTGGACTCTGTGGGAGAGAGTGATAAAGACTGGAGGGATGACAAAAGAGGGCAGGCATGTCCAGGAAGAAAATAAATAAAGTATGAGGTGCATGAGAGAGACCAGGATTTTTCCTGTTTACCTTCTTTTAGGTAATCTAGTTTGGAATTATGCCATGGCCTCTCCACATGTTTGGTTCCACCCCACCTTAGCCTCAAGTTGGGGGAGGTGACAGCCATAACAACAATATTAACATGCTAATGTTTAACAGGCATAATGTTTACCGTGTTCACCATTTTAGATTAGCATGTTAACATGCTAACATATATTAATTAGCACTGAACACAAAGTACAGCTGAGGGTGATTGGAATGCCATTAGTTTTGCAGATGTTTGGTCATAAACAAAAGTATTGTGGGAATTAGAATTCTGAGCTGATAAATGCACTAACTGAAAAGCTAAGGGATCACCAAAGTTATTACAATTCATCCTGATGGGGACAAGGATGTCTATACCAGATTTCATGGTATTCCACTCAATAGTTGTTGAGACATTCCACTCAAAACCACAAATGTCAACCTCATGGTGGTGCTAGAGGAGTAGTAAGGGAATCCCCTAAGTCATTAGGATACATTGTCTGGGAACCATGAATGTCTGTACAAAGTTTTGTGCCAAACCACAAAGTAGATGTTGAGCTATCTCAGGTTAAGTGAAAACTTTGACCTGCTGGTGGTGCTAGAGGGAAAGTCAGGGGATCACCAAAGTTATTATGATTCATGCTCTGGACACCATGGATATCTGTACCAAATTTCATGGCAATCCATCCAATAGTTGTCGAGACATTTAACTAAAAAAAACTCATGGTGGCAAGATTAAAATTCAGGGGATCAGGCTTCATCCTTTGGAGACCATGAATGTTTGTTCAAAATTTCATTGCAATCCATCCAATAGTTGTTGAGAGATTTTCAGTCTGGAGTAGTGGACCGACTGGCAGACTGACATTGCCTTTTGTGGAACCATACTAAAAATGTAGGTAGGTAGAGTCACACTACCATCCAAAGGAACAGCTCCTTAAAAAGGTCCAGTATGTAGGATTTAGTGGCATCTAGCAGTGAAATTGCAGTTTGCAACCATTTGAATACCATTCACCTCACCCACCCAAGCGTGTAGGAGAAACTACGGTAGCCACGAAACTCTCGAAAAATGCAAAAAGGCCCTATCTAGAGCCAGTGATTTGTTTGTTAGTTCTGGGCTACTGTAGAAACATGACGGCCTCCGTGGAAGGGGAGCTGCTCCGTCTGTAGATAAAAATGGCTTATTCTAAGGTAACGAAAACACAACAATTCTTATTTTCAGGTGATTATACACTAATGAAAACATTACTTATAGACATGTGGTAGCACATCCCGTTATTAAAAAGCCTAACCTCGATGCAACTGTTTTTTATCTAAGGTAATGGAAAAAAATCATCTACTCTCAGCTTTTGCCCTATTTAGACATCAACAACATCATGGAGACATTTCAGTCTGGCTTCAGGACATGTCATAGCACGGAGTTAGCTCTACTTAAAGTATCCAATGATTTACTGATGTCTCTGGACTCTGGTAAATGTGCCACACTTATTCTGCTGGACCTTAGTTCCGCCTTATTCCGACACTATTGACCATTCAATTTTACTGGACCGTTTCAAGCACCAGGTCAGGATCACCTCCTACCTCCTACTTAAAAGATAGATCCTTTCAAATCCCGTCAAAACTGGTAATGACTTCTCCTCGTCTGCCCCATTGCCTGTGGAGTACCTCAAGGGTCCATTTTAGGGCCAATATTATTTGCCTTATACGTGCTCCCTATAGGCTCAATCTTCAGTAAATACAATAGCTCCTACCAGTGCTACGCAGACGACACTCAGTTAAACCTCCCTTTAGAACCAGGTGAAATTGACAACACAGTTAGGTCCCTCTGTGACTGCCTCCAGAATGTGAAATATTGGATGGCAAAAAACTGTCTCCAGTTTGACGCCTAACATTCATGACCAGGCCAGAAATCTTGGTGTCATCTTCGATCCTCCTTTAAAATTTGACAAGCAAATTAATACATTAATACATACAATATCCACCTATGAAATATCCCAAAATTTATACCATTCCTCTCGCCTTTATTGCTTCTCGGCTGGATTATTGTAACACTCTATTCTTGGGAATCACCCAGTCATCCTTGTCCTGACTGCAGTTGGTGCAGAATGCAGCTACTAGACTATTAACTGGCAACAGGAAAAGAGACAGCATTACATCTGTTCTGGCATCCCTGCATTGGCTACCAGTCAAGTATAGGTCCGAGTTTAAGGTTCTTTTGTTTGTTTTTAAAGCTTTACTCGTCTAGTAGTGGACCGACTGACTGACTACCTGGTGCCCCACTACATCACTGAGCTCCTCTGCCCCCTTCCCCAACCAAGATCTCTCAAAGCTGCTCTTGGCTGTCCCACATTCAAGACTAAGGGGTAAGAGCAATCATACGTTTGCAGTAGCCGCCCCAAAGCTTTTGAACCGTTTACCATTTTCAATTAAGTGTTCCTCCTCTGTAGACACTTTAAATTCTAAACTTAAGACCCACTTGTTTTCTCAGGCCTTTGAATGCCCTGAATGGTTTTATGCATCACTTTTAGTCCTCTGTTTTAAAAATTCTCCTTTACCAATTTATTTTGTGTATGCGATAGGGTTTTTAATGCTAGAACGTTATGTGTTTTTATTCTATGTTAAATTGTTGTACAGCACTTTGGTCAACTCTGGTTGTTTTTAAATGTACTTTATAAATAAACTTGATTTGATAGATATTATATTGCATTTCTGCTAATAGCTCCTTCTAAATGTTACATACTGAATCTTTAAAGTCAAATTTCTGCCCTCTTTCAGTTATCCTATAGTTGACGTAATGTCATGAATTTCCTTCCTCTTCACTCTATCATTTTAGAAATCACATTGAATGAGGGACATCCTCATTCAGACCTGATGGTGATCAGATTGCTAATTCTATTTTGATTAGTGCCTTGGCCACACCTGCTCGGACATGCGCCACCACCCCGCCCCCTCATTAGGAGAACGTTCCATCATTAGCAAGACGCCCAATAACCACTGTGACCTGGCAACACATTCCCAAAACATTCCATCAGTCAGTAGAGCATGTGCATACGATCGTTAGCGGAACGCTCATTAACTACAAGGCGATGGGATTGGTTGGGTTTGGGGTCACTGTGGCACTTGAGATGATAAAGAATATGGCTAATGTGATCAGTCATTAGCATACAGTGGGCAACTGTGATGAAACATGCTATAATAATCTCATTGCAAGAGAGGGTGAAATGAGTTGAACAGGTGATGCAAATATGGAAAGTTCTGTAGGTGGAAAGTATTTAAAGGAGAAGGATGGGAGGGAGAAAGCATGGGAGTAAGAAGTAATCACAAGGAGAGAAAAACAAAAACAGGGAAGGAAAGGAGGAAGGAGAGAAGGAAGGAGGGAAAGTTAATGAGCTCAACAGCTTTTTATTATTCCAGCTCCAAACTAATGTTCTTTACAGGTCTCTGGCTCAAGCAGTTGTCCTTTTTTATCACATACTAAAAATGCAATTAGTGTTTTCAATTTTCCAGGCCCTTCCTCTCCACTCATTCATAAAGCGAGACCAGGTAATGCCCAAAAATGTTGCTTCATAAACATAATTGGATGAAAAAAAGTGCATTTCGCTTTAATGTAAACTGTAAGATCAAAATATATTACTTCGAGCTGAGTTGAACATAAAAAAATTACAGTATACGCAATTGACATGTTACGAATGAAAACTTTAGACACACCACCAGACCACAAAACCAGTTAATTACTTAAAATCAGTATTGGTATTCAAGGAAGATATTTCATTTTCTTACTCATCCACAAACTACAGGTCAATCACTAACACCCTGGTGAGCAACTTCTTCAATCTGTTTTCAGAAGTTTACTCCAAGAACACCTTCCTAAGCAGACATCTAATTTTCCAAAATAGAACTATTGCACTCTTGTTTTGTTATGTTTGCATAATGTATTTGTTTGATTGAATCAGTCTCAATATATGCTCAATGCAATCATGTCATTGTCAGTTCAGCATTTCAAAAAGCAAAATGTACTTAAATATGATTGCCGGGGGGGTTCATGAGATGGAGGAAATTATAACCTTGCCAAATACAGTACATCTATATGTTGCCAGCCGGCCAGTCTGTGACAACCTAAAGGCCATGACCTTGTTGATGCCTCTGTCTGTTGTTGTCTGCCTGTCCCTCCTAACCCCCTAAGAGTCTGTGGTTGGCCTCCTTGTAGCCTTTGAGATTGGCTGCAGGAGGAGAATATAAAGCTCACTTACTAGTTGACTTTCACTCTTCCAGCTTACCTATCTGACAGCCTTGTTCCTGCCTGAATGGTGACACACACGAACTTCAGCAGCACCTTTTTGAGTATATAATTTAATACATTTTTATTTTAGAAATGCTTTTAAAAAAAATGTTATTGGGGAATAAATACATAGCGAAAAAAAACAAAAAAAAAACTAGGTCAAACAAAAAGTGTACACTAGATCATTCTCAAGATAATGTATTTAATCAACTTCTGAGTTACAAGTAACCTGTAAGAAATCATGTTTAACCAAGACATAATCACTGTATAGCTTCCAGCGATGCCGATGTGTAAACAAAAACCCCATCATGGGCATAAGCAGTATTCTTTAAAAAGAACAAACATCTTTTGAATAATATTTTCATTATCTCTGCTGCAGAGTATAATCATATGGAAGGATGCAGCCCACATGAACATAATCATTCCTGTAATGATCAACTGATTGGACCAAAATGCCATTCATTCTGCCAGCAAAGACTGATCCTGTTTCTTTAATGTAGGTAATTATTTTCTAGGGGAAAACCCTAGAAAGGTTCTCAAACATTTGACTTGTTACTCCTAAAATATTTGTGCGTCACAAGTCATTCTGGTATGGTTGGGCAACTAAAAGGTAGGTTAGGATTTAAGTCACTATGTGTTTAATTCTTTGTGTGAATATAGCATCTTTGAAATTATTCTCATGGTATTAGTTTGGAAAAAAAAGTGAGTGAGACCAACCAGGGGGAAATTGGAACAGTCTGTTTTGCCTAAAATGTAATCACTGATGCAGAATAGTTGCATATAAACGTAATTTGTAGGTGACCAGACTGAATCGAGATTAACGCAAATCAGCCCTTGAGGTAGAAACTCTGGCAGTCCATTTGAGACATGAAAAATGCCATTGTAGCACTAAGGCTACAGTGAAATATGTGAGGAGCAGCTACAAATTTTTACCCAGCGTGTGCTAGAGACAGTCTGTGAATGTGAAGTACATTAATTTGAGTTGAGAAACGGAAACCTATTGAGAGTGTGGGAGCAGAATTGAGAGGAGGACCAGGAATGAAAAGCAGATTTGTGAACTGAAGAGATAAGGTATCTGATCGCTATCGGTTGTATTACTTCTTGCTCTGCCCCTCTTTTCCCCTTCTTCCTCTCTTCCCCTGGCCGTCACTGATTCCTTTAGGCTCATTTAGTTAATTAAGGCCATGAAATGTTTCAGAAACCAATTATGCTGTGACATTATTAAAAGACCACCCTTCCTTGTAAGTGCAGATTGTGTCTGTCTCTTGTCTTCCAAGAGAAAGGAAACTTGTCTGGCCTAAGCGGCCGTTGAAATAGGGTTTGGATTTATTCAGTGAAATGCAACATCAGCAACTTTCAGTTTCCTTTGTCTATTTTATTTTCACTTCACTTATGGCAGTAATAGACCTTGACATTCTTTGCAACTGGGCTTTCTATTGGGGATAAGAAGGGCCTGACACATTACAGACAATGCATCGGCACTGATAGGATCTCTTGTCTTGTTTTTTTTTTTTTTTGGAGGGGGTCAGATTTTTACGAAATTCTCCAAACACTGTTGAGACTGATAATAGCCCTAATGTTATGTATGGTTATGGATGTAGACAATGATGGATGAAGTTAATGTTTTTTACACACAACCCACCCATGTAAATGTTGCCTTTTGTCTTTAAAGGGGGTGAAGCTGTCCTTCAACTAGCCTACTAAAATAGTCAGTGTATCTATCACGGTCGGAGTTCTTCTATGCAAGGCACTGAAATACTGTTATATTTAATCTGCAAACATCACACTTTACCTAATCTCTATAAACAGATATCTGCATATGAATGCAGAATCTGTATGCAAGGGACAATATTTGACCGTGTGCAGAGCAAAAGTGGCGGAACGCATTGGCTGAAATGCAGTTTTGGAACACATCGGCTATCGTCTGCTGACTATTTAGCTTTCTATTAATCTCAGAAAGCTAGAGTTTAGCTTTTTATTAAGTTTATCTGCATTCACATCGTCAGACGATAGCCAAAGGGTTCCGAGATTTTACCTTACTGATAAAATGTAAACAGTGCTGCATGCGCATGAGCGCCAATCCTAAAACATCCATGTTTTTTTCCCTTTTAGACAATGAGCACTTTGGTTCATGAGCCAATTTATTTGCTGCACAGAGAGACAACAAATGTATCAAGACAGGGATGACTAAGGGAATTTGCACATGCTAATCAACATACTGCATAAGTTAATGATTTGTACAACATGCATAGTGATTTGTATTACAGTATTATGATATGTTGGAAGGGAGATAAGCAAGGAGAGTTTCACAGAAGTGCAGATGTTGATTTTCCTACTTCTAGTGCTATTTTGAGAATATGCAAATAATCCCTGGAACGACTGACACCAAAGGTCGTTAATTAACATAAGTCAATTCCACTGTGCGTCTTTTGGGAGTGAAATGTAGCAGCATTCTACCTTCTCTCAGTACACGTGCAATGCAAATGAAAGGCAGACATGCATAGTACAGCAAGTGCAATACAGTGAGTGTGGTAGGGATGAAAGGTTTTACTTTATTTTGTAATTATAGATCTCAAATACTATATACACACACGTTATACACATGTTAAGTTAAGGTATTTTATCACCAGTTTGCTTATTGACAACAGTCCATCTAAAGTACCTTGCATCTCTGTGCCAATATTATTGTTTGGTAGTTTAAACATAGATTAACATTAATTCATCGACACTAATGTTGAACAGAGATCTTCTGTAGAAGAGGAAAGGATACTAATATCACACTGTCTTGCTCTCATGGTCTACTCTATTATTCTATCACTGTTTTTCAGTCCACATACTGTTGTCACAGATGTGTGTACGAGTCAATAGGATTGAGTACCCAAATGCAGACAGTGAGGCAGAACAGGTAGAAGAAAAATGACTTTACTAAACCAGTGTTCAAATTAACAGGCTTAGACTCAGGCACAAGAAGGCAGTCCAAACAAGCAAACCAATACAGAGGGGGAAGGCAGGCAGGTCATAAACAGGTAGCAGAAATCAGGAACAGGTACAGATGGCTGGAACACAAGTTTAAAAGATGACAAACTGGCAAAGTGAAATGGCTGTTGAGCTGTTTTTATACACTGAAGGACTGATGAGATAATGAGAGGCAGGTGTGTCAGCAGGTGGGGATGATTTGGGAATGTGAACAAGTGAGCAGGTGGATGTGGGAGTCAGGTGATGTCGGAGGGCTTCTGGTGGACAGGTGGAGAATGACAGGTCTGGAAAGTTCCTTAGATGTTCCTCAAATGCATGGGCCTGGGGGAAGTGGATGGAGACAGGAGCAGACTGAGCAAAATAAAAACAACTGAGGTGGCCATCATGACAACTGTATGTATGCCATAACACAATGCAGTCAGTTCACGTTGTTTCTCTGGGGATTGTACAGTCATTCTGGAAATTTAGCACAAATGGAAATGTCACACAAACTGGAATAAGTGTATAGGGACTTTTGTGGCTGAGCAGGTAAAAAGCATCTCTATCTAATTGCGATTGATTCAAGCTGTTAAGTAATTGGTCTGCATGTCACATTTATTATAGGGCTTACAACAATGATACAGCAGAATAGGCCACCTGAGTGTTGCTGACATTTCGAGATCATGTCTGGTTCTTTCATTAATCACTTTTCCTGTCAGATGTCAGCTGACTGACTGAAACCCCTTTCCTGTCAGATGTCAACCTATGTGAACAGAGTTTCTAATTTACGCTTTGTTTAAAAATGTGAAACCATAACATTTGACATTTATTTTCCAAACACATATTTACAATGTGTTATTGACATTATATATTCAAAAAAAAGCTAAAAAATAAAATAAAAAATACACCTGAGCATTGGGCCAAAAAGCTAGTTAGAGCTAACCAAACCGCCATTTTGTGGAGAAGATGGATGGATAGATACGTGTTAGCATTTTTTTGCCAGTTAGTTAGTTACTTCCTGATAGTTCAAGAAAAAAATACTTCACCTGCAAAGTAGGAAAGGGTGTGCGTAAGACCACGATCATTTTGAAATGCTTTGCAGGAACACCATAGAAGAAGAAAATGACAAAGAGCAGGGCATTGCCTGTTTGTCACGTCATTGTTGTCCAGGATGTTAGGTGTGCAAGGAGGAACACTGGGTCTGCACCATTACCACGCCGGCGTACGCCTGTGGAGTAGACGGAGTCTGCACACCACTGAAAAGGCATCTCAGCCGGCGCATACGCCGGATGCCCCGCTCAATTCAAGTGTCGAAAGCGGTGTGTAGCCTACCTAGACTACATTGCCCATACAAACAAACAGGTCAAGGGAGATTGATAAAACAGAGAACTGATGAATGTCATTCAGGCATACATAAAACAAATTGTGAACATTACTGTCCATGCTGGCAATTATTTGTCAACTAGGAAAGCTACCATGGATTTTGCCCTGTAGGCCCACAATGCTGTTTATTTGTCAGCTGACAAGTACGTGCTTGCTGCCACTGGCTTCTTCTTCTTCGTAAAGTGTTATGGCTGTTGGCAACCAACATTATGGTGCATTACCGCCACCAACTGAAATGGAGTGTGGATCGGGACTCTAACTAAACACTCACTAATGATTAAATAAAAGAAAATAAGCTGAGAAAAACCAATAAATAAATAAAAATTAAATAAACTTATATTTTCTTTATCAAATGTGTTCTCCTAAGATAATGAAATAACAATAGATAACACTTTCTCTAGAACTTTTTTGTAAAAGATCTTGTAAATCAAACCTCATCTTTATTTCTTTAAGGTTCAGTGTCAGTTCTCTTCTCTCAGCATCATATTTTGGACAGTAAATCATAACATGTTCTAAAGTTTCTTCTTGATCACAGAATGTACATGTTCCTATATTATGTTTTCCTATTTTACATGTTATACTGTTTAATCCTGTATGCCCAAAATGTAGCCTGGATATTATTGTTTCCTCTTTCCTGGTTCTCCCCGTTTTCCTCCTCACACCTACTTTCCTTTGAATGTTGTATAGCCACCTTCCTGTTCTCTCTTCTTCCCACTGCTTTTGCCACTTTTCTTTCAACTTATCCTTAACTGTGGTTTTCATTTCCGTTTTACTAAGGCGTACTGTAATGTCAATGTGATTCGTTTTTGTGGCTTCTTTTGCATACTTGTCAGCTATTTCATTTCCTTTGATTCCTATATGTGCTGGTATCCATACAAATGTCATATTTAGTCCCATCATTTGAATTCTATATAGTGTTTGTTTTATCTCTATTAAGACATCTGGTCTGCTGTCTGAATGGCTGTGTTTCAAGTTGATTGATGATGAGCTGGAATCAGAGCATATTACTGCTCTCCGAGGTCTCACATCTTCAACCCATTGCAATGCTAACAAAGTTGCCAGCATCTCCCCTGTATACACCAATACTCCATCACTGATTCGTTTGCCAATTTTAATGTTGAAATCTGGAACTATGAATGAAATACCATTTTGTTAGCTGTATTCTTTGAAGTATCTGTATAAATTTGAACATAGCTGTGGTAGATACTTT
The DNA here is from genome assembly GCF_020085105.1 of Siniperca chuatsi. Classification (NCBI taxonomy): domain Eukaryota; kingdom Metazoa; phylum Chordata; class Actinopteri; order Centrarchiformes; family Sinipercidae; genus Siniperca; species Siniperca chuatsi. Next base: position 12,496,329 of record NC_058060.1, read on the forward strand.
CTATATATGTCTGTATTACCTGTGGATGTAAAATAAGCATCTTATCTTTGTTCTTTTTGCCAAGCAATGTGAGATCTACTATAGGGTCAGGGAGTATCCAAGGATGTATTACTGGGTGTATGTATTTGTCTGCTCAATTGTCCATTCAAAATTTTGTTTCTCTCCTCTCCTTTTCCCAACAGGGTTTTAGTGCATCTAGCATTGGATGATTTTCATTATGTCCTTTTAAATGAACCCAGTAGTTTAAAGATAGCTGTATTCTCCAGTGGCATTTCTCCCATTTCCACTTGTAATGCTGATGTTGGGGTTGTTCTGATGGCACCTGAACATAGTCTTAAAGCCTGATATTGAATGTTGTCGAACTTTCTGATGTACTTGCTGCAGATCCAAACGCTACACACCCAGAATCTAATACTGATCTTATTAATCCTATGTAGATGGTTTTCGATGCTGAGCTCTCTGCCCCCCATTCACTTCTCACCAGACATCTCATTACATTTAATACGTTTTTACACTTGTCAGTTACCTTCTGAAAATGTACTGCCCATGTGATTCTTTCATCAAACCACAATCCTAGAAATTTTAATTGTCTCACTCTCTCCAATTCTTGGTTATATAATTTTAATTTGACTAATCACTGTCATTTCTTTTTCATGTAAAGAACATTGTCTTTGTTTTGTCTACTGAGAACTGAAATCCCCACTTAAATGACCATTGCTCTATTTTAACAATAGCCTCCTGTATTTTCTTCACACTAAATTCCAAATTCCTATCTTTTTTCCATATTGCCCCATCATCAGCAAAAAGAGAGAATCCCATCCCATTCTCCAAATTCAGAAAAACATCATTTATCATAATAGAAAATAACACTGGACTCAATATACTCCCCTTGAAGAGTTCTGCTTTCAACAAATACTTTTCCTGAATAACACTTCCCTATTTTTACCTGAATTAATCTTCCGTATAAAATTCTTTGATCCACCTATACATTAGGCCTTTAACCCCTAATTTACTTAGTTTAATCAATAATCCTTCCTTCCACATCATATCATAAGCCTTCTCTATATCAAAAAAGATGGCCACTATGCTTTACCTATTTAAACATATAGCAGGATCCATGGTAACACACCAATCTTACAATTATCATTCTCTCCATTATTTTACATACATTGGAGGTTAAGGCAATAGGCCTATAATTCCCTGGGTTTGTGCAATCTTTTCTGGGCTTGCGTATCTGAACTACAACAGCTTCTTTTCAGACTTGTGGCAATTTTCCCTTCTCTCAAACCTTATTATATAGTTCCAGTAGAATGTCCTTCGATGATTCACTAAGATAATTTATTATAGTGTAACATATCTGATCTTTCCCTGGTGTTGACATCTTGGTTTTCCCGAGAGCACGATTCAGTTCTGCCTTTGTGAACGGTATATTTGTTAAATCATTGGTATCTTCATTTTGCTGTAGTAGTTCTTTATTCTCAGCTGTTATATTTTCCCTTCCTTTTTGCCCCTCTTCACTATTATAATTAGAACTGTGAATTTTAACAAAAGTTTGTGCCCACATCTCTGCTTTCTCCTCGTCTGTCACAGCTGTTCCATTGTCCACTAAGACTGGATATCCATACTCTCTTTTAACCCCATTCATTCTTTTTATCATTCCCCATATTTTAGCAATTTCTGTTTCTCTTCCTACTGAGTTACAAAACTTCCTCCAAAACTCCTTCTTTGCATTTTTAATTGTTTTCCTTACCTTAACTTGCAACCTTTTATAGTCAATAAGATTCTGAAAATTATGAGTTCTTTTTCACCTTCCTTTGTCCACCATGGTATGATTTTCCTTTCATGCTTACCTCCTTTCCTTTGAATCGTTTGCTTTGCTGCCGCTAGAATGGCTTCACAAACAGAAATATTTAGTTCATCAACATCTTGATTAACATCAACTTTTTGCATTTCTTTATCACTAAACTTAATTTTTTTCCCAATCAGCACTGCTGAAAACCCATCGTTCTACTCCTCCAGTACCATATTCTTCTGCACTCAGCCCTACTTCAGTTAATATGGGATAGTGGTCACTTCCTACTGTTGTTTCTCATACAATTTCCCACGTGCAAATACCCGCCACTGTTTCTGACTCTAAAGTAAGATCTATGGCTGATTCTGAACCCTTTCTAACATCAGTTCTGGTACCATTTCCATCATTGAGGCATATTAGATTTCTGATTTACATTAGCTCTTCAATCACCTCTCATTTCCATAATTATAGCTTCCCCATAATGTACTATGAGCATTAAAATCTCCACAACAAATAACTTTTCCTTCTAGATTTACAGCTAATTCCTCCAATACTTCTAATGACAGCATTTTGCAAGGAATGTAAAAATTTACTATTTTAATAGTACCATCTTTTGTTCAAACTTCCATTACTATCATTTCCCAATCTTTTCCTTTCTGCAGTACTCTATAATGCATTTCTTGTTTCACAAATACTATACAGCCTCCTCTATTATCCTCCATACTATCTCTGCGTATACTATTATATCCTTTTATTACAAACTAATGCTGGCTTAAAACATGTTTCTTGAATACATATTATTTCTGGTTTCTTTCTGAGACCTTTAACAAATCCTTTAAATTCCTGACCGTTTGCTGTTAAACTCCTTGCGTTCCATTGAAGAATAATCATTAGGTTCTTTCTCCCAAGACCCCCGGTTTCCCTTCTGCCTCAAGTCTTTTGTTGATCTGTTCCCAGTACAGATCTTTCATAGCCAAGAATTTTTCAGCTCCCTTCACAATTATTTGGATTTTCTCTGTTTTGTGTTTAACTTGATCTGCACAGTTGATTACATAAGCAATGAACAAAACCAGCTTATCTACTGTCAGTTCTATAGTTTACCCTTTTTGACATCCTTCTGGTCTTGAATTTTGACTGGTTTTGTCTGTTTCTTCCATTCCCTTTTGTCTTTGCACCATTGTCACTGCTTCAGCATAACTTATGTTGTTAGTTGTTTTTACTTGTTGAATTTCCACTGCTCTTTTCCTGACTTCACAACCCCCAAATGCCACACTGTGTTAGCCGCTACAATTAAAACATTTGGCCTGTTCATTATCTCCACATTCCCTAAATCTCTGATCACCTCCGCATTTGGCACACCTTTGCTTCCCTTTGCAAACCATCGCTACATGTCGAAACCTCTGGCATTTGAAGCGGAGGAGGAACATAAGCCCTGACTGGGAAACTCATATAGCCTATCTTTATTTTATCCGGAAATACCAAGTCCTGGAACTCTAGAAGTACTGACAAACTTTCTACTCTCTCACCAGTGATTGTCTTTAACAGTCTCTTTAGTCTCCTCGCCTCCATGAATACTTCGTTTTAGTTTCTCCAGATCTTCATCAATGGGAATGCCTGTTATCACTCCCCGGGCAACTTTAATCTCACCCAGAACTCTTCTTTCACACACTGTTCTTTTGCAAATACTTTCAACCTGCAAAGCTTTACTTCTCTGTTCTTCATCTCTACATTTTATCAACAGGTTCCCATCTCGAAGAATCTTGGCCATTTCTACTGCTCCTAACTTCTTTTTCAGCTGCCTAGATAACGCTATCGGGCTTATATTCACCTGCTCATCCTCCTGAATTTAAGTATTATTTTAAATTCCTCTCTCTGCACCTTCCTGCGAACAACCCGGTTACCTTCATCGGAACTATTCTCCTCTAAGCTTCTTTTACTGCTCTGGCTGGCAGACGCCCTTACCACCTCTTCTTGGCTCATTTTTGCTTTACCTCTCCCTCTTCCTGTACATACCGGAGTCCAGTCATCAAACTCCATATCGTCTTCATAATTTTCTACCTGTGTTGCCATCCCGATCCAGTCACAAACCAGTTTATGCCAACCACAAGTCCTAGATGAGACACCGACAGTCACTCGAATTCAGCGCCTAGCTCCCTAGCCCGCGACTTCACAGTCCTCCTGCTGCTGGCTGACAGATTACACTCCATTTAAACAGTTTTCCCGGCCCTCGCGTTACGTATTAAATGGTGCACCGGCGCACAAAAATGGAGCGGGTCCACAAAGAAGAACTGGAAAATAAAGCACAATATACAGGCACTGTCCTAAGTCGACTTTATTGTTTTCAAGTTAGAGACGTTAATGCTAATGTTACATTAGCTAACACATCTGCTAAAAGATTTTATTAGCTTATCGTAGAAAAGGTTTCAGTCGTAGTCATCTGGACACTGTTTTCAGAATCAAGACGTTTTGGCTCCCATCCGGAAGTCATTCTCAATTGAATTTTATTAGCTTGTAAGTCTAGTGCTAAAAAAATATTTTAGGTTTCATTACCAGTTTTGTGTCATTTTCCCACTGAGGAGTATTTATGTTTTTTGTACAGCTTAATTTATCATGGTGTTGGATAGCCCAAGAGCTAAAACAACGTTTTACTCAGTTAACACATGACGTTGGTAATGTTAGCGGGTCTAATATATTAGCTTTTGATTGGTAGGCATTTGTAGAAGGCATAATGAGCTTTACAACAGACAGCTCCATGTAAAGTATGTAGCATGTGAAATGAGTTGAATTGGTTGATGACTTTCTCATTTATATTACATTGAATGTTCAGGCTTATTGGAGGTTATACTTGCCCTTGTATGATTCATTAATGTATCTCAGTGAAACTATAGTATGTTTACTCAGCAATATACAGTCATTACATTGATTAGATAGTCAGCAAAAAGCACATTCATGGTAAAACACACTTATCAATGAAGAAATCTTGCTCCTGTTCTAGTAAGGTAGTGGCTTACAGATAGATGTCAGAAGGAGGAGGATAACTACAAACTGATAATTCAGATGTATTGTTTTTCTTTCTATGAACTATAAACATGTTGGCGCATATTGTCTTTTCAAAAAATGTCTTCTGGCTTCAGACGGAAAGCAGCAAATGCTTTCTCCTTTTGTGATTGTTATGTTAACTTAAACATGAGAACTAAAAGTTGTCTGGTTAGTTCAAGACTTTGTGGAAAAGGAGATTTACATGGTTTATATAATTATTGATGCCTCCATTTTTGCAATATTTTAATCAGAGTGCAGGTTGTGAAGTTCAGCCAGACACTTTATTGAACCAGAAATGCAGTGCCTATATTCCAGAGAGAACTCCAGAGGGTCTCTTTCCAGCCCCTCTCAGGGTGTTTGATGACATGATGAATTGGTGTTGCTTCCCACTAATTTGAGAGCCTCTCCCTCTCCTCTCTCTGTCCTCTTTCCTTACCCTCTCTCCTCTCCCTTTCTCCTGTCTTCTCCCCTCTCCTCCTCACCTTCCTTTTCCATCTCCTCCCCTTTCTCTTCAATCTTCCTTTCTCTTCTTTTCCTTCTCCACCTACTCTGCCTTCTCGCATTCCTATACTACTTCTTCAGTCTCTGTCTTCAGGCTTTTCCATTGTTCTTTCAGGCTCCAGCACTTTCACAGGCAGCCCCCTTTTTATATGTTGTGAGGTGCTGGTACTGTCACTGCCAAAACATTTTAGCAAGTTGCATTTGCTTGTATGTGTGATTTATTAACACAGCTGACAGGATTTCATGTTGTATGTAGAGACTGGAAAACAAAAACAAGTTAGTATTATTTGCTTCATTAGTTACTGCTATTACTTGATCAAATCATTATGTGGTTATGTTAACTGTTTTCAAAGTATTGACCGTAATTTGAGGAGATATGTGTGTGTGTGTAGTGTTTAGGGGAAAAGAGATGTAGTTTGTAATTTGAATGAAATCAATGACAGTAAATGTACAATCATTTTGTAATATTATAGGGTTTAGGTGTGTAAATGTCTTTGAGGATAATCTCAGTTTGGGAAATGTGGCGTTTTTGTTTTAATTGCCTGTGTCGTGGCTCAGAACGTCTGAGTTCACTCTGACAGTTTCACTTGGATATACCTCCATCCATCCATCCATTTTCTACCGCTTGGTCCCGTTAGGGGTCGCGGGTGACTGGAGCCTATCCCAGTGACTTTGGGCCTTAGGCAGGGTACACCCTGGACAGTGGCCAACTCGTCGCAGGGCTAACACAGACACAGACAAGGACAGACAACCATTCACTCTCACATTCATTCAATACGGGCAATTTAGAGTTATCAATTAACCTACACATGCATGTCTTTGGACGGTGGGAGGAAGCCGGAGAACCCGGAGAGAACCCACGGTAACACGGGGAGGACATGCAGACTCCACCCAGAGAGATTGTGTGATGTTGGTCTGGTCCGGGAATCGATCCCACGAACCCACGATCTCCTTATTGGGAGGCAGGAGCTTTAGCCGCTCTGCACCCCTTGGATATACCTGTTAAAACAAATAACTGCTAACTACCAGTGTACTGTATACGTGCAGGTCAAGGAGCAAGGTAGCATCTCCACACACGACTACTGCTCGAAAGTCTGCAGACGTCCAATCAACAGCAACGACAGCAGCTCTATATCCTTCTGACTGGCTGAGCTCGTCTAATAAGGTAAAAGCAAAAAACCTGCTCAGGTTATTTTTCCTATCTACGTATGTAAATTGCATTGGAAATTCTGTGAGTTATGTGTAGGAATGGCATGAGAAAAAGCGAGTGTTTGAGTTGTCACTGATATAATGAAGTACGATATGAATTAAACAGGTTAGATATCACAGCGTCTGACTTAACATACAGTATGAAAACTGGCAGTTGTAATGCCATCCAACAAATACATAGCATTGTGCAGGGGTATTATTTGTGAGATATTGTAAGCAAAATCTGTTGAAACCCTGAACCACTATTTTAAAAATAACCTCACATCTGCTTGCTCTGGAGTCTTTGAGACATTGCTAGACTTATTTAAATTTTTATGTGTGTGCTTTCTCTGACCTAAAGAAAGGCTTTTTTTTTCTCTCTAGGAGTGCCATGTTTGTATCATTTTACTTGACTATGTGCCATTCCCTGTGATTTAAACATAGACTTATTTGGTCTATACAGTTTATTGTTTGTGTTCTGCCACTCAATGTACCACAGATGGTCACTTAAACAAAACATTTGTTCATTGCACTTCAGAAAAGTAGAGCCTCATGTCATACATAAGAAACTTCCCATCTCCTTTTATTGTCAGTAGGATGGTTTCCTCTTTTACTTGAAACACCTAAAACAAATTAAGCTTGTGCACCAAATAAAATGGGTAGTTTTATCCTACTCTGTGATTGAGTCTGCCACTATAACTCAATAATAGGAGTTTGTGATGAAATTGTGGAGGAGGGACTCTTGTGTTCCTTTCTTTTACTTTCTCCACAGCAGTAAATCACTCTAGAGCACTCCTGAATTCCTCCCTGGGGTAGCAATTTGGTCACATCATTCTCCAACCCTCCAATTGAATTCCCTTTTTACCTTAGACCATTTACATTGTTTATCCAGTCATTTCATCTCCAGTAAATATTAAATACAGTCTAGTGTTTTAACTTTATTGAGAAATCTACTTTATTGTGCTGAGTCAGGATCTGTAATAATGCACATCATGATCACATTTCCACAGATTCTCATCGAAGTCTTGTTCAGGTCTCTCTAGAGAAACTCTACTTAAGAGAACTGTTAAGCGCAACAGACATTTCCTCATATTGTTTGTGAGAGATAAAGGCAGCACCTTTTCTAATGATCCCACAAACACTACGTGACATCACCTCAGAGCGTTATTTTCTGTGTCCTACAGTGGGTAGATAACAGCAGCGAGGCAGCCAGGATAGCAGCTGTCTGTGAAAATCGCTCCTTTCTCACAAGCGTTTTACTTAACAAAACAGCCTTCCTCAGGAGATTCATCACTGCTGTCATCAATTTTTTTGTTCAAAATCTATGGGCCATCAGTCATCAGTTTTTTTTTTATGAGATGAATGATGGCTGTAAATTACCATGCATGACATATTGACAAACCCATTTGCAGTCCTTGTGGAGAAAGAGCACTCATACAGCAAAAGGCATGGTGGAGGGGTGGATGGAGTAATCAACAGGCAGAGGAGGGAGACATAGAAACAGACAACAAAAAAGAAACAAAAATGGAGAGAAAGGAAGAGTATATAAAGAAGCTTGTTCTCTGACATATCCCTGACCACAGAAGTCATATTTGATATTGTGGCTCTATGGATGGTCTATGATTTCTGTCTGTCAGTCGTCCGGTCCACAATCAGATAGATTGCCATGAAATTCTGTACAGTCTTTCATGGTCCCCAGGTGATGAATCCTACTGACTTTGATCTCCTGACTTTTCCTCTAGCACCATCATCGTCAAAATTTTTAATTTGTCCAGTACTTTAGTTTAGGACCAAATGCCTGCAAAACTAAAGACAAACCCATCAGCCTCACCTGTACTTATTAGCATCCTTATATGCTAAACTAAGATGGAGAACATTTTAAGCATTATACCTGCTAAACATTAGCATGTTAGCATTGTCATTGTCAGGATGTTAGAGTGCTGACATTAGCATTTAGCTTAAATACCACTTTGCCTATGTACAGCCTCACAGAGCCACTAGTGCTATTTATACTTTCAGTATATATTATATACTAAGAGCAAAATGATATAATAGTAAATACTGTATACTGTTGGTCCCCTATGAAAGATGTTACTACTTCTGTTTGTACAGTAGTGACTGATAATCAAATAAAATGTTTTTGACTCATGGCCCAGCATCTGTGATGATAGTATGCTGACTGTCATAGTCAATCCTTTTATTTGAAGAAATAAGTGAGACATTACCACTGATGGAGCTGTCTGTGATGAATTTTCCATTTTCATTCATTTAGAAAAATGCTCCGTGCAGTAATGATAATCACACATTATGTTCTGGACAGATGACAGTGACTGAGACATGACTGAGACATGATAGTAACAAATGCGGACAGCCAGATAAGGAAGGAAATTTGTCATTATGAAAACATGTTCTTTCACTAGCTTCTGAAGGATATTTCTAGATTGTTCTTATTTCTATATCTTCCCATATAACAAAAATACCAACACCACAAATGACTCACCATCATTTTCAGTGGAAAGTGGAAATAAACAAATGTGTATAATACTTGAGAATTTTTCATGCTGAAAGAACAAAACCAAAGGAACTGTCACTACAGTTCAGAGGCAGAATTAGGCATACAAGTGGGAAAAATATAAAAAGTGCTCTGGAGCTCAGCTGTCTCAATCAGTCACATAAAGTCTAAACATTTGGCCTAAAGTCTAGAGCTAGTCATCCATCCACACTGTGAGCAAAAATACTAGAAGACCAGCAGAGTTGCCATGAACCAGTAGGGCTAGTTCAGTCTGACAGAACTTAGTTTGGCTGAAATACATTTTTGCCGGACAGCTCGTAAAATCTGGAAGCAATCAAAAGGAGACTGCTGAGTTAACACAGATTTTTCCAAGAAGCGTTAAATTACATAATCTCTGACAGAAGTCTCTATACTACACACTTTTCACCTTATAAGTATACAGTATATTGTAAGGTGTATTTTGTGTATATTATACAATGACCCTAAAGCATGTTCTCTGCAAACCTGTAACACACCAGAACAAGTTGAGATCATTTCTAAATGAACTTACATTAACATTAACATTTTGTTAATTTAGGCTGAACAAAGCGCAAGGTTATCTCTGACACATTTTTTTCTAACCTAACAAATGTGGGAATAGCAACTGTATCCAACAAATGTATAGGACTGTTTGTTAAAGAATCCCCATTTTTGTGCTTACCCAACAGGCATTTTTACAACGAAAGCAGGTAAATAGAAGTGATGAGGAGATCACATCAAGACATAAAGTGACTGTAGGTCCTTTTTGTAATTTTGTTGGAGCTTTTGGTGTGAGGAGAGGAGACAAATGCACTTAGTACAAGGCTACCACCACCTAGAGAAGGAGGGGGGCACTGTCTCGCTATAAGAAAGGGAAAGACATTTAGAGAGGGGAGACAGAAAGACTGAGATAAGTTCAGCACCACGGACAGCGCACCGGAACGCTGGAGAGGAGAAATCAGTTCAGTGGATTTGAGCTGCGCAGCCATGCCTCCTTGAACTACTTGAGCCTATACTGTACACTACAGTCGCACGCAGTCGTTCTCGTCCTGTGCAGGTGGAGACAAGGTTGTTATTGTTTTTCTTTTATTCGGGGATCGCTAAATAAGGAGGCGAGATAGCTGCACAGGCCAGCCTGTTTGTCAGTGCGATCCTTACATCATCTCTATATTGGAGAGAGAGAGAGAGAGAGAGAAGCTGAGAGAAAGAGGGGAGAGAGAGAGAGGCTGAGAGAAAGAGGGGGGAGAGAGAGAGAGAGAGAGAGTGAGTCCGTGCAGCCTGGCTCCTCTTCGCCAGTCCTCAACTGCGAAGCGAGTCTGACGGACCGACCGGCGCTACCTCCACCCCGCTGTTTTTCTAAGTGTTTCCTCTCCCTCTCTCGTTCTGCTGCGTCCGCACCGGCCGTGAAGATGCACCGGCACCGTCCTGCCCGGGGATTGACGTTGTTATTGCCGGTCGCTTTGTGGATTTTCAGCCATGTCAACGGTGTGCACGGAGCTTTGCCAACAACCCGTAAGTTGTTATTCTTAATTTTTGGGTACGTCTCCCAGCGGTGAACGGGTGAGTCCGGATATGTGGGTGGAAAACAGACCGACCCTGTCTCTGGAGCAGAACAGTAGAGGCACAGACGTTTACCGGCGGGGCTGCAGGTATCCCCACGGTGGTGCCAGCTGGGGCTCTCGGGAGCTTAAGAGGCAGACTGCACCGGGGAGAGAGAGAGGGGAGCGGGCTTACCTTCTGAGTTTAGACCCAGGCTACACGTGTTAACTCTTCAGGATTTCTGGTCCATTGCTTTTAGCGCTCGGGGTTTTATGCCCGTCGCGTGGTTTTGATCACAGGTTGTCAGGGCTTCCAGAAAGGGCTGGATTACTGAATGACATTTCACTGTCAGTTGTGGTTTGCTGTTGTTCAGAGACGAACAGTTTGAAACCATTTCACAAATGTTAGGCTGTTTATTTTTTAGCCGCATTTTGGATTAACATTAGGCTATATAAGATCATTGAATTTGTTTTCTGACCATTGCACTGCATTTGCCCAAAATAAATCCAAATACAGATGTTTTGTTGAATCTCCAAATTTTTAGGAGGGAGTTATGGTCTAATGGACTTTGTGGAAGCTGAGTCTCAGTGACCCGGAGGCACATTAAATATTTCTACTTTTGAGCCTATTGCTTGTGCAGTCTGATTTAGGTTGTTCGTGAAGTTTCTATGCAGTTTGAATTTTGAGTAGTCTCTCCTCTATTACCAGGTCTGGGCCCATTTTAGCCAGCTTTATTTTTCAGCAAACGGTCACTGGAAAACTTGGAGACAACTTGCTGCAACTGCTACAAATAGCTCAGACGATAATATACAGATGATATGCTTACCTTAAATACAGCGGATGGATCTATTTCTCCTGGTTAAAGCCCCAAGAGTTGAAATACCCGACTATGGTCTTTTTTTCTTATTAACTAGTAACAGTAGTCATTTAGAGTTTGTTCACACATTGCATAATCGCTGTACTCTTATATTCTCATTGGCAGTTTCCCAGCGAATCATGGTGTTATTTCTTTCTCATGGTATTTCCCGTGGTATATTTTGGAACTTACTATCTGCCTGCTATTTTTAAATTTAATGTACCATTACTGGTCCTATCTATCTTAAAATGACCCGTTATGTTTGGTTCTGTATTGTCCTGGAATCATCCACATTTGGTTCACTGTCTTTCCGATGTTTGCTGACGGTGACTGAGCCGGTGTGACTGATTCCCCCGGTGATCGCCAGGGCTTCTCGGGTCCCGGATGAATGTGTCCGGGGACGCGTCTCATTAATCATCCTTTCCGACAGACAACAACGGAGAGAGGGCACCGCGAGCGTTTGCGTGTGCGTGCACAGATATGTCTGTGTGCGCGCGTCAGTGAGTGAAGAGAAACGAGAGAAGGAGAGTTGGAGGAGATGGGCAGTGCGTTTTTCTTTCACAAAGCCGTTGCTCATAAGAGCGACCTCACAGCGAATAGGTGTCATAATGAGACACTTTATTTATAAAACTTTATTGATCCCTTTATGGAAATCCTCAGTTCTCTTGCTCCCGTCAATTGGCAGATCTGACTGGGTCAGCCTCAGTGTCCCAGGAGCAGGTAGAGATTTAGTGTCTTGTTAAAGGAAACTTCAGCTGGGGGCTTGAATCAAATTTATGAATTATTGAATTGAGCTATTGAATGTTTCAAACTAGAAAGTCTATATATAAATGATTTCTTATCATATAAATGTTCATACATGAATGTATGCTATTTAAGAATCCCATAAGTGTTTTAGAGTGATAGCGCAAGAAGCAAAAATAATACAGAAAAAGTCACTATAAACTTAATACTATGTAAATTCACCTATAAATAGTGAGGTAAAAAGTATTTTTATATATACATATACCACAAACCATTTATGCTCTAAACTATATATCTTCTATATGTTGCATTCCAAAATTCTGTATGAGACAACAGTACGATGCAACAGGAATATTACAGTGTGGAGAAGGATCAGGGCGGGATTTGCAAGATGGGAGGAGAGAGAGAGAGAGAGAGAGAGAGAGAGAGAGAGAGAGAGAGAGAAGAAGGAAATGGCATGTTGAACTGGACCAGCAGTTCCACCCCTGAGCTTAAATCTGAGTGCTGACTTTATCCCTCTTCAGGGACTAGATGTGAAACACTCAGGGGAATAGACTATTTCATTGTGACCAATGGTCTGAGGCATGGACTAAAAAAGATTAACATTTCCATCCTACAGGGGCAAACACTCACACACTAAAAGTCAATGGGCTGGTTGACCCACCGACTGTGTGGAGTCTCCCATGTGCACACTGAAAATGCTTCTATGAGGTATGAGCACCAACATAAGAGAGAGAGAGCAATAAAATGAGATTTATGTGTGTCTGTTTTGCCCGTTTTGTATATGGGTTTGTGTGCATTTGCATGTTCATTTATATGTTCATGCATGTGGTTCCACAAATGATTGTATGTTGAGCAGTAATCCAGGGATTTCCTCCTACACAAGCTTGGCCTAAAGTGTCTTTTTAAAGTTTTATGTTGCATCCCAGTATCACTTAATTGGCTAGCACAGTGATATCAATTGCTGAACATCTATTGCAGTCGGACAAAATTAAATGAACATACACACAAACATATAAGAACACTCAGAAATACAAACTCACATAAGCACAAAGGTGCATACGCAACCTCAGATGCTCACACAACAGAAGAAAAGTAGATTGCGTTTGTCCTTGTTGTACTTCAGCTGTATGCTCTAATGAGTTGTCACTGTACAGTATGTAAATTTGTTGTTGTAATGTGTCTAAGTCAAGGTCTCTCACTACCTACTATGATGTCTTGTAATCATTGGGACATTTATTGTTTCCCTTTTGCAATTCAAATCAACAAATTTCTCAGATTAAGATGGTTCACATGGGGAATTTCTGAAAGGAATATCAGCTCAATGCATATAGTGTATTGATGTGTGACATACTGTGTATGTATGTATGTGTGTGTATATATATATATAATCTCACACATCAATAAGTATATTTTGTATGCACAGATTTTTGGCACAGTCGTACAGCATTCTAGTTTAACCTCATTATTTGAACTCAGCTTTTTAATCAGCCTTGAACTCTGATTTCTGCTTTGCGCCATTGCTTTTCATTGCTTCCTGTGTAAAGGACATGGTTTAAATAAATATTAAACATTCTCAGCACCAGTGTGTGACAAGTAAAGGATGTGCCTTTAAGTCAGTGTGTTAGTGGCACTGTGGGTGGCTAAATGGGGTGCCCCTAGAGCCTGTCTGATATAGAATCAGATTAGCCTTTCCTTATCTCATTAAGCGTGCCAGGCCATTTGACATAGACATCAGTCTGGTTGCACCTCAAGGGCTACACAGGGCAGGACAGCATTTACTGTTCTTCAATATAATTCATTGTATACCATGTGAAACAAAATTAAGGTATTTTGCATCCTGTTGCCAGTTACCCCATTCTATATCAAAATGGCTAACTTTAAGATTGACTGCTTCTGGCTGATCCAAAGCAAACAAGAGAATGTCCTCACAGTCCTACTACATAGCAGTATTGCTCATATCTACTGTCAACAAATCACTGTTTCACTGTGGTTATTATAGTATCATCAGTCACTGTTGGAAAATGTCAATGAGATATGCTAGAATTTTCTAAAAACATTAAGTAACTGCCAGTCCTATGGCTTGTCTTTGTGGATCAGATTACATCAGCTCAATAATTGGTGTTTAGTTTTTTCTGGCCCCTGTGTATTTATATGTGTGCGTCTACCTGTATTTTGGGGGTGTGTATGTGTGTGTGTGTGTGTGTGTGTCCACATTGGTAGATTTATCATGCATCGAATCAAGAGAGTCAGAGCTAGGAAACGTGGTCTAGTTGTTAATTGCACAGCCATTTCTCTCTTCCGCCCTGTCCTCCTCTGTCTAAATTGCTCTCTTCCTCCTGCTTTTTTTTTAATCTATCGCTCCTTTGCACTCCCTCTATTTTCAATAAATCTCCCTCAGTGTCTTCTTCTCATTCTCCTTCTAGCTCTTCCTTGCTCTTCTCGCATGTCTTTTTGCCTCTTAAAAAAAACAATAGAAAAACAAACTTTCATGCCCTGCTATCTTTTTTTTAACTGTTTCATCCCTAACTACCCCTGATGATTCCTCTTGCTCTCTCTTACTTGCTCCCTCCTACTCCCCCTTAGTCCTCTGATTCCCCAGTCTTTCTCTCATCATTTGATTCTTCATTTTGTTTTTTTTTTCTTGTCTCCTGCCCACATTCTTGTCCCTAACTCTCTCTAATTCTTTCTATCCGTACTTGGCTGTCCTCAGTGGTTTTATCATCTGGCCGTAATCACTTTCCTCCCTCCTCGTATTTTTTTTCATCTTCTTTTTTCATCCACTGAGTCTCTCTCCTCACAATCTCTCCCCTTCTCATTCCACTCCTGATTACAAAAATGTTTGATAAAAAAGTCCCCACTAGCCACTTTTCAAGGGAGTAATGTGATGCGTCTGCTTGTGCATGCTCATGCAAACTCTCAAACAGCACCTACTGTGTGTGTGTGTGTGTGTGTCCGTCCACTGCAACAACCAGACTGACATGGATCACAGCCAAACAGACACAGCCACACTGCAGTCTCCTCCTTCAGTCTCATACAGCTCTAAAATGTTTCTTGCCCCATCAGCGTATGAATATTTTAGCCCACTAAAACATGAATTCATGACAGTGCTTTTGAGACAAAAATGCTTGACCTATAAGCCACTGCTTTCCAAAAAGCACTTTATTTTCTTAGCACAAGGAATCAGAATTGCTTAATTTCACAGCAGCCCATAATAAATGGATATGAATTTGGCTTGAAAAGAATATTTTAACTTGCATGATAATGCATTATGATAATATGACTAAGAACTGAAAAGCCTTCACCCTTGCACGTTTCATGATGAAACATGCATGTTCACATGTTTACGTAAAGGCTTTTTGCTGATTCTCTTATTAATGTCACGGATCACAAGCATAGCAAACATCAACTTGAAAGAAATGCATTCTCAGAGCACCACGATAGTTTTCTTTCTTTCTATTCCCTGTCAGCTTTGTACTTAGACTGCTATATCGGTCTCCTTAAAGAATTTAAATTTATCTCTTGGAAGTGCTACTGCGAGGCTATCTATGTTTCATCATGGGAGCAAAGACGAAGTGATACAAATGTACACTGACAAGTCATGCAGCATAATTCCCTTAACAATGTCAGTAACGTAACATGCGCACACACTCCGACACACACAGAGGCCCACACAATGCAGCTCACACAGACCACCTCTCTTTTTCTCTGTCCTCCTCAGACACGCACACACAAACCTTTCCAGGTCATTGAATGTTACTGACTTCACATGCATTAATGAAAACTGAATCCATAATTGTGACTGTAGTACAGGTGCGTAATTGTGTAATTCTGCATCATGCTTCTCTGCATGAAACTGTGTGCGTGTATGAATGCGCAGGATTGGAAAGTTATTCTTATGGAATGTGTTCTCATTAGAACCCGTCTGAAACGGTCCACCTAGTTAAACAAGGCTCTCTGAGATGGAAAGTGGGCAGGCAGGATAGAAGGACAAGAGAAGAGGCGGCATTTATCAGAAGAGAGAGAAGGATGAGGAGAGACAGCTCGAGGAAAGATGGTCAGGAGGCGAGGATTTTCTCCGACACCTTGTCATTCAATATTACTGTTGTTATTATAATCTGTAGCTGCATCAGAGCGCAGCCGTTGCATTAGTCAGAGAATGGACCGGGCTAATGTCACCTAATACTGCACTTCCCTTTGGTAATACCTGGCTTTTTACAACTTGATTGATCATATAACAGCCTTCATAATTGCTTTTTCAGTTGATGTGAATATCCACTTAAAATCTGCTTATTGCAGATCATCATCATCATCATCATTTTTAATTTGTCTCTATAGGACCTACAGTATGAACATAAAGTGTCAGAGGATACAGAATGAACAAAAACAGCTGGTAAAACTTAAAGCCAAAGTAAAATGAAACCAAATAAAATCAGAAGAACCGTAAACAAATATTAGAAATAAAAGAGGACAGCAAAATAAAACTATTACGATTTTTTTCCTGTTCCTTTCTGTCAAAGAAGGTTGTAACCTGGAATACATAAGGTGACCTGAGTTCATCCTGAGCTGTAACTTGGGGCTAGACCTCATTGAACCTTTAAAAGACTAGCCTCGCAAAGCCAGCTCAGATCTCAGGAGTTTAGTTTTTGCTACAAGATTTTAGTTTAGAAAGCCACTGAGGAGTCATTTGATTTGGGCAGGGGAACCTGCCCCATCAGCAGACTATGGAGAGAGGTTTAGATGATGATGTGACTTTCCAGTCTTTTGAAGTTTCTGAACCTTATCAACAATTACAGTGGATGTTACAGATGTAAAATGAAGCAAGATTCTGCAACTGGAATGCTGTTTTTTTTGCTTCACATTTATTTATAAACCAATTTTGCTCTATCTTTTAGGACAAATCTGATTTGACCGTTTCCAAAGCAGTCACAATGTTTTCCCATGTTTGTCCATTTTTAAAATCTTTTCCATATCAAGCGAGGAGACACAGGAAGTTGGTGCTGATTGTACTTGTAGGAAACCCGACTGACCTGCTGTATTTACTACTCCTTGATTTTTTTATTTATTTATTTTTTTTTCCAGATTTTGTTGTGAGCTTATGATAGGACGAGAGGTTCTCAAAAACTGCACAGAATGGAGTTGAAATCTTGATTGTTTTAGCCTTAAATGTACTAGTTAAATCGCTTAGAGGAAGCTAATAGATACGGTGCAACAACTGGCCTGGATTAATCTTGGGGGAATGCCAGAATTGACCATACCAGGGCACTGGATGTGTTAGAGTAGTTAAAAGCAGTGTAAGTGAACCTGGCCCAAGTCATCAGTGTCAAAACAACAGTGTCAAAAGCAGCACAAAGTAAAACTGGGCAGTCCCCTCTTTCAGCGACAGGGAAATGGTTTAGACACACTGACTAGAACCCCTTGTACATGCTCTTGAGCTACATCCAGTGCTAGGGAGGGCATCAGTGTAAATTAGATTTGATCCAATTGGATTAAACTTTGTCATTACACAAGTAGTACTGACACGACGAAATGCAGTTTAGCACCTAACCAGAAGTGTAGAAGTGAACCATGTACAGGTGTGCTGTCATTGGTGAAGAAGGAATAGAGGAGAGGACTCAGCACATAGCCTTGTGGGATGCAGGTGTTCAGGGTGAGGGTTGAGGAGGTGTGGTTGTCTAACCTAACATACTGGAGTCTGTTGGTTAGGAAGTGCAATATTCAGAAGGAGGTGTTGATGCTCAGGTCACCGAGTTTGGTCATCAGTTTGGAGGGGACGAAGCACATGGGGACAGATGCTTGGGCCTGTGACAGGTTGAAGATATCAGTCAGGACCACAGTCACCTGCCCAGCTGGCATAAAAGTTGGTGGGTTTGTAGTCCATGATGGCCTGGATGGCTTGCCACATGCATCGGGGGTCAGAGTGAAGTGCTCCTCAATCCTTAGCTTGTGGCTGTGCTCGGCCCTCTTGATGCCCCTGTTGACACTGTTGATGTTGGTGTTGATATAGTCCGGAACAGAGGAGGCATACGAATCAATGTCTGTGTGGGAGTCCAGGGTGGCCTGAGTGGCAAACATACATATCCAGTTTGTGTGTTCAAACCGGTGCTGTAGTACAGAGTCTGATAAATAGGTTGTTTTGTTTTGTGTCCAGCAACCAAGAAGGAGTTGTTTGTGCAACAATAAGGACGTGATCCCTCACTGGCATCCCACCCGCAAATACTGCCAATCATGTTCGATGTAGCTGGCCGAGCTGCAGCCATGGACTGAATCCACGGTGCTGTCATGGTGGGCAAGCATTTCTAGTCAGGTGCCTTTGGTCTTGTTTTTGTTGCCTGATCCACATTCAAAAGTGTTGTAAAATTACTAATTAATGCACGTTTGTTCATGCAACAAATGATTGAAAATCTATACTAATACTAAAATACTTGGCAGAATAATAACATGAATGTATTATTATTGTGAATTGTTATTGACAAAAGTATAGCATTTATTGAAATTTGCAGCATGTTTTAATTACAGTGGCATGTTAATGCTTCAGTACATTTTTCTGTTTTAAAGCACAGCCTCATATCAGTCATTGATTGGTTTTATATTTGAACTTTCTTGTTTGGTATACAGTAGTTTTAGTTGCCTTCACTTTGAGTTTCCTTGCCATGTGGAAGTAAATTCCTGTTTTCTGTTCTGGGATTGCTCTCTAGACTATTATTATTTTGTTATATCTTTCGTACTTTCTGTTTACTTCAAATCCAAGCTGATTATTCCCCAGCTAACATCCTACTGGTAATTAACTCATGCACTATTATAAAGGAAATATAATAATTTTTGTAATCAATATTTTGACCTTTGAGCTAATCCAGCGTGACTGATGTTGTCCCTGACTTGGAAAGCAATAGTGATCCATAGTAAAATGACAAGTATATGCACAAAAAGGTAAAAAGAAAATTACATAAGAACAGGGGTTCCCAAAACCATACAAGTCATTAAAAATAGTCATGTAATACAAAATCATGTGATAATCAGACTTGCATAGAGATGTAATTGTGTCATAATGTGAACTTTAAATGGCACTGCACTACTGTACTACTGTATTATTCAGTATGCCCACTGCTCTGCATAAACAGCTATCATCAAAATCATGTGAAAGTTTTCGTAATGGAGAAAAAACACTTGCTTTTTCCTTTGCTGTGAGTGTGATATTAGATATCAAAGTATCGATTTGCCACAAATGTCAAATATTGCAGAAGAGGTTTTTTGCAGGACATCAATGATAGCCTAAATGATTTTCGAATATATGGCATGGAAAACACTGATTAATCATACGTACATTATTTAGTCATAATAAGTACATTACATAGTGAGTACAGTGATTTATTGAGACTTTGAGCTAATTACATTAACTAATTAGTTATTGCTGATATAAAAATTATCTGCATACATTAATAAGTCTTTAGCCAAGAATTTGCCATTGATCTAGCAATAATTATTATATATCTATATATAATTAAACTGTTGCTTTTGCTTGTCTCTCTCTTTGAGTTTAACCTATATTCTGCAACATTAACCCTTTGATCTGTACATGCCTGATGGGTAACATGATGAATCTGGGGATTACACATTAAAAACCACAGCACAACATCTGTTCAGCTGTCTCACTTGCACACGCACGCACACACATACACAGCCATACTCTCTTCATTGATATTGAGTCTCACCATGTCTATGTGTTTCACACTCCATCTTTTTGTCACTCCATACATACAGTAGGATAGTCAAACTGTGTGTGTATATGTGTGAGAGAGCGAGTTTGTGTGTTTGTCAGACCGTGCATGTACGTACATGTGCGTATGCACAAGTTCCTTTCTGTCATAATGGATGTTGGAAATCTAGCCACCAGCTCATGTGGAAGAGTGCTGTGGAAAAGGGCATTGTGCCCCAGCTAAGACAAATGTTGTTATTACTCTCAGCCTTTGCATTCAATTTGTTTTTTAAGCCGCTTGAATACTCCATTTACAGCGCAAGATTAAGTGAATTAATCTTTGGGCTACTTCCATTGAAGAAACACTCCTCCTTTTCTCTTTAGACTCAGAGGAAAAGCACAGAACAGGAACATACTGTAGTCTCCAGTCACTTGGAAAACATAACCTGTGTATTTCTGTGTGTGTGTGTGTATCTCTATTTTGGTATATAGTGAAAATACAATATGCGCGTGTGCATGTTATGACTGTGTGCATGACTTGGTCTGTGTGTGTGTGGAAATAAATGGTAGACGAAATGTAAGAGTTGTCTGCCTTGTTTAATGTGAACAACATTTCTGCAAAAATCACACCACTGCTTCCAATAGACATGGATTAGTAAGAAATGGATCTCTGAGTGAGATCTATTGAGGGATCTGTTGTTCTGTGCAGTAAGTGGACAAATGTTCATTGTGTTCCCTGGGGGTGTGTGTGTGTGTGTGTGTGTGTGTGTGTGTGAAGAACTGGATTTGAGTGTGCAAAAAGACGTGTTTCTTTATGCGTGGTTTCATGCATTGTGCGCACATGTTCTCGTGGAGTGTTTGTGTGGTGATGGTAGTGGGGGGGGGGTACTGGCTCAGCCAGGAGGAAAAAGTGGTTAAAGGGCACAGTAATTGGGATGTCGGACAGGCATGGTCTCTTGCAGAGTATTGGAACAGCATCTAGCAGGATTGCCACAAACATTAGGATTCACACGTCTGTGTGTGTGTGTGTGTGTGTGTGTGTGTGTGTGTGTGCGTGCGCGTGCGCTCTTTTGTGTATTTTTGGAGCCAGTCCTGCTCCGAATCCTTTTTGATATTGGGTATCTGCCGATACAGAGTCCAATCCAATACTTATATTTATCTAAATGTTGATTGAATATGTATCTGACACACTCAAAGAAAAGGTGTAGCTTTCTAAATTTGGCACACCTTTATATTTCATGAGCTTATTGATCCAAATACTGAAGGTCCTGATTTGAAACTATAAATCTGATAAGCTTAAATTATTGATATGATATTAAGGAAAGTTTAGAATGTGACTTGACTTCGCTAGAGAGAAGACGTATCAATCTGTTGGAGTTGTTGGGACTATAAAAAACACTTGCGGTTGTATAGTGTTACAGAGCGATGCTTCTTTTACCTCAAATGATCTTTGGCAGAGTACAGACACCGGCTTTCAGAGAGCTCACAAACCAACAGCCAAGTTTAATTTTGGCCTGCCATCAAGTTACTCACGGAATCAACAATAATTTACAAAGGCGGATATGACCTGCCGCTGCATTTGTCATTTTAACTGGCGAAAGCGACAGTCTGCTCCAGCAGAAAAATTAGAAGCTGCTTCCTAAATGTTTTTTCTATACTGATCTTTGAACCTGTGTATTTTGCCAACCAGCGTGTCAGAACAGAGTCAATCACTGGTGCAACTAAATCATTTTTCACATTTCATTCTAATTTTCACTTGTATATGCAGTGAAATGCTGCACTGTAGGCTGTCATTAAGGAGAGCAGCGCTGCAACACTAGCAGACCGAGATGACAAAACACAGTAGAGTTCAGTAAAGAAACGCTCTGATTTTGATCGTCTTAATTTTAGATCCATTAAATATGCCTGCATCGGCCCCAATACTGATCCTTAGGATCTGCTGCGGACATCCCTAGTAATTTTGCTTGTGTGCTTCTGCTGATATGTGTGTGTACAGTACATGTGCAGAAAATCAGTTTGTACCTAGTCTGTACTGCAAACCACCTGCCTGGGATTTAACACAAATTTGTGTGCGCGTGTGTGTGTGTGTGGTGGGTGGGTGTCAAAGAGTCGCTTCAGGTGACTACATACTTGTATGTGTGAGTGTGTATGTCTGTGTATAGCAGAGGTTAGGTGTGTGTAGTTGTAGACACTTGTGTGATTAAAAATAGCTTTGTGTGTGTATAAGATGGAGAAAAAGAGAGAGTTGAGGCTAGATGTGGATGTGGTCCATTAGGTCTGGTTCAAGGTGCTGTTACAGTGTAAGCTAAGTTTAGTCAGACAGGGGTCACTGCTTCCTCTTTATACCTTTCTTTCACCTGCCTTCTCTCTGCTTTCTTTTATATTTTTCTTTCACTGTGGCTTTCTTTGTCTTTTTCTCCCTCTCTTGGTCCCCATCTGTCTTTGTCTATGTCCTCGTCTCTCTCCTTCCCTCATTTCTCTCTTTCGTACGTCAGACTGTTTTACCCACTCAGGTTGCCTCTTACTCTTACCCACTCTTCATTCTTCTTTTTCTCTATCTAATGCCACATTGTTTCTGTCTCTTTTCACATTGCTTCCCCATTCATATCTTGGTCATCTGACTTTCCTTAACTATTTTGTCTCAACTTATCTTGCTGTCTGTACCCGGTATGTTTCACCTCTCCCTCAAGCTGTCTAGATTATCAGGTCTAGACAACACTGACACAGCAATTAAATTTACTTGACAAAAGCCCAAGCCTTGGTTTGCAGACCATGGCACTGATGCTGGGCCCACAGCTCCTTTCAGACTAAGTATGCATGTGGAGCTATTTAACACCAGTTTCGTGTCAGTTTTACAACATTAAAATAAAATAAGGGAAGGTAAATTTATTTGTATAGCATATTTCATACACAAAGGCAATTCAAAGTGCTTTCCATAATGCATTAAAAACATAAAAAAGAAAAAACAGCATAAAAACATAAGAATGGCTTCAGTCCTGTTTAGAATGCCTTCAGACATCTTTAACTTCATTGTATGTAGTGGTCTATTTTTGTAAAGGAGTGAAATATCTCTGCCAGAAATCAACAATAGGTGTAACAGATCAACTAACTAAATGGCACAGTTAGGCAGCAGGCTACTTAACCAAGTTATGATAGGCATCTACTTAGAGGAACCAGAAATATGTCAGGCCACTGGGTCATGATAGACACTTTCAGAAACTCGATTCCTCTTGGTAGTGCTTTTTTCTTTTCTTTTTCAATCAACTAGTTCTATTCAGAAAGAGCAGTCACCTAAATTAGATTCTTGTTTAGCTTGCTTTTGATTAGTCAATGATTTTCATTACTTCCAACTTTACCTCTGCAGTTACTGGCCCAATGAAATGTGTGTCAGCTGCTTGGACTCTTAGGGTAGGAACTATGGCCAGTGAACTAATACATGAACCAGATTCTGCTTGTGAAAAATACAGTACAATCCTAAGTCCTTGAAAGGTTTAGGTTACTGGGAAATGCTTCTGTATTGGGATATACAGTATGTTTCTTTTTCTGCTTCCACCCCTCCTCCCAAACACAATACAGTCTGTTAATATGCTCTCCAGCAATAATTCCAGTTAACCCTGCCCTTTGTAGAAAGAGGTCAAATTACTAATAAATATATGCTGTGTGAGTTTATTAACAATGAGCTCAATTTGGAGCTGCTGAAAGTGCGACAAAGACAGCAGCACAGTTGTAGATTGACTTAGGTCAATCCTTTAGCAGCTCAGTTGATTAATTTGGAATTTCATTAATTCCCCATTAAACTGTTGGTTAATGCACAGCATTGAAATTCATGTTATGCTTCACATTTCCAAATTGTGATCCCAAATGGAAATATTTGGGAATTAGTTTTAATATCATTACTTAATAAATGCTCATTCTGTCTGCTGGCATCTCTATCAGTCGTCTAAAGATGAAATAATGATGGCCAACGTGGAAGGGATTACAGCATGGCTGATCACAGATCAGTTTCATCTCTTTAATCTGTGTCTGGGACGAACAGAGATGCTGACTGAGTACATGGCAGAGAGAAACACACACATGCACACACACGCACGCGCACTCACACAAATAGGCATGCGGGCAGACAGGAAACATCAAATCTGATTTATAGATTTATCTACTCAGACAGCACCCTACCATGCCCCTGTATTTCAGCAGCTTGGGTGATGGATAGAATATGTAAGCATTCTGATTCCTGTGTGCACGTCTGAGTATGAATGGGCTAGTGAATGTATGTATGTGTGTGTGTGCGTGTGTGTGTGCGCACATACCCATGTCTGGACAGGTTTCCGCATATGTTGTTTGGGAAATGCATAATCACACATGGCATCCACTCACAAACACACATAGTGCAGCAGAAGACTTCTTTGTTTTTTACTAAGGAGGCAGAAAAGTGTACTATTGATTGATTGTGTGAGCAGAGGAGAGAGAATGCTCTTTGGCATTCTTTGAAGGAGAGGGTGCAAAGTGCTGGCCTAAAAGCTCAGTGTGGGGTCTGATTCTTTGGTGGGCTGTGAAGCTAGTGTAGTCTGCGCATCCGGGCGTGTAGTCGAGTCTTTATAGTCCCTGGCAGTCAATGGCATAGGCAGTCAGCTTTGCAGGCAGATGGCAGTGGCCAGTGCAACAAAAAATCTTTTATTTTGTATTTTTATATTACTGTTATATTTATATTCACTGTTTGTTTATTTATTTGTTTATTTTTAGAATAGTTTCCTCCCACTCATGATGTTCATCCCATCTGCTGTTCTGCAGCAATCATTTAATGATCTTGGGGTATTAAGTATGCTTAGACTGTCATTATCTTTTATCATTGTTTTTATTATATATTTACCTGTACTTAGTTCTTCATTCGTTCATCAACTCACCCAAGTTTAAAACTTGTTTAGTTAGTCTTTGGCTATATTATGTGACATCCAACACACTGCGTCATGGTGAGTTTTTCCTGTCTAGTTTGTTGTCGGTCAGTAGCTTACTTGTTGAATCAGTTTTCGGTCTTGGTTTTGTGTGTGTGAATGGTTCATTGAGCCTGTATTGGGTAAGTAATTACCTACCAGTCAAATTAGTCAGTTTATTTAGTGTTTTGCACAAAACACGTACAAAAATAAGCTAACTATGGTTTCTGAATAGAAAAACCATTCACACTGACTCTGTACCTCTAATAAGTCAATGTGAATGTCTAATCTCACATTCTTATACATTTGATAAGCAATACTGACTGACCACTCTAACATTAGTTGGAACAGAAAAGAAACTCTAAGCCAACCATAAATGTGAATCAGATGGACAACTCATTTTAATGTAACAGACTGGAAAAGTAGTTACTTTAAACAATCAGTCCTCCCACAAACTCTTTAGACTTTAACAAGAGACTGTAGCAAGATTTGACAGTTTTAAAGAGTGACATTTTTGCTGTTTGAAACTTGATGGCTGCCACATTTATTGAGCTTTACTTTGATGTAGATGATGTCAATTGGCAATTAATGACTTAAAAAAGTGCACTTTATGTTTTGTTGTACTGCAAGATACTTTGGATAAAAGCATCCATTAAATGGCTTACACTTATATCAGACCAACTGCACAAATTAACTTCAAAAGATTTTATTCAATCTGTCATTTGAAAAGAATCAAAGTCTGTACTCATCCAACAGTTTAACCAAACCAAAAGTGTTAAATGGGAGAATAATTTAATTGTGTCCTCTGTCCTCCCTGCTCCTCTTCTGTTTTGGTCTTCTGGATTGCTGAAACAAAATCAGGCTATCACACTTACACCTGTACTCTATGGGCGCCGACATACACACACAAACACACACAGACATAGAAACACACAAACTCTGCAGGCTACTTTCATCTCCCAGATGAATGGGGGCATGGGAGAGAGGAGGAGAGGACAAGGGCAGTGGAAGTGTTGTGTTTAGTCAGCAGAGTGTGGCCTGTCTGTCCATTAGCTGGCTGACACAGACTCTCCCTGAATGGGATCCAAAACCATTAGCAACTCACACACTTCAAAGGGTGGTAATGGGTGATCCTGTTAAACTATCCTAATATAGAGTGTATGTGTGTGTGTGTGTGTGTGTGTGTGTCTGTGTCTTATTTACCTCTGTGCATGCTTGTTGTGCACCTGAGCGTGTGTGTGCATGTGAGGTTCAGAGCATAATTCACTCGACTCCCCCATGAAGACAGGCTGATGACTGAAAATAGAATGACAGTGGGTTTTTCACCTGAAAACTTAAATGAGATTGTATTGGTTAACCTACTATGTGCTAAACATATGATTAAACTGTAACATCATATGGTTTTATAGGTTCTAAGACACATGTAAATCGGGGTGATCTTAATGACTGAGAATGCCTTTATGCATATATTCAGTACACTGAGTTGTGCTTCTGTTATTCTGTGTGGTTTGTAGCTGTTGAGGTTATATTGTATATTAATATTTAGATGCATCTGTTTTGTAGAAGGCTTACCAAGGGTGCAATACTAGAATACTTGGGGAAAGTTTACAGATTTGTCTGCTTTCACGTGTTGTGCTGCTAGCTTGATGAACTCTTTCTTTAAGCTAAAAACAGCACATAGATGCGCCGAATGTAGAGACAAGGAAGTTCACAAACAGTGCGTATAAATGTTGATACATAACCACGCTGTATTAAAGCGTGAATAACACTAAAATTCTACAACATTTTATGCTAACTTACATGCATCAGTGAGGTTTTGTGAGTCGAATGAAAATCTGCCATTCAGGTATACAGGTTCCCAGGCTCACCTGATTGACTGAGTGAGCAGTCTTCAAACAATCTGTGTAATCTTTCTAACAATCTCTTTTTTTCTTTCAATGTGGAAATAGCAGCACAACATTTAGAAATGCAATACTTGATGATTATGGGACATTATTTCAACCTTAAATGTCAAGTTGTTTTTCTTAATATCTACTACTAAAAAATCCCAAATCGAATCGGAAATCGAATCAGGACCTTGTGAACCAGAATTGAATCATTGGCGATACCCAGCTCTATTTACCAGTGCTTATAGTGATCGGTTTAAGCCAACTTTTGTCTGGCTAGTTGACAAAAGTTCACTTATTGAGAGGGCTTGGCTGCTTCACTGTGGTGAATTATGCTAACTAGCAGTCACAATCTTTAAAATGACAGATAAATATACCATTTGTTTTCTTAGACGCCATACATTGGCTAGGAAAAGGTGAGATAGGGAGGAAGATAGCGTAGATGACAATGTTTGTTACGTTTGGCTACTCATCAAAGTTTATCTTCTGTGATTCCAGCTCACTGACAGGTATCAGATGGACTTTCTGATACCTTTTACAGATGCGGCTTTGGCACGGCACAAAAACTTATAATGGCAGGGAAAACCTTGTTATAGTAAGAAAGCAGTAATGTTCTGCTGACCTTTCAATTGAGCACTTTTGCACTATGTAAGCATTTTATGTAAAGTGAAGAAGTACATTTTTCTAATCTCGGGCTATTAGATGTACAGTATATTTATATGCATTATCAGCAGGGTGCTGGCTCCTTTTTACATTCAATTTTTATATTAATCTTGGGGTCCATGCACCTGAAAAAGAAGACAGTGTTTAACAATACTGGTTCAGTGTGTAACTTGGTCCATGCTGGCTTTTTGTAGTAACCTTTTTAAACGTCATGTAACAGCTACAGCACAGAAGGTCACTGTCCACTCGTAAACTCCTTACCTGGTATTGCACCCTCGTCTGGTACCATAGAAAGTCTTTGCTGGTGCATGTGATCTAGCTGGAAAGGAGTAAACAAAAACAAATGTCTATACAGTACATGGCAATGTCTTTTCCCTGTCCTCTGTCTTCAATCTTCATTTCTTTACCTTTCTCCCAGCCTCCCATGTTCCTGCACTTCCTGTTTCCTTCCTCATCTTTTTGTCCTTGTCATGCTTTCCTTAAAGCTTTCAACTGTCCTGTTTGCTGTTTGACAGCCACGTGAAAGAGTTGAAATTACTTAATCACGCTAATTGTATAGTCTATGACTGATGGAACTTCTCTAAGAGCATCAGCATGCACTCTACTGTAGTTACATTCAGCATTTTAGAGTCTGTCTACTTAAACTTACCTGATGCTTTTATCTAGAATGACTTACAAGTACATCACCATAATCACAGCAAGATGATATGATGGCATGACAAGGAAATGCTACAGTGGGAGTGAGAATAGTTTTAAAGTGCACTTTTACTGCGACAACTCTCATACTGCTCTTGAGCAAGGCACTTAACCTTTATGTCCTCCAGTAGATCCTTTCAGTGGCCACCAGACTGCCTGTAATGAGCAGCTGTCAAATGCATGTGTGTTACACTCTGTACCCCTGCAACTAATTCTCCAGATTGTTACTGCAAATGTATTCAACCACCATGCATGGTTGGAGCATTACAGCAAAATTCAGCACATGTTTTAGGACATTTCTGTTACACATCTGATCAGCCGTTTAATTACACTGCTTGTTTTACGCAATGGCAGCCCTTCACTATAATATAACCATGATTTTTGTCAAAACATAAATATACCAATATTTCTCAATCTCTTTGGTGCTTTTGCATAAATCACAGAAAGAGACATGGGCCACATAAATGCATGACTGTCCAAATTGGTGATTGTTAATAAATGTCACAAAGTGTAGTGTAATCATTCAACAGTGTAACAAATTGCATTATCTTCACAGACATAATGTGATTTAATTACATGTTGAAAAGGTTGAATGTAATATTTTTTTCTGGCTTTCATATTCTTCACTGTTGAATAAAATGCCCAGGAAAATGTCGTCTCACTCCATCATCCACAGCCAGTTCTTTGTACTGTGGTTTTTAATGGGCTGTCTCGCAAATCTGCATGCTAGCTAAATCTACCTTTTTTGGAAAATATTTATTTTTGTGCAATTTCTTTTTGTAATGAAGCGTAATGTCAGTTAGAGCTAGAAGGCAACTGTATTCCAGAAAGAAATGTTGTACATTAAAGGTGGGCTATGCGATTCTGGAGAAATCCAATACCATGACAAATACCATGACATAGAGCGAACGACAACACAGCAAGTAATATAACTAACGTGAGCTACGTTGTGGGTTAGCAAAATGTCGCTACAGTTGCTGCTGTGAAGCTAACAGCCAGAGAGCACGAGACTGTTTCCCAGAGCCAGCAAACCAGCTCCAGACAGCGATACTCACAACTCTCCTGCTACAATAGCTAACATCACAACAGCAGCATATCTTGGCAAACTAGAAAGTAAGCTGAATGTCCGTGGGCAAGTCATTTAACGTTACCTGATACACAAAATATGGCTGGAATGTTTGGAATGGTGTGTGGCTCAGTCTGAGCCACTTTGTTTATTTCCCATTTACAGAGCCAGGGCTGTGTGCAAACTCCAGGGTTTTTTTTTTAATTTTTTCAGCGCACACACAGAACGGATGGCTAGCAGACTGTGAGGAGATATTAGCTGAATTTGAAAAAAAAAAAAAAGACTTGTATTGGATTAGAATCACATAGCCCACCCAACTCAAGTATATCAAGTCACTTTGCAGAATTTTAAATTATTGGCTCACAAATGATTGCCGTTGGCAGGTAAAAAAATATTTTATTGAAACGTAAACTTTTCAGGAATTCTAAAAACTAAAAACATTATCTAACTAGTTTTAGGGAATTACATGCTCATGTAGAGGAACGGTCTGACAGTGAACATTCATTCATTTTGATACATGAGCACATTTTACTGCTAATGCTTTTGAATGGAGGATTTAATGGCTTTTTGTCACTAACAGCAACACTCATTCTACAAGTCTTCGAGTTGTTGTTTGTCTGGGGCCACAGTGGGCATTGCTGCTATTGATTCAGCACCAAAACATGTTAAACATAAATTATGCTGCTAAAGAACTGATCAAAACATGGTAAACATAAATTATGCTGCTAAAGAACTGATCAAAACATGTTAAACATAAATTTTGCTGCTACAGATCACAGGCGCTACATGATGTAACACAAATGCTTGTTATTGTGGTGTAATTGACACAGACATATTTAGAGAATACCCAAGAGGGGACGTATGAAAGTGTAGTGTACAGTAGTGATAAATGAAATACAATGCTGTAGCCAACAGTGTGCCAACACTTTACAGTATATGTCGTAAGGCGAGGTGCTATAGGCAGGTATGTGGACCCAAAAGCAGATGACGAGGAAGCGGAAGTAGCTGGATGACTACCGTGTTTATTGTTGGGTGGAATGCAGGCAAGAACAGGCAGAGGTGAGCAGACAGGTAATGAGCAGACAAAATCCAAAATCCAAAAATGGTCCAAAATCCAAGAGTCACCGGAGAACAAAGAATCCAAGATAAACTCACAGTCAAGGGCTTGGCAAGGAACAACACCATGTGTACAACAATGATCCGACACAGAACAAAGAAAAGACCCAGACTAAATACCCAAGGGGAGGTGAGACAACGAGACACAGGTGCAAACAATCAAGGGAGGACCAACAATCAAAACTGGAGAGAAAACACAGACAGGAAGTAAAAACACAAGACACATAAGGGAAGGAGACTACTACAAAATAAAACAGGAAGTGTCAACACCAAAACTACCACAGTATATGGAGGAGGTATAGGGTGTATAGAGCACAGTGCTCAT
The DNA here is from genome assembly GCF_020085105.1 of Siniperca chuatsi. Lineage (NCBI taxonomy): Eukaryota > Metazoa > Chordata > Actinopteri > Centrarchiformes > Sinipercidae > Siniperca > Siniperca chuatsi. The sequence goes on from NC_058060.1 coordinate 12,526,894, forward strand.
TTTGCGTGCATCAAAAACAAAAAACCAATTTACTGAGTGCAGAACTTCTCCAAGATCTGATTATTTCCACACAGGTAGCTATTACTTTCACAATCATTGGATTTGTGGGATGAGGTATAGATGGCTTTTGGATGTGAATGAAATAGTTAACATGATAGTATGATGAGGGTGGTGGTTGGTAAAAGGTCATGGGGTCACCAAATATATATTTTTTTTCTCCTGACAGCATTAATAGGCACTTTAATTAAACAATGTGTTGCAGGACAGGGCCTTCATCAGTTGTTTTTGCACATTTGGTCTTTTGTGACTTTGTGCACCTAGTTGGCTGGTGAAGTAGACAGAGCACACTCTTCCTAAAAGAATTAATAGGTGCACAAAATTTCATGCCAATCCAACCCTTAGCTCTTGAGTTATCGTTGGTCATAAACAAATGGATGGACAATCACATGACCTCAATATGTGGTGGTGGTAAAATACATGCGTAATAACAATAAGACGGTGTAGTCCCTCATTCGTCCAGGAGTGTTCTATCGTAGAAAAGGTTTCAGTCGTAGTCATCTGGACACTGTTTTCAGAATCAAGACGTTTCGGCTCCCATCCGGAAGTCATTCTCAATTGTGAAAAATTTGGACGGGAACTGGAAATTTAAACTACTCTGAGTTACATAAGCCCTGCCCTCAGGAAGGAATCTGCCTGAGTATCTGTAAATAGCTAGTTTCACCTGAAACTGACCTAATAGTTTCAAGATGGCCCAGTAATCAGTAATCAGGCCTATTGTTCTCTGGCTGCATCTAGCAGTGATGAAGTAGATGCAGCCAGAGAACAAATTTTTCACAATTGAGAATGACTTCCGGATGGGAGCCGAAACGTCTTGATTCTGAAAACAGTGTCCAGATGACTACGACTGAAACCTTTTCTACGTAATAACAATATAATACCACTTTTAGTTTTTGTGCTGATCTAACTATCATAGAATGGTTTCTTCCTTCCTATTTTCAATATTCCATATTTTATTTTCCTCCAAACTGGTGTCCGTTGAGGTCTTAATTGATAGACTCATTCTAGTTGACACCATATTAACATTATATTTTTGTTGTTTTTTGTTTTGTTATAGTGGGTATACAGCTTGTTCAAAACAACATTAGCATAAAAATAATCAGTAAGTGCTGCAGTATCTAAGGTCACTGTTATTTTCAAAAGTATTACTTTTTCTGCAATAGAAAATCTATGTATTTTGTCATATTAATAGGATGTATCTCCTTTTTTACATAGTGGTACATTAGAGGCAAATATGAGTTAAGAAAAACAATGACTCATGCCAAATACATCACAACACACGAATAAATTGTCTTTGTTCAAGCTGTTTGAATGACTACCCACTATTTCAAGTGCAGCATAACAGCAGTAGGTGAAAACCCTGAAAGAATGGCCTGCTAGACAAATCCACTAAAACCCAAGTACTTCTACAGCGTCAAATCTTTTCACCAATTTTTTTATACCAAGGTAAAAATAAAATCCATCACAAAAACAAACACCCTGAAGATTCTTCTCTTTAAAAGAAGCATGGGCAGTCCACACTTCATGGTATTATTTCTTTATTGAGAAAGTAGTGCCGATGAGTAGAGGAGACACAGGAGAGGAGAATCAATCCTTGGCCAGTGGGTACATGTGGTTCCAGAGGTAGGGCTTGTAACAACTACTCCATCTAAGTTCTTTTTCTACTGTTCAAAGTTATGTTTTGTCCAGAGCCAAGTATGCCCAGGGCCTTTTCCCCACCCCTGTGAGAGCTGTGAACAAAATTTTATATGGCTATAAATATTGATGCCTTGAGAATGGCACAGGATAACTGCAACCTGCTGTTCTGAAGGAGGAGGATATCGTGAAAGAATGATCAAGGGTGTTTGAAGTCCTGCAGTGCTTTTATTGTGCGATGAGACTTTCTTTGTTATATGCAGAATGCAGTGTGTGTGGGGGTTTGTCTGAGAGTGCGTCTTTGTGCGATGTGTTTTTGTGGTGTATAAACTAGTGGAAAGACAGTTCTTCCAAACTCTCATTAGTAGCAAACAGGTGGCTGCAGGTAGCACCTTTCCACTGAGGTTGTGTTTGTTAAATAATGTACCAAGTCAACTAATTATGAATAAAATATCACTCCACCCCGTTGTTGCCTTTACTTTCCTTTACCTTACAATGATTAAAATGCCCTCTGCCTATCACCTCTCCTTTTCCCTCTCATTTTACACCCTTCGTCATCTCTCTTTTTTCTGACACTCCCCCTCTTTTGCTGTATGTCCTGGTTTCACTCTCTTTAGCACTGATTCATAACATTTCCTTTCCAGCTAAAGCATAAGCAGCGTACCCATAATTTTCACCTGAGACAATGTCAAAAGCTTTATAGTTACAGTTGATTTTGATTGCATCATTACCATTATCAGTGCAACCATCATTTTATTACCTGGCCTTGTTACTGAGTTAAAAACCTTTATATTCCTCAGAGTCACTTTGACTTTTTCTTCTTTAAATCCTCTTCAAACTTCTCTTTTTTGTGAAAGCAACCCACTCACTGCCGCTCAATGCAGCCTTTCTCCTCTCTACCCTCACCACATGCAACTCTCTTCTCTTTTCTCTAATTTCTCCTTGATTTCTCTGTTCTGTTCTTCTTTCAACCTCCTTATTTTCTTTGTCACCTGAAGAAAAAAACACACACAAAAACATTTGCTTGTGATCTCTCACATTTATGTGCACACACACAAACGCACTCCCACAGACAGACATGCATACATCAACATGCACAGACAGCCCAGCTGCAGGTTCAACTTGACTGTGTGGTAACAAAGGACTACAGGAGAGGAGATAGGTAAAGAAAGAAAATCTTCAGCTGGAGTGGAGACAGTTCTGAATACCTACTGAAAATTGAGTGACATCTCACACACATACACACACACACATGCAGGACAGAGATGGCGAATGATCTATTTTTGCACTTCCAAGCCCCCTTTTACATTATTTATTGATTTTATTAAGTTTTAATTGTACTATGATTCTGTATAGATGAAAATAAATAGAAAAGAGTTGATAACAATGTTATCAAAGGTTATGAAGGAAAAAGCGAGACGGAGGGACAGATTGAGTGCAAGAAAAAGAGACACTGACACAAAATGAAAGGAGAAATGGAGAAACAAATAAACCTTTGAATACTTTCAAAATAACTTCAACTTGCCTCTCGTTGGAAGAAGTATCGGCCCAAATGACATCATTGTCTTGTCTGGAGGATAGAAAACACATACACAGATGTCATGAATAAAGCATCCATATTTTTAACAGTGCAGCATGCGCTGTGTTTTGAAACCCAAAGCTAATAAACATTCCCCCTCCTTCTTTCTCTGCTGGCTGTCTAATGAGTCCGTGTTTGAAATGCCTTTCAGTGTGTCTATGTGTTATTGAGCTTTCAGGGATTTATGTGTTTATCGGCCCACTTCTTTCCACATCAGTGTATGTCTTCCTTTTTGTGTCTGTGTGCATGTGTATGTGCGTGGTCTGCGTCATGCGATTGTGCATATATTTGCATTTAGGCACCCAGCATTTGGGTTTTCGGTTGTATTCTCATCTTATTGCTTGTTAGAACAAATTGAGGGTGTGACTCTGTCATGCGTGGACACAATTTTCAGCGGTGTAATCAAGAGTAGATCGATTTTATTCAAATAAAGCCAGAGGTTGCTGTGAGCCAAATTCATGCCTGAAGGACTTGGAAATAATGAAGCAGAGCGGAGAGAGGTTTTGTGTGTTATGGAGACTCTAGTCTGACTCTAGCTTCTTTAGGCCAAAGGATCGAGGGGAAAAACTATGTAGTGTGCCATACGGTAGAAGTTGCTTGGTTAGTAATCCTCCACAACAAAGCAGAAATCATCATTTTGTATGATCTTATATGCCGTACAATAGTGTCTCTGTAATTTGTTGATCCCTATAAAAATAATAATGGGTAAATGGCTAAGTTGAACTGTTAAACTGTATTTACTCTGTTTTATTCCAAACACTTAAAATACATTCAAGTTTTATCTCCAATAGCACTGACACATTGTTTTGACACAGAGGTCATGAGCAGCTTGTTTTAAACCTCATCTCAGTGTCTCTAGATGCAAATTTATTTGTCTTATCAGATCTTCCTAGTATTTCAATGAATATTTAATTTCATATTAATTTAATATATATGACATACTGTATTTGGCTTGTTCTAATAAGCTTTTAACTTGTTCCACTCCAGTTGATTTACAGTTGTTGCTATCAACAAAATATTGATAAAAATTACTGGGGAGCAATAACTGACAATAACTGACTTTTAAATAATTAAAAGTTAAAGAAGCAGTAGTTGATGTTTTTTGTATCATCGAACAGCATGTATAGTAGGGCTGGGCGATATAGCTGAAAAATCTATCACGATAAAATGTTTCATTTCAGTCGGTCAGAGCCGCTGTAAATCACCTCGGTACTGTATTCCCTGTCGTCAAACTGGTCTCTGTCTGTCTGTTCCGGTCTGGCCGTTCCGCCCAGCTCTGGTTCAAGTGCCCATTCCGGCACCCTTCAGCATTCCCTGCTGTGTCCCCCATGCCCTGCTCCTGAAAACCTCCTCCTCTTGGCCGTCCAGAGCTCCTGTGCTAGAACCGCAAAGTTTGCTGCACAGCTAACTGAGCTAATTTCAATGACAATTTCCTCACCATCTGCACTCAGTTTCTCACTCCACACTACTTCTGTTGCTGTTGTCACGTGTCGATGGTGCAACCGAACAACACCAGTTAAATGATGTTTGGTGTCACTCATAGCACGCTCCATAATCAAGGGATATAACCGGCTGTTCTTGAGCCGGGCGTATTTCTATGTTTTAATGGCGGTTTGCATTTAATGCATTTAAGTTAAACTATTAAACATTATATTGAAAATTTTTTGTATTGCTATTGATGAAGTGTCTATCGCCGGTACATATCACTATCATTTTTTTGCCCAGGCCAAATGTAGTATGTAAACCACTAGAACTGACTCATTTTTTGTTCTTGAAAATCCCAATTATTTCCTGAGTGATTTTGACCACACTCATGTTTTGATAACAAGCTGTGTCTGCTAATTATCTTTTGTCTGATTGCTCTCTTTCTGTGCTGTGTTTGGCATCTTTGTTCATTTGTACCTGTAGCATTCACACCATACCTCAAAACTGTTAAGTACTGGAGTGAGATAATTTTGGTTGCAGTTAATATTACTTACTTCATTCTAGTTGGAAGGCATGCTTCCACAGTTTCAGCTCTAAGTGCTCACAGTATGTGTTGTTGCTGTAAGACTGAATGCAGTATTTAATTGGATGAATAGGCAGTGGCAAGGGTAACCCATGATGCCTCCAGCTGGCTCATCAGTAGTTTGTAGAGTCCCAGAACCACTCTCAATGCTAAAAAAGCTGGACCAACCTGAACCAGCCTAATTCGCAACATCACCCAGTAATTTCCAAACTCACTTATGGTCTCAGTAGGAGAGAATCACACAAACAGCATCACTGTGGCGACGTTTGCCACATGCGAAGGGGAAAAATGTTAGATTCCAAAAACTTTGTAACAGGTGTTTGAGTTAGGACTCATTTATAAAAATCTAAGCCAACTAAGTCCATATTGCACAGTGCACACAGTTTATTTTCTTTGTAGAACTACAATGTGCTGTAGTAACAGTTAACATGTGCATGTGTTTCTTATTGTTCTTTACTCTTGTGGTTGTTTCCTCAGCTTTGCAGTAGTGAGCTTAATTTCCTGTTCAGGTCAGAAGGGAAAGCAATTCACTAATTCCAACTATAAACAGATGGTGTTAATGATGGCAAAGCCAAAGCTTTTGCTGATGGTTTTCAAAAAAACGTCTGCATTATTCAAATTATGAAATGATGGAACATGTGTGCAGCTCTTTGTAGCCCATCTCTTTTTTTTTAAATCCATCTCTTTTTTTCCATAATCCATCTTTGATGTGATCTTGTTTCCTTGATTTCTGGTATCTCATCATGTCTGTGTGTATAACTTTAATCAAATTTCTGTCTTTCTCCAGTCACTGTTGTCAGAGTTGTAAGCCCAAAATCTCTTCACAACTTCAAAGGGTGTCTCTGTCTGTGAACCCATAAAGGCCTGTCTAAACCCAGGCTTTATCACTTTCTCTTCATGTCTGTTCCCTCATTCCTACAGCACTGGTCTTCCTATGTCTGTTCTCACTTTCTTTAAACACACTTTTTCCCTCTGTCAGTTTGGCTTTTCAACATGACTACCTCACCTGTCTGCCAACCAGTTATTTTGATTGCTTTTCTGTGTGTGTGTATGTGTTTGTCTCTTAGTCTATATATCAATTCATGCATTTGTACATTTCCCAAATCCTTAATTCTCTTTTCTCTTGTCCCGAGTGCTCTGTTTAAACCTATGTGAACCGTTACCATGGCACTCAGACTGTCAGGCCAAAGTTGATGGGCAGAAAGATACTTGTACGTGTGTGTGTGTGTGTGTGTGTGTGTGTGTGTGTTGTGTTTCTAAGATGATTGCGTGAGAGTAGAGATGGGTGAGCACTGATTGAAGCTTGGAATAACATTAAGACAAACCTTTCTTTTCTGTCTCTTTCTCCTTTGCTCTCCTCTGCACTCTGCAGTCACTCATTGGCTGCCTCATCTGTCTCATCATTTAGACGCTGTCTCTGTATCTTTCTCTCTATCTGTCTGACTCTCTTACTTTGTCTCTCTTTCGAGCTCTCCTTATCTATCTTTTTACTGTATTTTTGCCTTTTCTATCTTATAAAATATACGTTTCTTAAAATTCAATGGTTGTGTATTTGTGTGTAAGATGTGCGTGTATGGGCCTCTGAGTATGAGCAATTATCTTCTTTTGCTTGTGACAAATTGAAAGAAAATGCAGAGTTATTGCCAGTAGCTTTGGTGGTTTGTGGCTATTTTAAGTCCTCACCCTGTTATTAGCAGAGCCATCTCTTGTTAGTCACTCTATTGCTTTTGGAGAACTCTATAACTGAGGCTAATATTATTTCTTCATTCTCGTTTTTCATCATAGTTAAATCATAGTTCTCTTTAGCTTTTTGCTGGAGATCTGACTACTGACATCCGTGTAAAGATACACACAGAGAAAAGAAAAAAGCATGCAGTTCTACGCTCATAAAATTCCCTCCAATACCACATATTTTTGGATTGGTTATGACCCATACCTTTGTAGTTCTTTTAGTGATGTTGAAAGGTTAGTCGAACTTTTCACCTCACAGTCAAACATCAAATTTGCTTCGCCATTGTCTCTAATACTGAAGCCTGTGCATATGCGAGTAAACGCACGTGCAGCATTGTCTGTCTGTCTGTAACAGCAATATTTTAATATCACTAATGCAACAAATATTAAAAATTGATTTATTTTGGGGTGTACATTTTGCTGTTTGCTGTCCCTATTTTTGCATATGTTAAAAATTAGGGGTGTCACAATTCCACGATTCGATTTTTGATTGAAACATTTTTTTTTCCTGCATTGATGCCAATGCTATTGTCAGTATGTATAAAAGTTCTCTGCTCAGACCTTCTTGGTTTCCGCAATTACTCTATAAATTATGGGAACTCCAATTCTGCAGAATTAAACCTCTCTTCAGAGTTGCAGCTTTGTAATTTGGCCCAGAAAGTCCGGCGTTACCTCTTGTACTCTAGTCCAGTTGAGGCGGCAGGCGGCCCGGACAATGAACGGATGGTTAGTGGGTAAATGGCGTGGTGGCTGAAGAGAAGACGGATCCGGATTGTAAGTACAGGCAGACTTTTTTGACGCTCTTGCAGGCCTTTGGCAGGCTGGCGTCAGGCACTCTCGGTCTGACCACTTTCCTGTTTGTGTCCCTGGGTGTCTCGAAAAGTGCAGCTGCAGGCTACCGGTAAGCTATGCTATGTCTCTTTGAAGGGTTTTTTCTTCAGATGCGTGCACAAGTAGGCGGCAGTGGAGAGAGAAAAAAAAATACTGGGAAAATCGCCGATCCTGCTTTTGATTTCAAAATCGAAAAAAATCAAAGTGAATTGGTTGCCAATTTCTCATAATGGTTGCCAATGGCAACCTGGCAACTGTTACTGTCGAGCCCTGTGGTTGCCTCTTTCAAATCAAGGATATGATCTCTATTGTCCACGGTGAGCATTGATGTAGAGGCCAAATTCACAAGTTCAACAGGAATATGCATCCATGCAAATAAGTACGGAAGAAAACATAATTCTTCAATGACCTACTCTATCTTTCAGAGTACTGAGTGTAGAGAAATCATGAGTTATCATGTGGGCATATCCCTTTTATCAGAATTAGGCCAGCAACACCTCAGAAAGGCTCAGTAGCATATTCTAGCATCCCAGAAGCATCAACCTCAGCAGCAGAGCAGTAGTTCCTGAGAGAAAGTGTTACATGTCAGGTTTGCCCACCTTCATTTTATCAGTTGTATAATATTTTCAGTGAAAACGAGAGATATAGAAAGAAATCCCCTCATTTAGATATACAACCTTTATTTAATCAAGTAATATCATTAAGATCAAGATCTCTTTTGCAAGAGAGACCTGAGTACAGCAGATAACAAACATAGCCAGACATAACAAATGGACTGTATAGCATCAGATAGTCACAGACATCACTAAATAGATTTGAAGATAATGTCTGTATGTTGCCTTCTACATGGAGTTATGTGGAATGCCCCTATTACAATTTTTACTGCAAGCCTTGTATGCAGAATTGCACACTTCACTATCAGTAATCCAACTTTGACATTTTAAATTTTAGCATTTGAAGTTCCCGCTCATCTCTATTTTTCTAACCTTCTCCTCTCTTCTCACCTCTTATTCTCTTTTTCTCCTCTTTTGCTAGCGTTATGCTCTCCTCTCCTCTCCAGTGTTATTTCTTTAGGCCTACAGCTGATTTCCTTGGAGGATACAAGTCCTCCACTCCTGCATGCCTCTCCATTTTGTACTCTCTCCTTGTGAACTTTGCGATGGGAACTCGGCAGCAAAAGAAGACTAAATGGATGAGAGGGTGAACATTCACAACCTTTGAGAAAAGGGTGTAACTCCTTTTTCTATGAATGTATTTTGTGTATGTGTGTGTGTGTGTGTGTATGTATGTATGTATGTGCTCTTGTGTGCTTCTCTACATACTGTGTGAACATCCCTTCGTGACTAATGGAAAGGGTGGTGCAGAGTCCAGTTCTGAACCCCTACTGTAGTCACTCCAAGCTAAATGGACTCCTGTTGTTAACAGGTTTCTAGTGTTGCTGGGAGGCTCATGTAACAGGGGTCAGACACAGAGCACACAACTCTTATTCTTACTCTCTCTCTGTCTCCCTCTCTCTAGATCCCTCACTGTCTGCTACTCTTTCTTTTCGTTTTTTTCCGACTCTACTGTCTCTTTCATTTAATTCTGCCTTTTCTCTCTCTATCTCCCTTTCACTCTTTTTTCTATTATCCCCCTCCTCCTATCTGTTCATCTTATTTTCTCTCAGACAAATGTACATATTGCAAATTCAGAATTACAGAAGTCAATTAAGGGCAATGTAGTTATTTTTCAGTTGTGTTATACAGACAGTGGCTGTATAGATACATGCACACGCAGATGGATGCATGGATATATGCTGTTTTAATGATGCAGGATTGTGTGTCAGTACGATGTGGTCAGCTTTAAAACACAGTAGCTATCCTCAGCATGACCTGCTGAACAGCCAGATTAAGCCCATCATCTGCATTCGGTTTGGATTTAAGTCCCCTTGCTCACACATGCACACACACACACACACACACAAACACACACACACATACACACAGAGCCAGCTGTCATCCCCTCCCCCATATATCATTTGTAGCCACAAAGTCAAAATGGATAGACATGGTTAAACTGTGTTAAAATCACCATTCATGAGTGGTCATTTGGTTTGTATTTTAGCGTAATGCACATGTCAAAATGTTAATTATGGCTAAGGCATCATCTCTCACAAAATTATAGTGACCAAGTACCAAATGAAGACATATTTATTGCCCCAAAAGAGCAGTTTGTGTCAGACGTAGTTTTCCTTAGAGTTAAATCAGGGCACATTTAAGTGTATTCAATGCACACGAAAACCAAATCCAAAACATGCAAAGGCAGTATAATGATCATAAAATCAGTAAAATCAGTCTTGGTGTATGTCATGTATTTATTAAAACAACACATTTAAATATTTGATAATGTCTCCAATCATTGTTTGTTTTTTTAACCTGGTAATGGCAAAACAGCATATACTTTTCAAAAACAGATACTCATTTGAATTAGAATTTGGTAAAATAACAGCTTAAATCATCATCTTATCAAAATGGAAAAGAAACAGGGCGCTGGGGCTTAAAACACTTTTGTACCATTTTCCTTGATTTCAGTGTTTGAATGTTAATGAATACGAGAAAACATATTATTATGGCTTTCATACCCTGGGTAATGATAGCATGGTGTTTATTTCTCTTGATGCCTCACAGAAAATTGTAGAAAATGAATTCAGAACACTCTTTTTGGCATCATGATACATTTTTCATAAGCCACAACTTTGGCTTAAATTTGGCCCCAAGCATAAAATCTGAGCACAAGAACCTTTTTTAAATGACTGTCGTCAGTGGGAGCCATAATTGGGGGTACGACAAATGCAAAGTGCAAGTTTGTGCGAGACATCTCAATCATACGAAACTGCTTCAGGAGCTCATTCTCATTTTCACGATGCAGCGTACATCAGCATGTATGTGGATATTCTGACAGAAACCATGGAAGTATCCATTCCAACTCTGTTTTCAGGTTTACTTTGTAGTCACACACGACTGATGTGTATATGCTTGTGTGTGTAGCTTAGCATATGTATGTATACGGCACAAATGTCTGAATGTGTACCAATCATGTATGCAAAGCAGCAGGCATATGACCGTGGCCTTCCTATGAATGTTGTTCAGACACTAGTGTGTTTGGCGTTGCATGTAAACCACTCCTGATGTTCCATCTCCTAGGGAAGGCTGGCACACATGCTGTTTCCTGTCACAGCGTAGTGCTGGCGTGGGAGACTTGCCAACAAGAAGAAGCAGGTGTAAAAAGTAGAAAAAGAAATACGCTTTGTTTTATTTCATTAGCTTGGAAAGAAACCAAATTTCATGGCAGCAAACTGGAAACATCATAGGTAGAATTACTCATTTAAAGGATGAGTCTGTGTTTATGTACACTGCCCCTATGTTTAAAAATGGGTCTGTGCATAGCTATAATAATAATTAGTGTTTTTAATGTTTGTTACTCTCTACCTCCAGGGACTTTTTCACCTCTCTCCACTGGGCTCGGAACCTGCTAGAGAGTGGAGAGTGGGATTAGTTTTGCATGATTGCTTTCTCTGTATACAAACACACCCATACACACACAAATTTTATTTAAAAGTCATGCAGTAATGAGGAAGAGTGTCCATTATGCACAGTCCTTGTTATGTATCTCAGAACTGGCAAGAGAGAATAAGAAGAAAGCCTAGAAAAAAAAAGGAAGAGGGGATGAAAAGTCCAGTCTGCTGTCCTTGTCAGTGGTAACCACACTTGGACTCTGTTCACATGAGCTGTATCTCCATAGTGTGTTCACTTGCAATTTGAGTAGAAACATTTTGGATTGACAATATACAGGGTCATACAGGAGGTGGGTCCACTGGATGCTTCCAACCTTTGAACCCATTCATTTGAGACACATGCCACAAGTTAATGCTTGGTCATCATTCTTATCAAATACTCAAATCTGCAACTGTAGCTCCATACACATAACTGCTAAATAACCGCTGAATTACTCTAAGTAATTAGCAAAGAAAGTTGAATTTCAGTTTCCTTTCTCTCATGCCAGCATGGATACCCCATCTCACTTGCCCACTTGTGCGCTCTCTTTGTCACTCTCTTTTTGTCTGTTATTAGATGAGTTAGGAAGTCAGTAAATTAACATTTAAGCATCAAATACATGACATTACATTTTCTTTCCTAACAGAAAGGTCTCTTCGCAAAAGCTAAGTAGTCCACGATCCATGTTCCACCCAGGTTGGGAAGGAAGATTGAGAAGTTTGGATGACGCGCATTGACTCATTCAGATTGGCCTCCACCACAGGTTTTAACCGCGTCACTCTGTCCATCTGAAAGCGATATTACTTGTTCTCACACCCTCTCTCTAGCTGTCCACCCTTCTATGCCCTCCATCTTTTGAGCCACCCACAGCCCTACTCTAATCCCCCAGCAGGCCCACTCTCCCTGGAACAGGATTAGAGACCTCTCCCCTACACTCAACAAGGCTCGGGGCTAATTCTTTGTGTGTATGTATGTGTGCACGTGTGTCCTTTGTCAGTTTGTTTATAGGTGTGTGTGTCTGTGTAGAGGCAGACAAGATATAAATGAGCAAGAGCTACAAGGAGGTAGAAGTAAATGACAGAAAGACACAGAGAGGGAGAGAGAAAGAGAGAGGTAGAGGTGCAAACGTATGAAATCACTGGAGCACAATGTGTCAGATGAAGGACAAAAATGTCTCCTGCAGCCTTCTGGGGCACAGACTGAAGGAGCCCAATGAGAGGGATTCAAAGCTGGAGATACAATGAGATGAAGGAGCAGAGAAGTGTAGAGGTATAGTCTAGTGTGACTCAAAAGCACAGTCAGAAGTTGTCACTAAGATGCAAAAGCTAAAAACCAAGATGTGAAAGATTTAAAACTAAGATTTGAAATTCGAATTGTGCCCAAACCCTGTAGTGTGGGGAAAAAACAAGGCCTAAGCTTGGACAATCTTTTTAGTTTTTTTAATGTAGTAAATAGTTGTATCTCTGCCCATCAAACAATCAGAATGTGACACTACTGTAGAGCACACAGGATTTAAACCTAAATTGTACCAAGTCTGGCATTCAGAGTAAGAAGAGGTTTTTCTTTTGTAAATGTCCAATCAATTAAATTCTATATTTTTTCTGCTATAAAAGTATAGGTGATGAGATCTTGATTTGTTTGTTATGATTGTTGTCAGCTCAGCCAGCAAAAATCACCACTTGTCAACCTAAAAGTGAGAAGTGTGATATCTGTCTGTGAAAAGCAAATTATAATTTGGTAGAAAAACATAGTAAAGCAACAAAAGTAAAGCAACAAAACTCATGTGAGCACAAGGTATTGTATTGAAGTTTTAAGGGTTTGTAAACTGAGTGAAATTTTGGATGACAGAGTTTTTGTAATGGCTGTCTGTGACTGGTGTTGTAGTCGAGACAGGAGATGAGAGAGAGGGTGATGGAAGAGACAGTCGTAATGCGAGACGGTTCATCAGAAGCTAAACTGCACAAGAACATTGTCATGTTCTAAGTTGATAATATTCCTGACATTTTAGTTCTCTCACCTCAGAACGTCCTGATGCAACAAAGAGGTGGTTTGAACAATAACTTATCACTTCCCAGAGTGTCTGCACTGAGGTTTGTTTGTTCTTGTGCTGTAAGACATTTATTTGTTGTAAATCCAGTCTTTTAGGTAAAGTAACACTTTCTAGACGGTGCAGTCCCTCATTCGTCCAGGAGTGTTCTATCGTAGAAAGGGTTTCAGTCGTAGTCATCTGGACACTGTTTTCAGAATCAAGAATCAGAATTAGCTTAAATTTCCAGTTCCCGTCCAATTTTTTCACAATTGAGAATGGGAGCCGAAACGTCTTGATTCTGAAAACAGTGTCCAGATGACTACGACTGAAACCCTTTCTACGATAACACTTTCTACTTTTTTCCGAAACCATCTTTAAGCCATCTTTTGATCTTTAGGGACATGTACTGTTCATGATACTTTTATACTTCTGTTGTAATATCTTCCCATATTTCACACTACTGTTTCTCAAAGGCAGAGATGATAAATTGTTTATGGTGTTGCAGTCAAATTGGAAAGACCTATTAGCAATCAGAATATTTTGGTGAAAAGAGTAAATAAATGTGTCTCTGGTCAAGATGAGCGATGCCAAAGTTTTACATATCACCAAATTATGCTTTTTTTGTTGCGTGTTTTGAAAAAGGCAAAATATATATGTAGGTTTCACAATGAGTATAAATGCTTAAAGGTCCAGTGTGTAACATTTAGGAGGAGCTATTGGCAGAAATGGAAGTATGTTTTCATTAATGATTAATCACCTGAAAATAAGAATCATTGTTTTCATTACCTTAGAATAAGCCATTTTCAACTACAGAGGGAGCGGGTCCCCATGCAGGTCGCCATTTAGCATTGACATGTTTCTAAAGTAGCCTAGCACGGACAAACCAAACCCTGGCTCTAGATAGGGTGGTTCGCGAGTTTCGTGGCCACCGTAGTTTCTCCTACACACTTGGAAGAGGAGAATGATCTCAGCGGTATACAAATGGTTGCAAACTGCAATTTCACTGCTAGATGCCACTAAATCCTAGACACTGGACCTTTAAGCCTATCATCTATATCCTGATGATTTCCTCCGTCATCCATGATGGCCATCATCTATGCAGCCAGCCAAAGAGCATGACAATGCTAGCTCCCTGCAAGCATTTTTTTACTCTTCTACACAGCATGTTCCCTCCTAAAAATGCCATATAATTTGAAATAGACAATACTTGACTAGCACCTTAGGCTGAATAGAAACTGCTAAATGTCTACAATATGGGGGAAAAGGCTGCTATTGCTTTTGCTCCATAGTGACATTGTCAATGTTTACATTCTACCAACTGTCCCAAGACAGCACTTGTGTCATGATGATTGAGGGCCCAGGTCTTCATTATGACAGCAATGATTAGCATTTATCTTTACCATTAACAAATGAACAGATGCCAGGAAATATCTACTATTACAGAGACTTCCTCACCGAGGGATGTTTAAACAAATGTTCTTCTTACATTTCAATAACCATTCTCTGTAGTTGAAAAGCAATCCCTTTATTGACTTGAACAACTTACAAACAGATCCAACAGTCTGTTGTGTTGTGAACATACAGTAACTTGGAAATACTGGGACTTTTTGTGAAGTACAGCCACACTGTTTAAATTTCATCTCAAGTGAGCAATGATTTATCTAAAGAAAAAATATTATCATGAATTGCATCAGGTCAAGTTGGGCTTAGACAAGCACAAACAAGTGGTCACAGAGAGGAATCTGCCTGTCTGGAGGGCAGATTATATACTTCTGCTCCTGGCATCAGATTACCAAATGCATAACACTAGTTATTCTCTGGGCATGTGTAAGTATGTATGTGTTTACACAGCCTCTCTCTTTTGCTCATCTTTTTTCCCTTCCTCTGACTCCATTACTTACTCTCTTTTTTTGCTCTCTTCCTCCACTCCTCCCTCTGTCTCTCTCCATCCTTTTACCTTACTTATTGCTGCACTACTCTCTTCCCTTCACTTCCTCCCACTCTGTCTCTATCCCTCTTTCCTACTGTATGTGAAGCCACATTGCTTGAGTCAGGACTTTTTGCTCCCTCTGAGTGGAACTCTCTTGTTCTCGTGGTAATGTGCCTCATGCTGTTGGATCTGTTACAGGAAGTGAATCATGTTGGTCAATAAGCAGTCCTGAGTTATCATGTTTCAGATGATGTTGTACAGACCAACCCTGACTCTGTCTTGTTTTATTTATTAGTACAGTATTTGTGTCTGTGTTTTAAGTTCTTTTTTTTATCTCACTGACCTGCTGGTAGTTACAAAAGCTGGTTTCATAGAAACAACCATACACTTTAAGGTGAACATGCTCACACACACACGCATGTACACATATTACCAGATTTCTACACACAGGTGACACTGTTGCTATCCAATTGTGTGTTGTAACAGCCTCCTGTTCCACACCAGAATCCTGATCAAGTCATTTTAGACAGTGACACATGTAATGTTAATATTTGTGATCTGCAGGAGATTAATTATCAAGTATTGATTTTGGTGCCTTATTAACATATTTTCATCTAAAAATTGTGCTGATGTAGTTGATGCTCACCCTTCCTGGATACTTTTTAAAATACTACAACTTCAGGATTTATTGTCAAGTATAAAATGAACACATATCCATGCCTTACATGCTTGCTTTACTGCTACTTTTGTCATCCCCAAGAGGATCTATTTTGAATTATAGATGGTATATTAAGTATTATTTGAGATATTGTAACTTCACTGCAGTGAAATTGTGGACAGATATGTGTAATGTATATGGAGGCTTATAGATTGCATTTGAGTTTTTTTCCCTTTAAAGGTTTTTTTATTATGGTTAGTGCAGAGCCCTAAGTTTGTTCAGTTGTGTCAAAAGAGGCACAAAGCCATCTGAACCATTTTCTCTTTCTCTGCTGCCTGATATTATACCTTGAACCAGTGCTTTCAACATTTGGCACCAGTTATTTGTGTCTTGCATGGAGAGATACAGTACGTGGAAAACAAAACATGCAAAACAGACGAAGAAGAGAGCTGTACTAATGAAAGAAGGAATGACTGTTAAACAAATGTTGAGTGTGTAAGAGTATTGGTCTTTCTGTGTCTCTTTATCAGAGATGTCTGCTAAATCTTATCATCATTATCATATAAGATCCTTGTTTTGACCTTTCATCTTTCTGGTTTCCCTTTCTTCTCTCTTTGTGTGGGCAGACATGTACAGGTAAACCAGGCAGTCAGGAGTGAAGATTGATAGAACAACCTATACTAAATGTCTAGAGCCTGACAGCATGCTTTAACAACCAGGATAATGTATGATCTGGTATCTCCCTTTCACACCTATGCACACATACAATGTACATGTACACATATGCATAGCCACACTTGGGTAAACCCTGCATGACAAATGAAGACCAAAAGCTGTATGGTTAAGAATGAATCACCATTATAATGAAAACTGGAGCAGACAATCTAATTTACACTGTACAGGAAAGAGTGTGTATGAGTGTGTGCATGCAATCCCGTCCCCATTTGTGCGTGGCCATTAGTGTGCATGTGCTAAGAATTTTTAATACCAGGCTGCAAATTTTGTGTGTGTTTGCACTAAGCCCTACCAACAGAATGTTTAATTGGTCAAGGCGAGTGTCGAAATGAACCATTTGACCCGAGTCCAGCCCATGCTGCACAGTGTCACAGTTCAGAGTTCAACTGTCTGGACTAGCAGCTTTGAACCTCAGAGGCTAGTGTGCAAAAGGCCAGAAGGTTTTCACCTCAGAAAGGCAAATTAGCTGAATGTAAAATTGACAGGGAGGCAGAGAGGGTAGCTGACAGCAAAAAGATGAACGTTATACTTGAGAGAGGATGAATGGACTTTAGAGTGATAGGAGAGAAAGACATACAGAGAAACTAAGAAAATTAGGGGAAACGAGATTAAATTGTTAATCTTCAATATTGTATGTTTTGGTGACTGGCAGTCACATCAGGAGAGCTTTCATAATATAGATTGGAAAGTTCTCCTGTGGGTGGCAGACAAACACCTTTTGTGTATTAACAATAATCGCCAAAAATTCAAAATGAGAAACTCATCTATACTTCTATACCCACAATCAAACCAGCAAGGTTAAACTGGGAGCACTTGTGTACCAGATCTGTATATTTAGTATCGACAGACTTTCAAAAATAGCACTGTCAGCTCATTAGCTTGTGGTTTGATACCTAAGAGCTTGTGGAAAATCACATCAGATCTTCTAATTCACAGTTGACATGTATAGTTTTCAGTGTGTGCATTAAATTTACATATTGTAGTTTAATGGACGAGCATCAGTAGTAGCATAGAGTAGTGCTTACAGAATGCAAATAGATTGAATTATAATTATCTTACTTTTTACTGCATAGAAACATTATGTTTTACACAACATGTTAATGACTTTTCCCGTTAGCGCAATCATTGCATCTAACACACAAACTGAACCAGCAGGCTATAATGTTAACCCGTGGATATAAGATGAATGGATAATACAGCTCAAATAATCACAAGCAGGCCATTAAAGCAACAAAAGAACTAGATTTGTTCATGGTAGCCTATAGCAGTTACAGACCGCCACGCACATCATTAGCTTTAGCCCCACCTTTTTTAGTCTTCAATCCTTGCTGATTCTGCTGCTGTGAGTCAACCTTGTGAGCCACTTTTGATATAATGCGGAGATATGAAAACAGACAGGGAGTGGCAGGGGATGGACACATGGAGGATATGGAAAATGGCATGAGAAAAGGAGGGAGGGAGAGATGTTTGTGGCATAATGTCAATATGTAAAATATTAGCAGTGGTGCCTTGGAGCCAGATTAGGCATTAACTCAGATCTTCATCTGTAAACACTTGAACTGGGACAGTCTCACTGCGCAGAACGTACTTTGTTGCTGTCACTGAACATCTTGTGGGCATGTTTGTATTGGTGTGTGTGTGTATGTACGTTCACTCAAAAAGGACACGGGGTAAAATGGGTTTATGTGAATACAATTTAATTGATTGTATTTTATATATTGTGTAATTCAAATTACATTCAATTGTGCATGAGCACAATATACAATGTTTTATAATGTCATTATAGAAGGTTGACAGAGTTTGCTCGGTGTTGCATCTCCCAACAGATTTGTTTTTAGAATTTAAAATGTCTGTAGTTACACATTTGTTCCTTCATTTATTAAATCACTCACTTTATTGGCTTGCTGTCTTAACCTCTGTTCTCTTTGGAGTGTAAGTGGGAAGTGTTAGTGGGCATATTAATCTAGGACTCGAAAAGAATACTTAGAAAAGGCGGAAAGGAAGGAAAGCTTAAGGAAAGGAAAAAAAAGGGCAGAGGAAGCAAACTCAGATAAGGCTGAAGGCAACATTTTAGAGGGCATTTACTTGAGCAATAATGACTTCAGCAGAAATACAGGTTTGCAGCATATGACAAAATCAATGTGGGTAGCAGAATGTCTGTGAGAAGCAAGAGTATGATGGAAAAATACTGCAGGAAATAATTGCTGTAAATAAAAATGCCCACTGATGATGGCTTAAAAGGCTGGCTATATCTAATGTCTTCATGACTAAAAAAATAGAAAGAAATATGTGAGAGACGGATGGAGAGAAAGGTGTAGCCAGTGGATAAGTTCAGAAAATGAACTATGAATTCCATCTGACCTAAAAGTTCAGATGTGAACCATGGACATCATTTTTGCAGGAGGCCTGTTTGCATGTAGCTTAAATCTGAAGCTGTTGACTCTGCCTCTGCTCCGTTTGGAACCTGGCTTATGGAGAGCTAAACTGTGTCGATGCCAAGCGGATCATCTCATTTGATTTCACTCTGCCATGACACTGACAGAAAGAAAGACAGGCAGGGATATATAGAAATAGAGGAAAGTAGAGAAACAGTGTGTGGGTGTTGAGAGAGACAGAGAGAGAGAGACAACAGACAGACAGACAGAAAGTGAGAGAGAAACACAGCAGCAGAAAGATAACAAAAGATTGAGGAGGAAAATATATATAAAAGAAATACATCTTGAATAAATCCCCCTAACCTGGAGGTGTTTATGTGGGGATGATTTAGATCTTGGCTTAGGAGAACAGCACTTTGTCAACAAGAACTACTACAGTCACCTCATATCTCCTCTTGCTCTCCATTCTGTATTTCTTTTTCTCCACGTTTATTCCTCTCTCCAGCTCTTTCATTCATATGCACTCCCTGTCTTTTCCTACAGGCTGCTCTCCTTCCTGTCTCCTTACACTGCCGTGCTTGTACCTGAACACAAACTGTCTGTGTATGTATACTGAAAATGTGTTTGCATGCATTCTCTTATGTTTGTCTTTCTCTCGCTCTTTTTCTCTGCATCTATCTCTTCTCTTCTCCAAAGAGATTTACATGAAGCAGACAGGTTCCTGAATGAAATGGAGCTGATTAAACTTTGCATAAATGTTTGATTTTTAAATGTGCATGTTCTTTCCCCTGAGACTCTACAGCAAGCTCAGATTAACGTTACATTACGAAGTGCATTATGTAGTTTTGTGTGTTAGTGTTGGTGTGGATGTCTGTGTGGATATACATGACATTTCTCTGAAATGATTAATTGATATGAAAATTAAATGAGGCATGACATCTGTTTAAGGTGTGTGTGTGTGTGTGTGCGTGCGCGAGCACGTGCATGTTTGGGCATTACATAAGCCCCCAGGAAAAGCAGTAGGATGTGTGTCGATTTTGGCATAGTGGCCACAGTCATATTGCAGGTCACCAAATGACCAAAAAGACCTCTTCCCATACACAATAATTACAACAGAAATGGCTGTGAAGCAGTGCAAATAAATTCACACACATTCAGAAATTATTCTTTGTATAAACAAACAAACAACTTTGATTGGAATGAATAGAGTGTCATCTTGGCACACAGAAACCAGTTCTGTTACTGTAATGACTCCATGGTATTATGGCATAACTACATTACAGGGCCTTTCCTTCAGCTACATGCCAAAAATACAAATGTTTCCATTCTTTCTGACTGAGATAACTTTCTTTTAAGTGGTTTTATTCTTTTTAATTGTTAGTGTGGAATCAACTGAACCAACTTTCTTACCCATTACAAGAAAGATTTTGAGGTGTTTTCCTTTATTTTCCACATTTTGTCACTGTTTCTACATTCAGCCTCCCTGCAGCAGTCATTTTTCATCTCCCCAGAACTACACAAAGTGGTTTAATTCAAGATACAGCACATGTTGCGATTTGAAAACGACCCATATTTCCAAAGATTTATAGTATCCACAGCCTAGATGAAACCCGCAATTGCTGAAAAGCTGCTGGACGTTTTATCACAGTGACGGTATTTCCAATGCTCTATTTTTCCTTTGAGTGTGGGGCTTCTTTACAACTGCATGCATGGGGACACAGCTGTTTAGTTCAATATGGTCCCCTATTAAAGGAACAGGAAAAAACTTGTGTTATTTTTTCTTTTTCTCTTCCCCTCTGGGTTGCTCCTGCGCAGGATTCTTTTGTGCTTCCAAACTCTGCAACAAGGAAAAAGGACAGTGATTTTTGAGGGTCTTATTTAGTAAGTAGTGAGCTCATAGCTTTATCTTCAACCACTTACACACACAAGCCTGTGAGTGAGCATGCACACACACAGATTCACACTGGATTCTCATGGGGTGATTGTCACTGTAGCAGAAATCAGAAAGCCATTCAAATGGAGGGCCCTGCTGACTCAGCTTATACGTGCCGCACCGTGTATTGGGAAATTGGCAGATAATGCATTCTCTGTGTGTGTGTGTGTGTGTGTGTGTGTGTGTGTGTGTGTGTGTGTGTGTGTGATGGAGACAGGAAGTGAAGCGAAACAAGTGAAAGAAGAACAAGACAAAAAAAAGAGAGAGAAAGATGGAAAGATGTTGTAAAGCTGGATGAAGATGCAGAAAAGATTTCTTTCTTTTTCCTAGATTGAAGCACAATGCAACTGTCACTTCAAAAGTCTTGTGTTGTCAGTCAGAGATATATATATATATATATATATATATATATATATATATATATATATATATATATATATATATATATATATATATATATATATATGTTGCACTTGACTGCTTGGTATGGCAACCAAAACACTGATGCATCAACGTGTCCAAAAATAATCTGCTTTTTTCCAACACAAGTAGGAGCTGAAAAGCAGCTAGATTGTATTTTTGTTGTACTGTCCTTCTCTAACCTTTACAAGTCTTTCTTTTGTGATATTTCAACACGTTTGTCTTTGTTAGCCACAGTTTTACTCTCATATTCCCCAGGGGCTACCCATTTCCTCCCCTCCTCCTCCTCCTCTCCATCTTCCCTCCAGGTTTTCTTTTGCCTTCTTTTGTTTTCACTGTTTATTTGCTCCAGCAGCCATGCGCTATATACTTACATACTGTGTACTCTGTGTGTGTGTGTGTGTGTGTGTGTGTGTGTGTGTGAGCGAGAAGGTATGACTATGTGAGTGTTCACTGTATATGTCCCCTGTATGTGTGTGGTTGTGTGTTCATTCAGTCCGTGCTAAATGTCAGCCTCTAAAAGAACAGCTGCTGAGTTAAATGCTAATTTGAGCAAATGTTTGACATTGGCTTGATGACAGCACCTAGGTAAGTGTAGGTGTGTACTGTACATCCACACATACAGTGTAATCTCATTTTTTGCTTGAATTGCAGCAGCCACATGATTGAATCTTAACATTTATTAGCTCTGATTGTTTTCACTTGTTTTTACTTGTGACTGAATCAGTTTTGCCAGCTTTGCTAAGCCCTGAGGCATGAGGGTTGGAAATGAGAAAGCAGAAAAGAGAGGAGAGGAAATAGGAGAGCAAAGGAGAAAGAGATAAATGAACACACTTGGGCCCTAAATATGACAGAATCACCAGCTGTTCAAGAGCATCAAAAGTTTCTCATTTTCCACTGTGTTTCTCACTGTAAAGGTTGGAACAACTTGTCACATTGCTTTCATTGGATAATCATGATTTTTGCCTCTAGTAGCACCAAACACTGTGCGGCTTAGGACTCTGACACTGATCTTGTGTCTGTGTGCTTTAAGGCCTTGGGTTTCTTTTGCAGTGCAATGAAGAATGATGAGAAGCCTTTGGGAGGTAACACTCCACTCAAATTACAGAGAATGCTTTGCTGTTGGCAGGCTGTTGTCAGTCCTGTGCTGTTAGATACAGTCAGAGCAGTCAAATGCACAACCAAAAGCATCCCAAGTTACTGTTGTATTACTTATGATTGCTGTGGCTCTACTTTCCACATGGCACATTTTACAATCCAAAACTCCATCAATTAAAACACAATTTAGAGTCATATACATATGCCACCGGACAGGCAATAGAAGGCCGGTTTTCACCCTCCAAGGTAAACACTAATTTCTTTAAACCCACAGTAGAATATACGAAAACATGGAATTCTTTACCCCTGTTATTGACTAAATTAATACAGAAATCAATGTTTAAAAAACAAATAAGGAAACACCTAGGAACATCGTATTTATAGGATGCCATGCATATGGGGATGTGTTGTTTTTGCTAGGAACTCTCTTGAGAGAGTCATCAGTGTTTTATTCATGCATACACATATCAGTGTTAGTTTTAGTCATACATATTAATGTTAATCTCTAATATATGTCTTATGTTTGCTATTTGTGTTGACTGTAATGTTTTTAATGTACGCTTTAGGGCACAGCTAATGGGGATCCTAACAAATAAACAAAAGCTCTGAAGAATTTGTTGCAGTGTCAGCTGCTTTCCAGTATATTGCCGTCCTACTTTGTTTAGCAGTAAAAAATGTTCTTTGGTGTATGTGTATGTGTATGTGTATACATGTGTATGTGTGTGACAAAGAGAGGGTGTGGAGGGTGGTCTTCTTTTTTTGTATTTTTGTTTTTTTTTACAATGTGACTTTTTAAACTAGAAATCTCAGCACCTGCTGAATTGTTGGACTGAAATGTTGGTATATATCAACAACCTTATTAGCTGAAAATATGTTAAGCTTGTTTTGTGCTCCAGCGTAGTATCAGTTGTTACTTGTACTGTACAAGTAACTGCACTGCGTAAAATTGTGCTTTGGTACTTTTTAGAACTTTTAGAAGTCTTTCATCTGTGATTACTTTGACACTTCACTTCATTGTGACTTGAAACATTAAAACCTTAACTTTTTGCAAGATTTAATTGATTTTTAAAGCTTGGCACATGGCAACAAAGATTTTTACATACTTTCAAGGTCACAGGAGTGGACATCTTTTAAAAGACATAGTGTGATACATTCATTAAGAGGAAGAATCACACAAAAGTAATTAACAATAAAAATAAATGAAGAGAAAAACAAACATACAGAGGAGAGAGTCTGTCACTTTAAGGTAAAAGAAAATAAATGTGAACAAAAGCTTCACTGTATTTTATTTCAGTCTGAGTATACTTTGTATACTTAAACATAGTTAATACCAGTCACTCTAAGTCATGTACTTATTATTGAGAGGTGACTTTCACTTTTACTTGACTCATTTCCAAGCAATGTATCAACACTTTTATGTAATAACGCATTTCAGTTTCTTTATAAACCACTGCTTGTAGTAGTATTGAAGTAGTAGCAGTGGCAGCAGGAGTCATATAAAATGAGATGAAATATTTGTGATTAAAGCAATAGAAGAGTCCTTTTTTTAATTTTAAAGGAGTAAAATCTGTCAATGGTCTGCTTCATACAGCTGTGTGTGTCCCAGCATGAACACTGAGGAAATTTAGTAAATAGCTATCATCAGCATTCCGATTTGAGCTCTGACGGTGAAGTCAGTGGGGAAGGATCACCACAGTGTGAGTCTTGTAGGAGAGAGAGGGTGAGGAATAGACCAGAGAGGGGCAATGCTTTGTTAAGATGGAAGATCTATTAAAAGAGAAGGAAAGAGAGAGACAGATGTGGAGAGAGAAAGGGTGTGTGGAGGGCTGTAATGAAAGGCCATGCAGAAGTGGGGGATGTTCGATGGAGTGAAAAACAGGTGAGACCTGTACTTACGAGAGGACAATGGCGAACTACTTTTAAAGGGAAAGAGAGAGGTAAAGATGCTCAGTGCTGAGGGGCCATTGAAGTCTGCTCTTTGAATCCAGATAGTGCTTTTGCCTTTGGTCCCTCATGATTGTCTTCTGTGTGTGTTTTTGTGTGTATTTGGTGGTGGTTACTTTTAGAGCAAGTCTTTTCATTGCTGCCAGATATATATACTTCTTTGTCTTCTCATGCTTTGCTGAAAGACATGCAATGTGAACCATGTTTGTTAGAAGTCAAAGTTTATTTTTTACCCCTGTGATACACCCAGACAACTTTCACTGTTCTTTATTTGTGACTATTTTAATTAGATATACCACAACTGCCAAGATTTTTTCCTTTTACATTTATATTTTTTTACAGTGTAAAAATACACAGGAAAGGCTGTTGATTTACCAATTTATCCAATTCATATGACTAACACCAAAAAATGTTACACCAGCAAGAAACAGTGGAAAATGTATTTATTACAAAGTCAACAAGGTAAGTAATGCAATCGTAGAAAAGGTTTCAGTCGTAGTCATCTGGACACTGTTTTCAGAATCAAGACGTTTCGGCTCCCATCCGTCCAAAAAATTGGACGGGAAGTCCGGACGTCATTCTCAATTGTGAAAAAATTGGACGGGAACTGGAAATTTAAGCTACTAGCTTACATTTCCAGTTCCCGTCCAATTTTTTCACAATTGAGAATGACTTCCGGATGGGAGCCGAAACGTCTTGATTCAGAAAACAGTGTCCAGATGACTACGACTGAAACCTTTTCTACGATAGAACACTCCTTGACGAATGAGGGACTACACCGTCTTAAGTAATGCAATGGAAAAAATGTCCTGCCCCAAAAACATAATAAAGATAAATAAAGATAAAACTAAGAGAACTAAGATTACTGGTTTGTACAAGTTAATAATTCATAAGCAGGGATAATCAAAAATCATACTTCTAAATCCTGCTTGGGTACAAAAAGAAGACAGAGAACACCCTTCAAAGAGACTAATTTTGATTTGGCTGATAGGGGCTGACACACACTGTTAAAATTCTCCCTTATCCTACTTCCAAATGTTCATTGATTCCAGACTTAATTGAATTTTTGGCAAAACACAGACTTTGGCAAAAGCAAGAATGCGCTCACAGACACACTGAAACACACACAGCGTGTCTGGGTTTTGCTGAGTGATAACCAGCCTGTCCCTAGGAACAATATTTACACCACGGTGCTGATTAATGTAGCTCTGTATGTGCGCACACGCACATATCTGTGTGTGTGTGTGCGTAAGCCCAAATAAAGAAAAGAGAGGCCTTTCCATAACGAGCATTTGCAACTTTTTAAAAAAAACGTTCTACCTAAGTGATAGCCGTTTTTTATTTTGGTATATGAATTCAAACAAAGTTTAATCTAATACAATAGACATACTTCAGTTTACTGTCATTTAGTGAAAATTCCCAGTGTCTAGGATTATGAAACTTGTTTGGCTCAAACAGGTCATCCCAGGTTTGAAATAAAATGAAAACACAAGTTTCAGTTACAGGTTATACATTTCTTTTCAATCCCACAGTAATTACAGTGGTAGTGCTGGAGAAACAGAAGCAGTAAATAACACTATTTCACTGAGGAGTGTATACGTACTTTGCCTTTTTGAAACACATTATAGCATAAATTAAGACAAATCTGGCGTCTTTCTTAATAGGAGCTTGTTTTGTCATAAAAAGGTCTCACTGCCTTATGATTTCTTTATTTTTCTCCCTCTCCTATATACTATATTTATACTATATAGCTTTGTTTCCCTTTTGCCTCTTCACTTTTCCAGTCATTTAACTTCATTTACACCATGGGCCTCATGGGATTGCCAGCTTTTATCAGGCAGGCCAGAGGTGATTGGCAGCTTTTATCACTAGACCAAAGGCTATTAGCTATTTGTTGGTTTGCTAATGTGGCTGTGTTATTTAGAGAAATAAACTCTATGAACTTGAACACTTTGCCCATCTTATCCAAGTTGGAATAAATTAAGGTTGCAAGAGAGAAAATTTCCTCATTATAGAGTTCCTTGTTGAATCACCAGAGGTCAAAAAGGTCTTGGCTGCTGTCCCAATTGCCCTAAAAGTGCAAATATATATGCAAAATATTTTGAATCTTTTGCTTTTATTATCTATTGTAATATATTTTATTTAATGATATTCTCGTATCTCTACTTTTAGAGAGCCTTCCATTATTTCATTAAGAGGGCATGGTTGTGACCTTTTATCTAATCAGATTTTTGCTATTGTGTCTCCATATGAAGTACAGAATCTGGAAAACATTTTTTATTACTGTGGATATCAACCTATTGTTTTTTATTACTATATACATGAAATATGAAGCAAAACTATAATCCAAAAGAAAAGCTACAGTGGTACCTGAGGGCAAAGAAATATTAATACTTGATGTTTTTGTTAAAGTGAGCTATTAGCTTGACAGTTAATTGCCCGGCATTTGTTGATCACATGAATGGATCAGCTCCACCAATTATGGCCAGTAGTCTGGCTAGATGTGGCTGTATGTGAGAGAGACTCAGTTGAGGGTCAGGTAGTGAGAATGTGGGGGAAACACGTGAGCTTTGTTGTTCATAGTTTTACAGTTATAAGATCTTGTTGCTTTTAAAAAAAATGAGCATTCAGGTTGTAATACATATATATTTTTTCTTTTTAAAGCTGAAAGCAGTAATTACAGTTAACATAGCAGAATTTTGCTCAGTGGAAACCTGCTAACTAAATGAACCACAAATTGCAAAAATTGAAAATGCAGCACTAAGGTAAGTCTGATGAAAAATTGTGCTCATTTTATTACATTTCACTTTTTTTGTTTTGCTTGTTTGGCTTATGTATCTGCTGTTCTTGTACTTACCCTGGGGTCTCTCTAGACTTGGAGGTCTGTGTGGTGATATCACACTTGGTGCTGTTTGGTCACAATTTCCCAAAATGAAGATTTCACTGAAGGACTGCAGTACTATATGTCTAAGATGCACAGCTGCCATAGCCTGCCCTCTTTTTACTGAATACAGTGAATCCTGATTGAGTTTGGGGCAACTGGAGTTAAGCAGTGTTCAGGAATAATGCACACACAGCAAATTAGAAATCCCTTTTGAAGGCAATTAAACTTGTAATGTCTGGGAATTTCAACAAATTGAAGAACATTATATTTGGATAGTCTGCTTTTCACATGCTGATCACACAAGACAATTTATATATTCGAATTCATCATTCAAGCAAAACAAAGAAGCCAAAGAAAACAACTGCACAAGTAAGACACAACTTGGTGGGGTTTCTTCATAAGAATAAAAAAATCTATAGTAAAAGTAAAGCAATTTGCAGTAAGCAAAAACCCAATTTGGCTCAGTGTATCACCTTTTATTTGTACATTTTCATTAATTTGTATTTGTCCCAAATAGAGCTATTGAGGAGCAATACAAAACAACCCCTTAGACGACAAAGCATCTCTGGGATTCTGAGATTGTGATGTGTTTGTCTGTTCCTTTGTGTGTTGTTTAATTTAGGTGCGATATGTTTATGTCAAACCCCAGGACCCCTTGTTGTTTTTCTGATTCATCTTACATTCTCTAGTTCTCTTTTTTCTGTTTAACCTATTCACATCGACTCTTCACATTTGCTCAGTTAAACATTACTGTTATCTCTGGTTTTACATTTCCTGTGCTGCTTTTTCTCCTTTGTGTTTTGTTTTTTACCCATACACAAACATGCTTTTCAATTCTCTGCTCATCCATTGTTTTTTAGGTTTACTGAAGTTCAAGGGTGAGACTGAGCCATCTACATTCATGCTTTTCACTCTATCCCAGCCTCTCCTCTCGCTTCCTACCTCCTACTTCATCTCATCCATCCAATAACTGCCTGAGTTTCACTGTTGTGCTTCTTCCCATTCACAAACTTGCCCTTTTCCTCTCTCTCTGTGTTGCTCATCTCGTATGCCAGCAACCCAGCACTCCAGCTCCACCTGCCCCAGCGAGAAGTCTTGATGATTCATGACTCCCTACTGGGGCACACTCAGACTCCCTCCTACAGAGCGCTGTGTCAGGATCTCCTCCAGCCTTGGAGAGTGTGCCAAAACTTCACTCAATAATATTTTTTTCATCTAATTAATTGGTAGCAAAGTCTCTTCTCGTTGAGCTCTCTGTGGCCTTTCCTCTTCTACTTCCTCTCTCAGATTTGACATGCACTCCCTCACATGGCCCCTATCTCCAACCATCTGACAGGCAGGCAACACCAATCAATACAGTTCCCATCTTGCCTAGATTGATTCATAGTTATGGGACTTTTACTTGGTGGGCCTTATCTTGTGATCTGTGAAAGGTAATGATGTCTTGCAATGTGTTCAATGTGTTGCTACAAGCATGGCAAGCTCTCAAACAATCAGTTATTTTCAAGGTGAGGGACAGTGTGTGCACTCTGCTTGTGTTTCTGTCTATGCCTTGGTCAGAGTACTGCACGAATGCATTGTTAACGTGACCTTGAGTTATTTTATGTGTGGATATCAAAGAGATGCTGTAGTAGCTCTGTAAACCAGTAATGCCACTCAAATAACAACAACACTCTGATGTTAGTGATATTAGTATTTTCCTCTAACTCTCTCACCTTCTAGAATCGAAACATGGTTTTCAAGTATTAGCCGTTTGGACAAACATGTCCAGGAACTTTCACATTTCAAGTGATTTAGAATTTACAAATATGGCCATATAGAGCTCATTTGATGTTGTACACTGCTGTGGTTATGGGCTTGACTCCACCGGGGCAACATACCAAAAAAAGGATGCCTACAAGGGCCATAGACATCTAGAACCAGATAAGCAGGTAGGAAAAATGGATAGAATTTTCTGATCATGTCTCGTGAACATTAGCATGCACATGCAGCCTTGCTTTCACTCACTCACTCTTTCACTCTCATGCACAGCATACATACACACAAACATAAGCATTGGCATACAAAATATGATCGTGATCAATGGGTAATAATGAAAGACCTTTTCTTAAATGTCACAAATTAGATTCCGTTTCGACATAAAGATGGGACAAATACTGAGGTTCAAATTTCAGTAAACACTTTAAATGGATTTGAAATGGCCTTTAAGCACCAAAGCTATTTCCAATACTGACATGTAAATTGTGAAGAGGTAAATGAATTCAGATTCAAGAGCAGGGAGTAATGCAGTAGTAGTAGTGCTAATTATTCCAAGGACTGTGGGTGAACTGTATTGTTTTTGTTAGGACCCATCCTTTCTTTTTGTGCTCTGTCCATTTTTAATTTCCACTCACCAATTAAATTAATACCAAGTAAGTTGCTGTCATTCACTCATCTATTTTCAAATTTGTCATCCTGTTGCACACTTCATATTGGCAAGAACTGAAATTGTGTGTTTGCATTGCAGCTATGGTACTGTCGATCTGTAAATTTCAAAGTGCTGCAACACCATCAAGTGTCAGGGGATTGATTCTAGACCCATGATGATAATGTATGCACTTATGTAGCTGTTATATAAAGGAACTGCTAGCAGTAGCATCTCCCTAGTGCTGAAATGCCCTGTATCCACTGCAACCTCCTCGCTGACTCATGTCAGCTGAAGACCAGTGATATTACAGTATTCATGAGCTTGTTTTGCTGTATGCCTCTTTGGATATTGTGTCTTTGGCAATGTGTACCAAGTTGACTGACAGGCAGTATAACCTTGTAGTATGAATGTCAAAGTGAAGCAACCACTGCCGTGTACATGTGTCTGGAAGAGGGATGGTGGGAAGCCCCATAGGAACCAACCAGTTTTATCTTCGCCTACTGTCTCAGGAAAAGCACACTGCAACATGCAGACATTAGAGAAAACACACATGCAAACATATATAAAATACAAAAATAGATTAAAAGAAAATGTCCACTTCTGCTTAAATCTTCTCAAAGATGCATGTGGGAAAACACTGCCTGTATACACTTGTCTTTAAGTGCAGTCAGATCATTAAGCATGCATTAGCTGTGAACTCTATAAACCTAGCAACATTTCTAAATGATCTTATTCTTTCCACAAATCTTTAAATGACCATGTGGAGTTGTATATACCTACTGGTCAAAATAGAAAATTTAGCCCAGAGAATATTCAGAAACCTTTAACTTATCAAGATGATGTGTGATTGTGTCTTGGTGTGATTTTTGGTTGGCGTGTGTCTGTTTTTGTGTGAATCTGTCTGTCAGTGCATATATATACAGATGTGCAGTCTGTGCCATGTATAGGTATCTTAGCCAAGTTTGTGTGTATTCCTTCCATCTGCCTCAGATAAGATGTATGTGTGCATAATGTTAGGTGTCAAACTCCAACCTGTGTCTGGAATGCCGACAGAATTTGACATGACAGCCTTTTGGCATGCGACTGTTTGAATTTCCTCACACTAGCACAGTGGGAACACAGTAATTAGAGCTCATGCTCACACATGTGTTTTTAATGTGTGTTTTGTTTTGTGTGCATATTGTTAATTAAGTTAAGCATGGTATAGTTTTTTGATTACTGGAAGAGGCAGCGGAACACACCAGAGTTGGCCATCTGAAGTGTTTATGTGGGGAGTGCATTATCTGGCTCTGTGTAATTGTGTGTGTGTGTGTGTGTGTGTGTGTGTATTCATGTCTCCTGTCTGTGCTCAGAGGCTGTCAGTTATAGTCCACAGTGGCATATGACAGTGTTACCCTGAGGGTTTGTCCTGCCTACTCCATTAGTTTGCTCAGCTTCATACTGGCACCATGTCATGCACACGAACCACGTCTCCACCCCAGCAAGACCAGCTCATGATTAATGGCTCAAGATATGTTTAATTTTGTGGTCTTTGCTTTATTATGTAGGATACAGTATAGAGCTTGGAAACCTAGGGGAGAAAAAGGGTATGACATGTTACAAAGGTCTTTAGATTTAATCATCAACTGGAGAGTGAGATCTGCAGGTCACATTTCAAAATGCCTTAGGCACCCATGTTAATATATCTACTGTATAACATCAACTGTAAAACCTTTGGCCATTATCTGATAGAGCATTGTCGCTTAAACACAAAGCACGATTTTCTGCATTGCTAGTAATGATGAAAAGTGTGTAGGGTGCAATGTGAATTGCATCACAGTTATTGCTCGAATATAAAAATACACACAGGCAATTTAGCAAGTGGCTCAGTTTGCAGTTGAAGTAGCGAATGGCCAGCGTGCTTCACTTATGACACTGCCAATTTGTTCTTTTTCTGATGATGAGATAAGACACGGAACAAGTTAAATTGTTCAGCTTGAAGCTTTCAGAGCACCACTACGTTGAGGAGAATGTGCACCTGACACAATCAAGTTGTATAAAACTTGTGACATGTTGAAAAATTATCTTATGTGGTCATGGCCATATTTATTTCTATAAATTTACAGTCCATTTATGCTTTCTGGGGAATACAGACAGATGAACATAACATAATCCAAGTTTTCTAACTAATTTATGTACAATAAACTATTTACTTAAACTGAACCATGAGTAAATTTACAACAACCTTGCTTAGCCCCATAGTGTAGACTGTGGTCAGTCTCATGAGATTCAACACACTCCAGAATAACTTTGTCTCACATAGCTGGACTGCTCTCCTTGGTTTTACTTAATTTAAGTCCTGTGCTAGCACAGGATAAAAGCTTGGCTGAAGCTGCTCTCAGGGATGGACTGTGGATGGGATGGTGGAGGGTGGGGGTTTTAAAAGCATGTCTGTAGCAGGTTAGAATCTGCACCAGCATGTATAATCATGGGGGACAAAGTAAAAAGGAAACAATTTCCCCTGCAGTACTTGAGCATCTAATGTCATTATGTATTTCATCAAAAGAGCTAAGCCTCAGAGGGGTTGCTCAGCAACCCCAAGCAACATTTAGATGACAGTGGAGAAAACATGCTTCGAGAAGGCATGCTACATAAGTGATCTTTACATGAATAAAGAAAACAAAAAACAAAGACAGGATATCATCTAAATCTACTATTTCCAAGGTCAAAAATGAACTTTGATGATCAGAACTACAAGCCTAAGCTCAATGTTCCATCCATCCATCAATCCATTTTCTGCCGCTTATCTGGGGCCAGGTTGCAGTGGCAGTAGGCTAAGCAAGTAGTCCAGATGTCCCTCTCTCCAGTAATGTTTTCCAGCTCCTCCTGGGGGATCTCAAGGCATTCCCAAGCAAGATGAGATACAGAATCTCTCCAGCGTGTTCTGGGTCTACCCCGGGATCTCCTACCAATTGGAAACCGTCAAAGGAAGGCACCGAGGAGGCATCCTGATCAGATGCCCGAACCACCTCAATTGGCTCCTTTCAAAGCAAAGAAGTAGTGGCTCTATTCCGAGCTCCCTCCAGATGTCTGAGCTCCTTACCCTATCTCTAAGGGTGAGCCCAGCCAAACTCATTTCAGCCGCTTGTATCTGCGACGTCATTCTTTCGGTCACTACCCAAAGCTTGTGACCATAGGTGAGGGCTAGAACATAGATTGACTGGTAAATCAATGCATTGCCTTTCCGCTCAGCTCCCTCTTCACCACAACAGTCCGGTACGTGCATTAATGCACCAATCCGCTTCTCGAAATCACGCTCCATTTTATCCTCACTCGTGAACAAGATCCCAAGGTACTTAAACACCTTCACTTGGGACAGCAACTAAAATCAATGTTACCTAACTTAATTCTAATCTTAATCCTAAAACCAAGTCTTAACCCTAAAACAACTTTTTGAAGAAATGAGGACCAACCAAAATGTCCTCATACCTAAAACTAAAATTGGTCCTCATAAAGCTAGAAGTACAAGAGCACATTCACACACAAATAAACACAGAGTAGAACTAGCACAACTACTACCATAATACACAAATAGAATGGATTCATATATTGAATTATTATACCCTTGTGTTTCATCCCAGCTCTGGCAATTTCAGACCTCATTCCCACCACAATTGAACAGGCAAAAATTCTGATTTATTATTTCTCCTGATCGTATCATTATAAATCCCACTTTTACAGCATTTCATTCAAATTTTATGGGCTGTCGTGACTGTGACTCATTTGGCCATAAATTTAGCCCTCAAATTCTTTTATTTTTCACTACAGTGGTTTCTCTACAGACTTTTTTGTTTATTCCTCCCTTCGCTCTTCACTTTGTGTCATGCACTCTCTCTTTCTCTGTCTCCTCATCAACAGCAAGAGTCTGAAACAAACCGCAAGAGTGTGTTTAGTTTCCGTCTTTGTGTGTGAGTGTTCATGGAAATTGAAGTGTGAATGTGTTCCCTGTATGTGTGTGTCTGCTATACATATTTGTGAAGAACAAAAACGAGCAAAAGTGCAAGTGAGCTCTTAACAGATGCACTAACTTAGTTTGAAAAGTGACACATGTTAATTAGCTGTCTTCGAGAGACTGGAGAGATACAAAATGAAAAAGAGAGAATGACTTTGACTATTATGAGCACGAGAAGGAGGGACAGCCGTGGTTTCTCTCCCAGCAGAATCTCTCAGTATTCATCTCATTTTATGAATTCTTCACCATCTTATACTGTATCTCTTTTTTACCTCCCTCCTATCACTCGCTCAACTTCACCTCCCTCTCATCTTTCTTTATCTGCCCCCCTTTCTTTGCAACACACTTTTTTGATCACACACCACTTGTTAGACTCTTCTAAGACTTCTCGGGACGTCTGTTAAGCGATGTTTTCCAGGCTTAGTGACCCATATCCCTACTGTCCTAATGCCCTACCCAGTTATCTAGGATTCATCTGGCTTAACACTGACATGTGCACACATAAAGTGCTGAGAGTAGAGCTAGAAAGGGTTTGAGGAGAGGGATTGTTGCATCATTTCTGTATCAGTATAACACCTTGCCATGGTAGTCTCTGGTCATTCCACTTCAAAAGAGGCATGCCAAAAGCTGCCCTAAGACAAATGGTGACTAAATAAATTGAAAAAGAAAACATAAATAATAATGAAGAACAACATTCAAGGTTTTTTGTCTGAAATTTATGTAAAGCACTCTTTTCTCCTGACACATTAGAGTAGAAAATCCCTCCTCTCAAAAATGAATAAGTATTCATTAAAAAACTGCTTTGCATACATTTCTAACAAGAATGTCAACACAAGTGTATTTTCAACTGTTTCAACTGCATTTTTAAAATAAATCAAGTACATCTGGCTCGACTAGGAATATTTTCTTTTACTAGAAAGGCAAACATTTCATCTCCCGTATTGGAGAGCAGTCTTCAATCTAAAGTTTCTTTCAGAGATGGTACCTGCATCTCCTCTTTCATTCTCAATGACTGTCATTTTCTATTTACTCTTCTTTCAGAAACACCTACAGTATAATAACTTTCTTTTTACACTCGTCCGCTATTTACTCCATTCCCAAACAAATTATCAAAGTCAAATCTAATTGATTGGGATTCAAAGCACAAATTATATCTATCATGATTTGTGGCCTGGATCTGGTCTGAAACCTGTGGAGGTATTATTGATGCAAATGAGATAACAGCATTATGCTAATTACTGTTCATTAGATTACCTTGTTATATTTGTTTATTTGGCTCTCAGTTAAACCCTTAACCTGCCCTGTTTGAAATGAAGTCTTATTGGATGATATTCGATATTGGTTAATTTCATCTTGTTTATTTAGAGTGGGAGACACCTGTTCAAGTTCACCTGGAGGTCAAGAAGCACACACGCCTTTCTCTGCATGTTGAAATATACAACACAGGCAACATGCATAGCCTGAGGTAAAGTTCAATTCAAGATCAGTGGTCTCACATTATACATGTAGCCAAGATAACTGTGCTTAAGTATGCACATACTGTATATAAATGTATATAAATTAGTGTGTGTGCATGGAGGCTTCAGTGTTTGTGTGTATGTGCATGAGTCTGAATCACTGTGTGTGTGTGTGTGTGTGTGTGTGTGTGTGTGTGTGTGTGTGTGTGTGTGTGTGTGTGTCAATTGCCACCTCTCCTCATTAAAGGTGAACTGAGGCGAGGCCTGGCCGTTTGTTGGGTTGGTAATTGATGTGCGCAGCTCAGTGGGATACAAGGTTTAATTCCTCAGCGTTAACGAACGATAAATCACACATACACTCACACACACATACTCACACAAACACACTGTGTAGGAGACATAAATCAAAGACTAAGGGCCTGCCACTGCCTGCTTTACTGCAATGACAATATCATACCACCTCTCCCTCCCTGTTTTTCTTTCTCAGTCTTTCTTTCAATCCCTGTTAATCCCTTTCTACCTTTGACTGCAGTGACACTATCAGTGCACATATCTCCTCTCTCTTCCCCTCAGTTCAATTCTACTTAGACTGCAGTTACAATATCTCAGCACTGCTCGCTCTCCCCTACTCTGTCTGACTCCCTCTCTCCCCTTCAGTCCCTTTCGAGTTCTCTCTGAACAACAGATGGTCACCTCATCCCTCCCACAGATAGAGGGATAGAGAGATAGAGAAAAGGCTGATGGGGGAGGAAGGCTAGAAAGTGGAGCGACCAACTGAGTGTGTGTCTGTGTGTGTGTGTGAGAGGGAGGGAGGGAGAGAGGGAGACATGAGAGAAATGCTGCTGTCTTTAGAGGCCATATAAACACCGAAAAACACAACAAAAACCATAGCCTTGCAGGGAACCTAGATTAGATCACACATGCACACAAATACACACACTGGGCACGCAAAGAGTAGAGCAGACTCTGCCTGCACAGATTGCATCCTCATCCCACCTGATGGCACCAGGTCAGATGCTTATTTTAAGCATCATTTACATATGAATCACTAATAAGAGATTTAGGATGGGGAAAGGAGGCCAAGGGGGAGGAGAGAAGGGTGAGAAAGACGTAAAGAGAAAGAGAAGGGTGGAAGATGAGGGAGAGGCGTAGTGGCAGATTGAAGTGCAGCATAGTGTAGGATGAGATAGAGGTGATGCAAGGTAAATTACAGCAGCACCAGAGAGGGGCAACCAGGCCAAGCTTCTGTCGCTCTCAATTTTGCTGGCTAGCAGGAATTCTGACCCCCTTCCTCTAGCCCCCCACCCATCTCCTCTTAAATTGGTATTCATGGTGTATTGTGGTCACTACATAATTGAGCCGCTAGTGGTGGTACAGAATGATGAGAGAGGAGGAAAGAGGGAGAGGGGAAAGAGTGGTAGCTTATCACTGTACTAAAGCATAATATAGGAGGGGTTCTATTTAATGGCATATTGTTGGTGAAAGTGCAAATTTGATCTCGGAGACAAAATTTTGTGTGATCAAAATATTGTTATGATGGAGTTCCTATCAGAACAGTGACCGATAATAAGATGATCATTAATTCTTAAAGGTTTGGAGATGTGCAAGAGAAAAGAGCAGTGGATTTTGTCAAGGCTGACTCTTTCAGAGCACCGGTAAACTTAGGAGTGTAGCGTAACGCTCATGGGAGTCAGCATTTGCCCCCCTCTGTCAAGCTATCTCTTCGAACCGTGTGCCTCATTATAAAAGAGGTAATACACTGAATAAAGAGCAAGCACACATCAACTGGAAACGTCCGCCTCAGCAACAACTCTTTAACACTGGATAAGTGGTAGGAACCAATGCAAAGATGCAGCAGAAAAGAAGAAGTTTGACATTTGTTTCATAGTTTTATATTTATATAAACATTTAATGTACAGTACTGTAGCTATGAAAAATCAAATGGTATTTATTTCTGCAAAAACACCTGTTTCATTTCCTTTAAACTGAACATCAGGGAATGCATGTTATTATGCTATCAATTAAGATTGTACTATTACAGTGAGATCTTTCTGATATTTAGGTCATCACAGTCTATTGGACAGAGGCAACCACTGCAGGGAATTTTGATATTTAAGACTTTTTTCATGGCTTTTTGGTAGGAGGGTAATTTATTTTCACTATTATTATTTTGTACTAAAAATAATCGTGTACTGCCTGAAGGTAAGGCATGCTGATTGGTAGAGAGGACTTATTATTCACAGGAGAGATTGTGCTGTCATCTTCTCATATCTACAGCAAGCTTTATTGACACAGAATGATGATACATACAAGATCCTGCAAGGTGTAAAGAAGAAATGCCTAATATGTTTTCTGGTACTGAAATACAGCTGCTGAATACAGATGGGAAATACAATACAGCATTATTAAACGGGGGACACTGTAATAAAAAAAAAACTAAATGGCAAAGAAACAAATCTGCTGGCCCACTCTTAGAGGGACAGACCAATTTTTAAAACATAATTTAGCACATGAAGAGAATGTTGATGTCATGTGGCTTAATGTGTTTTCTTGCTTAAACCCAGATTTTTACTATATTTAGTGTTCATGGATGGGTATTTGGGTTTATTGTCTGAATGAGGTCATTCTAATGCAGCTCATCAAATCAAGATCATGAAGTATGAGAGTAAAGAGGAGGTCAGTTTAAAGTTCACTCTTTGTAAAGTAAAGTAAAAAGCATATGGTGAGAGCTTGTGTTGTAAAGCCAGCATGGTTTATGTGCACTTCTTTATCCAGTGAGAACCCCTGAGAGATCTCTGCTCTTTATCTGAAAATATAATTTGCTGGTTCTTCGTTCTGTCCTCCTCTTTGAAGCAGCTTGTTATATATCTTGGAAGCCCTTGTTATATATCTTGGAAGAAGTGTAATTTTCCTAAAATTAAAATCTGTGATTACATTATTAATTTCATTTGCAATATGGGTCCCTCTATTGGCACTGTTTACATGGTTTTTATACATGTGTGTTAACATTATTATTTTATAATGAATTATATGATTAAGGTTATGAAACATCCAGAAGCACCATCTATGAGTCAAAGTCTGAGAATCTACTCAAAATATACATACAGTAGTTAAGCTGATTGCTGGCAAGATGTATCCACAATGAACCCATCCAGCATGAATCTAGTGGAACAATAATAATTTTCCAAATCTAATGTTTTACTGAGACACATTCTGGCAGATATCCTGCACAGATGAAAAACCGGTCTCTAAAGACAGCAACAGAAGTACTTCTAGAAACTTACCCTTGCAGATTTCCCCCTTACGAATGCAACATTACATTGAATTTGTTTAGGAGATCTGCCAGAAACTGTACAGTGCTTACCCTTTAGAAAACTGCCACTGTCTACAGTGGTTCGCATCACCAGACGTTTGATCAGCATAAATTACTTTATTGCTGATGTCAGATTTTTAATTTATGGCTGCCTGATTGTGTTCAATAAAGAATCTATAGGGACTAATTACGTGGAGCTGAGATTGGGTATTGATAATGCTCTGCACTTAATGATGTGTGAGAAATTATGATTGTGTGTGTGTTTGTGGGGGAGCAGGTTTTCTTGTTTCTAAAGTGTGTGACATCATGCATGTGGGTGTGTCTGTTTCCCTCCTGTTATTTAAACGGTTGAGGTTTTCTAAATCCATCCTTCATGATGGACAGTTGGAAGTGAAAAGGGCCAGTTTTAATTTGCTGCATGGATACCCTGCTCGGCTCTCCCAGGGACTCTCTGCTTACCACCTCTCCTATTAAACCAACACACTCTCAGCAGCACACACATGCACACACAGAAACCTGTGCAAATATACAGTAAGCACATCAGCTTCACACTGACATACAGATGCACGCATACATTTATGCAGATAAACACACACCAGCATGCAGATGTGTGTTTGTACACACACATATGCTGAGGGACCTCAGGAGGCGCCCTATTTAGATGAAATGAGTCACAGAGATCTCACTACTGTCTAGACTCTTTAGCACTTATAAGTGGATATGCTCTGCTTGAGTGCGAGAACAAACAGAAAAATGGGGGACAAAGTGAAAACACAGACAGGGAGACATAAACAGGGTAGAAAGTAAGAGAAGGTGATGAAGAAGGGAGAGAAAAGACAGAGGTCAGAAAGGGGACTGAGAGTGGATGAGACATAATGAAAACCAAAGAAATGAGGAGGGGTAGAGAGGAAGAATCGAAGCTGCGACACATACAGTAGACAGTCCTGTGTCAACATGTCAGCTTTAAACAGGCTGTCTGCTTTTATTCTCAGTAGATCTCTCTACATTTCTTTCATAATCACCGAGCAATAACATCACCATGACAGTCGTGTCGGGAGAAGACATTATACAACATACAGATTATATAAAACCACATTAAATGCACCCACTAGCAAATCAATCAGCTCTGAGAAATGTTGACAGATTTAACAAGTTGATGTGGACACATTAAACGTCAATTTTTAGTATTCATATTGAACAATTTTGTCTCAAATTAAATCCTGTAATACTATTGTCACAGAACTCAAAGTCATCGAAACCAGCCAAGGTTTCAATGCAGATGGAAAAAATGACATTATACTAGAGCACTGACTCACAAAAATCACTAAAATAGTTTATTCTCTGTGTGTTGCGTAAAGTTTGCTGGGGATACAACAGATGTGCCAACGATGTTGGTTGATTAGAGTCATATCATCCAACTGGCCATAGTGCGTGGCAGTAGATGTTTTATGGTCGCTCCTGCTGTTGAGTTGAAACTAAAACCTTCCAGCCGTGGATTGTTGAGACTGAGACCCTTGAAAAATGTTTAGCACAGGTAACAGTGATGAGTCCAATCCTCCACTGTAAACATGTAAAAAATAAAAATAACTGCAGGGTATCTGTATTAGATAGAGTTCTCCAACATAACAAAGAGGGACTACTACAGTAGGTCAAACTAATGGCTATCGCTCTCGTGCATAGCTTTAGGGCTGCAACTAATGATAATTGACGTTATCGGTTAAACTATCAATTATTTTCTCAATTAATCAATCATCTTGTCTATAAAATGTCAGGAAAGTGAAAAATGCATGGTATGACTTTCCAGGGGGACATATTCAATTTCTTTGTTTTTTTTCTGACCATCTGTCCGAAATCCTGAAAATATTCAGTGTACTATCTTCGTGACCAAAAAGCACTAAAGAGTGTTTGGCATTTTTGCTTGAAAAAGTTCTAAAACAATGAATAGATTACTACTATTGTTACATCTACCACTGTTGCTACTGACTATACTGGTAACACTGCTTTATTGCTATTCTGTTGCTGCTGCAACTATTTCTAAGTCTACCAAAGCTGCTACTACCAATCTTTGTTATCTGAGCAGCTGCAACTGTTATTACTGAGAAGGACCATGGACAGTTCCGGTCCCCAGTGCACGAGTCGTTTGAGTTCAGCACCATGGAGAGCTTCTTGGTTGTTCACTAAAGGCTCATTCAGGCTCTCTCCTATCCTGCCTCTGTCACACTTTTCTCTCATAATTACATTCTCACACCTCCTCTCCATCTTCATTCATTTTTCTTCCTCTTTCCTCTATTTTCCGCATTTCCCCATTTTTCCCAAAGGGGCCCCAAGTGGTGGTGCAGCATTCGAAAGCAGCGCAACGTCGACACAGAAGTAGTTACAGTGGTGCCCAATTAAAATGCACAGCACAGCAGCCGGGGTATGTAGCAACAATCAGCATCACAGACAATTTTTGGTATGCTGGTTTGTGCTGTGAAGTTTCTTAAGACAGGCTGAGGTGTGTGATGCAGTAGAATGCCAAAATAGCTGGGGTGATTTAAACACCTGCAACACACCATGCAGAAGGTTAATATACCCTACCCACACCTTTCTCTCTATGGGACCACTGAGGAAGAAGGTATTCGGAACAGTATTACAGAGTGTTCATTATTTATGTCCACAGTGAAGGCTGCTGCTTTCACTTCTGCGTTCAAGAACAATAAAATGTTCTGGGGAGGAAAAAAGCCCTGAAAATTAATAGTGTTCCTTTGTCTGCTTCACAAACTGTCCCTCTCAGTGAATGTGTATAGGCTCTTAGCATATGTGCTCCGACCTCTGCATGTATGTATGTTTGTGTACCTTTGTGCAGAGAGTTTTTGGTGTGCAAAAGAAAACATCTAAATTCTGGAAGAAAATAAGAGAACTTGTGAACAGAACACTGGTGTGTGTGTGTGTGTGTGTGTATGTGTGTGTGTGTGTGTGTGTGTGTGTATATATATATATATATATATATATATATATATATATATATATGCACAAAGCTCTTTGAGCCAAGGAG
The DNA here is from genome assembly GCF_020085105.1 of Siniperca chuatsi. NCBI lineage: Eukaryota > Metazoa > Chordata > Actinopteri > Centrarchiformes > Sinipercidae > Siniperca > Siniperca chuatsi. Next base: position 12,568,476 of record NC_058060.1, read on the forward strand.
ATGCAATGTGAAGGGGGTAATTGCAGACAGAATTTAATTGGTTTAGGGAAGAGAACAGATGTGAGGATTGAAACACAGAGATGGAGAAGACAACACCAAAAGATGAAAGGCAGAGACATTAAGATATAGATGTAGAGAGAGATAAAGAGATAGAGATGGACAGATGGAGAGATTGAATAAGAGACAGACAGAAAGGCCTAGAGATTGAGAGATGATGGCGATAAAGGTGGAAGGAGGGTTATGAGTTTAGAGGAAAGTCCTTTGAGGGTAAACTCTGACAGGCTGTTTAAGGGTGTCACGTTGAAAGCATGACTGTCTACCTGACTCTGTCTGCTATTTTAACCCTTGAGTTTCCTTGCTTACTGTATGTACTTCTTTCTCTCTGTTTGTTTCTGACTCTTTCTTTGTCTTGCCTTGTGATTTTGTCTCACATGCCATCCCAAATCTTCCAACGTGCTCTGCATTCCCTTCCCCAGTGATCCCCTTTTCACCCTACAACACACCTACCCACACACACTAACAGGTGCACACACACACACACACACACACACACACACACACACACACACACACACTGTTTCTAACGGCAATGCCCCTTCTTCACAGAAGCTACTTGCTTAGTATCCATTTGCAGGGGGCTTGCATCATGCCTTGCTTCCTGTAACCCAAGGTCTTTGCAGCACCACATTCACAGCAGGGGGAAGCCTTGATGAGCACCCACTCGCCTTAAAAGAGCTTCAGTATGGGAAGGAAGACCATGTCTAATTGGCACAGTTAAGACTTTGAAACCTTGTTGGTACATCTTACACTGGGTGTGGAAATACTTTTCTGTCTCATGTCCCTCAAATACAAGTAACTATTTTGGTGCTAATTGCTCTGCATTGTGTGTCATAATAAACCTCAGTGCTGCTGAAACTGTTGTCTTTTCTTTGTCCCCTTCTACATAGAGGCCAGAGCACATGGTCAGCCATAGAATACAGCCCCCTTAGCGGCTTGCTCAAGGACACCTCAGTAGAACGTATTTCTTACCCTCTACTTGAAAATCTGCCTTATTAATGTGTCACCTTGCTGCCAAAAACCGCTGCACTTGCACATTTTGACGTTCCCTTCAAAAAAAGGTTCAAGGCTTGTCACTGGGCACAGTGCACGAAAAAGCTGCATACACTGAAGGGAAGAGTTCAAGAAAACATTATCTGATAAAATATGGCATGCATGCATTCATAAAACCTTACAAACCTTTGGCGCCCTTTACAGGATGTTAAGGTAACTTCCACAAAATATCAAGCAAATTTTGTCAGTGTGTTTAGATTCTCCCAAGAGCACAGAGGTCAAGATGAGAGTGGAATCTGAGGTTGGCTGAAATTAGGGTTGGAAAGTGTATCTGGGAAGTACAGCCTCGATCTACAGAGAGTTCAGCACATCTAAGTAGAAAGGCCAGGGGAAAATCAGAGTCTTTTGAAGTGTGAATCGCAGCTGTAATTTTTCAGCAATTCGAACCATTAGGCCCTTTCCCTCTCATATAGGACTTGATAAAGAACTCAGCCCCTCTGAATTACAGCGTAATACTTTCATCCAAACTATCCCTGCTTTAACGTTGTTCTCCTACTAATGAAGGGTAACTTCAATCGAGACCTGGGCCATTACTCTGCCAAAGTGGGATTGACTGTAAGCCTGTGGGTGGAGGGCGGTACAAAGAACACACACACACACACACACACACACTCAAATACATACTTATGTGTGTTCAGGCACACAGTCATACGCATGACTCATCAGAGGATGTTCTCGAACGTACTCACAAATCTGGCCTCACACATCCTCTGTCACCTATGCACACATGCATGCTTAGATTGTAATGACAAATTTTTATACACAGTCACTCGTATGAGCATACACTACTGGAAAGCCTGTAGTGTAAGCACGGCTGATATTTGGATTAAATGATTTTGGAAAATAGAGACATTTAAACTCATATGTACTTCTCATCTGAAGTTGGCTGCAGCTGTCAAGCTTTGAAGAATAGTCTTCATAAAGTAGATGTGCCCTCTTCACCCTGAGTCTGTCTGAGTCTTCCTCACGACCCAAATACTGTTGTGTTATTATCATTTTTACCAGACAGTTGGATAGAGGTCTCTCAACCTGGCTTTCCATTCTGATTATGTCGACACTGTTTCACTGCTCCCCTGTTCTTCTGAAGATTCAAAGATTGTCTGTGTGGGTCGGTGGGTGGGTTGGTGGGTGGTTGGGTGGGTGTGTGTGTGTGTGTGTGTGTGGGTGGGTCTGTGCGAGTGTTTTATGTACCATACGTGCTGTTTCTGTTTTAAAATATTTACATAAACATTTTTAAAATTTTCTGAGAAAAACGGCCAGTCTGCTCCACAAATATTTCTGGAAAATAAGTATCTCGTGTGTTTTTGATGTCACAACTTATTCCGCTTTTTAAATGTTTATTCCCATAATTTCATATTAACTTCATTTTACATACAAATAGTGAGCCAAAACTTAATACCAAATATGTATGTAAATATTGAATCACATCGCCATTTGGGGGGGATATCAGGTTCAAAGCTCTCATAATGTAGGCAACCTTTTACCTCTTTAACTCTAAGTCAAAAAACACTATGGGGTACTTACAATCTGTTAAATGTCTGCACATGTGTTCAGTCTATGATTCTCATCTCGTAGTATTTCACTTTCATCATGTCTTGACATCAAGATTGTGGAGTTTCCTAGATCTCTCTGAATCTTGCTGTCAACGTTTTGAGTGCAGCCTGTAAGGGTACTCAACACATTTGAGTCTGGAAAAAGACTGCAACCTGGTCAGAAACTTTTTTTTGGTTGAATTTCACCTAAATAGTCCACTAAGATGTGTTTCTGAACATGTACAATGAGAAATAGGTCAAGCAGTTTTCTGAATCTTGATTAATTTTAAACTACAACAACTAAATTAAAAGTTTGCATTTGAGATTTATCAGCCTGCCCCTGCTGTCTGACAACAGAGCTGCCTGCTGTGTGTGTAGTCTTGTGAACGATCATTAAATCTAGCAATTACAGTTTTAAGTAATTTGTTGTTAAGTGTCTGGTTGAAGTGAAATAAGATAAAACCTCTTATCTATTTGCCATGCTTCTCCAGCTCAAAACCAGGAAAAGACTCAGTTTCTGTTCACTGATTGCTGTTTTTGGTAACCATTTGATGCAGGCAAGTGAGGGAGGGGTGTTTCTGAGATTGATCAGTGCTGTCAGCCAATTACGTTTTCAGTCATTAACACTGATATCAATATTAACACTTAATTTAACACAACCACAGTAACAGACTGAACATGCTGCTGAAGCTACTTGGAAAATATGATTGCGTTCCTTTCACAAGGGAACACAATCCTCTGGGGAATACGTGATGCATTATTTGAAACAAAATCCAATATATGCTGTACTTATTGAAATTAAGACAAGCTGACTGAAGTTGGACTACAAATAAGTGTCTACTTAATTCATTTCTCTGAACTAATATCAACTTCAGATATAGCTCACTTTTGTGGTAACAGTCTCTCTCCGTCCCATAGATTGCTCCTGAAAGAAACACAATTGAGCTTTTTGATCACCTCACTGTTTTGCAAGTGTATTAACTCTCTGAACCACTAAGATATGTCATATGAACTCTTCAATCAGTATGCATATTTTCTTCTGGGAGAAAAATGACATTGTACTGGAATGGTGGCCCCTCGCGGTTTTACTAGTGCATTATCTCAGTCAAACTGGTTTTGGTCAGGATCTCATTCTCCACGTTTTGCCGCCTCCCATATGAGTAGGCTATAACTTTTGCATGGCAGGTCAATATAGAGGTGCTCCTATAAAAGTGCGAGTGAAATCCCGCTGGTGTATTCCCACGGCAATTGTTATTGTACTTTCATGTTTATAAGAGGAGTTTGTGTCTATGTGTGAGACGGATGGATGGAGCAGAGAAAAATACAATACAAAAAAGGAAATACGTAATGCAGCAGAAGAGGGAATTTTCCTCTCACACAAACTAACTTCGGAAGAACTATATGAGTGAACTGAACCCTGTCTCTTCTTGTCTGACTTTTTTTCTCACCCCCTCTGTATCTCTCTTTCCATCTGTCTCTTTCTCTGTCTATCTCTCTGGCCTTTTGTCTCAGAGCAACTCTGTGGGTGTGCATACATTATGTGTAATCCTGCTGGGCAATGAGAGCGATACAAGGAGAGAGAGATGGAAAGAAGCTATTTCTTCCTCCGCTGATAAATTACTATTCATTGTGTCCTTTTCTTTTCTTTTTTTTTTTTTTGCTCTCTACTGTACTGTTGTGCTGCTTCCCCCACAACCACGGTGACCTGCATACAGAAATGAGACGTGGGGGAGAAAGAAAAAGACAGAGGAGGAAGAACAAGAATATGAACAACTGAGGCTGAGAGAATCAGGTAACAAAGGGAAATTTGAGGCAGAGGAATTGAAACAGGAAAATACAAAGAAGGATAACAGAGTTATGAAATATAGAAATATATACAAGAAAGGATGAGAACAGACAAGTCTAAAGAATAGAGGAGAGCAGAGAGAGAAAGTGAATGATAGCAGCATACACTAAGCTTGTCATATCTGCTTTAGCCAGAGAGAATACACAACCTCATGATGGACACTGACAGTTGATCGCTGACAAGTGTTGGATCTGTTGAATGTTGAAGACACCCACTGTTTTGTGTTTTTATTTGCTTATGTTGTTATTCTTCTCTGGGGTTACACTCGATTAGCACTCAATTACCTACTTGGATTGCAGAGGGAGAGGAGAGTCTTGCAGCAGGACAGTGTACCCATTCATCCACGTTATGTGGGCAGGAAGCCATGCAAATACTCAGTGGTTTATAGTGGTGCAGTGTTTAAATCTTTCGGCATGTAACTTTCCAACACTTTAGCACCTGCCAGGTAGGAAGATTAAAGGAATAGTTCAACATTTTGGGATATGCATTGATTCTCTTGAGAGTTACATGAGAAGATTGATACCACTTTCATTACGGTAAATGTGAAGCTACTGCAAGCAGCTGGTTAGCTTAGCTTAGCACAAAGACTGGAAACAGGGAAACCGCTAGCATGATTAGCAAGGTAACAAAATCTGCCGCCCACTACCTATAAAGCTCACTAATTAACATATTATATCTTCAATAACTTCCTGAAGTTTGGTCATCGCCATGATGTTGTCAGGCAACGAGTGGAGACTTCAGGAAGTTATTGCTCCTTGCCAAGAAATAGTCTGGCTCAAAACCCCCTTAAAACCACAACTTGTCTTTTTTACACTTTTACACTTGTTATTTGTACTTGTAATGTACTTGTTTTTTGTTTTGATTAAATGAGATATAATATATTAATAATTGAGCTTTAGAGGTTCTCGTAGGTGGAATTTATTACCTTTGGACAGAGCCAGGCTAGCTGTTTCCACATATCTCCAGTCTTTATGCTAAGCTAAGCTTACTGGTGCTGGCTGTAGTTGTATGTTTACCACACAGATATGAGAGTGGTGTTGATCTTCTTATCTAACTCTCGACAAGAAAGCAAACAAGCGTATTTCTCAAAATGTCAGCCTTTTTGCTTTAATAGAGTAATTCTGATCTTGTGCAAAGTACAAGTAATGCCACTGCAATATTCAGCTCCTGTTAACAGAGTGAGATTGCATGTGATGTGGGAACATTTTAAACACAACCTGATACCAGAGAGGAAAATTGTTTTGACATCCTCCCCACCTTTTTGAAGTTCAACTTTTAAGCTTTCTTTGTCCTGCACCAACTTAGAAAATGTTTTTTTGTTGCTAGAAGGGATTATCACAACTACTTTCCCCATTGATGAGAAACCCCTCCTGTTAGCTGCCTCTCAGTTTCAGCATTAAAGTCTATCAATGTTTTAACATGTACAGCGTGAGATACAGAGTCCTGCTGTGTGTATAACAGCTTAAGTCAAAGGAGGTGAGTAAATCAAAGTGGCCCTTGTTCCATTGACTGAAACGTAATATGAATGATAGAGCGGCCTCTTGACCTGTATTGATAAGAGGTAGATATGCACAGCTCAGGCAGAACAAGTCTCAATTTGTAATCAATACCTCTGTTAAGCACACAATGGAGGATCAATGAGAGAGGAAATGGCCACATAGTCTGATGTGCATAATCTGCCCATGGTGCTCCATGCTGTTTTATTGTGCTGTATATTCCTTCTATAGTGTGTGCGCTGACACTTTCCATTAGTTTTTACACAAAGTCTTTGTTAACACCTTATTTTGGAAACAAATGAATGGCCTCCCTATGTCTCTTCCTCTCTGTCTCTCTTTGCAACCATCCTTCCCTTTTCTCTGTCCTTTTTTTCCTTATTTTCTTGTCTGTGGACAGATCACATTTCATACTTGAAAAATCTTTTTAGCTCCTTAATTTTTCTCACTCTGTGACACACACTTAGGAGAGCAGATGTTTGTCTGTACTCTGATTGGGGGAAGCAGCAGAGGGGGCAGGTTAAACAGCTACCTTGATTAGCAACCCTTTCAGAATTTGTTTTGCCACTTCTACTGTAAATGCATGAATATGAAGAGCATGCAAAGTAAAAAAGCTTTTTGTCAATGTGTGAGTGTGCATGCGCCCTGTGAGAGGTGTTTGTGTTAGAGTAACAGGCAGGTTAAATTTGTTAGAGTAACAGGCATCTTCTCACACTGCTATTGAATAGAGCGCTGCAAACAAATTCTGGTTTTCTCACTGCAGCTTCAGATCTGTTGGTGCCCCAGTGAGATGAATGAGAATTAGAATTGGAATCAGAAATACTTTATTGATCCCCGAGGGGAAACCCTTTCGTTACAGCTGCTCACTGTCACGTCATGTGGGGTCAAGGTCGTTGCAGACATAACTTAAAAATTCCACAAAACAAGAAGTAAACTGTATGGAACTAAAAATACATGCCTTGCATCCTGTTGTGTGAAATTTTTTGACCAGTTGCAATAGTGAATGAGGCAGTGCGAACACTGGACAAGTTTGTATATTGGTGATAGTAGCCAAATGTAGCAATAACTTCTGTTGCATACCCACCATTTTGCTTGTGTAAACATGCCAAATTTCTTTTTGGAGAAGGTCAGAGGGAAGGAGGGGAAAAAACAAATGCAGGAGGCGAAAAGAAAGTCCTGTCTGTTGTCCATATTTTTATTTTATTTTACAACCAGAGCTGCAAGTAACAGAGCTTGTGTCAATTAAGATGTTTGGTATATTTAACGATGAGTCCCTCCATTTCCTTTTTCAATTCATATTAGTCTTGTCAGCTCTTGTGTGCATGTAAATTATTTGTCTCTGTCTTCCCTCAAGTTCAAGCTCAATTTTAAAAGTTTAAAGGTCTCCTTCCGACTCTCTCTCCACTCACTCACTCTCTCTCTCTCTCACACACACACACACACACACAGTATCTGCGTAGCATGAATATTTCCACAGCCTCGAAAACAAGATACTTTCTTCAAATGAATTTTAAGAAATATGTATGGGCATATACATATATACACATGCAGACAGTAGCGTGCACACACAAACACACACACAAGAATATGAAAACACTTACCATGTCACAAAGGGCAGGGTTATAGGATTATAAGTGAAAGGAAGGATCAAAGTGCTTTGATGCATGGTGTGAAAAATCTTAATGCTAGTCATAAGCGTGAATCACCAAGCCTCAAATGGCCTGTCAGCCTTTTACCACGTTTCTTTAGACAAACCATTTAAATTGCTTTGAGTGCCTTTTTCCAAAGCCCACTCAGAGGATAAGTTGGTTTTGCAGATAGAGGCAAATATACTGCAATGAAAATGCCCTTGTTTTGGCTCTCCAGGATGCATTTAATCTGAAGGTTTACATGCAGATGCGAGTTAAAGTAAGGAGGAGAGAGCCACGTACGTCAGCCTGTGCGTACAGTTCCTGTACGTACAGGCTTGGTAGCGCTCGTGTCAGTATGTGGTGTTCATTGGGCCAATGTGGTTTCAGTGAATTACATCATCAAGGTGGAGTAGCAGGCCAAACCCCCTTTTATCTCATAGAATATTCATCATGGCTGAATGAATGAAGAATGCATGGTTTTATGAATAATATATCACTTTTTAGAATGTGAGTGAATGGGCATGCATTTATATTAATGTATGTTTTTGTGTGTGCATGTCTGTGCATGCAATGTGGAGAAAAGTGTGTACCCAAGGCGCGTGTGTTTTGTTGTTTTGTTGTTTTTTTTTTTGTTGGCATGTTATTGCATGGATCCCCGGCCTGCCGTGCTTGCGCTGCTGCACTCACTTTTCCAGATGAAAACCTCTGTGCTTGTCCTCTGGTGCAGACTCTTCCACACATCATAAAAGCATGTTGAACCACCAGTGCCACACATTCACACTTCCCTCTCGCTGTCACTTCGCTTCCACTGCACTCTGCTATCTGCTGTCAGCTGAATCCATAAGCGAACAGGAGGTCTAAGGTACTGACTCTGCACACCAGCTACACACATCAGTGTTTGGGGAAAAAGTAGAAAGTGGAGGAAAGGGACATAGCACTTTGTTGTAAAGTGTTTTTGGCAGAATTTTTTATGAATTACTTTTTCCATTATAGACATGTAACTATTCTGAAAATGCTCTCCTGCCAGAAAGAGCAATTTGTAAGCAATTTCCAAATAATTGATGTTAATTAAATTAAATTAAATAATTTCATGAGGTTTTCCCACAGAATAACAATTTCTTGTAATTTCATAGTGGCTAAACCAGAATCTAGAATAATGATTTTACTTACAGAGGAACATATCAAATATTTTATTATCCACCTCCTCCTGAAATATTTATCCTGTCTAAATAGGGCTTTAGTAATACAACACATCAGCACTTGTGTTTTTTGAAGTATTTGATGATTGGGATGTTTTCTGACTGATCACACCTCCTTTTTTCTTTGTAATCAAAGCACTACTGCAATCCACTGTAGGCCACTGTAACATGTCATCACCTTCAGAGGTGAGACAATTACAGAAATTGTCGATGGAGTTGACACAAAAAGAGTCCTCTCTTTTTGTGCCAAGAGAAAAAAAGGCATGCAAAAAAAAAACATGGAGCAAAGATATTTGTGTAAAAGTGCTGCTGTGAGCGGGAAATGATCGAGAAGATAGTTCACTTTGTGTTTCTACAGGGCAGGAAGAAAAAGAGGGCAAGAGGGAGATAGAAAGCCTGAGATGCGTGTGGTGGCACTGGCAATACAAATGCGATGGGAGACAAACAGAGATGAAAAAGTATTGTTGAGGAAAGAGGTGTCAAGGTGAACATTTCACCTTTGTGGATACAGCATGTAGACTGAGAATCAACATTTACTAACACTGCAAGGGATGACAAAGGCGACAGTGAAATATCAGAATTTTAAAAAATTGTCAGCTTGTAAAAAATTATCACTGATACAAACTCATAATGGACTACTCCAGAAGTCAATGCCATAGCTTTGCAGATTTAATATTTCAATGTAAATATAATAATTTTGCTCCTCCAAGATGGATGAAATTGAATCCTTGACACGCTACCTAACGCACTCTAAGATGCAAAACGAAGATGGAATGAGACAGACCGAATGACAGACTAACACTGGCCTTGTGCAGAGTGCCACATCACTCTGCCAGTCATTTAACATTTGACTGTGGCGATTTGAGCCTCTATTTGCATTAATGATTTTCTCCAATCAAGTTGGGAGCTGTCATGGGATTAAATTTAGCTTCCATTACATGGGGCCCCCAGTGTTATTGCTCTCCCATTATCCCATTGCTCTAGTGTGCGTGCACACGTGTGCGAGCATGTGTGTGTGTGTGTGTGTGTGTGTGTGTGCATTCCCATGAAGTAAACTCATATACAGTATTTGGTACTGGACCAAGTCTCCACACGATCAAAGTGCCTTTGATCAAATCATGCCCCCAGATCACCCACTTACGCTCTCAAGTGTGCGCTGTAGGCCCAAATGACACACAAACACACTCACAAAGGCACACGAACACACATACACACACAGTTTTGCATATAGTTGTGCATGCAAAGCTGGGATTTCTTTCTATTTAACTATCTCTCTATCAGACATGCACACATGCACACACACTCATTTGCGCTCATAGCTATGCATACGTCCCCTGCTTCAAACACCAATGATTTGACATTTCCTTCAGAGCTTCACTGTTCGTGACATGGTCTCTTTCCCCATGTGGGGATTGCAGCCTCAGAAGTGAGAACCAACTTTCCTTGCTTTACACACTCCAAACTTCTGTCCCCCTGCTCCCTCTCTCATTACTGGCTCCCCCTCTGGACTGCCTGAGGTCTTTTTCTACTCTATCGCAGTGTGTATGTATGTGAATGTGCGAAACTGTCAATTGTGTGTGTACCTGTAAATATATGCAAGCTAGCTACAATGTCTATGTACACATCAGCGCATTTACAAGTGTATGTTGTTGTGACTGTGTGCATCCTTTCATGCTGTCAGAAGAAAATCTTCTGCTGCGTTGCTTCATGAGGGCAAATGAAGCTCAGCTTTACTAAATTAGTTACTTATGCTGTTGATAATGAAACCCTTTTACTGTATGAATATCACTGCCTGATCTGTGTGCCCAAGTGAATTTGTGTGGATCATGACGGGAACATGTATAGATGTGCCCTATCTCTTTTGGTTTTGTGTTTAATCTCATGGATTGTAGCTTTAAAGATGGACACAGGAGAATTAAGCCGGGCACTTTGATTCATAGAAGAGTAACAGTTTTAAAAGTGATACGACCATAGTTTTACATCAAACTGATCAAAGCCTTTTGTTAACAGAACTCATGTTAAGTTTTGATATACTGTATCAAAGCTTTAGTTATCTACAGAAACACTCTGGACAGTTGTGGGATTTCATTCAAATGTCAATGGAAATGTAGACAAATATGTTAATTTTTCATCGCACTGTATTTGCTCTTTGATCTTCAAAATTTCAAATCAGTCACTTTCTTTTCCAAGTCCAATATGTACATACAATAAATATGCCTTTTTTGACCTTCTGACCTCACATGTAATGCAAGCAGCCAGTGCAGGACATAAGAAAGTCTGTAGGCTGAGATTAGTCTGTCTGCTCCACATTCATGTAGAGTACGTATCAGATGGTAACTGGATTGTGGAGGTGAGCTTGTGTTTAAATGTTGATCTCCAGCAGTCTTGAGGTGTGGTGACCAAAAGGATGAGAATGTGGCTACATGTTGGTGAAATACAGCTTCTCCTGTCTCATACTTTGTCACACAGTGATATGTTTACAACCCTAGGTTTTGTTTCAAGCAAATGTGCACTCAGAGTTTGCATGGCCAAATGATCAACTTTCACCAGCAGAAATCTAGTGGGGTAAGAGCCCGACACAAAAGTTAAAAGGTCATTCCCTCCCTGGTCCCCAAACCAAAGTCTGAACACTGAATTGCAATTAAAGTGAAATAATTAATTACTACAAAAGGCGATACTGTGACAATAAACCGAAGCAATATAATTTAGGGTGAGCCAAGGCCAAAACAACAAACAAAAAAATCTGTCTCCTCAAAAAGTGCTGACTTGGTGAAACAAACAAAAAGACATTGACTAAACCTGACTCCCTAGGATAAAGCAAAAGAGGAGAAAACAAAAAGAAAATGGTAGCTCACCCCTACAACTTCAGTGCTATTTACAAAATGTGGATTATTCTATTTACAAAATGTACACAGATACTTACAGCCCACTAGGGCACACTAGGCCTAATAAGATCTCGCATATCTAACACACAAAGCAACTACAAAAGTATTTAGAGGCCGAGGACAGAACCGGGGTGCTGCTCAGGCTGGACTGCTGGATACCCAGGCATTTTAAAAGGCAGGATGTTGTGAATGGACCATTAAGTAGTAGACACTCCCACAAATCCAGCCAGTCAGAAAGAGACACTTGTAGTTACAACTAGACACAGGTTAGGAAATACGGACAGGGCCGTAACAATGCCATTTTAGAAATCAGATTACTTGTAAACTCAGTAATCACAACAAGGTAAAGAGTTTAGAAGTCCAAGAGGAGGTCATTCTTCCTTGGGTAAAGACACTCCTTCTGGAGGTGTAACAGGCAGTGCCAAGTAGGAGGAGACTCCAGGACAGACTGGATGGACTACATCTCTCAGCATGCCTGAAAGCGCCTGCTCATCACCCAGGATGAGCTGGAGGAGAGATTCACAGTTGGTCTGAGCATTCCTGTGCTACAGTGATATATTTCTTCCAAGAAAATATTAACATAAAATTAAAAAAAAAGTTACGTTTTTTTCACTCTGTAAGGAAAATAATTATATTTCCTTTTCTGCAGTGAATTATAATAGTGAGATGTTTTTTGTGAATAAAAATGTGCCAAATTGTTTTTAGTTTTCAGGTGTTTAATCTGAGCCTGTTATCAGTGAAAATAGAAGTTGTGAAGCTCCCCTTAGATGTGGTTATCAGACACATGATCGTATGTGTTATGAGTGTGTGGTGGGAGTGTATCACTTGAAGGGCAAGATAAGTTGTCACAAAAGAAAAGACAGCTGACCTGCCAAAACACAGAAACATACGCACTTCTGAAGAATCACACTTTAATGCTGGTGATGTAGAAAGCAAGAACAGCTTAGCATGTCTCGCCCCTGATGTGTTAATTGTCCTTTTGAACATTTTATTAAAATGTCAACTTGCCTGTGGGGAGTGACAGAGTGACAAAACAGACGCTGACAGAGAAAGGAACCCTTCCCTGACCTTTATAATTCCCATTCTTCCTCTCAAAACCTCCTTTCACCTGCGTCTAATGAGCTGGCCAAGAAAGGACACACGTGCCCTTGAAGATTTGAGACCACTGGCCACAGATGACTCCATCAATACGCTACCTCAACCTTTAAACAGATGTTAGTTGATATAAATTGATAGTAGGATAGTACATCTTCTCTGCTTTAGGGCCGTTTTTCTGATTCTTTATTGATTTCCACATAGATAAATCTATCTTTTTTATGTGTCACACCTCCACGGGGAATCTAGGATCAGCTACAGAACAGCAATGCAGTGAGTTAGGACTTAAGGCCTTTAAAGGACAGTGAACCCTGCCCTGCTGTCAACATGGTGATCTTTCAGGCATGCAAGAATAGAAAAGAGTGGAAATGTCTTTTATGTCAGTGAGTGCTGCTGGCGCTAGTTTGTCTTATTAATGCAGGAGAGGGGTCCCTATTAATACTAAGACTCTATTGATCCTACTAGACCTTCTGGCTGGAGATGAATGGCGCTTACATATTATCACAGCTCCAAAATGGGCCCTCACATATTTGTGACATTTCCACCACAGACAGCTGTAATTTCCAGAGCGACACAACCCATCCTTTGCTCTCTTATTTTCACCCACTTACACTTTTTTTCTCGCACTTACCAACTTCACTTCTTTCTTTTCCCACCCATGCCCTTCTGAGTTTCCGCTCTAGGCTACTTCATGTTATCAGTCGCTCCTGCCTCTTTCCGTCTGTCTTTTCATTTTTTCCCCACCTTTTGCCATTTTGCTCTTTTCTTGTAATTCATCACTTTTTTTTTCAGCCTGTCTCTTCTTACATTTATGTCTCACTTAATGGCTCTTTTTCTTTCATGGGGTCTCTCCTCCTGAACTGTCGCTGTTTTTGTTTCTGCCTCCTCATACACCACCCCAGCTCACTCTTTCTCATCTGCTAAACCTTTCCACCTGTCTTTATCTGTGCTTGCTCTCAGCCGTGACCCCTGCCTCTCATTTTGGTCTATTTTATTTATCTCTTTCAGTTTCTCAATCCTCAGTTTTCTCATGCTCTCTCTCTCTTTGTATTTCCCTCAGCAGCTCTGCTTTGTTTGGCACCCAGCAGACAAGGCTGCTGACAAAGGTGAGCGAGAGCATATTTAAAATGTCACTGGCAAAGTGACAAAAGGTCATATGGAAAGTAAGAGACTCCCAGAACAGTTTGGACTGACTGCTAAACAGGCATTCATGCCTATTTTGTGTGCGTGCGTGTGTGTAGGGGTGAGTGGGGTTTTCAGACATGCATGCATATGCATGTGCATGTTTGCATCTGCCCAAGGGTGTGTGTATCATTTTGTGTTTCTATATGAGAGAGAAAATACAATGAAAGGAATTCAAGGTATGTGTACATATGTGGATTACTCTATTTGTGCATTCACTCATGCCCCTGTGTTTCCACATACACTGTGTGTGGGGTTACATGTGAGGCATATAGTACTGTATGTGTCTATGTGTTGCCATCTGTATGCTGCTGGCGACCTTATACCTGAATGCTGCTCCCTGCCTGAGGTGAGGCCTTGAGCAGCTTCCAGTGTGATGAGTCTGCTTCTAAAAAAAGTCGCCAGCCAGACACACTGCTGCACCAAGAATAACCTAAAGGTTGCTGGTTTAAATCCTGAGGGAGTGGTCCAAAATCTGATGATGTCAGCCATATCTTTGTCATGGTCCATAGGATCCCTGGCCAACTTTGCATATAAGTCAGAATACAGGAGGATGTCTACCTCCACCACACTACATGTGAGGTGGATGGAATTTGGTTTGTGGTGCTCACAGCTTTGAAAAATTGCTTTAAAGAAATTCGACAGTGACATGTCTTTCCAGAAACAATGCCCCAGTTACCCTGGATAATCCACAGTTATCAGTGTCATTGGAACTACTTTCTAAAGAAGATATACTCCCTATAAAACCTGTTGGCAGCCTGTTCTGTGGATTATCCAGAGTAACTGGGTCACTGGGATGTCCATAGTCTACTTTATGGGTTTATTTTTGGTGTTACCTTTTTGATTAATGCTATGAGTTGTGTGCTATACTCTGTCTAATTATATTAAAGCTACTTAGGAAGATGGTTGTTGTGTTCATACAGTCTGTTGCATACATAGGCTGCCAGCAATTGCCCGTATGTAGAAATTGTATTGCCAGGCTTAACAATTTGACTGGGCAAAGAGCCCACAGTCATTTATTTTTGTCTTTGCACCCAGGCTCGGCGTGACATTGTTTTGCTAATAAATATGATGTTATGACTTGTATAAATTGCATTGAAAGTCTTTGGAAACCGTTTTGAACAAAATGAAAAAAATGTTTTGGCCATGATTTCTTAAAAATGATTCAGGGCTTTGGACAATATTCAACTTTATATTTACACAGGTTTTCAGCATGAGATATAACCTCAAATCTGACATTGTCTGACATTAAATATTGTGCTCTGTTTAACAGCAGCAAATGCATTTCCATTGTGTGTGTGTGAGCAGAAACCTACACCATTGCACACACAATAGACCCTTCCTGTAAGCAATTCCCCACCTTTTACTTTGTTAGTCAACATTTTTATTTTCTAATGAACTGCGTAATTAGTGAGCTTACAGAGCTGTCTTGTTGCACTCATAAAGCTAATTAAAAGCAACACACAGATGTAAATTATATTACGAACTGCTGAGTGTTGGTGACAGGTAACTTAACTTGAAAATCTGTTTGTGTGTGTGGGGAGGGTGCTTTCAGACAGAATCAAAAGACGAAGTCAAGTCTGTTCTTTTTATTTTGTCCATGTTTGGGTAGCTTCTACTTCTGGCTGTGTTGAATTCTAAGTCACCACTTTAGTTTTGGAGATCGGTGACCTGGAGACTTTAACATAATTATGTATAAGCCAGAGAGGCTTGTTGACAGATACAGATGAACTGTCTCAAGCACAGGCAGGTAAGCAGAAACATGGTGTGCTTAATGAGGAAAGGGCAGGTGGTGGGAAACCAACTATAGCACAGAGATGTGAAGTTCAGGAGACAGACAGACATATGTTAAAGATGACAGAGAAAAGTGAGATTTTTGTTTAAGTCAGGTCATCTAGTTTCCTCTTAAAGCAGAGTGCTATGTTTTTCTCTTTCTCCCTATTTTTTGCCTTGCTTGTTTTAGCTGGGAAACAACTTTAATGCTCTCTAGCAGAGAGCTACTGTTTGGAGTGACTCATTTCACAATCCTCTTGTTTTTCTGAAGCACTTCATATAGCACTTAAAGTTGTCATTTGGAGTGTATTTTTCCCCACCAGCACTTAATGATCTGTATGATGATCTCATTTGCAGTTTGAGGCTCAGACTCTCTTCATTCTCTTAGTACATGCACATACAGCCATCTGTCTACCTGCTACTCTGTCTGCCCTCCTGCCTGTACCTGCAGGCCTACCCCTTTCTCTGTCTTTCAGAATGAAGTGGTATAATAATCTGTCTCTGGGGGACAGGGACAGATCCATAATGTAGGTGTGTGTAGCATATGTGCAGTGTGTGTGTTCTCTGATGCTGAGTGCTTTCCATTGACTCCCCTAGCTATGCACTAAATGTCATGGTCAGCTTGTGAAGATTATCTTCTTATCTTCTCACTTCTCATCCATGTTTTTTAACCTACATCTATATTCTATCTCATACCTGTTTTCTTTCATAACCTGCAAAACCTCTCTTTTTCTGTTACAATATTTTAATCTATAGATCGATAGATAGATAGATAGATTTTGCTGACAGATAAAGGCAGCTAGACAGACAGATGACATGGATGGATGGACATAGGGGACTATATATATGTATGGACAGAGATCCCCCAAAGAGAGGGATGTCAGCAGTGTGTCAGCGGTTTTGATGAGTTGATGGCAGAGCTGACACAGCAATGGGAATAAGAGGCCAGCCCTCTGCTTATCCTTCTATCCCTCTCTCTTTCCCTCTTTCCATTCATCTATCTATACTATGCATCTACCCCTTGTCAAACTGAGTTTCTCTTGCCAAGGGCAGAAAGGGAGGGATGGCATGGAAAAGGAGAGATGGGGCATTACTGGGCAGTTTTCAAAGTCTGTCATCCATTGAACACAGTGCTTCCACCATAACCTGTGACTGTTTGTTTTCCCTCTCTGTCTCCTTACATACACTCTTTCCCTCTCTTGCACACACATGTGTGTGGCTCAAAATTATATAGTTCTAGCAAAGGCTAGAGCTTCTCTCAGCATGATACTGATTGAGGAGCCAGGATAGCTTTTTTAATTGTGAGGTATCTTCAAACTACTTCTCTGATGGTGTTTTGAATGTAAAATATAACGTATGGATACACTTATAGGTAACTTATTCCCTAAGCTCTTACCCCTGAATGACACAACATGTAGGGAAGAAAACAGTGCAGAAGAAGTAAAGGGGGTGCACGGTAGAAGTATTTGTTTGGCATTGAAGTGTTCATTTTTGTCTCAGCATGGTGGTCTTTATTTTTCTGGTGCACAATTCAGCCCTGCATTAAAAGTCGTTTGCCACAGTTAATGTTACATCTTGCACCTTATTTGTGGGGGAATTCATTTATTTACTTTTCCTTTTGAATTAAATCGGAAAAAAAACTCAAAAGTAATACATATGTTACCTGTCTCAGTATAATGAATAATAATATTATATTTCTGAGCTTTTTGCATTTTGTTGGAGTTGGCCTCAAAGGAAGAATGTATTAAAAAGGCTCAGTAAGAGGGTGTTGTCTCCCTAATTGGTCCTTTAGGAGGGAGAGGAAGTGTGTCCTCCAGTTTGATTGGTTTGACCCACTGGTTGTGAGTTACACAGTCGTTCAGGTCAGTGGCTTTTTCTGACTGTTAGACAAGGTCAGGGAGAATCTGACCTTGCTGCCCTTCTTACTCCCAGGCATTTTTCACAGATGACACAATCTTTGTCAGACTGTTGGGCACATCCTGAGAGAAATCACCAGCCTCAACCAGTGGACCTGTCCTGATTCTCCCTTTAGAGTTCAAAAATGCAAGTCATATTTTGTGTAAATATATTTAGTCTTCAAACTTTGATGTCATTGCAAGTTGTAGATAGCTGCAAAGTATTCACCATCTTTTCATTTAAAAATATAGGAAATCTTGCTACCTCCCCTTACAACCCTATAAGTTTCATATAGCTTTAGGTTTTAATCCTACACTTAACTAGTAACCTTAAAATGAGCACAAAGCAAGAGAGATAAATAGAAGTAACGTATAATCCAATGAGAGGCTGTGATCAGCGTAAGATCAAAGCTGCTTGGTACAGTATGTTGTCTACTAGAGTTATAAATAATTGTCACAGAAAGGAAAAAAAGTGAAAATGACATAAAGATAATTAAAAAGAGACCAACTTTACCTCAGCAAAGAAGTCAAGGCAGTTAGTTTGATTAAAGTGCTCATTCTCCATTTAGGTCTCCAATGCTTCACATGTGTGCTTTGCAGTGATTAGCTTTTTGACTTCTGCTCAGCTGTCTTTTCTGAGAGCAGAGCAGTGAGGATGAAGGTGTGAGAGAAAGCATTTCTTGGTTAGGTTAAAAACAGATGGACTGTTCATGGGCATGTGTGAAGAGTGTTTGAAAGTGCACGGTAATGTGCAGGTATTTGTGTGGTGGTGTGTACTGGCTGTACAGTATGTGCTATACGTATGTCATCGTGTTTATCCCGATTCTGGTGTTAGTCATTAAAATTTGAGAGGCCTAGCAGATGGCTTAGAGAGCTGTGAGAGGAGATTGGGACTGTGTGATACTTATTCACTGAGTTATTGTCATTTATTGGTTATTGTCAGCCCTATGCAGTAACCTGACTTCAGTAACCAACCATCATGTAAATGGGAATCCTGACTTTCTTAATTGGGACAACGCTCACTCGTGCTCTGTGAAGAGCCACTTTTTCCTTGCTTGAAAGTGGCATCTAATTGGGGCGGAAAGGCTCTATTATATTGTATTAAAGGCAGAATAAGTAGGATTTGTCAATTGCTGTTGTAAAGACATGATTCAAAGTTGGCCCCACCTCAGAGCAAGAGTAAGAGCTAAGCTGTGTTTCAACCAAGCAGTTCAGTTCGTTACATATTAGAGCAGTTATTTTTGCATTTCCATTGTGAAACGGTGTGGATGGTACCAATAGAACATGTAGGTATGGGTTTCAAGGGTACTATACCAAAAGTGTTTGGTGGAAACGTGGCTCTAGAGAATGAATGAAGAGAGGGAGCGGCGTCAGCAGTGAATCAGATAACAAAGCAGTGAATCAGATAAATAAAATGTTATTTTCTGATTGTTTTACGACTGTTACATTCTAAAGCACAAATCAAATCGTCCACACCTTCGCATGACCCTGCGGGAAGGAACTAGCTTCATCCTGTCCTCTGCTCTCTGCTCTGCATGTAGCTCAGCCCCACTCTCGTTCAAACAGACACACCTGCAGCTCTTTATACATCCATAGTCTGCATAGCCAGACCTATCTCCACACTTCGTTTTAGCGCTGTGCCAGCACTGCAGATATACAGTATCTATGACACAGAGCAGAGGAGAGAGACGGGGACAGCGGTGTAACCTGCTCGTTACGTTTTTATAGAGTCCCGACCTCACAGCCTGTGCTCTGTTATTGGCTGGGCGCTACACATCACTGCCCAAAGGTTGACATCCAGAAACGTCCCGAACACAGCACACTAACAAGAAACTTAGAAAATACAGGCAGAGGGCAGGGTCTCTGCCGATACAGACACCGCCACACACTTCTAGTAGGTCATAAGTGATGATTGAGAGGGATTATTTTGTATGTCTACTTATTCTGCCTTGAAATAATTATAAAATAGCAGAAATTTAATAAATTGTATTTTACAGATGCAAATTTTAATCTTTGCGTAGCATTTCTCCTCAGTGACAGTTTGCTAACCCACAACCTAGCTAACGTTAGTTATATTACTTGTTGTGTCATTATTCGCTCTATATCATGGTATTTATCATGTTATTGGATTTCTCCAGAATCGCATACCCCACCTTTAAACCTAAGCATACCTGGCCACACCATAATAATGTCAAATTCTATTTTAAAGAGAGTTATTAACCATGTCATGCAGCAGTTAGGGTCATCAGGGTTCCTAAGTTAATTTGGTTACACCACCTTGACACCTTGAAGTTGACTTGACTGACATGATTCCCCAAATTAATTATAATATTCAGAAAAATTATGTCCCGTTACTTTTATTTACTATAAAATATTTCTAATGTAAGATTATGCCAAACTAGTTGATAAGGCGTTTTATTGAGAATTTCACCATTTTGAAGCAAGTTTAATTATTTGGTACAAAGTTTTTACACTTACACCACATTGACATTTTTTCCATTATACTCCAAATATTCTCTTAAAATTGATTAAACACAGAAATTCTAGACTAGGTCCTCCAAAAAAAGGATGTATGCAAGTAATTTGTAAGTTTTTTTTTTTGAATCCTTTAAAATTGAACTTATCCACATGGACACAAAAAATGGCATTAGTTGGCCTTAGCATGATTTCTCCCAGTAGCCTGACTTTCTTGTGTGTGTAGAGTATGTGTGGTTTGTCTGTGTGCGAGAGAGAGGGTTGTGGATCTCATAAATGGATGGTAGAGCTAGATAGTGCTTTGTTTTTGGCTAATAAGATACTCCACCTTAAGAGAGCTTCTAATGAGTCCATACTGCCCTGCATACCACACACACACACAAACACACGTGCAAATGCACACACTCTTTGACAACGTGAGATGTGGGCTGAAGAAGAAGACCAGTTGCCATGTGTCCGTTTTCAAGACGACAAATCTGTGTGTTTGTGTGTGAGAGAGACTGTGAGCGTGTGGCTGCATACTGTACTTCTGTCCCTATGTGGGATCAGTGTCACTGGGCGGATGACCAAGAAGTAATGAAGCTTAGCAGCTGATAATGAGCATATCACTGTGGCAACTCACTACCTACATGGCCGTTATGCAGAAAGAGTCTCGACAAAATCATCGAAATGCAAAAGGATTGGGAGCCAGAAACAGCTTTGTGTGAAATGTTTGTCAGCATGTTAACTGAGACCCTTTTACACTGCATATCTGGCTTTGCCAGCTAGAACTGAATACATTCGCTATGAATATATTTTATTTGGATAAAGAAAAAACACATGTAAATGCATATCGGACACACTGCCATTACCATGTGATTAGATTTACTCCAGTTTGCATTATTGTTTATTTAAGTGTAATAACAGCCTGTACAGTTTGTTTACATTAGTGAGAAAGTATCTGCCCAGATATATCATTACTGCACCCACTGTTTTCTAAGCTACGCTAATATACTAAAAATTGACAGTGAGGAAAATGATGTTCAGAAGCACTGGTCAGTGAAATCGCTGTACAGGCAGCATTGGACAGTTGCTTCAGAAACAGACCAATTTTCACCAATTTGGACCATTTTCCATCTCCCCTGCTACTCACTTGCTTTGAACAAGGTAAACAAAAACTGAGATTTGACCACACATAGTCAGGAGTGGGAGTCTGGGGACCCTGTGTAACCTTGTGTCTGTATCTTCAGTAACCTTTCAACTGCATTTAATGGAATACCTTGACAGTGAAAATTCAATTGGTTGTTTTTCTCCAGCAAACCTACCTATCAGACTGAAGATGGAGGTGGGAGGTTAAGATTCTACATTTCTAAAATAGTTTTACATTTTAGAAATGTAAAACTATTTCACTTTGTCACTTTTGTACAATAAATCAAGTGAGGTACAAACTCGAGGACTTTGGGGAAAACAAATGTGATGATACTACAGGAGCTACATTTCTGCAATTTGTCAAAGCACTCAGATGTTTGGAAGATAAATGTGGACGTGAATACTCAGGACATATGGAATAACAGTAATTAAGTGCCAGAGTAATTAATTATGGTTGAAGATCTGATGTGTAATGTGTTTGTAACATTTTGTCCTAAAATAAATCTCTCTTTTCTTCTGCATGCTCCCTGTTGGAAAACCCTCTGACATCTACAGGTAAGTCTCCTGTTAATTGTAGTGTAAATGTTGATGTGTGCCCACCTGTCTTTTCTTTGTTTCTTTCTGTCTATTCCTGTGCATTTGTACTTTCTTAATTATATCAAATGTGTTTTTATCAACAGAACAAACTCTGAACTGCTTTTGACTTTTGACACTGACAAACAAACATTGCAATAGTGGCTTGATTACCCTTCTAAGAAAATTATAGCCATATTATTTGGTCCTTAAGGGCTAAATAAACTGATTACATCACTATGATTGCTTCTGACAAGCTGAAGTTAAATCCACATTGAATAGGGTTTTGATATGTTTAACTTGATTTTCTTTTGATTTTGCCTTAGGCAGCCATTTGTGTATCTGCTGAGTGGCACCCTGCCAATAATATCAACTTTCCACGCACATTCATTCTGCTGCCTATGTTAAAATGGCTTTAGAAAAGAGGAGATGAAATAACTTATTAATCTTATATTGGAAGGCTAAGTGGCAGCCCTTTTTTTTTTTTGTTCCGCGTTTGTGCTGTGATGAGGGGGGTATTGGTAGCTGGTTAATTTTGGAGGTGTTTCTGAACCCCATGGTTCAGTTGTGAGATGTGTAATGAAACATCAGCAGACTCTTTCTCTCTCTTCTCTCAATTCTCGCTCTTTCCTGTCATGCATTTTTTGTCTTTGCCTTCATGTCTTTCTTTTCATACCTTCCATTCATCATTCATTCTGGTTAATTTGTCACAGTGTTGCTGAGGTTGTATTGGTGCAACTTTGCTTGAGTCTGTTTGATGCATTAAAAAGCATAGATTTAATAGTCTTCTTTAGTAATTAGGAGTAAATGTTCAGCACGATGGATAAATTGATGTGGAATTGCCATCTCAGGATCTGGATTGGCCTTTGTGTGTCTGGATATGTGTGTGTGTGTGATCTCTATTGTCTGAAACACCTGTGACAGACAATAGAGCACAAAGTGAATTGCAAGTTTCTTTGAAATCTGGCAGAAAGGAGAGTAAAGCAGATGGCTGTAAATTGATTTTTTTTGATAATGGCAGATGCATGTGAGAGTGTTCATGCTTTTGTGTGTGCTTCTCACATCTGTGCATGTGGAGATTGCATCATTTTGCATAAATTTCTGTGCAACTGTAAATTTGATTGTGTCAGAGTTGTCTGGCTTTACATGTATGATCGCATAAATGCAAACTGTATTCAGTTTGAGAGCATGCGTCAGTTTTACGTGTGCCCACATGAAACCCTTGGCTTTGACTTAACTTCCTCAAGTTATTAATCATATTCATCACCTTGTCTCAATTTATGTCCACCATGTACCGTGAAACACCTTGAGCTTGTCGCAATCAAGCACTTCTTAATGCCATTATGCATTTATGACCACCTTGTAGGGACGTTCCAGGCATCAGCTTGTCAGAAAACGCAGGGAAATGGAGCAGCTTGATGCAGAATTATGTCACCCTCCCCACCCCTACCCCACCTTCCACTTTAATGAGCCACATTCGCAAGGTGTGAGACGAAAGGTTCCTAGTCCGTCCATATCAACATGACAGCTATTAGGAGACACCAACAGCTGGTGGAAGGTGGAATTAAGGATGAGGAGGTGAGAGAGGGAATGACACACTGAAAGAATGAAGGAGGGGCAGGAGAAAGGAGGAAGCGGAAGAGAAATAGCTGGAGAGAAGAGTACAGTAGGTGCAAAGCAGCCACTGCAATAGACAGTGAGAGAGATGATGAGTACAGCTGGTGATGGTCATCATGCTCCTTGGGCAACACTTGTCCTTCATTAAATGCATCACCTGGGTAATGAAGGACAGAAGAAGGTAGGAAGGAAAAGTAAGAGATAGTGAGTAGGAAAAGGTGGGAAGAGGCTAAACAAGCTCCAGAGAAGAACACGCACAAGTGGTGCAAAAGACCGTTGGAGCACAAACATGAGTACATAATGCATAATGCAAATACAACTGCACCAACACTGACACATGCTATTGTTGCAGCAGTCCTCTCATTAGTTCTGTCATTGGGAAGTCTGCTCAAGGCTGTTGCTATCATTAGCAATTTACAGAGAGTTTAAAGAGTACGAGAGACAAAAAAAGGGGCAGAGAGAAAGTGAGAGAGACGGTAAAGTCAGAGAGAGAGAAAGTTGGTAAGAGTTGGTAAGGAGAGAGGGATGGACAATGAGAGATTGTGATCATCCCCAAGGTCTGTTTCTTACCTCAATTAAAGAATGAGAGCAAATACTTGAAAAAGGCAGACCCAAAGATACAATGCTGCTTCGTGTCCTGAGGTATAATATTCATTCAATTAATATTGTCTCTAACATCACGTATTAGCAGGTTATACTGTATTATACGTACATTTTCAATACAATACATTAATTGGATTATTCTTGAGTCTCACACAAGTTGTCATACTTCCAAAATGTGTTGACAATGTATTACACCACTGCAACTCTCATAACCAGGATTGGGAGTGTGACTAAATGCAGTAAAGTCAATAAAACAAATAGGATCTTTTAAAACAAATCTGCTCCTACACTGCTCAATGGCACTTATACTGTTCGTGTTATACATTTGAACCACACCGCTAAAATTAATACACTGTTGGTAAACTAATGCATTGCTGTGAAAATATTCAGTTCTTAGCTTTTTCCATCCATCTAATTTTAATACTTCACCAACACGGTTATTTTCTCCCTTTTCTGAGCATCTGCCTCAATACATTCAAACAAGCAAATGTGTCTCTGTGGTGATTTTTCAATGTATTCAGTAGTGGTACATACATTTCCACTGTGGTACAAACACCTCTGATTCATAAACGTCTTCCTGCAGTAAATAAGAGCACACAGTACCCGTGGTGTTGTATTGCCAGTTAAGTCTTATTTGTTGTTGAAACATCAAAATATCAGTTTTGATTTAGGGCTGCAGCTATTGATTATTTTAGTAATAAAGTATTCTACCGATTATTCATCTATTTATTGAGTAATCGGATAAGAAATACTTTTGCTTTATTAAAGAGCTATAGTAAATATGCAAAAGAGAAAATAAGACAGGTCTCTTAAAATGAAAACAACCAATTGGTTTCATATTTTGGAAAAATCTACATTTTTATTGCTTAAATTGCATACAATAATATTACGTCAAAACTAAATCCACTTAGTGCATTTAAGTGCCATATTACAGTCTGGGTTTTAGATTCAAAGATTCAAAAACTCCTTTATTGTCATTCCTTCATGTATTTGCATACATTAAAAAAAGAAAATGCTGTTCCCCAAAGTGCCAGTTGTTGATATTTTAAAAACAATATCATCATAAAAACAGTAACAATAGATACAAAATAAATAAATTAGAAAGTATGGCTAAGCGATATCAGTTAAGAAGAGCTCATCATACTGGTGTATGTAAAGTGCAATTGTGCAGTCCAGTAAGTTTACTTGTCAGGTGTCTGTAATGCTTGACAGTGTTGTTATTTGATTTCAGGTGACTGTGCTGCTATGGGTGTGTCGGTGTGTTGTGGGCATATTAGTGGGAGAGGTGGTAGTGGCAGAGTCTGACAGCTTGTGGGAAAAAGCTGTTCAGCATCCTGCTGGACCTTGCACATAAGCTCCTGTACCTCCTACCTGGAGGCAGGAGGGACAACAGACCATGAGATGGGTGATGAGGGTCTCTGATCATCTATGTGGCTCTGCTGATGCAACGCTGATGGTAAATCTCCCCCAAGGAAGGTAGAGGGGCAGCAATGATCCTGCTGGCAGTTCTCACAATCCGGTCAAGCTGGTGACTTTCCAACGCCGAACTGTTGCCAAACCAGAAAGTGAGGCCGTAGGTAAGGATGGATTCAATGGTGCCCCTGTAAAAGGTGGTAAGGTGTATACCAGGGAGGCCTGCCCTTCTGAGTCTGCAGAGTAGGCGTCGTCGCAGTTGGGCTTTCTTCACAATGGCTGAGGTGTTAGTAGAGAAGGTCAGATGATCCGCTAGGTGCATGCCCAGGAACTTCACGTTGCTGACCTTCTCCACAGTGGAGCCATCGATGGTCAGTGGTGTGTGATGATGGTGCCTGCTGTCCCTTCTGAAGTCAATCACCAACTCCTTTGTTTTATCAACATTCAGGGAGAGGTTATGTGACCTGCACCACCCAGTTAGTTGCTCCACCTCCATCCTATAGGCAGATTTGTCATTGTCAGTAATGAGACCCACCACTGTTGTGTCAAATCTGGCAGTACAGTTGTGAGTGAGGAGAGTGAAAAGCAGGGGGCTCAAGACACAGCCCTGAGGTGAGCCTGTGCTCACTGAGATTGTTGCTGATGCATGGCTGCCCACTCTGACTGACTGCTGCCTCTTTGACAGGAAGTCAAGAATCCAGTTGCAGGTGCCAGCATCCACACCCAGCAACATCAGCTTTTCCACCAGCTGTTGTGGGATTATGGTGTTGAACGCTGAGCTGAAGTCGATGAATAGGAACCTGGCAAAGGTGTTGTTGGTCTCCATATGTGACAAGGTGAGATGCAGTGTGGTGGAAACAGCATCCTGTGTCAACCAGTTGGCTCTGTTTGCAAACTGTCTCTAGGATCTGGGTTTGCAGGGAGGCGGGCCTTGATGTGCTTCATGACGAATCGCCCGAAGCCTTTTGTCACTATAGATGTGAGAGCTACAGGACGTAATCGTTCATACAAGCTGGGTTTGACTTCTTAGGCACCGGGATTATGGTGGCACTCTTGAGGCATGTATGTACAACTGCCTGACTGAGTAAGGTGTTAAAGATGTCTGGAAAACATCTTTCAGTTGTTCTGCACAGTCTTTCACAACGCGCCCAAGGACATTATCCGGCCCTGCAGCTTTGCGTGGGTTGACGCTGGCGAAGGCCTTCTTTACTGCAGCTGTGGACAGCTGAAGTATCTGGTCGCTGGATGATAGTGAAAGCATGTCTGCCTGGTTGTTATTCGTTGCCTCAAAACGTGCATAGAATCAAATCACACCAAAGATGCTCTGAACGGTCTCTGATCACACACAGCGTAAGCACGTTATACGTCAGTAATAATCATCCGTGTGAAACACAGTGCGCTGTATGTAATTATATGGATTAAACAAAGCCTCTTTTTTTTTTTTTTTTTGATTTTTAGTCATTGAGTTATGCGAGGAATCGTTTCAGCCCAATTTTGATTATGTTACTTAGGACTGCTTCAATAACAAGGGCAGATGATCACACCTGAATATATAGTCAGTATAGCTCTAGTGTTTTGTATAGTGTGAATCAGTCCCTCTTTTGGGTAACTGGGAAGGACAAAACATGTTCAATGTCAGTCACATAATTTGTGAGTTTTTGACTTTGTTCTTCATTTGTTTCTGTCACACTACCCTTTTTACTGAATGCATCTAAATCTAAGGTGGTGTTTATTTTTTGCAACTGCCCACAAAACCTTAAAAAAAGGAGAACAAGCACAGAGATGATGTGCTGCTAAAGAACAAGAGTGAAACTTACTTTGTAACAATATGCTGTTAAAAGTCTTCCAACAAAGAGAATTTAGTGTATTGTAAAAGCAGTGATAGCCACAGGGAGTAGTTTAGCTAGGTTGGTTAGGATTTTACTGAGATTAGATGTTGGTCTAATTTTTCTTAAAATAAGAACTGATCCATCACCAAAATCAAACCACCAAAATTACAGGCCATCAATAAAGAGGGAATTATTAAAGTGCAGCGATCATAGGATGATGATCTAAGCTTAAGTGTGAAGTGTAAAGTTAAGAAATAAGAACTAAGCAGAAATACTGTGGAGATTTATATGGTGCGATTAGAGTGATTAGAGGGAATATGATTCAATGGGCAAAGGCTGCTGTAAGGTTATTCTTGAAACATTTGAGATTGCAACCTCTGTTGCAAGGTAGGTGTCACAGACACGCCAGGCTCCACCACACCTCAGCCACACCGCACCCCCTCACCTGAATACTAATCCCCAGCACCTGTTACCCATAACACACCTGAACGCAATCAGCCACTCTACTCCACCATAAATTCCCACTCTTCACCTCAGTCAGTGTCCGGTCTTGTTAGTATGAAGGACAGAGCTTCTACTCCAGCCGCTCGTACTCCACGGACTCACTCACGACGCTTCGTCAGAACTACCGCCACTCCGAATCCCGAACCCCGATCCCGACTCCTGAGATCTCCAGCTCCGGCCCCAGTGTGTCTCCTGTGTGTGTTGCTCCTGTTCCCGTTCCCGTGTACCTCTGTTCATCTCCAGTACTCTTCTATCATCAGCGAAAAAAGGGCCGGTATCATTAACCCCTCTCATCCACTCATTTTACATTTGTGTACAAATAAACTCACTCAGTCTTATATCCGTTGTCTCCGGTTGTTCTGTCCGTAACAGTAGGGAGTGACTCTGCATTTATGACTGGAGTGGGAAGGTCATTTTCTTCTTCGGGGAGCCAAGAGGGAGACCACATTGATAACCTGCAGGTGCATTGAACAGAGACGATAGTGCCAGAACACCCAGAATGTGTCAGAATCCTTATTATGATGTGCTATCCATTCATATCATCGTATGTTATAATGCAGAATTTTGTCTTGACATTGAGTAGTTTTATTATCAACTTTTTTGTTGTGTGGTAATTAGATCAGCCTGCTAGTCTGTAAATTAACATTTTCTGGACAATCTATTGCCATGTCTCTACTCCCCAGGCTTTACACGGGACTAATGGAGGTGGATCAGTGATGGCAGGCCCATAAAACATCCAGCTAACTATGATTTTTATAACCACCAAAACAGGCTCTTAGGTCCAGACAGCTCATTAAAACTGAAACTTTTTGTTCATTATTGAAAGTAGCTGTAAATAATAAATTCCACATCTTAAGTCTGCTGTGCTGTGGTAGTAAATGAAGACGTACAACATAAATATTTAAATACCCTGTGTTATATGTAGTTTCCCACAAAACATTTAACTGTATACATTAGATGACTGTATTTGTTTTGTTTGTGTGTGTTTATGTATGTCTTTATGGCATCAAGACAGGTCATATTTGTGCTGTTAGGGTTTTATGTTGACATGTTATAGTGTCATTTTGACATCCCCATTCGTCATATCTTGTGTTCTCAACTGTTATTTACTTACTCTGTATACTCTGCACAATAAGTGCATGTGTTATGTTTTTAAAGGGGCAATATGGAAGATTTGGCTAGAATTTCAGCATAACACATTAAAAAAAATGAACTAACATTATCAACAGAAATGTGGAGAAATAACAGTGCTGATGTCTACTGAAGTTAGCATGCTAACCTGCTAGCCCCAGCCCGTCCTGTGTCGTAATACCACATATTATATTCCAACAGTATAGCTCAGGTAGTCTCAGCTGGAAGATGTGTACGAGGGGCAAGTTTGCCACATTACACAAGCTCTCTTAGCTTTTTTTAGTCTAATAAAGAAACAAAATAAAGAATTGTTAACCCAATCTGCGCACATAGCCACAATTTTGAATGAAAAGTTAGCATAACCCACAGTTGTCGTCATGATAGCCTACAGTTATGTCTTCTTTATTCTTTTATCAGTAAGATACTTTGTATCTATTGACAATTTCAGTGAGCTAGTACAACGTTGTTCTTGATGTCATTGTAGAGTTGGCAGATAAGCGCATCCTTAACAGTTTTACAAATGAGTTCAGTGAGGCCAAGGAAATAGACCTCTTTCCCGGCAGACATTTTGACTTGTCACAGCAGTGAAGGCACAGGTGTAACTAATAACATTAATGACAGCTCAATTCCATATGAGTGTGCCACTAAGCCATAGCACTAAGGCTGAATGCACAAGCAGGGCCAGAGCATTAGAACACCTGAATGAAATGCATCCACTGTTAATCTTATTAATTACACCTGTGCTCTTCCTTCTTTGATATGTCACAATTTCTGCAGTATAAAAGGTCCATGCAAACCTCAGACAGTTTCCAAACATGTTCAGTCTTGAGGAGCATTTTTAGAGGCATGAAGGTTATTGAACATTATTGAAAAGTTATTAGCCCAATATTTCATTACAACCATGTTTTGTATTGCAAAGTTACTTAAAGTTCGACCCTCAGGTTGAACTCCATACTTGCCTCTCTTTGTCATGTAGATTGCCATGCGGCTCTAAATAAAGCAGAGAAAGGTTTATTTTGCTTTTTAAAGAACAGGTTTGCAGGCTTATATTTCTTGGCCCCATCAACTGTGTCCATTAGAGTGCTCATCTCCACAGTCTACAATTACGATGGTGAGTCCAATCTTATGCTAAGAACAAAAAAAAAAAAAGTTTTCAGACCTCGACATGTAGGATTCTGCATGGATACAAAATACCACGTTTAGCCAAAAGCAGTTACTTTCCATCTCTCCATGTTCTTTTCACCATCAGCCCAGCCAGTAATAGCTCTTCTGCTCTAAAGTTCACTTTAATTGGTCAGACACCTGAGCCTCAAAAGTTATTTTAAAAGCGAATAACACAGCAATAGCTCAATCAGTGCTGCAGCCATTCTGAGCTATAAGTGTTTACTTTGCCATCACACCCTCTGCGAAGAAATGCCTGCCTGAGACTGAATCTAGGAAAAAGAATCAACCACAACGTCCCCTGGCTAGAGACAAATGATGAGCACACTGGGATGTGATGTAAATTGTGCCATACACATTACAGTCTAGTTGAAAAAGCAGCATTATCTCAACGAGGCAAACTATTTCAGTGACAGTTTTTAAAAACTGCACACAGCACACATTTCGAATAAACCTCAAACGCAATATAGCCTGCTGACAGGGAGAGTCTAATCATCTCTAAAGTCATTTTGTATTAAGATTTTTTAATTAACATATTCATAATTAAAATGACAACCTTACAGCGTCTTCTTTAGTTTGAGATTTTTGTTAAGGTGATCTCTGCAGTAGAGGGTACCTTAAAATTGTGTTTATGGACGGATGGACAGTGGGGGAAAGGAAGTAGAGAAGAACAGCATCAGGGACCAATGATGTCACAAAATGAGTGGTTCAACAGGTGATAAAGACTTGAGCTGTGAGAGCCAGGGTGATGACAGGCAACGTAGGAGGCTGCAGGGATGTGAGAGAAATAAACTGTTGAAAATGAGAAATAAGTAACAGCAAGAGAAGAGGAAAAAAATACGAGAGAGAATGGAGACAGGTGATAGAACAGAGAGAAAAGGTGGGAAATGAGAGATGGAGCATGTGAGAGAATATGAAGGGAGCTCAGACAGATAGGAAAAAATAAAAGATGAAACAACTGCGTAAGTATGTGGTGTGAGAGATGGAGAGCGGTTCTGTCTGTTGATTTTCTAAGCCTGTATAAAGACCTCAGGGACATAATGGATAAAAGTGAGTTTTCTTTATCAGCGAGATGTTACTAGATGGAAGTAAATGCACGTTGCCTCAATGGATTTCCTTAACTTAGGTTACCTATACGCTTACGATACGGTAAACTTCGAGGTATGCTTTGTTTTTTGTTTAGATACTTTCACACCCACCGTGTGAGATTGAATTGCTCTCTCTGTTTTATTGTCTCACTTCTGTTCATTTTGAAAGCAGAGGTCAGGCTAAGGGAACATAATGTCTTCGTCTCTGAAGGAAAAAGGTCATTTGTTTTGAACAAGAGAAGCTGTCAATGCTGTCATTCTCTCGCAGCAGTATTGTGTTATGATGCAGGTGTTATGTTGAAGCACTAAATTTATGCTACGTACACATTAATTATGCTTTCAGAAACTAAACAAAACATTGTTTGACCTTGTGTTTTGCTTTCATCAGTAAATCAAAATAGCAATGAAAATTCATGCTGTAATGATGTGATACTAAGCCATGTTTTATCAGTTTGAGTGAAAGGGGGCTCTAGGGAGCCAGCCAAATTGTACATACACAAAATTGCATGATAAAACACCAGTTTTGCTTGAATTTTTCATTTATGTCCATGTGCTCTATCACATGACTATCAATGCTGATTTCACTTTGGAGTGCATCTATTCAAACCTTGTGGTCTGGTTCCAGGCATGCTATTTTAATAATAATAGTCTGGATTTACTATTAATTTTAGGAAGTGGTCAACTTTTACAGCACTTACATATGAGCCAGCAATTTTGATATGCAAGCAACTGTATATGTATTAGAGGTTTTGAAAACCATTATCATTTTTTGCAAGCAAGGAGCCTGCAGTTGGCTTTTTGTTGCAGCAGAAGGGATGGCACTGTATTTACACGTAGTTGATTCTGGCTGAGATACAAATGCATTGTGAGGTAGACCACCTCTGCAAATGGTCTGGCAGAACGGATCACAATGTTTGCTGCCTGCTTTATTGCAGTAATAAATTCTTCTATGGCTACATGACATTCCCAGATTCCTGAATGGTGATAACCAACCTTCAATCTGACCATAGAGAGCAGAAGTCAACGTACGGACATCACGTCCGTGCTAGCCTCTGTTCCACTAGCTTATGTAACTCAATGCAATCTCTCATTCAGCATTTCTTTCATCGGTCTTTCTGAAAAAAGTGTCTTCCAGGGGTTTACTTCCCATATTCTAAGACAAATCTGCATCCACTACACCGCTTGCTATAAAAAATGTAAGCCTTCGTGATTTTAATCAAGGCTGAACAACGATTACTTTCTAAGCACAGAAAAATGTGGCAGCGCGGTTACTTACTTCATTGTAACTTTTTATCATAGGAAATGCATCTCTCTGACAGTGTATGTGCATAATGACTGTGTTCTTATCCTCTTGAGGAGGAAGAGAAAATATGTCCCCTTCTTTGACTCCGTTCATAGTTTTCTATTGTTGTCAACACTGTCATCTCTGCTGTCCCATGCTGTTGCAGCTTCTGCTCTCACTGTGGTTGGCAGTGCCAAACCATCGCTGTGATAGATCACTGTTATTACCACATGTTCTCCATTACTGGTGAACAGTGGGAGGCCAGGAACACAGACACACACACAGACACAATGAGCACACAGCCAAGAAAAAGTAATGCACACACACAGAAGTATACATATTCACTCTTTGCATCTGTTGGTACATGTATATGCTAATGAATATGTCTATATGTATGGACACACTTGCAGATGCAGATGAAGTTATTCAAACACAAACACACATTAGTACCAAGACACACTTGTGCATTGCTATGGGTATAGCACAAATGCAAACACACACTGACCATAGACACACACACTCATTATATATGTATGTACAGTGTATGTTTACAGGACACACACGCGCGCACACACACACACACACACACACACACACACACACACACACACACACACGTAGCACATGTCAGCCACTGTGAAGAAAACTCCAGAGGTTGAGGAGTCTTACGTTAGAGCCAGCTGGAATTGTTATTGGAGTGGGATGATTGAGTCGACCGCAGGCTGTAAGAGTACTTTCCAGAGAGACAGAAAGAATGAGCGGGAGAGGCAACCAAAAAATGGGAGCATTGACGAGAAAGACAGAAACCTGTGGTCAATATCGTACTCCAGTCAATTTAGTTTCGACTACAGACTCCCTCTCGTTTGATGTCTTATAATGACAGACAAAGTCAATTACAAGCTGTCCAGACACAGTGCAGAACATGTTAGCCTGCTGATCCATAGTGTCAGGTTATTGTCTGCAGCCATATTTGTCTTCTTCTTGTGTTTATGTGCATCTGCATGCATTGGCAGGAAGTGATGGACAATTTTTTGTAGACAAGTAGACAAATCTTTCTGGCCCCAGTGCTTCCTTCCTCTTAATTCTGCATAACTCACTTAATAAACATAAAAGCTGACAAAAGAAATTTAGCCTTTGCTCTCCTTGCACATGAGTAGAATTAAAAGCATATTTTCCTCAGGGCAATGCTATTAACATAATGTGAGGGGGTGGGGGGTGGGGGGCTAGAACAATACATTATCCAAAGCAAGAGGTGCATATTTTGGGAGAGACGTATGCCTGCTGACAAAAAAACAAATTAAATCTGCATAAGCAGATTTTAGCTTGTGCTCTATTGTGATCATGGCTTAATTTTAGTTTTAGAGTAGAGGTAGTGTAGTGTGAATGTGCACAAGTATGTCTGAGTGCATTTCAGAATTTGAGTGTGTGGAAGGAAGGAAGGAACTGGTTTATCAAACAGATTGAAGAACAATACTTTAGGAAGAACAAATACTGTCTGTACAGTCATTTGGAATGCAAGTGAATTTAAATGTTTCTGAAGAACTTTAACCAGTAAAAGCAAAAAACACATTTTAAGAATAAATGCAGGGAGAAAACTGAGCAATTTCAGATATAAAAGAAAACAGGCAGATGGAGTACTAGACTAGAATTTAGGCTCAGCATAAAAAAGGAAAGAAAAGCTAAGTGTGTCTCTTTTCGAAGTTGCTCCAGAACATGCCCGAGGGTTTGGCTTTAGTGAAGAGGATTGTGCTAAACCAGTTATGGTGCTGGGGAAGAGTGACACTTTAACAAAATAAACACAACTGAATGTACTGTCTACAACCCACACTGTGTTTACACAATGATTGTCCTTTTCCAACTTCTTATATTAACAATCAAAACATCCATATCCGAGTAACAACATGAGTCACCTGTTCTGCTATAGAGGAGGGATAAAAAAGACAACAGGGATGAGGAGAAAGAGCTGAGTTTTTCAGCTGTCAATAAAGAGTGACAGATGGAAAGGGAGGCAGAGGATGTAGATTCAGCATGCAGTATAAATAAAAAGAAAGAGTTGTGGGAAGTGTGTGTGGGGTGTGTTAGCTTGTGTTCCTGCTGCTGCAGAACCTCGCCCGAGGGTTAGGTTTCACTGAACAGATATACGGGTTAATTTTGAGCCAAGGCATAGAGAGGCAGTCATGGGGAGATATTGTATAGTCGGTAGTTTTTAATCAAGCAACCTTATTGGTTGAGGGCACATTTAAATTGAGGTGATGATTCCGATTATTGCTTGTTTTATGGGAGTGATTTAGAAGAAGGGACAAGTGATTTAGGAAAGTTTTCAAAGGGACCAAAATTGATAAAAATCTCCAGATTTGTTAAAATTTCATTTAATTATTACCATCTATGTTTGGAAGCAATGGTTGACCCAATTGCTGGGTATGACACCCATGTTGTCACTGAGGTGTTTATAAGATTAGACTGCCAATGATGCATACGTTTGTAACCCCAACAACAGCAGGGAGAGCTGATATTGTATATCTATAAATGCTGTGTTGTGGAAATAACTTTAATTGAATGTGTAAGATTGCTTGAATAGCGTAATTCACTGAGTCAGAAATGTAAACACAGCTGTCATCAGGCTCCACCACAAACTTCCCTGTAAAATCTGCAGCCCTTTGTTAACTACTCTTGTTCAGCTTTTAGAGTTTTGCACTTTTCCACTTCCTAAGTGAAAAATGCTACTCTTGACAGTTATTTACCATAGGAGCTATTTTAAAAGCCCAGTTTATAACAATCAGGTTTGAAGCTGTGATTTTGGTGCTAAATGCACTTTAAGTTAAAATACTAAACCACTGCTGAGCCTTCGATTCATAACATTAGGGTTGTTCAAAGAATGCCAGCTGCACTTTTGAAGATCATTTTTACACGTACTCCTTGCAAACTTGGGATATTACCATATTTTCGTACAAAACAGCACAAGAAAGATTTAAAAATACCAACTAATTTCTCAGTGCAGTAATCACAAAAACTCATCAAGATCTTTGCAGGGCCGAATAAACATCATGGTGTAATGCTACTTAACAATGGTCAGTGAATATGAATATACTGCGTACAAAGCTGCCAGAGGGCATTTGGAGTAAAAATCTATTGTACTTACAATTTGGTATTCTACAAACACAAGTTTTGTAAAACTGGTGCAATTATGCAGTGTTTATCAAGTGTCATGGCAGGTATGGCAATTTGACTCGTTAAACACAGGTGTGGCTAATACCTGACTAATAGTAATGTCAGTTTTCTATTTATGTATGCTAGTATCAGTGCTTTGGTATTGTACATGCTGGCTCACTGGCATGGCTTACTGGGACACTTAAAATGAATAGAGCCATGATTAATATTAGTACTTACACCTGTGCATTTCAAATAAAACTCGTTTCCCACTTTCAGTTTTGACTAGTCAGGTTTTTCAGTGTAGTACTAAGTCAGCTCTTGCAAGTCTTATTATACTCTTTTGGATTCTGGTATTCATGTTGTTTTGACATTTGTTATATGTTATATTTTGATCATATGTCCCTTTGGATCATGTCAAGCATGTGGTTGGCAGTCATGGTCATGCTATGCAGTTTGCCAGTGGTTTCCCTCCCTAAAAAACCTTAACTGAAGAAGTGTGAACTTTTCTTCTTCCTCTGTGCCCTTCCTTTACAAAGTATCACAAGGTGCCATTTCACTCTGCTCCTATTTCACCTCCAAACCCCTTTGATCTTCCGTCCAATTAATTTTGTCCTTTCTACGGTCCCAGATAAAATCCAAGCATGATTGTGCTTTTTCCCCATTGTTGCTGGCTATGGGATAGCAAACTCATCTCTATTATATCTTCCTCTCCCATTTTTAAAGTTGGTCTGATATTTTTACTTTGGTTTTTCAATCTGCATAAAGGTTATTGAGACTTCATGAGAGTTCTTATTCTCTCTTCTCTTTATCTTTCTTTCTGTGCCCTTTGTATTTTATATATTAATTTTGTATTCACTCTAATTTTAGTTATCTAAATATATATTAATTCTCTGTACAGCACATATTGTGACAATGCAAGTCATCATGCGGTGTGAAACTATAGGCTGTAAATATTTATCTACAGTATGTTTATCCCAAGACAGATCTTCTTATACTTACAGTATACACGACTATAATTAAAGCATTTCTAAATTCAGAAGACAAGGCTTTGAAGATTGATTGTGACGCATACAAAGTTACAATAGCACCCACTATCTCAGTTTTACACTACTTAAAATAGCACAAACCTTTATGTAGTTGTTGCATTTTCAAAAAGTGAGTATACTGTCAGGTAATATTCACTTTTTGAAAGGCCGATAGTTCAGTGTTTCATGGTACAGCAAGCTATGGTTACATACCAGGTGTTGTGATAGTGTTTACATGTAACTCCTCTCTTTTTCTGTGTTGCCCAGTCTCCCTCTGGTCCCTTTCATGTCAGTGTCTACTGTGCAACATCAAATTAAGTCATAATGAGCAAATGTAATCTCAAAACAAGGCAAAGCTAAATTTTGCCTGATAACTGCCAAATAACTGTCAAGTCTTAGCGCTCAACTATAGAGCCATTTGCATATGTGTTGAAAAACTGACATGAAATTGTTTTTTGTTGGCTTGCACTCATTTAATTTCTATTTCTGATCAAAAAGAATTTGTGGCAGTAAAGAATGCCAGCAATTGATTACAGGCATTTTTTTCCTTTGTTCTTCCACAGTAAACTTGTCATGTGTTTGGTTGCTACTTATTTCATGCAAAAATCTGTGAAGATAAATGAATAAACAAATGTTCCTTTTTAGTAGCCAATCAACATCACCAGACTGTTGTATTGTCCAGATGTATTTAGCCTTGTGCTAAAATTAGCTCTGAAATAGATGCTAGAGATAAAGTAGATTCTACCATACAGTACATTGTACAATATACATTCATCACTTTAGGATTGATTCATTCATGTCCAGGCTTAATGCAGGTACAGCATCTTCAAGCCAAATTGAGGCTGGGTATTTGTGGCTATCTATCTCAAAGCCATTTAACTCAGTGTCTCTTGCAGTATGCCTGAAAACAGCAGAGAAAGTCCTGGAAGCAAGGTCAAAACCTAAATCTATTCAATTCAAACATCAAAGCTGTAGAACAAAACAAAGCATTCCTCATAACATGTTAACATCCTCAGAATGCTTGTCCATGTGTCAATATCAGTGTAGCATCTTTGGCAAAACACAGCAGCAGCTATTTTATGACTTTTAGTCAGCATACTTGCATGGTGACAGAAAATAAATCTTCCACAATCATTTTAGACATTTTTCAGGAATTTCTTGTATCAGCCAATGTGGCCAACCAGCACGAAGAGATTTCACACGTGAGTTTATCCTATTTACACAATTTGTATGTTAATATATTTGTGTGCAAATTTGTGTGCATGGTTTTTAAAGGTCCAGGTATTTTTCTACCTCAATAATGAAATTCTCCATGTCCATTGTGACAGCTACTAGACCACAGAGGAAGATGTGCTTTTACATCACAAGAGAAGAACTCAAGGAACTATAGCCGATATGTGCCAAGTGTGGAGCAAGACTGACAAAATGTTACTTCTATGGGAGAATTGGCTTTGGAAAATAGGACAGTGTCATAAACAGTCTCAAGGCAGCATGTCCACCTTTGCTAAAGTGTGCATCTCCAGAGTTTAGGTGTAGGTTTATACAGAAAGTTAAGGCCGTTGTCTTGACATGTAAAATGTGGCATCAGTGTGTTTGAGACTACACAAAATAAAAACAGAAAGAACTGTTGGGTAATACATCTGGTGTTTGGCATCGCAATAGAGACTCAGTCAGCATTGTTTTACAACTCTGTGACTATACTGTAAGTCAGCCAAAACTACCCCGTTACAGCCTGAAACAGATTGGAGACTTCCCTGTACACATGGCAGAACAACTCTTTTGCTCAACTACCACATTTGATAAAACAGACAACCCAACATAAATGCACAGGCCTAAAAAACTAAAAACAAACAAAATACTCCCAATCAATGTCTTAGCCGACGACACCATACTCGCGCTGTGGGATGACATAGGGGAATGCTGTATTGGGAGATCTTTCCTCTAGCTTTTACACTGAGCACAACCACTCTCACACATACAATAAATGCACAGAAATACACACCTTGCCACACACACACACACACACTCAAAGGACAGGGTCTTGCTTTCAGCCAGCACTCTCACTGTGCCCGCAAGCACAGAGTCAACTGTTTTATCCACATTGCCGGCGGGATCAGCCTTGCATTTTCTTCTGTCACACTGACACAACAAGAGAAATGCTGTGAGAAATAAAAAGCCAGAGAGATCGAAGGAAAAGGGGAGAAGAACAAGAACGGAGAGAGAAATAAAACAGAGGGACAGAGAGAAGCAAAGAAAACTGTAGCTGAAGCTATCAAGTGCAGGGGGTGTATACAGCTGACTTTCGTCAATTTCTAATATCCGTTTCCACTCTTTTTCTCCTCCTTTCTCCTATCTGAAAGGGAAATTTTACCTGTCATATTTCAGCTCCACTGATATACATTACAGACAGATAAGGAGACATGGAATTATGGTGGCCTCAAGTAGTGTTTTGAGGGGAAGAGAGGGGAGGGAGCACCAAAAAAAGTGATTGATACGTTGCCAGTTGGAGTCGCTGATGTACATACATACTGTAAGAAACAGATAAATCCTTTTATAATTATATTAATCAATAATCATTATATCAACCTTTTCCTGTGACCTGTGTCAGGGTCCTGACCCTGAGGTAGAACTTGATGATGTAATATTTTAGTAATACCTATATGTGAGAGTACCTGGGCTGTTCTACAGTAAGCATAAGAGGGATCATAACATCCTTACATTATAACTGTACACCTTGTTCCTGTGAGTAGCATTTTCTTTTCTTTCAAAAGACAGTGAAGAGAATGGGGAGAAAAGGCAAATGAGCTGCTGATTTTGCACCAGAATGTCTCTAAGTAAGAAAAAAATAAATGGTGGCTGCTTTGCTAATGGTAAGCCAGATTTCCACCCAGTTTTTGTGTTGTTGATAGATTTTTGTAATCTTTTTAACCCTTTTTTTTCATTAAACAGTGATCGCTTCCTAAAACATAATGAGCCATATACACTAATGGTTTATAGCGCAGACCATGTGATTTGTTTTTATGTGACATATTCCTATAATGGTTTTGTGGGACATCTGTATTTGGCACGGAATTCCTCCCATTATGGAACTCTCCCCTTTACAAACCTTCTACCAGGTCTGTGCTTTTTAATCATTGGAAAGTACAGCAGAGGAGACTGTCACATATTTCACACCCTTGCTACAAACCCGTTTTTGACAGTAGTCAAAAGAGCAGAATTTTAAAATTGTTCAATCCATTCCTCTCTGGGGCAGAACAGGCAGTGATGCTTGATGTAAAAAGAATGTCTCTGATGGCTACATCAGTAAGAATGTGTGAGAGTGATAAGGTATTTCTATTTGATTCTACAATATATGTACATGTGAACTTGTGTGGGTGAAAATGTGTGTGAACATTTGCTTTGATCTCTGAATTTTCTGTTATTATTATTTTATTTGTGAGCCTGTTTATGTGTTGTGTGTGTGTGTGTGTGTGTGTGTGTGTGTGTGTGTGTGTGTGTGTGTGTGTGTGTGTGTGCTGCAGTAATAGAAGCTGTCCTGCAGCACACAGTCTGGTGTTTGCAGCCGGAAAGCTGTCATAAACAATCTGCTCCAGCGTCAGTTAAACAGCAAGCGTGGGAGAATTGGGTGCTCTATAGGCTACAACCAGCCCCATGCTCTCTAAATAGACCAACCCATCTGCCTAATGCACTGGAATCAAAATGAGCAATGGATATCCCATATGACATTGCGATAGTTATGCGACAACAGGTTGGCTAGGGCTTCGAGTGACACTGGCCGGTGACTCTGTGAGATGTTGAGCTTTGACACTAAGTAAAGTTGATGAAAATTGGCAGACTGAGGATATGTTCCTACAGGAAATGTGGCTTTTTCAGGTTTAAATGATTTCACACATGAATGTGGTTAGGTTTCTGTAATGTGTGGTAGAAATAGACTCCAGCCCATAAGCCAAAATACCCATATACTATTGTAGCAGGACACATGCAGTGCAGCCCATAAATACTTTTAATCATCGTGGTAAACCAGAACAAATAGTTTCTACCATTTAACTGTGTAGGCTGAAGGCATTCTGAATGGCCATGGAAACCAGTCTGTCTGTCCAACACATTAGGACAAGTTTCCATTAATTCTATATGGCAATTCATGTTTCTCAGAGGATGGTTCCAAAATATTTTGCTCAGGGCAACATTTTCCTCAATCAACCTTTTAGTCCATGGCAATGTGTCTTGAAAACCAATAGCTTGATTTCCATGAAATTTGCTGTAGGTGTTCTGGACCCCATGAGGACTAATCATATTTTGTGATGACTAAGTTTTCCAATTGTAAAAGCGGCTTGAGTTATAAAAATGTATTGTTCAGTGGGTTCAGAGCACAGGTCCATGCACCACGTCTCTCAAACACTTTTTCTTCTTGGGGGTCTGTACATGTGGAAAACATTTTTCTCTCCCACAGCTCAAAATGAGCTATAATAATGATAATAAGCTATAATATATCTGCAGGGGTTTGATAGGTTTGTTGATCAATACCAGTGACTCAGCAATTGCTTCACTACCCACAGAGATTTCTGGCTTTGAAAAACTCTGTTTCCAGCCTTTACTACATCGTGAATCAGTCATCCTCCACTCTCAGTTTAAGCTTTTCAATGACTGAGCATGCTGCTGTGGGCAAGCAATACATTTTACAGTACCTTATGAACTGTTTCTTATCACTTATCACAAGTTTGACTTAGGCCATGTCAATTATATGTCACCACGAGCTGTGCCAGAGACTTACAATGTTGCAAATACCATCAATACTTAAATTAGATCGATAGTTATAGGTTGGTAGGTATTGGCTGTTTTCTGATATTATCCTGCTCATGTAATAATTTCTCCTTTTTAGTAGTGCTAGTTTTGAGACCCAAGCTTACTCTGTGCTTACATAAACACATTTTTGCATAATTCAGTGTCTTGAAAAACAGACCTCAATATCAAAACCAAGATTATCAGATGGCATTAAACATTTATCAACTAGATTCAGAAAAAAAAAACAACTACCACCTTCCATCTGCATTTTCAAACTTTCTATCCTTCAAATGTGGCTGCTATATATTCTGTGCTGCCCTCTGGCGTTTAGTTATAGTTTCTAGTCGGACTCATTTCAGTGACGGACCTGTTAGAGCAACAGCGCAGAAATCAGTCACGAGTCTGCTTCATTACACAGCTTGGTCAAATATGTGTCTGTAAGTAATTACACGTAAGGATTGTAGTTCTTGTATATGTATATGTTTACATTCAGTAACGTATTTACTACGTTACGTGGCTGTTTTCGTTTTTCGCGTATGCTCCTTTGTTTTTCTGACGCTCTGATGTATCTGTTCAGCAACGGGCATCGACACTTCGCGTCAGATTAATTAACTTAGTTGGTTTGTTTTCATCTGCTGATTTGCATAGGTTATGCATGTAACAGTGTAGCAGTTAGTTTGGTGATATAGAGAATATTGTTTAATTTTACTGAGTTACTGGGTATCTTTATATTTGATTGTAATAGACACAACAGACGTTACACTTTTGTAATGTTTATTTGTCCTTTTTATGTTTATTTTTCCAGTCTTACAGACTTAATTGGAGAAAAGATTAAGAAATAAAACTGAGGAAGAAAAAAGAACAAAAGATAAAACATCAATCCTCAAAATGACAAATGGAGTTTCTCTTCTTCATTGCTGTTAACTATCTGTCTAGCTGTACAAAGCAGACGTCGTACATGCGAGGGCAGAATATATTCTTTAATTAGAACAGCGGACGGACCATCTGTATTCCTCTTGACCTTTTTAGGTTCACACTGAATATTGATGGACTGCACTAAATCTTTAGCTTACCAATATATTTTCCTGGTATTTGCATACAGATGGTTACACTAAACTTCACACATGCAAGAAATGTGTTTGCACATATGCCAACATGCTCATTACTCACACAAAAGGCACCTGTGTCAAGGAACAAACCTTCCCGAAGAATATACAAGTTCAGTAAGAAAGTGTACTGTATGGTGTTCAGCATTTTTTTTTTTTTTTTGCTGAAATACTTAATTAGTATGATAAAGGATCCCATGAGAAAAACAATGATATCAAAAAATATCAGCTTGTTGTTTTTGTATTCTACATTTTTCATACTTTTCTGATTCGACATGTGATTTGAGGGTTCTGTGTAGAAAACATTCCCTCGATCAGAAGAGGCTCTTTTTCAGTCGTAGAGTCTTTCTCAAAGCTGCAGCTGTTGTTTCATTTCTAACATCTTCCTGTTCCTGAATCTCAAAGGGATGAATTCCAGAGCAAACGTTTGCATGTTGCTTAAACACTGTGCCATCTGTCAAGTTGTAAAATCCCTCCCAGTTTCTAAATAATAGTGGAAAAAAAAACTTAAACTAAAACCTAAAAACCTCAACTATTAAGCCACGCTAGCAGTGTGGCTCTACGTATGGCAATGTCGGTCTGGCTTGTCGGTCCACCACTTTAGACTGAAATATCTGAAAAACCATTGGATTGATTGCCATGAAATTTTCTACAGACATCCATTTTCACCCGCCAACTGTATGACCAATAATTGAACGACATTTCCACCACATGGCTTTTGTTTATAATTTCTGGACCATTTGAGTTTTGCCTTTGCGGATCGTCATGGACTATGCTCCATTCAGCTTAAACACTCCCATATATTTCCATAAAGTTTACTGGGAATATTGTGAAACTGTAATGCAATACAAATGAGATTTATATTAATATTAAATCCAAATACAAAGTGACAGAAAAAAACAGCACTATCATAGCATTATCTACACAGCGGTGATCTATATGATAAACGCAATTGAGCTAATAAACAATCAGCAGTAATAAACATAAAACTAACTTAGCCGTCTCAATAATCTTACAAAAGATGAAAATAGGCACTATCCTAATATTACATGATAAGAAATACTCACAGACGTGGCTTTAGCAAAAGAGAAGAGGAAAAAACGATTGCCTGATGACTGGTAGAGCTCGCACACTGCTGCAACTGACTACCGCACGGCGATCTACTTCCTGATTCAAGACGTGCGGTGGTATTACGTTACTATAGTCACAGAAATAAACAGATCGCACTGTACTGCTGAGACAAAAAAAAAAACTTTTTTTCTCAAGCGGCATGACATGGATACAATCTAGACCAGTTTGAAAATTTAAACAATGCATCATCCTCGCATTGGTTCCATTCACAAACCGGACCTTTAGGTGTAATAGGCCATGGCCTCCAAAATAAGCTGCACAGCCTTCTACCATTTTGATTTTGTTGGTTGTATCAATCAGCTGATCATCAAAACAAAAGGGAGAGATAATATAACAAGGCCTGCACAGCCAAAACAACAGTTTAACCTAAACTTACAATTTTTATCGGAGTTCTCTGCATCAGCTGAGGAACTATGGTTATCCACGGCAGACAACAATGAACTGGTACATGCTGCTACAGGGTTCTTGTCCCCCTCCTCGTACGACTCAACATCTACCGGGCTCACCATGAGTCTTGAGTTAAGGATCCAATCGAGGTCGTCATACCACACACATTTGTCCTTAACATCTGAAGAGCTACCACTTTTCTGCAAAGCGTTGCATACTTTGATGTACTGTTGATCCAGTTTTTTAACTTTCACACGACACTGCTCAACAGTTGGCTGGAATCCATTCTCC
Organism: Siniperca chuatsi; assembly: GCF_020085105.1. Classification (NCBI taxonomy): domain Eukaryota; kingdom Metazoa; phylum Chordata; class Actinopteri; order Centrarchiformes; family Sinipercidae; genus Siniperca; species Siniperca chuatsi. Next base: position 12,612,793 of record NC_058060.1, read on the forward strand.
TTAATTTTAACGCTGAATATTTTGAATACATCAGTGTTCTTATGCACCTTCTCTAACTGAGAAATGTTCTCTCCAGGCAAAATATTCAGGAGGCATCTCACTTCGTCGTGAGTCAAGGTTTGTCCCCTGCCAGTCTGCATTTTGGTATCGATCGCACTTACTAGTTCACCAGTCACCAAAACAGGAAGGGAAAACATTTTTTTAACCAATGAAATAACACATACAATGGTAAGCTTCCTGTGATCGATTAGAATGGTGTTCACCAGAGTTCGGGGGGTGGAGTTTGTGTTGTCCCACAATCTAAATGCTGTGTTTGATTTTCCAGACACTTGTCCTTATCTTTCTTCACGTCCTCCCATAGCAAGGTTCAAATAAATTACAGCTTTTTTTCTGCCCACAAGATAATCTTTTTTGGGCTTTAACTTTAAAATGACCAATGTATAATTATTTTGTTTATCTCTGCCTTAGACATATCAGTGCCTCTCTGCCCCCTCTAATTAGGTGTATTATTAAACTAACTCCCTGAGCAGGGAAACTATTCAGCAAACACTGACTGGATCTGTGTTATCATGTTCAATTGATTAGAAGTGAAAGGAGGTCTGATGTCACCTTTTAGATTGTCATTGATCGTTTTTCTCAAACAACAAGAGAACAAAATTCTGTTTCTACTTCACTCAGTGGACTCTTTTTCTCTTTCATTGCACACCTGGTCTTCACAGCTGGATGTCTGATAAATTGATTCAGATTCTGTGCTCCCTTTTGTTATATCATGGTGTCTTGTAGGTTGGAATTTCATGGGTTACTTGTAGAAAGAGCAGCTGGGATTAATCAGCAGGTTATGTTTTTTTTTTTTTTTAGAAATCTGTATTAGCTCTTGCCATTGAAATATTCAACAGAGCTGCTTCTGAATTTAAAGTTTCTAATAGATGGTGTGTCTTGTAGCCATATACAGTACATCACATGCATGCTATGTAGATTTCTACCTTCTAGCCTATCCCAATGTGAAAGCAGTGCACGTTCAGAATGTCCTCCCTATTTCCCTCTCTGAAGAATGACGGTCCTAAAACTCTCACCACCGGCTATATTCCCATGACGGATGTTTATGACAAGGATGTGATCCACATATTTCTACACACACATGCATACACACTAAATACACTCAAGCACTAACAAACATGTAAAGACACACCCACAGCGGACAAAATGAATGACATTCCAAAGGAGATAATTCATTGTTATGATTTTCCAAACCAGCTGACGTGCCCATTTCCAGCATGCAGGCCTGTCGGGATTTATAATAGGATGCTTATCATTATGCAGCAATGCCAAGGAAGATAGGCAGATTTTGTAAATTAAATTTACACAAAAAGGACAGCAAAAAGCAACCAGCTGTCAAGTAAGTGTATTCTGGATTAGATTTGTGTAGACGTAGGGTGCATTTCTTTCCCATTTTTACATCAATTTTTGACATGTTCTGGAGTTTCCTTATACTAAAATGCTCGTGCCTTTTTTTCTTAGTACCCAGAGTCCACTTTGAATAGGCAAGGGAAGAGGTGGAGGAAAAAAAAATCGTTGCAACTCAGAAGCAGCATGACACCATTTCAGGACTGAAAAGAAAAGAAAACTCAATGTTAAATCTTTACTCCAGTTCCTTTTCAGGGACTTACACTGTATCTAAGAACTGTGAGTTCCCAAATGCTGCCTAGAGTCCCCTAGAGTCTACATATTGTACTGTACCTTTGTCTCTCCCTTCTTTCATTGCTAAAACATGCTCTCTCCATTTTCTCTCTCCCTCCTCTTCCACTGTTGCTGCCACATCATGTTGTGAATAGTAAATATGTAGTGTTGAGCACATGGACTCTGGATGGGATAGGGTGAGGGACAATAATGCCCAAAAAAAGAGGAATCAGAAAACACTTCAGGAGTAGCAATGTAAATACTTTCCCAGATTTGAACTGCCTTTTGTACTTGCCCCTGTGGAGATGTGAACTTGAAGATGTACTGCAGTGGATTCGCAAAATACTACAGTATATGCCAATTGATGAAAAATGTCAGCAACAGTGAGAACTGCTTTACACAATCATTGACAAAAAAATTGCAAGAATAGGTATATTCCTCCACAAATCAGGAATTTTGAGATTTGTTGCATCAAATTGAACATTGAACCTGTTGTACTTACATTTTTGTACTGCAGCTTTTTTTCACCATATGATAATTTTAATCTCACCTTATAAACCATTTAAAGTTTCATAGTCAAACCTTGCAAGTTAATCATTTGTTTACAAGGCAGAGTAGCCAATAATTCCTGACAATTGAAAATGCATAGCTGTTTACCCTGTCTTGTTTTCTCCACCAAATACTCAAATCTCCTTGTGACTTAATTTGTTACGGGGGGAAATCCATCACCTATTGAGACAGAGTTTTAAAAAGGAGCTTCGGAAATCTGCAGGGATTTAAAGGGAGCAATAAAATCACAGGTGTGTGGTGTGGATCCTTATTTCCTTGATAGATGATGCAGGTCGAATCACATCGACTGCAGTTTGCTTCATGTGAAGCTGAGTTAACATTGCTCTTCTTGCTATGTTTCTTATTTGATGCATCACCAAATTAGCTGTGTACTTGTTACTCTTTTATGAGATACAACAGATGTGTTCTGGGATCTATCCATCTTGTTATTTAGAGTTATAATGTGCAGGTGGCCTGTTGTCCTTCGCTAACCCTCTCCTCTCCACTCCTCTCCCTTACTCTTCTTCTGTCCTCTACTTTTCTGTAGTACCCTCTGTGTCCTTTCCTCAATGCCCACCACTCAGCATTTACTGCTACTCTGATCTGACCAAGTGTGTGTGTCTCTCTCTCTCTCTCTCTCTCTCTCTCTCTCTCTCTGCAGTACCACTGCAGCTCCATCAATCACACACATGCACATGCACACACACACTGAGCAATTCAGAGCTTATCGAGTGAAGACAAAGATGGCTCTGTGATAGACACACAGGAAGAAGTGTGTGTTAGTTACACGCACATGCATGCATGCACACACTCACTACACTGTCAATTCATAAAGCTGAGACCCAGTAGGGAATTAATTATTTTCAAATGTGTTAACATTATTTAAATCTAGAGTTATCTCTATAGATCTGTGAGCCTGAGTGGAATTTTCCAATTAAGAGAGTTAGAAGAAGAGAGGGTGGGTGTGTGCACATATCTGTATGCATGTGTCTGTGGATCCACACTCATGCACACAAGTTAGTTTCTGTGTGTTCTCAGACTCCTGAGAAATATACACACATACACAGCATCAGATTACTGGATGCTCAGTTGCATTGAAAGTTGGACATTTCAAATTGGTGAGCCATGAGAGCAATTGACATGTTTACTTTTTGTCTTTGATAAGTACTATTCTCCACTCCATTTGAGCAATGAAATAGGCATTATTGCAGAAAATCAAACAGTATATGGCAATTCATAATATTAAAAAAAACAAATTGAAATATTCTTGAGATTCCATAGAGCGGGTATTCATACACTGAAAAGGCATTAAGTATATCCACAAAGAGACATTTATTACATTTGTGCATCCACAATGAAAATTGGTTCAGAGCATGGTTCAGTTAAAATAAATGACTTTCAGTTAGTGGATATTGAGACCATTAACTTCAGACCCCTAATAGCATCACAGAGGCTTTCATTTCATGCCTTTTCCATGTGGAAAATGCCAGGGAGAAATTGCTGTTTCTTGCCTAGTGGGACTAATTTCACATGAAAGGCAAACTATCTCAGGACAATATTGCCAGCTAATGATATGCCATGCTGCTAATTAAAGAATTTCACTGTGTCTCGACTAGAGAATGACAGAGCAGCAAAACAGTAGCAATTACACAACACTTTAAAAAAGTTTTGATTTCTTTACATAAGGAAGGAAAATATGATATTGTTCAGACATTACTGCCTTTAATCATTAAAAAACTAGCAAGACTAACTGTAATTTGCTTCTTTTTAATAATTCAGTGCCATTTTTCAAAGCCTCAAACTCCTTGTTCCATTTTATGGTGTGTGTTTTGCAGATTGCACGGTTGCACTGCTAATGAGCAGGGAGACAAACCACTCTTCACATTCGTTCCCCCTCAGAGTTGTATTTCAGAATTAATCATCTTTAATTACCAAAAAGTTGGAACATAACAAGGTAATATTTCTGTTAAAAATGAATGCCTGCACAAGTTTTTAAAGATGAAAGGTGTCAATATTTTAGCTTTGTTTTGGCTTCTCTGTGTCTGTCAATGTCTTTGATGGTTTTTCTCTGTGGTTTTTAAGTCAGTCTCAGACATAATTTGTTTTCTCTGCATTACTCTGTAATGTCCAAGATGCTCTAGTCATGGTCATTCTTTGATGTCTAGGTGTGTGTTTCTGCAGATGTGACTGTCTGTGTATACACTTGTACACATGCTTGTATACAAGTACAGGTACATGTGCATATTAATCACTGTGTATGCAGTATACAGTGTTGTGTTTTATTTTTGTTTTGTTTTTGTTTGGACTGCGCACTTAGCCCGACATCAATAAGCTCTACATGTTGCCACCTCACCATATGTCCTTTTCCTTAGGCCTGGCAGGCTGGCACACAATTAATGACACCATGGTGTGCCTTGATGTGGTCGTGCTGCATGCATTCCCACTTCGACCTCACAGCAGGGGATAACTGCACTGACCCACAATGTTATGGTCCTGACTGGGGACAGGGCCAATCTGTGACCCTCTCCACGCTCAGCCGAGCTGAGTGTTCACTGTGAACTGATTGGCTCACCAAGTGTGGTCGAAAAGGCCACCAGAAAGGAGCATCATTTTTTGAAGGCTCACCAGATTGAGCTTTATGTTTGTAAGTAGTTTTTGTAGCTTTGTGTAAAATGGAACTCAGTGTGGTTTAGATTTTTTTCATCAAACAAGCAAGCTTTCAGTTTTCTAATCCACTCTCCTTTGTTGGACTATTGGAGGTATAATGACGTCTACTGATATTAAGATATTGTTTATGGAATCTAAATAGTTCCAGCTGTTGGTTCTCGTTCCTGTAAAAGCCTTCCACCTACAAACCACTGGAAGGATTTTATTGTGAGAAGTGCTAGAGGAACTTTTGAGTTAGTCACCAAGATTAATGACCAACCTATGAACTTTTTGAAAAAATTAATAACATTTGGATTTGGATATTTTTTTCCTTGGCAGATCAGTGTGGAATATTTTAATAAAGGAATGGCAAAAGATTTAGCAGCCATAGCGAGCTGTTAGATGAAGAGGTGCAGGTGCTTATTGCTGTTTGAGCGAACGTCAAACCTCACACGTCATCAAGGTAAACAACGCCTGCTACTGTGTCCTCCAGGCGTCTGGAAAAGGACCCATGCCGTGTCTGCATCATGGCATTTAATCACATTTACTCACACCCCTGCACTCACACAACACAGGTATCCTAAGTTTTCCTGCCATGTGGACATTCAGCTGTAGTCTCCTCTGTTGAAACTCTATGATGAGAAAATAGACCTACAATAGACAAGTAGCTGTTTTTCTGTGTATGTGTCTTCATGTGTGATGTGTGCATCACTTATTCAATGATAATGACTTGTTTCTGGAATCAACATTGTATTTGGGACATGCTCATTTTTCTCCCTTTTTTATCTCCCTTTGTTATTTCTCTTACTCTTATAATAATTTCCAGTTACATTTGTTCTCTTCTTGCTGTCTTTATTTCTGACACTCTTTCTGCTTTCTCCATCCCTCACACTCTCCACTTCTCCCCCTCTGAGCATTTCTTCTTTTTCCTACCTCTACCTCTTCAGCAGCCCTCAGAACCAATCCATTTCCACCATATCCTGCTTCTGAAAATAATTACTCTAAGATGAGAGATGAGGGAAAGAAGGAGAGGGAGAAGATGGCCATTGATGGCAGGCAGTATGACAGTGTAGACAAAAGAGTGTGAGAAAAGTCAGGGGGCAACAGGGCGGAGAAAAGAGAGGAACACAGAGATGGATAAATGATAAGAGAAAATATGAGAATGGAAGAGGAAAAGTTCAAGACAGAAAAACACAGAGGATTGTGAGTGTGAAAACCCGCAGAGCCTTCCCATATCACCTCAACTGTGCTGTGTTTCAGAAACAAATTTAGCCAATTTCTAATCCTCTCCATTAGCAGCAAAGGTAATAATCTCATCTGAGAGCAGCGAATATTGTTAACATCCCTTGCTCCAGAAACATCAGTTAATACATGATAAGCAAACACAGTTAGCGCTTTATTGCCACAGTACAAACAAAGCTAACCGCCATAAGCCTCGTTTTGTATTGCTTGGCCATGAGCAATGCTAATTCCTGTTAACGTTGCCAGGTATTACTGACACAGAGAACAATGCTAAATCCCCGTTAGCGAACCCCAGCCACTGCAGGGGCTTAGCACAGCTTGGGTTTCCATTAGCCTGGCAGTATAGATGTACACACACACACACACACACACACACACACATACACGAACAAATGCATTGTCTTGTACCCACACGCACACACTCAGCCCCCTGATTCCCATTAACCTGAGGGAGCCCCTACGTGGCTGGGAGAGAGAACCCTAATTTGTCAGCCTGCCGTGGGTCTTGGAGCTGAAGGTCGTTAGCAAATAGAGTTCACCTCTAATTACTGCTGGACTTCCCTTAGCATGAGTGCGCATATGTGTGTGTGCGCACATAGTCTATATGTAAGTGCATTAGTGTGAATGTACATTCAACATCAAACACTTAAATATATGTGTGTGCTTGCACCTGTGTTTTTGATTGTGCACTGTTGATGCATTTATGTCTACGCTATGTATCAGTAGCAGTCTGCTCCTTGTTTAGTGGACTCAGACTGAACTCAGATTAGCCACAATTTTTAATTAGGAGTCCAAAGATACAAGGCTTCATGTCGCATACTTCGATATTAATTTCTTCCCTGTCAACATCTCCCCATATTTGCCTGTCTCTTTCTATGTCTTTGCATGTCTCTCCTCTACTGTGGTGTATTTCTCTCTTTGACTTGCTCTCTGCTTACTTTCTCTCCTTCATTCCTCCCTCTTGCTCTCTGGTTGGAGTGCAGCACATCTGGTAAAAACAGGGCTTATTGATTATTGGATTATATAAGCTATCAAACTTGTACAGTCCTCCATGCCCCCCTAGTTCTCTCTCCCGCCAGCCCTGAGTCCAAGATAAAAAATGTACTCAAGCCAACAGAGTACTTGTGGGGTCCAGCTAACACTGATTCTTAACACCTGTCAACAATTCATATTTATTTATTCTTAGAGGTTTAGTCAGATGATATGAGACAGCGAGATTATGAGTCAAAGATCAGGGTCGGCTACAGTGCGGCACCCCCAAAGCCCTTGTGGGGATTCAATATTCTGCTCAAGGACACTTCAGCAGGGCAGTTGCTTGATGACAGAGAGACTTGAATAGGAGACTTGAAGAGTTTGAAGAACAGTGTCTGTATCAGTGGACCACCGTGCTACCAACTTCAAGAATTGATCTGTTATCTAAAAATGAATGTATTGGATGGGAATCCACAAGTGGGGAAAATGTTTGTACCAAGATTGGGTTCCGATAGCTGATCCCATTTTGTTTTGTGGGGTTTTATTTATTTATTTTTTTTCATTTTGGCAAAGTACTGGGATTTGCTAAGTCTCAAAGGTTAAAAATTAATAAAATATTTTTTTTCTTTCCTCACTCTTGTTTCTTTTCTTTTAGCAAAGAGAAATACAACACATTCAGCTAGCAGGATTCTCATTCTCAACAGGCACTGAATGTCACATCTGCTGGGGAAAATGACAAACAGTGCCAACGACAGATTATATTAACTGCATAGCAATTAACAATAATTCCATAAGTAACTTGCCCAAAGGCCAAAACACCTGTTTCCAACACCACTCCATGAAATAGACTGTGTGGTTTTGCAGTTCAACCAGACCAACAGTGGTGTGTTTTCTGTAGTGAAATGTTGTTGCTGATTGCATCACATCAGTTTCTTTATTCAAAATCCTCTCAGTTAATCTTTCATGAATATCAGTTTAGTAGTTCTGATTCAGCACTTCCAGTATTTGGAGCAAAGTAGCAAGTGAAAAATATGGTGTGCCAAAGTAAGTAGACGTTATCTGTTTCAGTGTGTCAGATACACAACCATCATTTTATGTTTTATGCTGCTCATCTAATTTTCAGGTTGTAGCTGTATAGGTTATGAGCATTAATTAGACTACCTCTCAAAACTCATCTTAGTCAACAAAAGGTAATGTTGAAACCTAACTCTTAATTGATTTGATATACTGTATCAAAATGAAAGGATTCTGATATGATAAGCATATCTAATATTGGATTTAGAATTTTTTTTTCAAAATCAAGCCCCAATTCTATACCACTTTAATGTGTCTTCCTGTCTAGGCCAGCTTGTCTATATTTTTTCTGTCTTTGCCCCCCATCAACCTCTCCTCAGCACCGTCATTCTGTAAGGCAAACCAAACATATTGGACACCAGCATGGGACTATTTTGAAAGTAAGTTAATTGGGTCTGTGCATATGTACCTCTGTGCCTGCATGAGTGATTTTAACACAAATGCCACACAAGTTTTTTTTTGTGTCTCGCTACTTTCTTTCACCCTTTCCCTCTCATCCTCTGTCCCTACGTTCATCTTTTACTGCCAGTCAGAACATATTGTTTTTCAGCATGGCAGAGTTTAGGGCTGACAAAGGGGTGGAGGGCAGTGGAGGGAGTGATATTATGGGCTTCAGTTGCCAGATTGGCAGCAAATCATCTTTATGAGCACACAGGAGGGCAGAGAGAGGCTCACGAATTCTCCCTGACTTTCTATAGAGGAAATGACTGAGGCCCATCCAGACCACACCAACAGTCAGTGATTCACTGATTGCTCTGATATTGACCCACAGTGCAGGTATTCACAGTGGGGGATATGGACACAAACTGTGCATGCTTAATCAGTTCAATGTATTTTTCTGTTCCTCTGCTTCCCTCGTCTGTTTCTGTTAAAACTTGTGGTACACTTGTGATACATTGAAATCAGGTCAAATCACACATTCACATTCGTCACAATGGACAAGCACACAGTTAAATATGGTCGAACACTGGGAAATGAAGAGGACATACTTTACTAAAGTGTATTTGTGCATGTTAGCACACAGACACACAGGCAAATACAAGCATATTTGTGTTGTGTTAAATTTGATCAGTGTAGTTCTTCCCTATTTATGATGTACCAGGGACAATTTCACATATGGACCTCATGCTACAATTTCTCATTGCAGTGATATGAGGGGAGGTGTGTGTGTGTGTGTGTGTGTGTGTGTCTGCACGTTAGTACCTCTGCATGGCATGTGTGCGCAACTTGATATTGGAGACTGGAAAAAGTTAAATTTATGGAGAAACAACAAATACTCCACTATTTATAACCAGTATACTGTAAAATTCCAGCTAATTAATTGTAAATCCTAAGTCCACTGAGAGTGGACTTGGATATAAATACATAGCTCCAAGTGAAGTGATATTTTGCAATCATATCATCACTTTTACATTAACACACAGTCACATTATTATTTAAACACTTTATATCATATACTGTGTAACTGTGTATCTAATTACACATTTAGTAATCATGGGGCTTATGGGGCCTAAATGAAATCACTTGCTCAAGACCAGTTATTAGTTGGAATCCAGTAGTGTAATTGAGGGTATATGCAGGTATAGATTATCTATCCATTTCACTTTCTGGCCATGATGGACTGTGCTTATCAAAGTAATTACAACTGGCACAGTGTGGCAGCCAAAGAATTCCTCAACTCTGCAGCTTTCCTGGTTGAACAGCCACTGCAGCCAAATTTTCCAAATACTGTAAACTGTATAATTGGCATTCCTGTAACACATAGCTCACTCTCCCAATTATCTGATTACTAGACAGTTTATTTATTTTCCTGCTACAAAAGCTAGACAAAATTTAAATCGTTTTTTTAGGCAGAGTAAAGTGCATGTTTCCTAAATACTGTATGTGTATAATTTTGGTGTTACAGTACATTCATATACTGACACTTTCCTGACAATATACTGACTATAATAACGCTTTAATTTTTTGGTTATTCAAGATACACAACTTGCCAGCGAACAATATTCTGATACATCCATGCAGCTACATTGAATGTTGGAAGATGCCCATACTATTATTATTATAATACTATAAACTATTGAACTAAATATAGTTCAGTACCTAGTTCACACCTCTTTCTTTTGGTCTTCAGACCAAACTAGTTCAGTATTACTGACCTTCCTTATGATAGCAGTGTTCTTGAAACAGAGAATCCTTGCATTTGTGTTTCTGTTTGAGCTCCTTTGATACCAATATACCTACTAACCAATAAGCCAAATCCCACAATCCCACTATGGTCTGTGCGTGATGGTATTTTAATGGCCTCTGAAATGAAAGCCATTCCCACCTGAGGAACGATGGAAATAATTAATAATCCTCTATTGTTTTGAACATTGTACAACAACCTTACTTCACTTGAAGAAAACACCATTGGACACCATAGTTGTCTTTCTGTTCTGCGATATTATCATGAAAAAGCAATAATTACTTACCAAGATCTCTTAGGGCAAGATAAGCTAATCTGTTTGTTCCTTCTTTGTAGACATATTGTGCAAGTTCTGCATGTGATGTATCAAACAGGTGCACCAGCCTGGAGGCACAGTTTTACTATTATCTGACGAATACTGCGCATCATCAGGAAATATACCAATAACGGGAGGAGAAAAGTGTGGCTGAGTGCCTTCTGTTGGCTTAACCTTCTATTTAAGAATCACTTCATTTTGATTTCTTTTCTGAACATGCTGATCTTTTGAACTCAAAGAATGTGGCTGGAAGGCAGTCCTAGTAGTTGATTGCGTAATGAGCTGTTCCTTACTGGTAATGCAGATTGTAAGTGCAAATTGAATAAAAGTCTTGGCACAAATTTGCCCTGCACTTGTATGTCCCTGTATGGATTTAGCCCTCAACACACCCATTCCATTTATTATGGGAGCCACTTAATCTTGCCACGTTGTAGCTATCTGCCATGCGTCAGGCCACACAACATAACAACACATACATAAACACTTCCTCTCCTTTGCTGTCTCTTTATCATGCTTTTTGTATTTTTGCCTGCTCTCCCATGTGCCATACTCACACATAAATGTGTCTAAACACTGTGTCATTCTCTCTCTCTGCCAATTTTGACCTGGCATTCCTTTGTGCTCACTCTCAAACACACACCTGTGCACACATTCATACACACTCTTTGGAAGGTAGAGTGTATCAGTGAGAGACAAAGGGTTATACTTCATGCACCTGTAAGCAGACCAGTCCTGGTTGAGAGTTCACTGAATCAGGCAGGTATAACTGATCTGACCTGACAACAAGTGGGCAAGTCAAACAGCCAAGCGTATAACCTTCAGGGTGACAGAGGGGGATGAAAATGTAGTGTTGTTGTTTTGATACAGAGTGAAAGAAGAGGTATCCTTAAAGAAGCATTCTTTGCTTCATTGCTTGCTCAATGTTGAATGCTCTACTATCACCAAATGAATATTCAAGTTGAAATTTTTGTGTTTTAAAATATTACATAGTGCATGTAAATGTGTACAGTGTGTCATTGAATGGTAAGAATCTGCAGGTTTTTATTTGAACTAAAAACTACATACACAGATTAGCATACAACGTTTCAACCAGAGATTTAAAACTGAACAGTGACAACTGCACTAGTCTTTGAGGAGACTCTTGGCCCTCTGTCACTTGTGCTTATCTTTCTTATTCTCTTTCTGGGTTCTATTGGTGGAGCAAGAGAGGAAGATTTGTAAATGGGAGTTACAGACATGCCCTGCTGCTTTCAGATAATATTACAGATAATTTATGAAAACCTTGTTTAAATGACAGGAGCTACACTGTGCTGTTGCATAATAACCACACAAAGTATAACTTGGTCGTTGTGCATTGTACACATTGCATGTGGGGCACCGTGGCAACTAGGAAAAGTGTTGGACACACCATTCACACAGCTCAGAGTGTTAAATCTTCCTCTTTCAAAAACATTTGTTTCTGCACTGGAGTTTGTCTCTTATGTAAAAATAATTTTGGGGAAACATCAGTTTATACAACCCATATAACAGCTTCAGCCAACAGTTGATTCCCTCACATTTGTAGCAATAGTGCTGTAAATGTTACATGTATTGACCATACCTCTCCGAATTACAACCCACCTCACCTAAGCCTGTTGTACATAGTGCAATGCAAGTGAACTTGGACACTCTCACTGTCAATGCGCTTGACCTGTCTCTTTGCACTGGTCGTGTTTGTGATTAGTAAGATCCAGTTTTGGTCTCCAACTCTTAATTTTTCCTCTAACGTCCCTCCAACCTATTACCTGTTTCTCTTCCCTCTCTCTCTATAACTCCCTCAACCAAAACTACATGTATTCATCTGCCCCTCTGCCCAACCTCCCTTTCCAAAACTGCATTAAAAAACACCACAGGAGTCCAACCAGGGCGGTGATCCTGTCACCACAGACCTCCCATAAACCACCCCAAGGCTTCATGGATTACCAATGACACAGAGAATCAGTCATCCTGAGGAGCCCTTTAATTACTGGGATAAATAATAGATGAACCTATACAGCAGACTCACAAGGGTTTATTGAGCTGGCCAGGCTAACTGAATGTTAGACTGAGGAGGGTCCATGGTTACATTGTTGGACAAACTGAAAAAGTTTTGGCCAATGTTACGTACAACAAACTGACTGCAAGGACTTGATTCGAAAAGTGGGAACTGCTGCCAGATGATTTCAGGACTTTTTTTGAAAGTGGCAGGAACAGAGAATGGGACTAGAGGCAGACTGAGAGCTTGGTTTCCACTCAAGTATTTTATGTAAATTATAATCTGTCAAACTGTCAATTGTCACCCTGGTGAAAAGCGACTTTTGACATTCTGAAATGTTTGAGACCAAATGTTGGTTGTAAAATATCCATCCAACACAACTTCTCATTAAGCACCCATTGATGGTTGTAATAGTTGGTGAATTTGAATGTTGCCAAATGTGTTTCTTAGTTTTTGTCCTCAGACAGCATGAAATATGGCTAATATTAGCTGACACCACAGCACAATAACAGCTTGTCCAGCATTGATCATTGTTTCCATTTTTCTAGTTGTGTGTTCTGAAGTCTAAACATTGGACACATTTTTGTTTTTGCAGCATTTCAAAAGTTAGTGTAAATTTCACTTGACAGATGTAAAGGGAAAGAAAAGGTACGTGCGTGTGTGTGTGTGTGTGTGTGTGTGTGTGTGTGTGTGGTTGGATGTCTGTCTTTATGTGTGGTTGCTTCATCCAAAACATCTCATTATGCGCTTGGTCTGTGCTCACATTGGCACAGGGCAACAGATCTGTTGACAAAAATTGTTTGGTGAGGATTCCAAGACATGAAAAATGAATCTGGACCAAAAAATTTAGATTAACGGCTCAAGCAAAGAGCTGGCAAGCCTGGGGGTGGTGGTGGGTAGCTGGAGAGCGGTCGGGAAAGGCAGGGGATGGGAGGGTTGAAAGAGAAATAAGCCAGAGTGTATAGAGTGAATGAGCAGCATGGGAAGAGATTTTGTTTTTTAACGAAACATCTTCCAAGAAGGAGAGAGGGAGAAAAAATAATGCTAATTACATCTTAAAATTCACCCACTCACATATAAACCCCCAGACCAGACTTGTAAAAAGGCAGAAAAAATGGGAGGAAAGATATAATGAAGGGTGAAGGAAGTGTGAGAGAGATGAATAGAGAATATAATAACAAGCTACCTCACCCCCAAAGGCAAAGTTAGTCATATTCCACATAAACAATGTATACATTTCTAAACACAGAGAGAGAGAGAGAGAGAGAGAGAGAGAGAGATGGGGGAAGCAACTCATCTTTCTCAGAGATCTCAGTTAAAAAGCTACTAATTTTTGAGACCAACAGTAGCGTTGAGACTAGAGATTTCATTTCAAAAAGAGCGTGAAAAGACAGTTCATTATCATTTAATTTAGAATAAGTGTATTTTAGCAATGGAAAATCACGAGCACTTTGTAGTTTCTCTTTCTGCAGGGACTTTATTTCTCTAAATATATGATAACCCCTCCTTCATGCTTTCATTTTTTTCTCAGTACAAAATTCCCATTTAGAAAAGTTGGCACCTTGTCATAGAGTTAAATGGTCATTTTAATTCCCACTGGGGTATTGTGTGAATTGAAACTGAATGGGCTCCCACCCTGGGGTCTAGGTGATTGTTATTCACTCCTCTGCCGTCCGCTATTTCATGCCACAAGGCTGTGGGAGGCCTGTGCACAAATTAACTTTGTGTATAACATGTAACTTTGTACTGAATTTACAGTAATATAGAATGTGTAATAGTCACTGGATGGATTCACAAAACTTTTACATGAGCTATTATATTATAAGCTATTATATGAATATAATAGCACTTTTTGTCAGTTTTTTTGGTTGGTGTTTTCACTTCTGCTGGTGTCGCTAAGTACTTGACTACAGAACAGTGAAGTTCCACTCCATCACAGTTGCATCTTTTACAGACATATGCTTGTTATGCCCTGTATTCTTCCTTTGATTTGAGAAGTGAGCTCCAGGCTGCTTTGTGACTGTGAATCTGACGCTTGTTGAACTGTGATGCGTTTATAGGCTGTGGGGACTTCCAAGAGACTTGAAGGTCACATGCTCACCAGAGCATTTTGAATTCTTTTTACGCATTGCAATACTGTTTGGCAGCTGACATTCAAGTTAAAGGTGTCCTGTCGAGTTTTCTCGTAAACAAACAAACAAGTTATGTTTACATTCAGTGGTAGTCACCAAAACGCATTATGTGTCCTTGAGGTCAAACAAATTTGTTGATTGCATTTCCTTCGTCATAAAACATTTGCAAAGCCGATTGTTTAAGTATTTAAATCCAGTATTGTTTACGTCCATGTTTACTGGCTTGCAGTCTTCTTCTTACCTGCCTTCGCTGGCACATAGCAGCATACATGTCTTGGAGTGTTACCACCACCTGTAAATTAGAGGAATAGTGAAACCATTTGTAGGAATGTGTACCGCGTCACCTACGTCCATGTGTGCCCTCAGGCGAGTGCACAAGACAAACAAAACATGGACCTACTTGTAGAAAAACAGCTCCATAGTGCTACTAGAGGTCAAAAACTTTCTATAAACAGAAATGTACAGCATCCACCCTGCTGGAGTGTCCATGACATTCCATATGTCATACAATGAGTCATACTTGTGATGCAACATTTTTTATTTTAGAGTGAAGATACTGGCAAATGGTACTGTAGGAACAACCATCTGTAATGCCAATTACTGAGGTCTTTTCTATGCTGTGGAACATCTGTTAATTTGTGTCCTATACCTCTTTGTGAAGCCCACTAGAGAGCTGCTGTCATGCAATTCCAGGTGTACAGGACAACATGCTTATGTAACTGCTTGCTAATTAGCGAATAGCCATTTGACCGTTTTTTAAACTCTTTGTCTGTTACCCCACAAAAAAGAGGAGCAACTTCAATTAGTTTTTGAAAGCAATTTTTGAATCAGCGTTACCAGATTTGCCAACTGTACATAGAATTTGACCTGGTTAAATTATACTGATATATACAAGGCAGTTGAACAAGACAGGAATAGCAATTTAGAGCAGATGGTTCATACAGTAGGTATCCTGTGTGACAGTCAGGGGGTGTCTGATGCTTTTGTTTATGCTACTAACAGCAGTAGAAGAGAAATATTTTCTGCTGTTTTTGGTTTATTTTTTGTAGGCTGTCAAAACAGTCCTGTATTTCCAATAGTAATCAACACTGAATACATATGAATATATACTTCCTTCTGCCAGCAGAATCAGCTACAGCTGTTTCTCCTCCTGCATAAGAAAACCTCTCCTAGACTGATGCAGATCATCAGACAAAAATAACTGAGATGGACTATATTGAGTTTATAAATACTACAGAAGAAATTAGGTCATGGCAGGAAGCTTCTACAGTAGCAAACACAATTTAGTTAAAGACCACCTCTCAATCTGCTCCAGATGGACTTTGTCAAACTGAAACATGAATGTGGGCAAAAATGGAAAAGAGAAAGCAGAGGCCCAGGCTGCTCCTAGCCATACCAGAGACCAAAGGCATGCACAGACGGAGCATCTCACACTCACTGGCAGTTTGGAGAGTCAGACTGCATCTCCATGCAGCTGTTGGCACTTTTGACAGCTTCCACTGTGTTCATGACTTGAGTCCAGAAAAAGTCCCCTAGTCCCTTCAGCATTAAAGTTCAGCATTCAGTGTTGTTGAGGGGACAGACTTGACAGCACCATACCTAAATTCCACACAATGGTTTCACAGTCATTAAATAAAGATAGCAGAGTTTTGTGTAGTGTTTTTTCTTTTCTTTTTTTTTTACCTGTCTGGCAAAGAACACTGAATGTTCTTCACTGGCTGACTGACTTACTGACCCCATTCTTAAAACAGTTAGCAAAAGGTGAGACTTTGTCAGACTTGCTTAAGAAGTCCATCCAAATTTCTAATCTTGTGATTTTCAAAATATGCATTGTTAGGCCTTTGTGCTAAGTACTAAGATATTTTCCTGAATGGCCAGTGTGGCAGGTACGACAATTCATTAAGGGAGTTTGGGCTTGTCTGTTTCCGTGTTATCATGCCACATTCTGGATGCCAAAATCTTGTTTTGTAGCTGCAATCTGTGATTTTATGCCAACTGATCTTTAGGATGTCATGAATTTCACCCTGAATGTATTGTGCTCTATTTGTATCCAGCTCCCTTTAGCTCCAGAGATGTGGCAGCGATGTAAAGCCCTTTGAACAAGCTGGCCAAACTCTGTCTATCCATGGCTCTGGTTCCAAATGGTGGCAGTCGGCTGACACATCTCATGGTTGCTATTTTTCCACATCCTAGTTATTTACCTAGCTGGAAATGTCACTAAGAAGGCTTTGGTAGGAAGCCATTTTCCTTTGCTCTCACATCCTGTCTTCTTTCTCTCTTCCTTTTTTTCATCTTCTCTCTCTATCTGTCTCTCCCAGCCTCACTCACTGCCCTACCTGTTTCTCCTCTCTTATCATACCATCATATGTACAACTATCTGTCTCTTGCTTTCTAGGGAATAGGCTGACATTTGCACTTGGATATTGTAGTCATTTGCTTGCCCTAAAGTACCTGAACATACAGAACCCTATCTTGCACTTAAGACATGGGCAAATATCAGCAGCTACAATCTCACACTTGAGTCCTGAGCATATGACCATGTAGTCTACATTCATGAATGTGTTCTACCTTTTTTCACAAACCATGTGCTGGTCACATGTGACACTGAGCAAGCTTGCACTACGTTAGATGTTTTGCAAATGTAACCATGCACCTTATGTATGCATTTGTGTAGGTCATGACTTTATTATATATAATTTAATCTATTTTCCTTTACATTACAGGAGTACAATACGTGTGCTGCAGCAGGTGGCATTGTGCTATATCAGTGAATTATTGATGGTTATGATCCTAGATCTTTCAGAGATGACTTAGTAACAAGGAAAAACACAGAGGCTGCCCCTCCCACACATACATTATACATGTGTGGGAAACCCTGTACTGCTCTTTAATCATCTCAAAGTAATAAATCACTTAGGTGTATCACTGTTGTTGGTAAAGGTGCATTCTTTTAAGATGCTTAAAAATTTGGAAACAGGCATTGTGTCATAGTTTGAGGTTTTGTCACTAACATTAGCTAGGTTGTGAGTTAACTTAGCTACGTTGTGGGTTAGCAAACTGTCGCTACAGTTGCTGCTGCGAAGCTAACAGCCAGAGAGGACGAGACGGTTTCCCAGAGCCAGCAAACCATCTCCAGACAGCGATACTCACAACTCTCCTCCTACTATAGCTAACATCACAACAACAGCATATCTTGACAAACTAGTAAGTAAGCTGAATGTCTGTGGGCAAGTCTTTTAACGTTACCTGACACACAAATCATGACTGGAATAGTGTTGTGTGGCGTGGTCTGAGCCACTCTGTTTGTTTCCCATTTACAGAGCCAGGGTTGTGTACAAACACCAGAGGGTTTCTTTTCAGCGCACACACAGCCAGCGTACCGTGAGGAGATATTCACTGAATTTGACAAAAAGACTTGTATGGATTAGAATCACATACCCCACCTTTAAATCTCCAAATACACACAATTCAGATAAAACAAAAGAAAATGTGCTGGTTTTATTCAAACACTGGCCCCATTATGAAAAAATGCAGCCCATCATATAGTGTAGAGTACAAAGCCACAAAAGAGACCGTTTTGTTCCCAGACATGTCACAATATGTCGGCTTCACTATAACAGCAACCAAGCTTTCCCTTTCCACTGCTGTGTCCTTGGTTCTTTGTAGTCCATGACCAGATCAACATTCCTTTTAGTAAAGATTGAAAATGAAGAGTGTTCAGAAAATATTGTGTGGTTCTAACCTTAAAATTCACTAGATATTGTGTGTAACTTTTAGTACGTCACAGAAAATGCAACAATACAAACATATATCTTATAACGTAGTCTTTAACAACATTACACTTAAAGGAAGTAAATAAATCCCATTATAACTAAACACAGATTTCTGCTTCTCCCATTCATAACAGAATGACCTGTCTACAGTCATGTTGGCTTTTGTGTGTGCACCACTCTAGCCACACACTCTATGAGATTTGCATACTGCAGACAATCTATTGTTGCCATTCATCATTGAACTGCTTCATGTTTGACAAAGACTTGAACACTGTTTGAACTGCGGTGACGAACTCTACAGTGTAACATAGACTTTGGTATTCACTCTTATCATAGACCTAAAATACTGGTGACACTGCTGGAAATGCCCAGTTTGTATGAAGAAGACATCATTGGTCTTCTTCCTTAAAAGTTGTTGTCACTTCATTTTTGCTTGCTAGTTTCATCTGTTAACTAGAAGGGCACTCGGAGAGCACAGACCTCTGCCAAAGCCAATAGTCAAGTCTTTCATGATATACAAATCTGCAAGTGTAACCTTTACACTATGTCAGAATATGGTTGTGCCTAGCTGAAGCATCATCATCTCAGCTGTGCATTTATTATGTACTTCTAAATTGGAAATATTTCACATACTTAACATACATTTGTGAAAACCAGAAAACACTTGTCAATGTACATATGTACAAATATCAAATGCTTAGACTGAAATAACATCATGAAGATGGCAGCTTGTTATCAAAAACGGTTGTTATGAAAAACTGTATGTTCGTAACAAGTTGCTATTAACTTAACAAGTGCATTGTGGTTGTAACAACAATAACTGCGGACAAAGCAGGCGGAAATACCGCTTTTCTACTTTTTACTCGAGTTGTCGTCAACTAAGAAATTATTATTATTATTTTATTTTCGGCATTATATCTTGTAAGGGAGTATTAGTTGGTTGATTACAGGTGTAATTTTTTATTATCAGATTACTAAAATCCTTTGACGTAACGGTGTCCCTCCATCAGAGAGTTAAGAGGCCTCTGAGGAAATAACTTGAGGCACTGAAGAAATAAACTATATTTTTCTCCACACCTCCATTACTTTAAAATCCACTCTCCACTAACTCCCCTCTCCCATCCGTTCCTTCCCTCCCAGCCCTTATTCTATGCAGTTCTGCATCTTTGTCTGTGTGTGTGTGTGTGTGTGTGTGTGTGTGTGTGTGTGTGACCGACAAAGCATATTCATGTGCAGCTGGAAGAAGTCATTGCTGAGAAACCTATGGAGGCACTCTTGAGACTGAAGCTGCAGGAATGGCATTATGTGTGCACATGTGTGTGAATGAATAAGAGGCAGCGTGTATATATCTGCATCTGTTTCAGTTCAAGTGTCTGTGTCTCTGTGGATCAGTGCAGGAGGATTAATGGATGCACATGTCTGCATGTGTGTGAAAGAGTATCAATGTACATTTCTGTGTGTGGGGGAAAAAGAGGGAAGACGGTGAATAATTTCTGAGACACTTGAGCATGACCCAAAGATTTTTCCCAATTTCATGACCAGATGCTACTGCATGAGAAGTGCACCTATGGCACAGTTGCAAAAGGAGATAAGCAGGAATATGTAACTAGGTGTGTTGTGAGTCACATCCAATGACATCGGCTCATCTAAGTCCTTTTAAAAGCATTTCACTCCCTTGCTTTTTAAAACATTGAAACAGATTATTTTGAAAATTTGACACATTGAAAACAGCTTTTAAAACATGGACACAGATTTTTAAAACAGTGATCCATTATCATCCATGAGTGAAAACACTCATCACAGAAAACTCTGCTGTGATTGGCGCATTGTGGCTTGTGGAATGTAGGACTTTAGTTTTTGAACCAGGGATGGATACACAATACACTAGCACTGCTCACACAACCCACGCCAACCTGGATGACTAACTAGTATAAATAAGTGTATTACTAAAATATTATAACATTAAATAAAAGTATAATGTTAACATAATAGTATACTGTTAGTATAATATTAATTATATAATGTTAGTATAATTTCATATAAGAGTATACTATATAGCCTACCACTAGTATAATATTAATTCCAGTTGGCCAATACAGCAGTTTAAGAAATACACAACCAACATTTATAATTTTTGTATGTTTTGTTCATTCACTAAATCCTTGTGCAAGAAAGATGGTCTACAATAGTGGTTATCTTCTAATTTGTTAACGCTAAGGACTAACTTGTCAATAATCATAACCATTCATGCTTAACAATGATTTCAACATTTAGAAAGTTTACTGTAGCACGTCAACCTTTTTTTAATGTCCCGCCCCATCCAGGCTGGGATTGGTCGGTCCACAAAAAGTGACACTGTCGAGCGCATCGACTTTATGAAAAGTTGAACTTGTTTCAGCAAAAGGCACCCGATATAGCTAAATAGCCAGCTAGCCAAACCCAAACCTTGCTTATCTTATCCCTGTTGTCTTCTGTCTTACGGCTTCAGCTGGAAAACGTTGACTAACAGTTGAACTGGTACTGAGGATCTCGCACTGTAGAGCCCTGCCTTACAGTATATGCCCACATACTCTATGACACAGTCCAAGTGGGTGCATGTATAATTTTTGATAAGATCACACTACCCATTGATAAGATCCCATTTCTTTGGACATTCTGATCTAGTGTATCACTGCTCATTTCTGTGGTGGTGAGTCAGTTACCTAATGCTTGCTAGTGGATTTTACTACTACACCAGTGCATTGTCAATGTGCCAGAGACCTCATTACGTTTTGTGTGTAAAGGAGAACCTGTGTGTCAGTGTGTGTATCTCCTGTCAAACAGGCAGTGACATAAAATATGGACCTCACTTTCACGCCAGGGGGGAGCCTGCAGACCATTTTCTCTATGAGCCCAATAGTATGTCTAACAAGCCAACAGCCCAAGAAGGTAGCTTGGCTTTGACTTTCAACCACAGTGTACTGTACACACGCTGTATACACACGTACACAGAAGCACAAACAGTTCTCTTTCTTCTAAATCTTATTCTCCCTCATACACACTCAAACACACACACACACACACACACACACCTACATGGTGGGGCATGACAGAGAGCTATTGACTGCCTCTACCTGGCCTGACAGACCATTCACAATTTCTCTCTGCGTGAAACCTAATGTACTGGAAGAGGTGAGTGTGTTTGTGCATATGAGTGAGTGAAAGGGAAGAATGGAGAAAGAGGAAGTAAAGCGACTTCATCAGTGTGTGTGTATGTCAGGAATATATGTTTGTGTATTTGTCCTAGGTGATTTTTGCTGCCTTTTTGCTGCCTTTGTTTGTCTCAAACTACCGCTGTAGTTGCTTTTTTGAATTTCTTTTGAGAGTGTTAGGAGTTGCAAGTTGACATTGAGGTGAGCTTGGACTGAGCAGTACTACACCGCTGGTCTTTCTGTCTATTTTCCTCATGGCTACTCCAAGTCATTGGGTTCACAGTTCATCCAGCTAAACAGGTGGAAATATGTATTTGGACTCGGTTCTGCATGATTACATACAAGGTCATGTGCTGCTGAAAAGGCCATCATAAAGCTGCTGTATTTTATATTAAAATGTTCATTCAGGAATGGATGGTTTGCACAAATGATCATCTTAAACCTACATTATACAACTAAAATGTAACATTCTAGCATGAGATTGTGGTAAGCAACATCCATGAATGTACTAGAGTTGAAACCCTAGTCACAGTTGTGCTCATATCAAACATGGCCACAGTAAATGGTATATATACCCCAACCTGTCCCAAACATCACTGAAAAGACAAATTATGGCTTTAGTATACACTACTGTTATTATACTATACTAAAAATGTCTTGTAAAATCTTTCTTAAATTATCTTCATGTTCATTCCTGAGATGGATCCCTATTTCAAATAGAATTTAACTCATTTGGGAACTCAAGAAATGACAAAATGTGAAGCAAGGCAAGGAATTTATTTGTATGGCACTGTTAAACAAGGTGATTCAAAGTGCTTTACATAAGACATACAGGCATTAAGACAAGATATATAAAAGAGACACAAATAGGATTTAAAATGATGAAAGTAAAATTGAAGATTAAAATAAACTAAAATAGAATCAAACAGATTAAACAGTAGAATAAAAATTACATTGCAGCTACAGTGCAGTGCAAGGTATGAATAGTCCCAAATTTATTTTAATAAAATGCAGTGTCAAACAGAAAAGTCAGCCCTAATTTAAAAGAACTGAGAGTTGGAGCAGACTTGGTATGCACCACATATCTGGAGTTTGTTCCAGATATGTGGTGAATAAAAACTGAATGCTGCTTCTCCATGTTTAGTTTTGGCTCTGGGAACAGTAAGCAGACCTGTCCCAAACCATCTGAGAGGTCTGGAAGGTTCATAACGAAGCAGATAAGAAATATATTTTGGCCCTAAACCATTCAGTGCTTTATAAACAGTTGACACACAGGAAGCCAGTGTGAAGATCTGAGATGTGGTCTTAGTGAGGACTCTGGCACCAGTGTTCTAAATCAGCTGCAGCTGTCTTTTTATAGAGACCTGTAAAGACACCATTACAGTAGTCGAGCCCACTGAATATAAAAGTTAATTCTTGATATATTCTGAAGGTGATAGTAGGCTGATAGGTAATTGTCTTAATGTAGATGTTAAAATGTAGGTCTGAGTCCATGACTACACCAAGATTTCTGGCTTGGTTAGCGACTGAAGCTGAGCACTGACTTTTCATCGTTCCTCTTTGGGTCCAAAGCTTTATCTTTGTTTAACTGCAGAAAAATTTGGCACATCCAATTACTGATTTGTTTGATGCATTTTTACAGTGCTTGTGTAGGACCATAGTCACCTGGTGATATAGTTACTGTATATAAATCTGTCATCTAATTAAGGCTGAATTAAGACCAAATCAGGCACTGCAGCGAAAATGCCAGTCCTCCATTCATTTGAGTGGGGGCGGGCAGTTTAGGCTGCCGCGGTGGGGGCCGCAGGGAATGCGGGGGGGCACATCACGCTGCAGTGGCCAATCTGGCGATCAGACCAGGCAAACTGCTCCACAGTCAGTCTGAAATATCACTGAAACCAGGCGCTATCCAGGTGGAGTTCATGGACCAAACTATGATACTCTCCCAGTTGTGTCCTCGCTTGGTTTATGTCGTGTACCCACCCTCTTTTCTAAATCAATTATGCATCTGGTCAAGGCCAGGTTGCTTGTTATGCTAGACATTTTGCAGTGCACTCTTAAGATTGCCAGTGAACTCAACAATGTTTCAAATGCCCCTGTGGTTGGAGTGACCTGACCCACAAAGTTTCCCTCGACCTCCAGCTATGCCCATGTTTCCTCTTTTGTGAACTTTTAGGCAATGCAGTGAAACCATATGAAAAACACAAGACTTTCAGCAAAGAGTACTTGAAATGGGTTAAGGAGATCTTATACTAGAAATGTTGAATTGAATTAATTAAATAACGTTTAATTAACAAATGTTGTGATTTAGAATTGCTGAGAATTACTTCAACTACTTCATGGACTTAGATAAATGTATGTTCAGCATTGATGCATATTCTCTAAATGTAAAATGTACTAATGTTCACCATTTTCTTTTTCTTCCCTCCTCCCTCTTTATTCTTTCCAACTTTATGTCCCTTTTTCTCTCTCTCCGACTTTCTGTCGTCTCTTCTCCTGCTCTGTCTCTCCTATTTCTCTCTCCTTGGGTCTTCATATTCTTTCTCTCTCCACAGAGAAGTGTGATGAGGCTCTAGCCTCTCCTCTGCCCCACACAGCCTTCACCAGCTCGTCTGTCTTCTCCAGTGGATATGCACCTGGATATGCCAAGCTCAACAGGAGAGGAGGTAGACACATACATGCTTCATAGTGCTGCACAGCTGCTCTCACTCTTCTCCTTCTTCTCTCTTTTTCTCTCTATCACCGATGACTTCTTCTCTATATTTCTCCCTTCCCTCTTTTTCTCCCTCCCTCAGCTCTAGTCATTATCTCAGTGACTCAGACTGGAGCTCATTTCCACATCAGTCCACAGCAGAGAGAGATAAGGCCAGACAATTACACCCCTCTATGTTTATATGATTAATAATTAATACCTTTCCATCTAATATAGTCACAGTACAGAAAAAAAAACAAATCTTATTTTATCTGCGGTAAAGGAAGATGCTGCTCAAAACTGAAATGTGCATTGTTCTTCTTGTCAGTTTCTAACACAGAATACAAAACACATCAGTACAAAACAGAAACACAGATATCATGAAGCACAAATGCACACACACACACACACACACACACATATATATATATATATATATATATATATATATATATATATACATTCAAACAAACAAGCATAACAATGACACACACAACACCCACTGAATGATAAAACAGGTGAACAGCCATTCAAGCTTGCACATGTGTTTTTCATGCCTTAAGAGTGTTTCTGTGAATGTGTACAAGTCCCAACATTAAACACCCATACTTTCACAGGAACACAAGCATCTCGAAACACGTGCATTGACAAAAACAGGATTGCATCCCACACTTGCACATTTATTCATGAAAACAAAAATAGCAGCAGCATGGAACTGTTTACACTTAACACACACAAACATTCACAAAAACACAGGATCACAACATCATGCCCACACAGTCAGACTATAAGGAGGGGTCCCTCCAAGCAGCTACATTTGGCAGCCAAATGTGGCGTCAGTGGCATGAATGTGCACTGATCAGCCAATCTACTCCAATCTCCCAGTGCTATGGAACAGGGGAGGCACAAAATCAATGGGAAACACCACTTGCTGACAGTTATTTGAGTTTTAGGCTATAGGAGTGTGTGTGTGTGTGTCAGGGTGTGTGCATGAAAGAGAAAGAAAGTGAGAGAGCTAAAATGATGCCATAACGATTTTCCAGCTTCCAGCTGCCAGCCAGTCACCAGGCCCCTGGTACCCACCTTACATGTTCATGCGATTGCTGTCACATACCTAGTGTTCTCCATCCATGCATGTATGCTTAATTTGAGTAACTGTGTGTATTTTAAGAAAGTGTATTTGTGTGCTTGTGTGTGTAAATGCATAAACAGGAATACGCTTGTGGACATTGCTTTATTTCTATATTTGGAAGACGGGAGCCCGCTAAATGCTCTGTGTCTGGCTCCTGAAGCCTAAACACATTCTTTACTAACAGACTCATCATCATAATGCTAAATGCCTTTTGACTTTGTTTGGAAAACACAATCACTCACAAGCTGTTACTCTATGCAACATGTTATTCATAAAATTGCATCGCTGCATCTTATTTAAGACCAGCTCAGTTTGATTGTCAGTTGCTATAGTCCATTATTACATTAGCTGTATTATGAGCTTTTTTATTTTCATTATTTCGATAAATCAAGCAGGGACAGTTTCTGCCTCTGGGTTTTGAAGACAGAATAGACTGATAAAGACTCTGACACTTGTAGTGAGAACAGCAGGGGGGGTGAATGTCTCCCCACAGCAACATCGTTTACGACCCAGTGGAATTCCATGAGGGGAGGTTTGAATAAACTCTGCTCAGATCTTTGACTGACTTCTTCCCCTCTCAAACAGTAAAGGTGTCAATTTGCATACTTGCCAGACAGGACCACAACTTTCCACCCCGGAGGAAAGACATGTCTTGTCATGCTAGTGAAGCAACAGAAAAATTTAAAGGCAATAAATTGACTCTCTGGATTAGTTTAACTAAAGGAGGAGAAACCAAAAACATCTTCTCCTCCCTTATCTGTCTCACACACACACACACACACTTTCTTCTCTTACCCCCTGATGTGGTCTGAGATAAAGTTTGCCAGACACACATCATAAATGTTGAAAGCATATTCCTAAGTGAAAGAATTGTGATATTCTTGCTTTGTAACCCAAGTCTGAATTAATGTGAATTAGCTATATAACCAATCAGAAATCCAACTACATTAATCAGCACATGTTTCATTGATGTGTAACCCAACTTTTATTTTTGTAGGACATGAGATGAGCAAGTTAGTAATTCAGGGAGTTAAACTCTTGTTTACCAACTGACAGCATTGCCACCTACTGACCAACAGATAGAAGTCTCTGTAACCATCGCCATTATGAATCTGTATAATAGTGTAGCTATTGTATTAAGCAAACTATATTGTTTAATCTTATTCCACTTATTAGTAGTGTTAAAACTGTGTGTTAAAGTTAATGAAAAGTCCCAGATAACTGGTTGAATAATCTGCTGAAATAGTTGTTGAATAATTTTTAATAAAATGTAACCACTATGCTATTTGTATGTCTCAAATCATGATTGTATGGCCATAGTGATGTTTGAGTATGTGATATGTTGTGTGTAAAACTTACCGTGCTAAAAGTTTCCAACAAAGGAATGGAGTTTTCGGCACACACTCGAAACTCCTCCTCCTTTAGCAAGCAGACAAAACCAGTGTCACCGACACAGCAGCGCCAGGCTGGCCCTCACGTCTGAGCTCAGCGGTTGTTTTGTTTTACCTTAGTTTCTTAATATGTATTTCTTTAAGTTTTCTTTTCCTCGCCTAAAGTCTGTTCACAATTTAACTTTTTTCCAAGTTTTTTTAATGCCTCAGTATTAAACTGACAGAGTTGTTTGTTTTAAATTATATTTTTGTAACGTTAACACTAAGCCTTGATTCTTACGACATGTTATTTCCCGTTTTAAGTTATTCAAGCCTAGCTGAAGAAGTTAGTGTAGCCAGAGATATTTTATTCATCAAGGTATGCCATCATAGACTCTACAGAAGCCGTCCCGAGTCGCTGGAAGCCAGACAACTTCTTTCTGAAAGAAGCCTGGACAACGTTTGTGCTCTAACACAACAAAGGTTAGAGCCGAAGAAACTTCAAATCCTGCATCTCCCAGAGAACTGTGCCGGCAGCATCTTGGCCCAGACCTTTGCCGCTGGCCCTGAAATGAGAGCACCAGACCGGCCAGAAGACCTCATCAGCTCGGTGACCAACTGCTTCACAGAGTCACCTGGGAGCGGTCTGCTGGACTCCTTAATCACAGAGTCTGCGCCACAGGCAGACACGCCGGCACCTTCCTCTGCACAGCAGATTCAACCCTGCACACCACGTAGGAAAGCCAAAATCTTTGCCAGCACTTCAAAGCAGTAGGCTAAACCATGGTTTTGCTGTAATAAAGAGATGATGTTGAATAAGATAAATTAATTCCCCTTTAGATAAGTTACATGCCCTAGCATTACGTTAGCGCCTTGCAGTCGTTTTTATAATGTTAATCAATTCACATACCTCACCTCTCTGTTGCCAATAAGATCAGGTTTATTTCATCACTCGATATCGACTATTTCATCCATTGTGTTTATTTTCTTTATCATATACCTTATTAATCCTTCATTTATTCAGTAATTTGACATTTAGCTATAAATAAATGTCCTCATTTAATCAGTAAGAAGTTGTCTGTGTGTTTCCTTTGAAGCAGAAGACAAGGTCAATCTTTCAAAAAGAATTCAATTGTTCTTAGAGACTGATCAACTTGATCCGAATTTTAATTAATTCGGTTTTGTTTTTCCCGGTTTACCGGGTGGTGCCCCAACGAGTGTATTAAAGTGTAATTATTTGATTAAAGAGTCGATTCTCCTACACACTTTGTCTCCTTTCCACTCATTCTCTCTTTTACTCTACCTCTCTACATTTGTCAATCTCATTCTCACCATCCTTCTCCCCTCTGTTGTCCTCCATTTCTTCTTTTTTCACATTCACCTCCCTCCATTCACCTGTTCCGTCTCTTTCTTTCTTCTTCTCCCCTTCTCTCAACTTCCTTTCAACCATTCCTCTCTACCACTCTCTCCCTTGCTCTCTCATGGTCTTGACTCTTCCCTACCTCTCATCATCACTTCTCTTCCTCTACTCTCCCTCAAATATACATTTTCCCACTCCCTTGCTGTCTCAACTGCCTTAGTGCTGGTTCATGTATGAGACCCTGCACATCTCAAGTGTCAGACAGAAAGAAAGGTGTGCCTACTCCCGTGCAGCCAAAACCCTTTGGTCTATTTGGACTGAGAGGAAGGGAGAGTGAGAGAGTGAGACAGCCAGGGTGAGACAGAGAGAGATGAGCTGACAGCTAATGAAATGCAGAGAAGGATCTGTTCATCACATCTCACACACAGTTGAGATGAGAGTTTCTCAACCACATTTGGTTTGAAAATAGGTCACAGAACATTTTTGAACACAGAACACTGACATTTGTTTGATAATAGTGTCAGTTTTGAAATATCATTTGTATATAATTAATTCTGAGCTGTGTCATGTTCTAAAGGTGTTCTCCATCCCTACATACCTTAATGAAGGTGAGGGACTTGAGAGTCAGCTTAACAAAAGAATGGCCAAAAATGTATGCTGCAGGGGCCAAGATATCTTACTTTTAGCTCCTAGTATGCATCAAGCTGACCCGTGACTGGTAAACTCCAAACCCCCAGTTGGAAAACAGGCTTTCTGTTCACAAATGTGTAGTGTCCAAGCCCAGCCCGAGATTCCTCAAGTGAGGTCTGTAATTTTCTTCTAATTTTCTTAAACTTCGCAAAGCTCCTCCAGAGCCACTGAGGACATTATACAACTGCTTGCATGGGCTGAGTAATACACTCATGTATGGAATTAGATTTGTGTCAATATAATCAAACAAAACTTAAATATGAAACAAAAATAAGAATTTGAAAGAGAATAAAACTCACTGAAGCAAAAAAATGGCATCTCAAAAGTAAAACTTAATACATGCAAACAAACTATTAGCAACATGTAAGTAAATTATTTAGAATTTCAGCTTTTGCTTTTTCTCCAAAAATGTAGGTTTCTATAACTATTATATTGTTATAAAGCCACCTGGTTACTTGATATTGTATTAATAATTAAATCAATTCATTAATAAAATAAACAAGACTATTTTTGTTCCTCAGACTCCAGTTAAGAAAATCCAGTCAGTTAATCTGTATCCCGAGACACACATAACTCCACTTATGTAGGCTGAACAGTTGCCATTACACAATGTCACAAATATTTTAAAACTTCAATATTATATTTTCATCTTCATTAATTCACTTTAGACACACATACAATACTATAATAATACAATACTACAATATAATACTATAATATAATAATACAATACTACAATATAATACTATAATATAATACAACAATACAATACTGCATGCAATGTAGTGCGTTAGTGTTTGAGACCAATCTTCAGATATACAGTCATATGTAAACATAAAATAATTAGGCTCTAGTGCAACTACATAAGAGTCAAAGTAGTTCCCTATATTGGACAAACTCAATTTCTCTTCATCTCACACTTTTCAGCAACATGTGAACACCTTTTGTTCTAAGGATTAATATCATGTCGGACCGGACCATGTGGTTGACAAGGGAAACGCTGCTGATGAGATGCTGATGAAATGTTGATGAAATGTTTGCGGTTTGTCGAATGCAGTGTTCTGCTGAGCGGATCAC
This sequence comes from Siniperca chuatsi, assembly GCF_020085105.1. NCBI lineage: Eukaryota > Metazoa > Chordata > Actinopteri > Centrarchiformes > Sinipercidae > Siniperca > Siniperca chuatsi. Next base: position 12,642,885 of record NC_058060.1, read on the forward strand.
CTTGACAGTACCTACCGACGGAACCATCAGGCCTCCATTGTTCAAGGTCAACAGGTGGTAACTTTCAGAAAATGATGCTGGTACAACATCAGACACCAAACTGTTTCAGCACGCATTGCATGAAAGCTGCTTCATCACCTGTCAAACAACAAATCCTCCTATATACACCAGTGCGTTCTGTGTCCAGTATCACACTAGGCCATTTTTTGCTTCAGTGAGTTTTATTCTCTCTCAAATTCTTATTTTTGTTTGATATTTAAGTTTTGTTTGATTATGTTGACACAAATCTGATTCCATATACCTGTGACTAGTAAATTGACTTTGACATGTAGAAATGGCAAAAAGCCCCTTTTGAGAACAAATGCCATAATTAAATTCACATGACACATGACTACTCTTTCTCTGCTTGGGCCATGAGAATTTTTGGACATAAAAACAGGGTCATGTGCCAGAAAAGGTTTGAAAAACTATGCTTTAACTTTCAGCAAAAGAATGATGAGCTCCAAATAGGTTTTCAATAGTCACATAGCAACCACATGAGCTGTGATCTGCACCTCACACAAGGCTTTGTTCAGTCCTGCCAGCTGAAGACAGATGCCCTGTGGATACAGGTTAAAATAGAAGAGGCATGGAGAGGGTGAAGGCAAAAGAGAGAGGAGGCGATGTGAAGAGAGGAGGCGAGGGAGAAAAGAAGACATGAAGAGGGTGAAAGAAGGGTTCTTGGAAGAGTGTGAACAGACTGAAACAGACAAAAGGAAAAATGAGCTGAAGATAAGTGAGCTTCTTTTAAAGTGATAAGTGGCAAGCCGTGTATCGTTGACCATTTGAACTAAAATTGTATAAATACTCAAATTCTGCTTCAAATTTTACAGAGGGATCTCAAGTCTTGCATAATCACAAAAAAGTATAAATCAACTTTCCATGTGGGTACATCTTATTACTTCTGCCACCATGGAAACTGCAGTTGATAATGTGTTATTTTGACATAGCCTTCATTCATAGAAAACAATGAATACCTTCTGTTTGTGAAGAACATGAGAGAGGAATAGGTGAACTGATTGTGTGTGTGTGTGTGTGTGTATGTAAGTGTAGGCATGTGTGCATGTGTGCCCACGTTGCTGCACAGTGCAGACGTGGCCAAGCATGAGATTAGACTGCTAATCACAAACACGTGGCCACTGATCTTTATATTCCATTTTCTTTTCTCCTCCTCTCTCTCCTTATCCCTCTTCGTCTGTGTTTCTCTCTCCTCCGCTCTGCCTTGTCTCTCTCTGCCCTCCATCACATCCTTGTCTCCCGTTTCTCCCTCTCCATCTCATTTTCCCTCCATGTACTTTCTATTTTCTAATCCCATACTCCATTTTCTCAGCCTGTCTCCCTTCTTTCTTCACAGACCTCATTATCTATTTTTTATTCCCTCACATTTTCACCCTGATTCGTACTTTTCAAAGTTTTTCCAAAGTTGTACTGTATCCCTCCTTTTTCAAACACAGGACATCACAGTATTGCAGTACAACTGTGGTCTGACTTGCTGCACAATTAACCAGATACTCCCTCCCTTTTCATGCATTGCTTTTCACTCTGTGTCATCTGGCAAAGTTGTTTGATGTCTCTAGCCGTTGCAGTCATCCATCGATAATGGCGGCCCGCTCCTAATTAAATTACTCTGTCTCCATCCGCTCCCTTTGCTCCATGACAGAAAGATGAAGTACTAGCAGAGGGCTAACCAGCTGTTTTCTCTCTGCTCCCTTTTTCCGGCGGCCAGGCATCTTAATTAATTAAGATGTTATACTTTCTGTTAATGTGGTTTTGGTATGAAAAGTGGCAACTTTGATAAACATACTCTCACGTGTTCTCTCGGGTGCTGGAACACACAAACATAAAGGCACACGGAGCCATGTTTAAACCCGCATGCGCAGAAACTAATTCTGTAACGTGCATGCGCCCACCCACACACTCTCCCACACTGACAGTAAAACAGAGCAGAGATGTTCTCCTGTTTGATGCTCTGCTTTGCCACTGTCACTTTTGTTTGTGTGTCATGCCTGTCACCGGTTGCTCGTCACTCTTCCAAAATTACACTGTGTCTCCATTACTCACTCTCAGAACTCGGGTCTTTCCTTCTGTTTTAGAGATCTTTGCCTACTTTTATGTAGGCTACTATCTCACACACTTTGGCTTGTTCAATCCCTCTTTTGTTCCTGTTTTGCTCTATCTTCCACACTTGCTCTTTCTGCTTTTCTCCACTGTTCACTCTTTTCCTCTCGTCTGACTCATTTTCTATCATCAGTACTGTATAAGCCATTTACCCAGTCAGGCAGTTGTATTAAACCGCATATTTTCCATTTCCCTGCTGGGCTGTAAAAGTTCCAATCATTTTTGTCAACATCACACACATACACAGATGTTCACTCTCCAGTTCACAGTTTAACTTTCTGTGTATTATACATACTGTACTGTATGTAATGTTTTCACATTCACTTTCCAGGAGCGATGGACAACCCTGTGACTTGTCCAATTAGTTGAGCTCTGATCATGTGTATCTCGGAAAAAGTCATAGGAGGAGGTAGTCAGTGGTGAGACTTGCTGAGCCAATGGAACACTGTTTGATTCAAGTTCAAAGCAAACAAAGGGAGCTTTCATATCTTTACTTGTGGTCTGGTCGAATGACACATAGCCAAAGGTTTCTTAAACAGTGTGAATTGAGATGTGAGAGATGTGATACAAGAAAAAATATCTACACCGATTACATTAGTTGGCATTTTCAAAAGACAGCCATTTTTGGCAATGGTTCCCAGAGGGCACTCTCTGGTTACATTTTCTCTCCATTATGTTCCCTTGCTTTTCCTTAGTCAGCGCATTGCTGTTGGTACATCTATCCACATTCCCAAGATGACTTTTTGTGGCTTTTAGTGTATGTTCATTGTTATTAGTTTTCCTAAAAAATGGGAAATAACTAACTTTGTATGGTCACTTTGTTTGCAGCCTACAGATACTGCTTTTATGCCACTGAAAAACTGAACAATTGATAAATACTGTTGTTTCATTTTTGTGTGTGTGTATATACGCATGCGTGTGCATGTATATACACAAATTCATTTATGCACACTCTGCTTGTGTGTGAGAATATTTGTGCTCATAATCAGTACTGATATCAGTACGATTCCACTATAACACACTGTGCTACCACTGCTACAATGCTGGGTTATCTGTGTCATCACTGATAGCTCAAACCTTGTTTTTCAAGTTTGGAGATACTCCAACCATGTTTTTCGACCCCAGCTGGCTCCTTTTATCTCAGAAGGAGCCTGTCTGTGTGAATTCCATTTGGCCAGTACAGATCTGTGAAGGGCACCACACAGGACATTTTCACCAGGGTAGCTTTCTGGTAGCAGATTAATCTGATTTATAACATGCTGCTTTTAAAAATGCCAGCATCAGTTTTGCCACAGGAACTTGTCCAAGTTCAAATGCATTATAAGGATATACTGTAGAGTAGCCATACGGGATAGAGGTGTTCCCTACAGACAGATTTTAAGCCATTGGCCTAATGAACTGCTAAGGTATATCATCAATACCAGTGAAATTTCTCTAGTGTGAAAAAATCAGATTTTTTGCCTTTTTTATGCTCATTAAAGATGTTTGATCTGTCTGACTGGGTCTATAATTAATTAATCTGTTATTTTGGATCGATTCATTAATTGTTTAGTCAATAAAACGTCAAAGCAAAAATCCCAGAAGCCAAGGTGCCTTTTCAACTTGTTATAATGTACAATTATAAAACACCAAATCCTCACATTTAGGAAGCTGAACCAGTGAATATTTGGTGTTTTTGGATGATTAAAGACTGAAACAATTAGGTATGAAAAATGTTGCAGACTAATTGATTAACCAACCCATCTGTCAGCACCATCTGATGTGGACAAATAAATTCCATGTAACTTGTGTTTTGTTTTGTTTTTTTACTTTTTTCATTGTTTCATCACTCCACTTAATGCCCCACTGTAGCCTTGAAATGTTAAAGAAAATACACAAGCACAAATTGATGCTCTAAGGGTCTATTATCCAGAAAGCAACTTGATATCAGTAGTACTTGTAAGACTTTTATCAGCTTCAATCGAGAAAGATCTATGTGGCACTCTAGTTTGAGCCTGTTCTGCTTTCATTGCTTTATTCTCTGTGTCTTCCTCTTGGATTGTACTTATTCTCCATCCTTTGTCCTGAGCTCTATCGCCTCATCTTTTTCTCTGTGTTACTTGCCTTTCTCCTTTTCTTCTTCTCTTCCACAAAGGAGACTTTGACCTTCTCTGCTCCCCTGTTCTCTCCCCTATCCCCCTCCTGCTCCTCCTCTCCTCCCCGAACATCTGTGTGTGTGACAGGTAAGAGAACAGTGACATTCCCCCGACACTCCTCCTCTCCCTTTTCTCCTCCCATTTTTCCCTCCTTTTTCTTTCATTGATGCTCCTGTTCGCTTACTCTTGCATTCTCATCTTCCACCCCCCTCCATCTCCACTTTATTCTGTCAACCTCTTCTCGCTTCTCCCCTTTCTCCCTCTGGCTTTCACCTTTCACTGCACCTCTGTTCTTTTTTTTTATATATCACTCTTCACCCCTCTCCTAACCTCTGTCAAGCTGCCCCATGTCACTTCTCTGGTCCCTTCTTTTTTTGCTCCCCCACATCCTTTATTTTTGGCCCTTGTCGGTCCCCTGACCTCTAACATCAAGCTCTTTAGCCCACAACTCTCTTCTCTCATTGCTTTTTTTGGTCCATCTTTCCCAAATGCTTGCCATCACTTGCACAATCTTTTGAACCTTTGCGTCTCTCTGAATTTTTCAATCTATCTGTCTCTCTCTCAATCCCATCTCTTACTTCTGGTAACCCCAACATGCCTTCTACTCCATCCGTCCTTTTCAGCAGCACTTCTTCAGCAGTGCACTGCCGTATGGATGCCATAATTCTAATGTTTACTTTAGGATCAAATTATTGTTGCCATGAACCCTGTCCAGACTTGTAAAATCCTCTCTCGCGGTGTTATAAACTGTTGTGCATCTGATAAGTCTTGAAACTCATGGATGTATTCAAAAGGGATTAGACTGGACTGGATCATGTGTAATGTTCTCACCATAATTCTCACCGTTTCTCACCTCAACAACGCAACCATACCGTAGCAGTTTGTTTACGAGGCAACAGAGAAGAAGAACCAGACACAGACACAGCTTCTGTAAATGGAACTACACTAGAAATAACAGACGGCGAACACGCTTACAGATACAGACAGCAGGTCTGGTAGGGGGTAGTGATTGATGTGTTTACCGTTTTTTTTGCGGTTGGTTTGTAAAACACACAACCAGAGCACAATGACAATAAAAATCTATATGACACAGCCTCTATGCTTGACTCAAACTGTTAACTCGTAGTCCGTCTGAATTAATGTTTCCTGTTACTCAACACACTGATAAACAAGGCTGGTCTGTTGTGCTGGCTCTCTGTATATAGGTTACACTCATCTCATGTGCACAAATGAAAGAATACTTTCAAAATATATTGTGTAAAAATCATTTGGATGGGGAGGAGTGGTGACATTTTACACAACTGAATGCTTCCATTCATATGGTGGGTATCGAATGAAGTAGGGAAAAAAAGGGATCAAATTAAGTACTCTATTCAAAATTCAAAATCTGGCGGAGAGCCAGTGTTAGTGGGCAGGTATATATGTATGCACAGTGCAGAGTGTTGCTGATCAGGAATGAGAGACAGGTGAGTGTGGGACTGGCGGGAAAGTCCAAGGGAATCTGTAAGACGGGTGGAAAATGGAAGATCTGGAAAGTTCTCAAGAAATTTAGGGGCACCGAGGGAAAGTGAGATGTTTCTGAGGTGTATAACAGGGATACAAAATGTGTGGTCATGACACATGCCAATGCAGCCTCTTGTGTTTGTTTGTTTATTGCAGTGCAGTTTTCAGTTTGAATGCCTACTTACCAGGCACTGTGGCAGTAGCACTGCAGGGTAGACAATATTGGAGATTTGAAATTATTTTACCACCAACCAGTAACGACCGTTTAAGTGGCCTTCAACAATGTGCAAAAAGATGCCAACTGCTTCCTTTGTGTTTCTCAATGACCAACCATAGAGAATTGTGATGCGCTTTAGCGGTGTGAATGTGTTTGACTGTGAAGCAGAGGGTTGGATGAAGAGCAGCAAGGCAGGTCAGCCTGCACTGGATGAATCAATTTTCAATCAATCATGTCATCCCCTCTCTCTCCCTCCTTTCCTGTCTCTCTACAGCTGTTCCTGTACAATAAAGGCAAATAAAAAGCCCTCCCCAAAAAATCTTAATAAACAAAACAAAACAAAATACAAATGAAAACCCTTTGAGGAAGATGCCATGTCATGTTGTATGGGTATGTCAGTAGAGTGTTTGAGGATACAGAAATAGAGTCATAGATCTGGGCTCAACTTTCAGATGACAAGACACTGAACCCACCTCTACAATGTACCACTATTGGGAGGAAAAGTATTGAGGAATATGCAGTAATGGCCCCATATGTTACACATACATTCTAACCATTCCTCTCTCACGTTCCTCTGTTGTCCTGAACTCTACGCATAGCTCTTCCAATCTTTGCTTTCGGTTCTTTGTCATTTGAACCCACCTGCAGTCTAACTCTCTGTTGATGGTGTCCCCTTTCCAGTGTTGAATGAGTTCAGTTTATCTCTTTCTCCCAAGTTTCTCAACCTTTTCCCTCTGCTCTGTTCCTTCACTTTTGGCCTCATCTATCACCTTCTTTACCATAACTATATTGCTCCCTTTCTGTCCTTTTTTTCAATCCCATCCGCATGCTATCTCATCTCTGGCTTCCCCAGTATCAGAGACATAAAATCCTCTCTCATCACTCCCTCTTCTCCTCACCTCATCCATCTCTCTTACACTCCCTTGTTTCCATTTTTATTCTCCTTTCTTTTTTCACCCCCTCAACACACACCTTCTCGTCATTCTTTCCGACGCCCCATCCTCCGATCTTGTTCATAGCGTCACACTACCTTGGTCATCGTCCACTCATCTTGCTTTCTTAATCTTTATTTTCTACTGTCTGTTTACTTATCACTAACCCCCCCAACCCAATTCCTCCCCCTCCCCCTTTGATAGTACTTTATCCCCCCAAGGGAATGGCTTTGCTGCAATGGGTTTTTGAGGTATTGACGTTTCCACTGATACGGGCCTGGTTATCTGTCAAGGCCGGGGCTGGAGTGTAATGGCTCTGTAATTGGATAAGATATAGGATTTTTGTTATGGGGGGGATACATCTCAAACTGCCTCACCCTCTATTTTATCATATGACTATCATTTGTTATGTCACCTCCACTACGCTTGGTGCTCTTCTCCCACTCTCTCATACTTTCTTGGTCTTCCTATCTCCCTTTCTCTCACTTTGTCCCCATGTTTCTGTTTTCTCTCTTTCCCTGTCATTTTTAAATCAGTTACTGTCCTTCACTTGTGCTTTCAGCTCGTCACTTTCTTATCTGTATTTTTGTCCTTTGGAAAAAATCCATCAGAGAGAATCAAAGGAGACGGCCGTGACATGGCCAGTTCGCAGTCCATCCACCACCCACTCTTCTTGATAATCATTTCACAGTTGCATTCTGTCACAGGCTCGGCTGTTTGCTGCACTGATACATCTTTGGTGTTTGGTGTGTGTGTGTGCGTGTGAGAGAGAATGCTGAAGTGTGCACTGGTCTCTACATCTGTTTTATGAACTGTAATGCAGTCTGTGTGCATTTTTCTTGTATTTCTCACACTGGTTTGACTGCTCTCACAGTAGCCTACAGTGTACATGCAAAGTTGGCATCATGCCTCTGTTTTTTCTCTTAAGTTTTAATGGCAGATTAAATCAGGTCAGTGGGATCGTGGCCAGCATTTCTTTCCCTTCTGTCTAGCAGTTCCCTTGCTCTTTTGTTTCTGCACCATTTAACCTGAGGCTCATGTAACCTGCAAGGTTCAGGGAAGTTTGGTCCTACCTCAGGTAGACACCTGGAGGTGTGCAGGGGGGCAGCTTTTGGAGGACACATAAGCGTTTGTCTGGAAATAAAGGAAGGCTAGCACGAGGACGCCAACTGCCACTGAGTGGATTATGAGACAAACACAGCCATCACCATATTCCAGCAGTCGACACTGTAGCCATGGGAAAATAGCATAGAAACGCTCTCCTTTGATGCTTTCAGAGATAGTCATTTTCTTCAAAGCAATATTTCACCTTGGTAGAATGTTTTCCAACTTTAGTGTGCCTGCCCTGTAAAGGAGATCATAAATCTCCAACTTGGGAGCTGTGTTTTTGTATATATTTGATAACCTTCTAAACAATATGCAAAAAGGGAAAGAGGACATTAAAATATTTCACTCTCAACAATTAAAGTAATTTCCCTTGTGATTATTGTCAATTTCTGAGACTGGTAAAAAAAATGCTATTCCAACAGATGTGTGCACTAACAATAAAAATGCATGTTCCACCAGAGTGAAATATCATTTTATCTACACTCAAGGATGCATATATTGAACCAGAGATTAGCTGGAAATAAGTGGAGATAACTATATGTAACTGTCAGTATCAAGTGGATTGAATTTGTGCTTGACAGTATTTGCATTTTCACTGATTTTCATATCTAGGCAATGTCCTGTTTTACTCTGTGTAAGTACTTTGTGATAAATAGATATCATCAGTAACAAAATTGTAATGGTGTGCTCACATTCTAATCATGGTTTTATTCTTGGCCAGTTATATCTCTGAGCTGAAACTGAACATATCTGTAGTTATGTGGATGACAGTGGGATCCCCAGCATTTATAAAATGTCATGTTAAATCTTGCATCTTGCAATATTAAAAATAAATCCATCCTTAAATGTCATACATACTAACGCCATTTCTCTAGAAGTAGAGGTCTGCTGTGTTGGAGAATGAATAAATATGATAATGAATTAGAGTGTACTTATAGTCAGTAGGCTCTGGTCCTGTATGCAAAACTCTTAATAAAACATTACTTCTCCCATGCTATTCCAGTGCAAATGTCTGGCCTGCTATCTGCTGGACACTGACCATTAATAATAGGATGGACTATATCCATGTAACTCCACATTCTGTTTGTAAAATGTCATTATGGCGGTACCATGCTGCTTCTCTGCCTGTCTTGAACTCAAGAGCTGGTCTGCCGTGAACAGTGGCGACTCAGTCTGTATGTGCAACAGGCAGTCTTCACTAATAAGCTATACTGAAGAAAAAACCTATTTCCGAATATTTGTAACTATTTATTTATTCATACCTTTGCCAAGCAATTTTTCACAGACTAGATGGTGTTAAAAGGATATTTGAAGACAACCTTTGACTTCTCACTCATTATAAAATGTCACTAACTCTGCAGGTGCTGGTGGATGGTCACCTCTGGACAGTGACCATTATCAGTGGCTACAGGTGGACCTGGGTTCCAGAAAGCAGGTGAGCGCCATAGCAACGCAGGGTCGCTACAGTAGCTCTGATTGGACAACACGGTACCGTCTCCTCTACAGCGACACAGGAAGAAACTGGAAACCATATCACCAAGACGGCAACATTTGGGTGAGTGAACAAGAAATATGTGTCTAGGTGTATATGTGTGTGCATATAAGGCATGGCCACAGGCTATCAGATAGGGAACTAAAAACAGTAAGACCATCTAAGACAGAGCTCTATAGTTGGCTTGTTTTTATATTCTTGTTGGGTGATAATTGTAGATAACCATATACAAAGCTATTTGCATGTATTGTTCTTTTTTCCCCCATGTTAATAATTTTTTGTATACAAATGAATGTATGACTCAAGATGTATGTGTTAAAAGGACTGGTAAGAAAGGAAATATTTTTATTATGATAGAAGAGGAAATTAAATGACATGCCACTGTTATTACAAAATCAATGTAGTGTTTTGTTGTCATTATTATTATTAAAATGTGAAGGCCTCCTTTTCACCTTCACATAACCCAGAGCAGAAAACCATATGTGGGAGGAAAACTCTGCCACAGTGCGGTGCACATACATATTCATCAATTAATTAGCTCAGTTTTTACCAAATGTAAAACTTCAACCATAGACCTTATTCAAGCACTGATGGGTTCTAGATGGAAAATACAGCGTAAGAACAACATGTGGAAATGAGCCATTAGCACGCTATTCCTTGACATTGTATGCTAATTGTCTACATCTCTTAGTCCAAACCAACAGACTGCTGTCACTGCGCTCTTAGCAAGCACAAGTGGGGCACCTGACAATCCAAGATCATTAACTAATGGGTTAATGGCCCACACTATTCACTGTTGCTGCATGGTGAAGGGCTACAGGTGATAACAGATGGGCTTTCAGCTAGAGGAGAGGAGAATAATAGCCCTGTAATGAATAACATTGATACACCAAGCTAGTCAGCAGAAATATAAAAGCTGGAAGTAAAAGGGAGGCGCTGTTTGCATGTTTATCTCCACTGGTGGAGTCAGACAGGATATGTTTTTTCCCCAGTCCATCTGATTCTCATCTGCTAGGAGGATCTTTGTAGAAAGGTTAGTGTTTGTCATTGCCGAACCCTCCAAATGTTGGATCCTCAGCGTATCGCCTCCTGTAGAAGACCATTAGGTCTATGTACTTTACTTTACAAAGAAAAGTTATGTTTACATTGAGTGTTACTCACCAAAACGCATTGTGTGTATCTTTGAGACCTAAGAAACGTGTTGAATGTATTTTCTTCCTCATAAAACGCTTGCAAAGCTGTAAAGTATTTCAAATCCTGTATTGTTTATATCCATGTTTACTTGCTAGCAGTCTTCTTCTTCCATGGGTTTGCTAGCGCACTGGAATAGTGTGAAACCATTGGAAGGACTGTGCATCATGTCACCCGGGCACGAGCATGCATGTACATCCTTGTGTGTGAACGACATGAACAAAACGGGGCCCAACCCATTGAAAAACAGCTCTATATTGCTACTAGGAGTCCGTAACTGCATAGGGAACCTTTAACTTTGAACTATGCTGTACTAGGTATTTTGAAGTATATGTCTTTCTTTTTCTGTTGCCTTTCTATTAATTAAATGTTGAGATGCAAAAACCTTGAAAACAGATGGAATAAACACAAGCTGACCCAGTTGACCCCTGTTTCTGAAAATTCAGTACATATCAGAATGTTACTAAGTAGTGAATATGATAAGGGAAAATTTATTTAACATTTCTAATTCACACTCGGATCAAGACCCCATCAGAACTATAATATAAAGTTTTCAGCTAGCATAATTAGTTTTAGCTAGCCTTTTTCTTTCTTTTTCTTTTTTTAGCATACTCTGACAAGTAAATTTTCTTTTCTACCATTGTTATTAAATGGAAGTCGAGCCAATGCTTGCCCTCTCAACAGCTCAGCCTCTTGGGCTTGGTACAAACTACACCATATGCTCTAATCATGACATTAACAACCTACTGTATAGCCTAATATTTTAACATAAGCATTTCACTGGTGCAGCTTGTTGCGGATGGTACGCTAGCTCAAGGAAGTGTTTCCTGACGGGGGCAATTGAGGGCAGAGTTTCTTTTAAAACTGTGTGTTTTCATACACACAAATGTGTACAGTGTTTGTTTTTTGCATGTCTGCATTTTTGTCTGTGGGTATTAAGCTCTGCGTTCAGCCCCAAATAGCTTCATCATTATTCTCTTTTTTAGTACTGTTAGGACTGGTTGCAGTGACAAATATAGATCGTTTACAGTTGAAAGTAAATTAAGCTGTTGTTTTTGTGTGCTGCATCATAATTGTTTGCCGATTATTATTTATTCAGAAGTGTTTTCCTTCTGCCGTTAACCCTGATTCATTGCCTCTAATATTTCTGCAAATACTCCAAAACACATTCATCTCTTGGATGTTTTTGTAACTATAGCCGACTTTTTTTTTCTGTTTTGCCTAGATGTATGACATATATATTGCTTTTTAATTTATCGGCAGTGTAATTCAAAATATTGCTTATGTAAACAAATACTGGGCCAATAATTTGAAGCTGGGCATATACCATCAATAACCCCCAGTGCAGTAACAAACAAAACTGTAGCCATTTGTTTCTCTCTGTCTCTTTTCTTATTTAGAAGAGGCTTTGGGATTACAGCCATCTACATGAGTGCACACACACACATGCATGCACATATACATCTACTCCTACTAAAGCTTAAGATGTGCTTCTGCACAAGTTTAGACCTTTTTTTGTGAATGTGTGTGTGTCCAATTGTGTGTAAGTGGTGATAATGTTGGAGCTATCAGAGCTATTGATCAAAGGGACGAGTGGGGATGGTAGAGCGCTTAAGCCAACTTAATGTTTCACACACACACACACACACACCCATACACACTGATACCAAACACACCCTGTTTCAGCCCATTCAATCACATTCTGCTCAATCCCATCCACCACTGGATGAGATTCACACAGCAATCCCCAGAGAGAAAACCACCTGTCCTGCAGTCTTATGCATGAAGGTTCTATTCAGGAACATTTTGCCACCAATCACAGCCTGCCGCTACTCCACACTGATGACTTAACTCTTTCACTGTCGAAGTGAGAGGACAACTTTCAGTCAAAGCAACAGTGTTGATGCTAGCTTAACTGTTGTGACTGTGGGGAGGATAATTGGTCAAGACCTGGCAACTGCAGTATTGGTTTTGTGAAAAATAATGTTTTTTAATACCTCACTAATGTACTACTGAGGAGTCACAATGACATTGATGAATTACTGCGATAATTAAAATACCAACTGCTATAACAGAGAACAGTGCAGCAGAGACTGTCAATACTTGCAAATGTGAATTAATCAGTTTCACAATAATCATACTGATAGGGGAACACTCACTGGCCGTAATAGACGATCCAATGGATTTGTGCATAGATAATATCTTATTGGGTTCTCATTTAACTATTACACTAAATAGAGAGTGGATTTTTTTTATCACTAGTGCGATATAGAGCAATGTGTCGATTAGAATATATATTAAATATATATTTTAATATGTTTGTTAAACCTTAATGATAAAATAATATGAGTTGGTGTGTAACACTGATTACAAAACCGTGTTTGTTTCGAATGATAACTCCACAGGGTACTTAAACTCTGGCAATGATGGCAATAAATAAAAAAATAAGTTTCACTGATTTACTTACTTACACACCTTCTGAAAACCATAAAATAGTGGCAATGTAACAGTTGTTGTAGAAATTTGGAGTACTCAATGACAGGTAACAATTTATCATCGAAATGAATGTCTTGGAAACCTTTCAAGTGATCATCTTAATGTCTTTTGTCAGTTTAAGCGTCAGAGTTTGATTCCCCAGTTACAGCATCATGATTGAATGTGTGTCTCAGTGGGAGCATTAAAAGTTAAATGTGTTGTGTAGTGAATTCTGTGAAAGCATAGAAAAAAAAACATTCTCTGATCACACATTAAAACTCAATTAACTTAACAAACATTTTAAGTCACATTTTCCTTCCACACATTTGTTTACCATAACTCTTATTCAGAAAATGCCAGCAGGCCCTATCTGACACTGTCAGATTGTTTATTCATGTGGATGAGGAGCTTGAAGCTGCAAGTACACCAGGTCAGTTGACAATAATGTATGTATCCAATAAACTATCACAGCCAGGGCCCGCAAATCTTAAGCTGATATAGGATCAAAAGGGAACATGTTAATAATGGTTTCTCTCTGGTCCAATGAAAAATAGCCCAGTATGTGATTTTTGGTCTTAGGACATATCTTAAATATGGCATAAGTTCCTTCCACCCTAAACTGCATCCATACGACTGGTTTTATTTCTGTGATGTATTATTGTGAAGTGTTTTCATATTCCAATAACATATGTCTCTACCTGGTATGAGGTGTGTAGACAGCACAGGTTTAGATTGCATTCAGATTCTGCATGTGGGTGTCTTTGTTGGTGTCAGGTATTAGATGATTCCATTAATCATACCATATATGAGAAATAGTGCATGACTTAAAAAGTGCAGTAATAAATGATTACAGTAATTCAATAGTACATTTTGCAAATATTCACCAATATACAGTATCTTGGCACTTAACAGCAGTTGCCTCAGAATAAAATAATGCAGTGGGGGGAAAAACACAAGACATAAAAAAATGTTTTATTGGACTAAATCGAAATCATAGAGAAAAAGATTCTTTGAGATTAACAGTGGCATAGGACCCAAATCATTTTTCAAGCCTCTGTGCTTGGAAATACATTACTGACCTTGTTATCTTGTCAGCTGGCCTGTGAGCCATTTTGGCCCACACTTGAAGAAATCAGGGCATGAGGTGTAACAGAAGTGAATTATAGTTACCCCTTACTCTGACAGATATACTAATCTAACACATATTGGTATCGCTATTTTGGATCTTCACATGTTGTGAGACTAACACATCTCTTTCCCAGTGTCCCAGTGACCTATGAAGAGGAATTTCACTACTGGAAAGAGGGCTAGGTCATCTATGTCGAAACTGGTGACTTTTGGCCAGAAAAACTGAGAAAATGGCTGTAGATTTTTCTGTTGCTCTAAAGCAGAAAATCCTACAACAACCAGAACGCATTGCGCAGTTCCTGCCATACTGCTCCCAGGCCACTCTTTTTATGAGTACTTTACAGAATGGCTGGTGAGGAATTAATTTCCCAGGCTAGAGACCATTTTATTTTTAATGTATTGAAATGTAACTCTCAAGTCTCCCAAAATGGAAATAATCAAGTAGAGTACAAGTTTCAAACTTTCAACAACAAAAAGGTATTTATTTCCCACCTCTGGTTTTCACTTTTTGCAGCTTAATTTATTTCAGTCTGTCAGTTCTGAGAAAGAAAAGCGACAAGAGGAATGAAAGTACAGTACTGACTTTTTGAATCAAGTGCATCATACATTTATATTTAGGCATTTGGCCAAAGCTTTTATCTAGAGGGGCTTACATTAGGACTAAAGACTGGAAAGTAAATGTACATTAGTGCAAGGGACCAAAAAGACAGGCAAGCAAGGAAAAAAGAATAAATTGTTATTGTAAAGACAAAGATAAAAAGATGGCTCAAAGAATTTTGCGTATACTGTATGTATTAATATATATATATATCAAAGTGCTCATAAAGGGGGAGTGCGAATGAAGATGCAGGAAACTGGTCTGGAATTAAAACAAGTCTTGGGCTAAAGTTTTTAGGCACTCTAATAGAAGACTAAAATTAAAATTTAAAAGTATACGTTTTATACATATACATGTATAAGTATACAACATATACGTATAACAACAGACCGGTTTCAACCAAGTATTTCTAAGGGTCATTTGGTTACAAAGGCACACTGCTGTACCATCATATTTTACGAAATCACCATCATACCACAAGGGCGTTAACAGCTTATTCTTGTTTTGGGAAGGGGTGGGGGTGTCATTTTTGCCTTTATTGGACAGTGACAGCATTAGAGATAGACAGGAAACATGGCGAGAGAGAAGTAGAAAGGGGTATGACATGCAACAAAGGTCCCTGGGGCGAACCAGGGACGTTGTGGTTATATGGTATGAGCCTCAACCACTAGGCTGCTGGAAGACCCACCAACTGTGCAATTTTAACATAAATTACACACACTATATTGGTAATACGCTTTTTTGAAATAGGTACATACCAAAATATTCTGGGGAGACCACTCTGATGTAAAAACCTAATGTAACTGGCTTGTACCTCACTCATAATAAATTCATATTAAGCTGGCGAATCTGCAGCCTGCTCAGTGTCAGCTTGTAATTGAGTGATCGGGAGGGGTACTCCAGATCTCAGCAAGTGTGCTACTACTGTATAGTTTCACTGTGTATTTATGCTTTATGTGTATTAGTTTTAATTCTTTAAAGTGTCATATCACAGTGATATTTTTAAGGTTCACTTATGACTAAAGCATGGACCATTTTCCTTTCCTCATGAAGCTTGTTTGTGTGTGAGTAGGAGAGAGAAGTGTTGGCTTTGTTGTGCAAAAATCAGGAGTGGAATGGGGAGTTATTATGTAAACAGAAATATTTGGCTAATTTCTTTGCTCTAATTATAGCTGCACAATCTAGCCAGCAACCACATCAAGTGCAACTGCTGTTAAGAAAAGCCTTCGATATTTGAATAATGATAGCGATTCATGAACAAATCTAGAAATAATTTCAACCAGCCCAGTATTCCGCCCAACCCATCATACTCCTGCTATGTTGTGAAGATGACCACATGCACAGGATTAGTGGTTCTAAGGGTGCTTCACATCAATGACACTGTCCTTGTAGTCATGATAATAGATGCACTATAGAGGGGAATATTTTCTTCAAATGATAAGTGATTGCTTTTGCCAGTAACACAAGAGAAACAGCCATTGTTGTTCTGTCAACATATACCTGAATGCCTATTTTCTCACTGATTATTAATTGGATATAAGCATCCTTTACAAAACATTATGTAAAGACTAATACATTCAACCTTGTTAAACTCAAGACTGGTTTCAAGTCGCAATTGGAGATGATCCATAGCTACCACCCAAACAGCAACTGGTGCCAGCTGATGAGACGGATTGGGGAGGGGATCAAAGGAGATTTATTTACGTCAGAGGAAATGAGGTGCACTCATTGGATATTAATGTAAGGTCTTCATGAGGTTTAGCAGTCAGTTTGATGTGTGTATTAATAGATCCTCATGTTTTGATCCTGACTCATATTGACCCAGCACATAAATTACTAAAAGAGGTAACCAGGCACCCACATGCATGAAAACATGTTCATGCACACACACATTCACTCACAGCTACTACTGCTGACTAATTGCCATTTGCCATTGTAAATGAATTATTACATTCAGCATTAAAGTCCAAAATGTTTGAATTTAACTAATCAGACAACAGAGGAGCATGTTGCTCGCAGTCATGGATATGACTTTTATGGGGTTTTTTTTCATCTACACTGATATAAAGTCTCTTCTAACTTCTGGCTCTGTATCTTGATCCGCTACTGTGACTTCACAGGACTTGAACGTCAGCCTCTTTAATGTCACTTCACTCCATTCCAGATAAGAGTTGTATGGAAATTAAAAACTGCTGAGTGTGAATAACGAGAATGATAAATTGAAATAGATAGAGAGGACACTTCTCGTGGGTCATGGAGGTCTCCTGTGGTACAACTTGAGTGGCTGCTATGAAATTTTAATAGTACTGTGATGAACATTGTACTTGTCTGACAGTGGACAAGACATGGCCCTGAAAAGTTTAGTCAAATTACACCTTTCCCATTATATGGACTGCACTGAAACTCTGTGTTTTATGACAGTGTTATCAAAAGGTGGTGCCTTAATAACCACTTAAATTGCCACTTTTATTTGGTCCACAAGATTGTTGGTGATGAGTGGCCTCTGTCTGACTCATTTTGCTGAATACAACTTGCTTCCTTCCAAATGGATCTCGTGGGTCTTACAACGAATGTCAAAGCTCTGAGTGAGGAGGCGGTGTGATGCATGAGGAGGAGTCAAACATGAATGAGTGTGAAAATGCTGGCCCCCTCAAACATCATGTCAAAACGCACATACACTTTCATATGAGTTTGTAAAGTGTTAGCAGGCGCCGACGCATGCACACACACAAACACGACTTAGCTCCATGTGGTGTGTGAGGTTTAATAGCAGAGCCAGGGAGGCAGTCTTCACTCCATCAGTGTTGGTCCCTGGTGAGCAGAGGGGAGAGAAGGTGCCAAATGTTCACAGCCTGAGTAATGGGCTCTTAAAGCTCTGTTCTTTCCCTCTGTGTGTGTCCGTGTCTGTCTCTGCCTGTCTGACTCTCTGTAAAATTTAATTCAGTGCACGGCAATATTTTGCACAATGATGATAATATAGTAAAGTTAGAGGGGGAAATACTGATGGTGTGATGCTAAAATGTTTCTTGATTTTTGCAAATCACTTTATTTCTTTTGAGTAATTAACAAGACAAAATGGAAGTGTATGGGAAAGTATTAGCATGAAATGTTCTGGAGGTGTTCATTCTTGAGCTAATAATGTGTGTGAAGCAAAGAAACAGATTCCAGTCCCTTTTGTCACCAGCTCTTTGGGAGCTCATTTTAGCAGGTGAGAGCAGTTAATGAGAGACTGAACTGAGGAGCAACACTCTCGCACATGGCTATAACAGATACAAAGAGATATAATAAGGTATCAGATCCAATAAAATAACAAAAAGAAGATTGGAAGCACCTTGCCTGCACAAATAAAATGATGTATTAAAGCATTTGAGGCGTAGAAATCAACAAAAGCGAACAGGGCAAAAGACTGACATACAGTAAATGGTTGTAATGAAACATGCAGCTATGCAGCGCAGTTCAATGTTCTTCCTCAAATAGCACTGATGAGTATTAGAAGAGGAGGAGGACCCTAGAAATGAGGAAAAAAGGTGGGAGAAATGATGTGAGCTCTCCACTAAGATAGACCACATAATATCAATGCTATCAAAAGCTACTAGATACATATGAGGAAGATAAACATGAACATTATATAATGAACATCTTACATTAGTAATTAGAAGAAATAACATATTTTAGGATTGTACTTTTATTAATAGCAAGAAACCATCAGGAAGAGGGAGAGCAGACAATCGAAACTATACAAAGAACAAATGATAGTCGAATCACAAAAAATTACAAAAACGTTACAGGATACAACGTAAGTCAAGTTCAAGTTCCTCATTCAGCCTGTCTGGAGCTGTAGACCCAGATCAAAAATCCATTTAGCGTCTGCCTGCAGCTGAACTTGGTTGTGGTCTCCACCCCTAGTGGGAGGCTTGATTGACTGTGTAGCCCAGAATTTAAATTCTGTTAGCAGGGGTCAAGAAGTGGTTAGCCAGAGTAGATGAAGAATCTCTCCCATTGAGGCAACTATTTTCTGTTCAATAAGGCCTGTTCCCAATTGCTGTATACATATATATATAAATAAATAATATATATATATATATATATATATATATATATATATATATATATATATATATATATATATATATATTGCTCAGGGAATGTCTCAGGCAATGGGGAACAGAGGAAGACGTGCTGGAGGAGGAAGGTGGGAGGCACAAGGTGTCCAAAATTTAAATTAGAACATTTTCCACTTTGGCGATTCATAAACTGCTTTAGTTTAGTGCTGAAGTGCGTTTTTGTAGTGGGAGACTTGAATTGATCACAACAGTCTCTGAGGATGGTATTACATTTAAAAGTTACAATGGATTTCTCTCTGAAACATCATGTAATTGCAACACATGACTTGCTATTTTTCTAAAAATAGTTGTGTTGTAGGCATTCACACACATACACAATGTGCATTGGACAAGTGTCCCTACACTTGTTGATGAAAATGATTGATCTATTCTACTCTCTAAATAGATTACATATTGTTTCTACATTGTAACACGTAGAATTCACTATAATTCCCTGTGTCTTTAAAACATTTGAAAGATCCATGACTTAAATTTAGCATTACTACAGTTTGTCCTGTTTTCTTGGCACAGTAGAGGCTCATACCCACGCAAACACAACCACCCACAGGGCTTCACAGAAACACAAATTTCTCTATGGCCCTTCTGTTTTGTCCTGTACACTTGTCGATAAAAACAAAAGACCAGACCAGGCCAGACTGATTTCCCCTGCCTCTGTTAGAATGGAACACACATACAAATCCACACATACACATACAATGGCCCTGAATCTGGGCTGGTCCAAAAAAGGGTCCAGCAGCAACAAGCAAACACCAGAAAATAGCTTTCACTTGTTGTTTCTCAGTATCTGGAGATCTGTTCTCTCGAAAGGCCTGTCTCTGGCTGTCAAAACAGAGACACACACTTAAACACAGACATACACTTATACAAATACCGATATATATTCACTGACACACAACCAGACAGAAAAGACAGATGCACATTCAGGAAATGAAAAACATGCAGCCAGGGAGAATACGTAAGTGACTGAGGTGTAGGAAGTAGGGAGAGCTGCTGAGCAAGTGGATAATGGGTGTGCATGTACATGTTTGTGTGTATGAATGCCAGGATGTGTGCATGGGCACAAGCATGCCAACGTGCATGTGTATCTTGTTTATATGGCGAGTGATGTGTGCATGTGTGTGTGCGACATAGCAGACTACAGGGGTATTTGTTGACCAGCTGTAGTAAAGTGATTGGCTTGTTCTGTCTTGAATGACAGCAGCCCTGGTGGTCCAAATGCCCAACAAGGAGATTGGCTGGCTCTCAGCTTCTCTCATTATTTTTGTTTTCCAAGATTCCTCTCATTGCTTTTCCTCCACTGATCTCATGGATTGCTAAAATCATGTGACAGCCCTGCGCTGTTTTGATTCTCATCCAAGGTTTTCTTTACTAACTTTGCTTATTTAAACTTTTAAAACACAGCATGTTCAGTTTTTAATATTCTTAAACTTTATGCACATCCTCACAGGAGTACAAAAAATAGGAGTAAATATTTTTCGGTTTGAATCTACTAAGGATTCCCAAGTGCGGCAAGATTTTTTGGGGGATGGAATACTGCAGTACATTTACATAACATAAGTACACATCAGTTTTAGGCTTAAAAAAATAACAGAGAAATTTCCACAGTTCCAAGACAATGATCCATTATTTAGGTAGAGTAAATGTAATAGATACATAGCCTACTCCAAATATTTTACCAACCTGTCAACGAGCAGTAATGTGACGTCTGTGTCTGCCCTCAGGCCCTTCTCTCAGTGCTCTCCAGCAAGGAAAAGCTAAAGCTACACCAATGGTTATCCGTGTTTGTCCTCGCCCTCAATCGCTTTCTTGTTTTGACAGCAATCCTTCCTCTGAACGCCAAGTTTCTTTTATATCTGGAGCATCAGAAACTTGGACGCTTCTTAGGCTTTACTTCTAGTTGCTTTAGCCTACTCCATCGCTATGTTTGCTCCAGAGCCATGTAGAGAGAAAGTTGCGTCATCTCAATCAATATCAATATCAATTCAAGTGGCTTTATTGGCACGACTGCATACAATACAATGTTGCCAAAGCACATTAACACAAACTATACAATCATAATAAACAAAATAAACAATAAACAATGCTCAATAATAAACATTCTCTCCAATGGACTTTTTTTTACAGCAATGGCGGAATGCGGAGCTATCTACATGGTTCTCGGTTGCTCCCCGCTTCCGCTCTGGCAAACCAAATCAAATCAAAACCAAACCAGTCAATGCTGGTTGGCGTATATTGCATCATTACAGACACCAGATTTAAAAAACTTAGTATACTGCGAAATACAGAGAGATTTACCTGGCGGTGATAGGCTTAATCAACATTGAGTGAACTCGTTTGGCAAAGGTTTGAACATAACAGACATTCATTTATTTGTAAAAGTCCCGCACGCTAGCTTTTAACTTGTGGACAAATCCATAAAAGCATGTACACATACAGACAGTACACTGAAAGTTGCCACAGGCACTTTGTGGCCATAAATTACCTCAGTTCTTGATTAAACAAAATGTCTAAAGCAAAGTGTCTAAGCTCTTAAGTAGCCTAACACTTACACACACATACACTGACATAAACGGTCACACATGCACACTATATGAAGTGACACAAACACACAAATTCCAAATTACTCAGTGGTTTGCTTGTTAATGATTTGACTTTGGAGGAGAGGGTATTAAATGGTTGACTAGGCAGACTTTTGCGAAGTGTTCAACATCCACAACTTTTTCCTCATCTTCATCCTCCACCTCCTCCTCCTCTATTCGCTATCCTACCTTCTGCCCTCCACTCTGCATAGTAATGCCTTTGAATTGAGCTGTTCATTCAGCCAAGCACAGATAAGTGCCGAATAGCTGGATGAACACAATAGAGAAATAAAAGAAGGAAGCTGGAAAATGGGGATGGGGGGGTGAAGCTTTTGGGTGGAGACGAAAAATGGTTTTGTTCGCTCTCTCTCTCTCTCTCTCTCTCACACACACACACACACACACACACACACACACACACACACACTCTTATACCTTGACAAGGGTAAGGAGAGGAAAGTATTCACCGGACAAAAAGAAGTAAGCCAAATCCTCAGTACATACACAGTATTCAGAGGTTTTTTTTATTATCATTTTATTTCCAACTATGAAATGAGCTTAAGGGTGATATCAGGTTTTAACATTGCAGAAAGGTTTAAATGGCAGGGTGGTGTGTGGGAGGTTGTGTGTATGTATGTGTGCGTATGTGCATCCATGTGTGCATGCAAATTGATACATTTGTGCTTTTTGTGCTTCAAATCCCAAGCCAGGACCACAGGCATTTTGGAAACGGAATAGTGAAGGACAAACATGCAATAGAGAGCACAGGATGTGAAGGAGGGTTTAAAATATTTGACAGGAAAAGAGAAGAGAGGGATGAGTTTTAGGGAGAAAAACTGAGAAATGTACAAACAACTCCACAGGGTGGTGCTAGCCCCAGTGATTAAAGGAATATTTCAGTTTTGAGGACATTTTTAACCAGTTTTTCTTCTTTCAGATGCTCTTTGTATGTCTTGGCATGCAGTTTGAAGGTGTTAAACTGTGAATTTATATTAGCTTAACTCACAGATGTCACAACTCATAAATCAAATAGCAGCTACTTGTAAAAGTATGGATATGCAGCTCTGAAGAAACATTTTCAAAAGTACACCGTAAACTGGAAGTGAATTGAATGTTGATATAGTTTTCAGGTTTTTTTTAAAATTGTGTCTTTATTAATGTTTCAATTATTTTAGTGTAGTTACACCAGTTGCCAGTCTATGGGAAAGCTTTACTGTGTAACAAAACCAAACTATCCCATATGCATGTGAATATGAATTTTAAGATTGAAATCCTTTGGAACCACTCAGAAAATAAAGAATGAGAACATGCCAAATGGTTTCCCTTCTCTGAATATGACATGGCCAGCAAGAAATTAAATTTTTACGGCTGGTGACATACATACAGTACTGTGAGTGAGTTGTAGCCCTCTCCCTCAAAAACAGCATAGGTGCCCTTGAGCAAGTCACTTAACCCAGATCTTCAGGACCTGTGCACCTGCAGAGAGTAGAAGCTGCAGTTAAAGTATACTGAAGGGCCCCCTGATGAGTCATGTGGAGCTGTGTGAATTTGAAACAGGACGCTAATAAAAAAATGTGTGTGTTTGTGCGCTCAGTTAACCTTTTCTGGATGAGTAAAGATTAAAAATGAAAGTAAGGGAAAAGCACACAGGAGACAGAAGCCACGGTGGAAGTTCAGTGGCTCTGAGCTTAGTGTGAACTCTTGACCATCTCTTCCTTTGCAGATAGCATATCTTCAGGGGTACATACTTGGGTCACTGAGGAGTCAGCTCAAAGCAGACTGTCTGAGCAGAGCTTTTTTCCCCCACGCTCATGCACTGCCCTGCCCACTTCATGTCTTATCTAGAATAACACATGGCTGTCTAGTGTCTTGCTCTCTAGTTACCTGCAAGGCTTTTAATGATGCTTCTCCCCAATGGTTCGTGCCAACTGCATATGTGTGTAAAAGAAAAGCATGGGGAACAGGGTGATGGCATATATGTTTGTTTCAGAGAGGAGGGGAAAGCACAGCAGTGAAAATAGTTTGGGGACTGTGGTGAGGTGGATTAGTGGGCGGTTAGAGGTTCTCCCCATCATGTGCCATGTCAAGTGAAGGAAGAGATACTGAGCAGGAGGAGCAGAGGAGAGAGGAAATAAAATGACAAGAAAGGAGCTGAAAGAAGTGGTCATGTTAAACACTGCATTTTCTGGTGACTTTGCCTGTATCCTAGGTTTCTGCTATGCTGCGAAACAGATGGATTTTCTGTTTTGTCCCTATTTTCTACTGTGTGAACAAAAATACATACATACTACGTTTATACATTCATTTACCCCTCTCTAACAAGATTTACCGATGTCATTGCTTTACCCAATAGGTCAGTGTATCTTATCACTGCTATGCAGAAATGAAGACATGATCTGATCATGATGAAGTCACAATCAAATCACAACAAGAATGAAACACATGGAATTAAGCCTTACCTTTACTGAACGCTTTTAGAGTGGACACAGTAAATTTTGCTCTTTTATTGTACCAGTGCCGTTACATTGCTAAAGAACTGACAAACTGCCAAATATAGCTTGGTATCCCCGAATTCATACCACTTTATCGTTGCTGCCTTTTTGTTGTTAGCCGACTGAACTCTGTTGGCATCATTGGTGAATTTCTGCCATGCTGATGCTCCAGACACAGGAGGTATTGTTAAAGTTAAATGGTTCTTTAAAGCTGCATGTGAGAAAAGTGCATTGTTTTGATGTGATTTTACACAAAAAACAAAGCCAGTGTCTTATACACTTTTTTTGTATGAACATAGTTAAGGAAATAAATCAACAGACTTTGGACAATTTTGCTGAGAAATACTGTGTTCTCACTGGCTTTGTACATATTTGTTTTGTTTGAAGACAATGCAGTTGTCATTTTCTAGAGACTGAATGTGCAGAACACAGTGCTGATATGACAAGGAACTGTAAACCTCATCAGTTACAAGCTCCCATGAATCTTTGGGGACCCAGAAATCAGCTTAAATATAAAATGATGTGAATGGGGAGTGTCTTACATGCACTTAGAGTTGAATACAATGTGCAATTTCCTCTTCAAATCCCCTGCAGTCAGATTGACTTATGGCGAGCATATTAGATATGTAGACTCATAATTATTTTGTATATTTTGTGAGTGTGCACCTTTAGGGCAGGATGTGAGGAGTGGAACAAATACTCTTGCTCCTAGACCCGAAGCTGCTTGTTCGACTGCAGGCTTTTGGCTTTGATGTGTTTAATTTCATTTTGTGTGTGTGTTTGTGTTCACAGGCCTTCTCTGGGAACTCCAACTCAGAGAGCGCAGTTCGCCATGAGCTGCAGCAGGGAATCGTGGCACGCTTCCTAAGGCTCGTCCCGCTGGACTGGAGTGAGGAAGGACGGATTGGTCTACGCATAGAAGTCTATGGCTGCTCCTACTGTGAGTAAAGACACACACACACACACACACACACACACAGTCTTTAGCACACCTGCTGCATTTCTATTCTACTTTCTCTTTCATATTTTTCTTTTACATACACACACACACACACACTCACTTTCTCTCTCTCTCTCTCTCTCTCTTTAACAATTATTAACATACACACACTAACAATTATTAACTTTTATAATTATGGATCCTTGGGGAGAGCCTGAAGGTAGTTTGTCAGCTCCAATCAAGTCACAGTGGTGATTACTGTATAGGAATCAAACAAAAACCCAGTGCGAAAACCTGCCTGGATTTATACACACAAAAAACACTCAATGTGCAGAAATATGCAAAGCACAGTTCCAAACTGACAGACAAACACACTTGCACACTGCCTCTCGCTTTCTAACAAATGTATCATCCAGGGAACTGACTCTCTTGCAACCTCTTTGCTCTCATCCTATTAAAGGCTGCCAAATTGATTTTGATAACAATTTTCAATTAAGGCTCTGCATAAATTACTGTTATAAGTGACACACGTACTTTCATTCCAGAGATGCCATTACTGTGTGTGAATATGTCTGTGAGTGTGTGTGTGTCTGTGTGTGTGAATACAAGGGCATGTATTGCATTACAGTCAGCCTTCACCCCTATGATTAAATTTCCCTTGTTTTATTTCCTCCCCATGTTAAAAGAAAAGCAAGTCAGTAATGATAAGGATGACAAGATGTGTTACACACACACTCACAGATGCACACATGTATGCACAAAACAATAAAACACAGAAATCCAGCCCAGTCTTCATACCCATCACCTGTACCCCCCAACAAAAACACTGGAGCACTCACAAACAACGAGGAAATAATTAACTTCTAATAAATGTGACTGCTATGGAAGCCCTGAGAGGCAAGTGAGAAAAAAAAAAATTCTGGTGATCCATTTTCTAAATCTGATCTAAATTGTTTACTCTCCTGTGTTCCCATGAAAAGGAAAGCAGAGTGCTATTTGATTCTGCATATTTACGTGTTTCCTGTAAAAACATGAAGTACACAGTACCGATGTGGTTTTCTTGCAGGGTTTGTCTCTTGGCAACCCGGGGACCGAGTCAGCTTATAGGACTGCTAGCTGCACGGCTAACTGAGCTAACTAGCTAACAACAGCTACAGTTAACAGCAGTTAGTGGTTTAGCAAAAAGTAAAGCTATCTGTCCATCAGAAAACTCTGTAAATCACCTCAGTAACGTTACTGTATTCCCTGTCGTTAAACTGGCCTCTGTCGGTCTCAGAGGCTGTATTCGTTCCTTGCTGGCCGTGTTCACTGGGAGGCTGCTGAGCCCAGCTCTAGTTCTGGTGTCCATTCTGGCGGCGCTCTCAGCCAGCATTCCCTGAGTGCAGGATGAGTCGTCAACATCTTTTATTGTTTTCCAGGAAATGACAAACTCTAAAATAGGATAAAGTTCCTTAAAGTTCCCCTCCAAGTTTTAAATTATGTAAAAATGATTAATATTTTGTTAAACATGGTTATCCCACAAAAAAGGGGAAAAAAAGGAAAAAAAAAAGAAAAAAGGGCTGGAAACACATCTATTGTTTCTCCCTCGTTTAGAAATTCTGGATCTATGAATACCCCGCCCACCACTGCTGCATGTTAGGTTGACTGGTTAGGTTTATATATATATTTATAATATATATATAATGAGAAGTCCGCTCTGCACTGGAGGTTTCAGGTTTCTTTGCCAGTGGCATTGCGATTGGCTTTTGAATTTGTGACATATCAAATTTAGCTTGCCAGAGTCCATTTGAATCTCAGATTTTAGGAAAGTGTACGGACATCAGTAGAGGAATGTGAAAACACCTCTCTAGTGACAAACACAGATGCACAGATGGAAGTCAGTAAAGTCAAGGTCTGACATTTAAGGGGACTTTAACATAAGAAAAATCCATTTTTGAGTGGAGGGGTACTTTTTTTTCCATCTGTGAAACAAATAAAAAAATATTAATTGTGCCTCTGGGAGTAAGTTATCACCCTAGCCTATAATGTTAGCTATTAATTTGTTGGCCATAAACCATAACCATAAACCATAGCTTTAGGTGACAAAAATACTCACTCAATGGTCATCTATTCTCTTGGCCCTGCTGGTCTTGGTTGTCTTTTCCAGTTTATCTTTGGGATCCTGAAGAAGGTCTCCAGCACAAGTGAGGAGTAAAACCTTCATGCATAATAACACACACTCAGGCTCTCTCTGGTTTCATTGGAGCAGAATGATTCTGTATCTGTTGGCATCGGAAGGCAATTTGAGCAAAGGAACCATCAGTTGGTGTTTGCTCTCAGCCTCTCTCTGCTGCATTTCTTCGCCGTATACTCTGGCTCTAATAAATATGGCTGACTATCCAAGTCAGCCAAAACATTGCAAAATGTATCCTTCTCCATAATATCCTCTGCACTCATATTTGGAGATGTCATTTTAGCTGTTGGAAACGTAGCTAGTTTGCAATACAAGCGAAGAGAACAAGTAAGTTTTGTTTTTGAGCGGCATCTAGAGCACGCTCCCTGGCTACCCAGAGGCGGAAGCTAGAAATCCAAGCAGAAGTAGCCTGTAGTTCTTCCTTGCCTCCAACTACGTCACTGTCACGTCAAATGACAGTGCTGGATGCAGGAAGAACTACTTGGTGAACTCAGCCTTCTCAATATAGCACACACTGAGGAATTTATTGATTCAATCGACTGTATTTACCATCAACACTGATTGGAAATCCAGATAAAATGTGCCAAATTTTCCCTTTAAATCATAAACACAGGAAAGAAAACAATTTAGATGAGATTTTCTTTTTCTCACATGCTTCTAAAGGCTTCCGTAGACTGTTTTTGTGCTTTTATAAAATCAACTTGTTACTGTTGCTATTTTTGAACTAGAATAACTTCTACCCTTACATTCTCTAACATTGTTGGTTTCATTGATCTTAATTTGGATAGAAACTGAAAACAGAATTTGATTTGGGAATATTTGCATGTGACATTTTATTTTAAGCCTTCAACTTTGAATAGTGTCTTGCACGTTCACCATAATACTTACATTATGCATCTCCATAAGACAATATAGAAGGTAGATAAGATATGTTTCTTTACAGAATTCCATTTCAGTATAACAAGATAACTGTGGATAGCCTCAAAGCATGGTATTCAAGACTTAACAAGATATAACAACATACTGTATATTTCTCAAATTTAGATGAAGAAAAGTGGGAACAATCAATAGATTACACAACAGTAAAGATGGCTGTCAAGCACCAGCATTTTTGTGAGTTGTAAACAAAGTTTTGGCAGGACTGAGTAACATGCAGCAACAACACAGTCTATATCTGCAAAGTATTTTCAGAGACCAATTGACTTTAGACAACAGAAAAAGTGGCTTTCTGACATCAATATGTTTGTCACTAGCTTGCTAAATGTAAAAGTAAGTATATTTAGACTGACTAGACTAGACTGACTAAAGATTAGATAGGATGTAGATTTGATTGGATTTGATTTATTTAGTCTGCAGCTTCTCTACCGTAGTCATTGTGTCAGGTATTAATATGGTTACAAATATTTCTGCGACAATGTGTCTGTTGAAATTCAATATCTACTGCCTGTTATTTCCACCTGAATGCATAGGAGGTTTGTGCATTAAAAATTTAATCTCTTTACGTTATGATTTCCTTTGCTGTCCAAGCATTTTTCACATGATGCAATAGAGGTTTTATTGCTTGAAATTATATTGTACCCAATTACAGCTGTCAAGGAACAAAATAGGGGCAACACTTCATTTTCAAAGGGGTCCATTTATTTCCTGAATGCATAAATGTAAATTTTCTCTCCATCAAAAATTCTTTCCCTTCAGCCAGCCATATACCACATAATAAGATAAACAGTACAACAGAGAATATGCAGTCCAAAATCCCCAACATTCATAACAGTAGAATTAGAGTGAGGTTTAGCTAAATCTGGGCAGGAAAAGATCATGAGTTTCACTTTTTCTTGCCTCAACAACAACAACTACTGCTGATGTGACCTTAGCCAGCACCTGCTCCAGTGGAGCTGCCAGTAGAAGAACACTGATTATGGTTAACTCCCAGATTTAAATGTTTTTCAGCTGTGTGAAATAAATCATGATGAAATAGATCATGTGAGCTCTTTCTAGCTTTCCTTTTTTTAGATTAAAAGACGACCCTTTTATTTATATACATTTCTGACTCTGGTATCCTGTCATTCAACAGACAGTGTTTGAGGTAAACAACAATACTATTGAAAGAACATATCAATTTCTGGGACAAATAAGCACAGAGAGTTTCTGTGTTTCTGACAGATGTGAATGTCGTCCACCACACCTTGACATCTGTCAGATGAGACCTATAATAAATACACAATCAGGTGAACACATGCTTACAACTCGGATATCAGTGATAACAGACAGAGAGAGGCACTTGTGCACACACACAAGCACGAGGACACACACACATACTTACACATTTACATACACACTCCCCCTGGTCAGATGCATCATCTTTCAGAGTTGTCTATCAGCTGTGTTTTGAAGCCCACACTGCTCTCTCATGACTACGCTGTCACTGCTCCTTTCATCAGCATTCAGTCAGAAAATGAGAACTCATATATTCTGTCTGTTCATTTACCGATCCTTCAGTCCCCAACTCTCCGGTTCTCTTAGAATCAACTTCTTCTAAATGTTTTCCTGCTTTCTAATCCAAAAATGAAAGAAAGGAGAAGTACAGTGTTGGGCAACGACAAAGAAAAGAGGATGAAAGAAGAAAGCACAAAAGAAAAAAAGTAGGAGGAGAAGGAGGCAGATAAATATAGATGTTATGTTTCCAGCATAATCACCAAACATGTTGGTTGTAGATGATAATTCTGGGTTTTTAAAATATATGATAATTAAATGCAATACCATATTATGACTCATCTAGGACTGTGCAATGAAAGACTGTGTGTGTATGTGTCTGTGCCAGAGCTAGAGGGGTATAAAGGAGTCGTGATCCACCGTGCTGTGGAATTTACATGCTCATTTCCATTTTGATTAACATAGGATCAACAGAAAATCAATTATTTCATAGATGAGTCAGGAAATAGTAGAGCCAGTATGTAAAAGAAAAGGGACTCAGAAAGAAACGGAGTACAAATTAAATGTTCTATACAAACGCAATCACACTCATGCAAGTAGAATTTCAATAGAATGCAAGCATGTTATATCTGACTTCAGCCTGTGGCCTATTTATGCCAACAATACTCTAAATCTGTTGTCAGTTTGGTGTATCACCATCATCATCTCTTAAGTCTAAGAAATGTACTTATGTAGATTTGTTCATGGATAGCATGTATTTCTGGAGCAGGACTGAGGCCAAACAAACAGCTAAAAAAGCATCATTGCAGCCTTCAGGCTCAGGGTACAATAAGTATGGGGTAAAGGGGGCAGTACATGCAGTATTACAGTACAGGGCTGAGACCAACAATTCTTTTCATTATGAATAAATTAACTGATTATTATTTCCATTATTTTTGTATAATTTTGTCTATGAAATATCAAAAACATTAAAATTTATACCAGAGCATAAAGTTAAGTCAAAAAATGTAAATACACAACTTCCAATTATGTAAAAAGCATGCAGATCCTTTAGTTTAGTATAGGTAGGTCATACTGTGAGTGACCTGCTTGTGTGCTCACAGCCATCTAATTTACTGCTTGCCCAATGACACATGTTGCCATGGAGACAATTTAACATTGTAACTACCAGTTAAGTGCACCTTTGATTTGATTTGTCATGATGCAGGTGGCATCTCGGTGTTATTGCTTTACATTGGACTAGCAATGATAATGAGCAGGATGCTACAGTGGTACATGTGTATGTAGCCAAGCTAATTTTAACCACTTCAGTGTGTGCATGGTTCCATAATTAATACAGAGGTATGGTACTGCTGTATTATGTTTGTTATCTGTTGTGTCACCTCTTTTGGCCTTGACTACACACACCCACACACACCTACACACCTAGATGTATTAAGTTCCCAGTCAGCCTTGGTTAATCATGCCTTTCTCTGCCAGTTTTCCTGGTTTCCAGGTTGTGACAAGTTCTCTATATGGACAAAAAAATAAATTTTGTTTTGTTGTGAATTGTACAGTCAGGTAATTATCCAAAGAGACAAATTTAGAATACACATTTAGTATGAAGGAGTACATGCTCACAGTGAATACCTCCTCACGGACTGCTAGCTGTCTGTTCTGTGTCTGCACTGAAAACAAATCTGGTGTTTGTACACAGCCCTGGCTCTGTAAATGGGAAACAAACAAAATAGCTCGGACCGGGACACAACAATATTCCAGCCATTACAGCTGTGATTTGTGTCAGGTAATGTTAAATGACTTGCCCACAGACTTTCCGCTTACTTTCTAGTTTGCCAAGATATGCTGTTGTTGTGATGTTAGCTATAGTAGCAGGAGAGTTGTGAGTATCGCTGTCTGGAGCTGGTTTGCAGTCTGGAAAACTGTCTCGTCCTCTCTGGCTGTTAGCTTCGCAGCAGCAACTGTAGCGACAGTTTGCTAACCCACAATGTAGCTAACGTTGGTTATATTACTTGCTGTGTTGCTGTTTGCTCTATATCATGTTATTTGTCATGGTATCGCATACCTCACCTTTAATAAACATTACGTAACATTTTTTGGCATCGGCATGCCATCAACAGACATAAAGTAGTTTCTCTTTGTAGGTCTACACACCAAACAGAGTCACCATTGTACAGGTAATATGACAGTGATATACTGAAATCAACTTCAAATTTTCAGACCCTGATAAATAATAACTTCCAGTATCATTTATTTGAACATTATATCGGCTGTCACATGCCACTGTCTATATTGAACCTTCATCTCCCCCTCTCCATCTCAATCAGCCTCTGTCGCTTCACATCTCTGGTGGAAAACCACCATCTGGGTCAGGGTCCAAAATGGCATGGTCTCCTGCGTCAGGGTCTGAAAACCTCTGCCATCTTGTGTGTATGCCATCATAGCTGCCGTGGCTAGAAACCAAGTAGTCGTAGCCTGTTACTCTGCATCGCAGTGGGTCAACCTCTCCCCCTCTTTCTCTCTACATCTCTGCATCTCACAGTGGTCTGCAGGTGGTGGAAAAGCCCTCAATCCTCCATAAAGTCTCCCTCCTGACATCAAGCACTCAGCTGAGCTGGCAACCCTTTTCTGAGTAGCACACCTAGATCTGCAATATCTCATATAACAATTGGAAAACTGTCAACTACCACCACTGTTTGCACCATAAACGTGACAGAAGAAGATGACGAGAGGGGCGGGGAAAGAGAGAGAGAGAGAGAGATGGAAAGAGGGATAAAGCAAATGAAGTGATGGATGAAGAGGGGAAACTAAAGAGGGAAGCAAAAGAAATACATAAGAGTGGAGCAGAGAGGGGAGTAATGGAGAAAGATGAAGGTGCGAGAACAAGAGGGAAAGGTAAAGTGGCGAAAGAGATGGAAATACATGTACATGTATTTCTACCCAGTTAGAGGCAGCATGGGATCATTTAGGAAGCACTGAAGAACAGAGGAAACAGATTTAATTTCCTCCAGCCCCCCTCCTCCGGTGTTTATCATGAAAGGACAGGCTTGGCATAGTTGTGTGTGTGTGTGTGTGTGTGTGTGTGTGTGTGTGTGTTGTATAAGTGAGAAAGAAAGACAGAATGAAAGATTGAAGGACAACGTGACTGTGCATGAGTGTGTCTGTATATAAGATGATCCTATCATATCCTGTACACTCCTTCTCCAACCAATCACACCACACAGACACACAGACACACGCACACACAGACACACACACACACACATACTCTCCACTAACCACTTGAACATGATGCTGATGATTGTAAGATTGAAGAGGAACTCGAGCACTGCACTTTATTTCTCTTCTCAAGATTTGAAAATGTCCTACGCCCTGTTTCCTGTCCCTTGTCTTCCCTTTGTTTCTTTTTATAAATGTAAACCTTCATTATTACATGTAAAATGTCTCATTTGGAGGTAATTGTATTGTAAATTTAATTTCCTGCTGTTTGTGTATCTGTAACGTCAGTGGTACTATAGACAGAGCTGTATTGTAAGTTCAGCACCTGTTAATTTGAAGGAATATATGTAGCATTTTGTACTTGTAGATAAGTATGTTTTACACGCCTGCACACACACAGGTGTTTTCAATCCTGGCTGATTAGACGTCTGCTCAGGTTGAAGCTGGCCAGAGTTTTGGCTCCGCCTAACAGCTAATCAGCCAAAACAAGTCAAAACACCTGGTGTGTGTATTACAGGCATCTAGTTTTAATACCTTTTGCAATGACCATGTTTCATTGTTTCCCACATTCTTAGTATTAGTAAAAAATAATAATAATTTCCCACAGAATTCTATAGGACACTTTGATACCTGCCAATGCAATGCAATGGGAAATATTTAGTTACTGTGAATAAGTGTCACTGCTCACTAACAGTGTTTTACACAGCAGTACTGTTTTGCATTCCTTTTTCATGTATATGGCAAATATTAAAGCAATTAAACATTTGTCTTTGCTACAAGCCCTTTCCACAACATTTTGACTTGTCAGAGTAGGAAAAACACAGGTGTTACTAATAGCATTAACAAGGGCTCTGTTCTATTCAATTATCCCAGTAAGCCATGACAGTGTGACAGAGAGCCAGCATGTACAATATCAGGACCCTAAAACAGAAGCAGCTAAATGGAATTTACCTGTCATTAATTTTATTGTTTACACCTGTGCCTTTCATACTGTGGCATGTCAAAATGTCTTATTGGAAAAAGGCATATTGGGTACAATATCATTTGAAACAATAAACTCTCTATTGCAGCAATAGTAACCTGTAAAGATGACATTTTTAATGTACAAACCTCCTACACATTCAGATGACTAGTACATTTTAACAGGCCCTTTGCCTGTCCATCTATCATTAGCATATTTGCACACCTGATACTGAAATACTAATTTCTGGACCGAGTCATAAAAGAGTGTATGCTTTAGTATGCTCTTTGTCAATTTGGGATGAGGGTCTTGACTTTTCCTTATCTGTAATCTCAATTTACTTCACTATTTCCTTCCAATCTTGCCTTTCCTCTCTGTCCCTTACCATCACCTGTCTTCCTGTCTCTCTCTTGTGTTTCCCTGTTTATTCTTTCTGTCTCTGCATCTCTGTTGTTTCTATCTGTCTAATTTTTCTTGTCTGTTTTAGGGGCGGGCGTGATCAACTTTGATGGACAGGGTGTAATCTCATATCGTTTTAAGGTACCGGATTTACTATGTTGATGTCCTAGGTTATTTTGACTAAACCTCCCCATTAAAAGTCATAATGTCAAGATCATTCTTAAATTCATAAAGGTTAGATCCAAAAAATCAATAAACAGCAATATAATATGATGGGAAATCAGCAGCCGGGACACCTGGGAAAGTGCAGGCATTCTTGTTTCGTAATAAAGTTCTAAAGTTTATACAGTGTAAAGTACAGAAAGTTTTTTTTTCTCCAATTCTGTAATTGAAAGTGAGCCACCAGTGGCGTTAAACAACCATGTGGGTATCATGGTGTTTATTCACATTTGTGCAGGTGAAGAAGATGAAGATCATTAAGGATGTGATTGCACTGAGGTTCAAGACGTCCGAGAGCGAGGGTGTGATTCTCCACGGGGAGGGCCAACAGGGAGACTACATCACCCTGGAGCTTCGCAAGGCCAAGCTGCTGCTGCAGATAAACTTAGGTGAGCATTTATTTAGACAAAGTAATGCAAAGCAAGGTTTCTCTTTATGCTGACCCTCCTGCCACAATGTTTTTGATGTAGCTGTCTTAGAATCAATCAATTGTAAACATGTTTTACCTTCTGATAATATTCAAACTTTTAAGGAGATGTGTTTGTAAAACCATATCACTTAAAGTACAACTCAAGCAGCCTTGAAATATTAGATATGAAATATCCAAGTGATATGTCTTAAGCCCAAGCTATACCAGATCCAGCTCCAATCCTTGGATTTAATAGGTACTCAGTCTAATGCATGCAACTACACTACACTGGTTGTGTTTGCAGCACCTTGACAGGTTAAAAGAATAATACCATCATTATAGGCTTGACAATAATCGTAAACCTCTGTAATCAAAATGTATGCCTTGTCTGTCAAGATAACATTATCATGGATCTTGGAGCAAATATAAAGTGTCCAAGCACAGCAGCAGAATCTGTTTGTGCTATGTGCTGTGAATTTGAATCAACCTATAAACTTGAATACATTTCATAGTTGTGAAAAAATATATGTAAACATTTAGGAAACCCATGTACAAGGTCAATTTCCCTTTTGTGAAGCACTGAAATGATTTCTCGCTATCTTGGCAAATCCCTGCCAGAGAAGTCACATATAGTTTGTGTTCATTGGTCCTTGTTAAGCTGCCCAGAATATTAAAACCACTTTAATTTTTTATGTGTTGCTCTTTAGCTTTAAGAATAAAAGAATATTCAACTTAATTTCGGCTTGTCAAAACAACGTGTCTAAAGTCTGTGTTTGTGTAACATATTATTTTGACGTGTAATTACAGGCAGTAATCAGTATGGCTCTATCCTGGGTCATACCTCTGTGACCACCGGCAGCCTGTTGGATGACAGTCACTGGCACTCAGTGGTGATTGAACGCTACCGTCGTAATGTCAACTTCACCTTGGACAGACACACTCAGCACTTCAGGACCAATGGAGAGTTTGACCACCTTGATTTGGACTACGAGGTGAGAAGCAAAGTATACTGAGTATACAGACAGGATTGTGACGACCACAGACAGAGAATGGTAGTCTCCCCTTTGAAATAAATGAAAGAATGAATGAATCCAACCCGAAACCCTAATAACATATATACATGTCCAAACTCAGACACGGGAGGTGGCAAGGGAAATATGCCATGTACTGTAAACAGCTGTACAAAGCATGTTTGCTACTTAAACATGCACTACATCTCTTTCTTTATAAGACATATCCGCTTGACATCATGTTAATAACAAAATCTTTTGATGCCACGTGATGATGAACAGCTGTACATTGATAGGCAGTCACAGGTGAGTTCAATTATTAAAAAAGAAGTGGTAGACCATGGAATGAGTGAATAACTAAAATGTCAGCTGATTTATTCAGCTCCCTCGGCTTTGCCTGAGCGATGCTTGTATGTGTCAGTCCAGAGCAGCTGCCTGTTATACAGGTGACTGGCTACAATATAAAGAAAAAATATAAATATATTTTAGTTTAACAGAAGAATACTTACTGTCTCAACCTAATATAGTTGTTAATTGTAACAGCACAGCATCTGTTAAGTAGCCAGTCTAGCAGGTAGTCACAATGTACACTTGGTTTAGCAAATTCTCATTTAACTCTAGAGAAGCAAATGTTTAAGTCAAGTTATGCTATTTGTTTAGCCCCATATCACATATAGGGCCCTATTTCCCTGCAGGCGGTAGCGCAAAGGCAGTCGTTTTGCAATTTTCTTCAGGCGGTTGTCTATTTGGTAATTTCCTGGCTCCAAATTAACCTTCTTGTGCCAAGGTGGGAGAGGTGGCACACATGAGGCTCTGTTTATGCTGATTAGGTGGCGCAGTGCAATTTTGGGGCAAATTCTGTCATGGAATTGCGTGACTTTAGTTGGCAGAGGCGCATGCCCACAGACCTCTCAAAAATCACAAAATAACTTTCATGTATGTTGTATTTTGCCCCTTTCAGTTTTCAGCACACTTTTACATAAACTGCTGGTTCATATCTGCAAAAAATACAAAGGGATAATCTGTAACAGGCACATTAATGGCTGAGTCTTACCAATAATGCCACCCTCATTTGAGACACTAAGTTCATGAAATTAGGCAACTCCCCTACAAATTGTTAAATTCTTTTATTTTTAGCACTGTGCATTATGCCTATACCTATGTTAGTACATGCTGAGTTGAAAGTCCTCAGGTGAGAATTCATGTCTTATTTACTCCAATACTTACTTTTTTTTGTTATTGCTTAGTTGAAAAATAGTTGGCAGCATATGCCAGCAGCAGTGGTACTAATATACAATATCTTTCTGGTCATTCTACCATTGACAGCATATTTGGGGTGATGAATATTTTAGTCACCACCTCACGGGGAATGGATTTATGTGAATATAGAATTTGTACAACGCAGATATTTGGCTTCTGACTTCATCACTCTCAATAAGGAGACTCAACAATACTAATTTCCTCTGAAGGTATTATTGGAGCAAAACAACTGAGCACCTGTGACAGTGGAATTTGTAGTTGTAGAAAATAGTCACACATGTGTATTAGTAAATTTGAAATTACAGAGAAAAACTTGCAAACTTGTAGAATTTTTTTTCCTTTCCCACAAACACAACACAAGTTACACCTTCTCACATTCTTCATTACAGGTACACAAATCCTGTGCTATGAATCACAAATTAAGAAACTCTTATGCTCACATTTTTGCTACAGTAAATATGGTGCAAAACACATTCACACACGTTTCCCATTACTCAAAACTCTGATAAACAGTAAATTCATCACATTCAGTGCCCCATATCGCTATTTTCCAAGCAATAAGGAAGTGGACGCAGTTTCATCTAAACTGGGTTGGAAAAACAATAGACGACAACAACAACAAGCTCCTTTGATTGGCCAAAAGGATTCTCTGATCTTTGAACAGTGTCGCCCCTGGCTCTACAGATACACAAATCACTTTTGCTCTACACTTCACTTAGATATGTGGTGCAAAAGTGAGAGCGTGAAAAGAAAATGACCAAGAAAAAAAATATTATTTTTGAGAAAATATTCTTCAGGTGTGAAACTCTCATTGCATGATTTCACATACTGATGCAAATGTTGTCCATGACTTCACATTTTTTAATATGGGTGTGTGAATGTGTTTTGCACCATATTTACTGCAGCAAAAACCTTCAGAACTTCCCCTCTAGGATACTTATACTCAGAGCATGCAGGTGGATGCTGGCGTCGGAGTGGAGCTTGACTGGTCTTGAGTTGTCTGCCTGAACTAGCTTGTAGGCTTCATGTTTGAGGTGTTGTGTATGTTTATTTTTGAACTTAATGATGAGGTGAATTTAAATCTGCTTGGAAACTGAGTGAGAATTCTGGTTAAAGAGCCTTGGGCAGTATTGATGTTCAGCACAGAATACGGTATCTGCTAATGTGAGCAGTTCTCAGATTAAATCTGAACCCTCCCAAACTGCTGAGAGTCTCAACAGGGCTGTCCGATAATTTCAAACTTGTGAGAGACAATGTCTTATCTTTTTTTATTAATAGTCTTGCTTTGTGATGCTGTTACCTGTCCTTATGTGCTTTACTGATTTTGTAACTGCATTTGAAACAGCTACTCATTGCTGGTGTCCCTCGGCCTCCTCTGTACAGTGCATTGACACCACTCAGGAAATTAGATATTGGTTTTACACTGTTCTATTATGCTAATCCATAAAACTCACATAATTAATGTCAGTCAGTATTGAAATGCAGAGTTCAACTAATAATACTTAAAACAGGAAATTGATTTTAGAATGCATAATGAGTATGAAATGCACTTGTGTGTGTGTGTGTGTGTGCATGCATGTGCAGCTGTGTACGGTGGATCCATATATGGGTGTATGCATGTGTTAGCATGTATGTATTGATACAGACTAACATGTGGGACCTTTAGTAGGTCATATGGCTGATCTGTTCCAGTGTTAAGTAGGAGACTGAAATGAAGAAATGTAGCAGGGCAAACCACAGTGCAATTAAACTGAAGCTGTTGAATTAAGGGATCTTCAGGGAAATCTATACAACATGGTGAATAAGGAGGCTTTGTGTGTGTGTGTGTGTGTTTCATGTTCTTATATCCCAGTGGAGACTTTAACCTGAATGCACACTAACCCATGGGAAAAATTGAGGTCCCCATGGGTAGAGACTGCTTTCTGAGGGTTACAACTTAGTTTTAGGGTACAGGTTACAATTAGGTTAAGGTTAAGGTTAGGCACTTAGTTGTGATGGTTAAGGTATGGGGCTAGGGAAAGCATTATGTCAATGACTGTCCCCCACGGGGATAGTGAAACAAACATGTGTGTGTAGGTGTGTGGTGAACCCTGAACGGATCCTGGCAGTGTTTCTCTATAGATAGCAAAATTGTGACCAGCTTTTTTGTGTACCAAAGTACTCCATCCAGTCCACACACTCCATCTTGTGCGTGTGTGTTTTCGTGTATTTGTGTGCACGTCTGTACATTTTCTGCTCCCATTTAAGCCTGTAGACTAAATATCCGGGTGCATTTGTGTCTACCCTTGGCAGTAATTACTAAGACTACTGGAGCGTCAGCACAGATACATACAAACACACATGCACGCACACACAGACAGAAAGACAGACATATCGACTGGTAATTGCACACCACCCTCCATCACATTGGCTTCCCTCAGAGCTATGTATGAAAGAAAGAAAAAACACATGTACAACTGTAAAAAAATATGAAATGCAGTTTACATTTTCATCAGTTCTGTGTCCTTCAGCGCTTCCCACCAGATGCCTGTTTATTAGCCTCCACGCCCTCACCTCAGTTCTCATCTCATGGCATCTGTTCCCCACAAACCACATCTCTTCTTCCTTTAAGGCTTTCTCCCGCTGTTCCAGCGGTCATGTATGTATGTATGTATGTATGTATGTATGTATGTATGTGTATATATATATATATATATATATATATATGTCAATAGAATACTGTTATCAAGGTATTTGGTTAAAAATGGTGTGCTATTATGTGCTATTGCAGACCAAATAACTTTAAGAATTTAATTTGGGGTTGACACTAATTGTCCCAGAGGAGTGACTATGGATCAGACCTGGTCCCTCCATCTTTGCATTCATTCACACAACTTGCCCAACGGTGGTGCTACAATATTTGTCATAAGCATATTTTTATGCCACTTACGCCATTTTTCAAAAAATGTTAAGTATACATATAGATTTTATCTCTGCCCATAACGTCTTATTTTGTCGTCATGAGTGGATTGTGTTCACGTCTTGGTAGTGCTTCATGTACTTTTTGGTCATTCCTCTACACACAAAAGGCCAGCAACAAAACCTTACCAACAAAGCACATAAAACATGTCCTTTTAACACAGTTACACCTATTACCAGATCTATCTGTGACATTTCATATAAATTTATTTGATACTTTTTTGATGTTCACATAAAAAGTATATATATTTTACTCCCCAAGTGTAAGACTGTCTTTACCATAAACAATGCATGATTTCTATTAGTATGGCATGAAAATGTCCATAGAAACTGAACATTAGCTGGCCTAATTGTAGCATGGGTTTTGAAACCTATTTTAGGATTTGCTGCATTTCTCTCATTAGACATTTGCATGTTGCTACTGTAATCCCTGCTTGTGGGGGGAATGACTGAACAATAATGTCAGAATAGAAAATTTTAATT
The DNA here is from genome assembly GCF_020085105.1 of Siniperca chuatsi. Classification (NCBI taxonomy): domain Eukaryota; kingdom Metazoa; phylum Chordata; class Actinopteri; order Centrarchiformes; family Sinipercidae; genus Siniperca; species Siniperca chuatsi. The sequence goes on from NC_058060.1 coordinate 12,683,473, forward strand.
TCATGTTTTTTTGCAATGTTCTAGCAATAGAGTGAATCAAAGGTAAACGAAGTCCTAATATGAATATGTATTTTTTCCACTATCCATCTCTTTGTACCTCTTTGCCCTCTGTTCTTCTCTAGTTGAGTTTTGGGGGGATGCCATACAGTGGGAAGCCAGTGGGAGGAGGGAGGAAGAACTTTAAAGGCTGCATGGAGAGCATCAACTACAATGGAGACAACATTACAGACCTGGCTCGCCGAAAGAAGCTAGACACCTCCAGCTTTGTAAGGGAAATGTGCATACACACACACACAGACACTCTCATATACATAAACATATATAAACACAATGCAAAACAGTTGCAAACACGTAAATCTAAAGAGCTTGAAATAACATGCTTATGAAGGTAGCTGAATACTGAGCATGCTCATTATTGTCACACTAACTCTGTATCCGACCTGAGTGAAGGGGCAAATTATTCACCGTGCCAAAATACTTTAACAGATTCATAATTAATCAGATACAACTGACCCACCAGTGGCCCCTCCATGTGTTTACCTCCTGTCTTTGTGCACCCTCTTGATACCATGGCTGCTATTTCACTGCAATCTACAAAGACAGCATTTCACTGCAACAAATGTGGAACAGTTTTGTTTTCAACCTAACAACAAAATAAGCAACATATTAAATGCCTTGCTTCTCCTCTTCAAATGCACGGCATTTGACTGCTGAATGTAACTTCAGCACATTAATCGTTTTGCCATCCTTAAAATTAGTTACTGAACAGCCTTTGATAGACTGTAAAGTCTTAGAGCTCTCATCTCTCCTGATCTCCTGTTCTTCCTCAACAGTGGTCAGCCAGTGTATCTTCTTCGATCTCTGGTGAACTGATTGAACAAATGGAGGCACTAATCAAGTTCGTTAAAGCCGCACCTCTAATTCTCTCTGATGACTCACATAGCCATTCATGTCTAATCAAAGCAAAACAGATCTGCTCTCATATTTTAGAAACACACACACACACACACACACACAGGCAGAGGCAATCAGGAATCATCTATAGTTGGTAAGGCAGCTCAATATTGTGCAAGTGCTAATGATTTGATTGAGAGCACGAGGTTGGAGAAGCTCAATGGTAATTAGTGCCTAAATTCCACAGTAGTGTTTGTTTTGCGCTAGCACATAAACACTACCCAGGTCACTGTTCAACACTGATTTCAAAGACAGGGTGAGCCAAAAAGAGCCATTTTTGTAATGTGTACCATCAACATTAGTCTTGTAGCTTCAGTCAGGAACATCAGAAGGTTGACATGCAGAGGCTAGATTCAAAGTAACAAAAGCCTGGTGAATAAATACATGATTTCCTCAAGTGTTGGGGCATTTAAACAACTATATATACATAGCGACATTTTTCTCTTTGAAGACCAATTGATAACTTCCTATTATCTCTCTTTTTGGTGTCTCCCTCTAAATTTGTGTCTTGACAGCGTAACCTGTCCTTCTCCTGTGTGGAGACGCACACCTTCCCGGTCTTTTTTAATGCCACCAGCTTCCTGCAGCTGCCAGGTCGAGCCAATCACAACTCAATTTCTGTGAGCTTCCAGTTTCGTACGTGGAACCCGGATGGGCTCCTCCTCTTCAGTAATCTTGATGATGGCACACTGGAAATCTCCCTCGAGGACAGCAAGGTTGTAGTTCATATCAACGTGACGAAGGCGACCAGCAACAACCGTGTAGACTTATCGTCAGGTGAGTTTGCCCACAGATGCACCTACATATACACACACACCACACAATTTAAACGCAAAGCTGTTTCTTTTAGTATTACATTTATCTTCAAGCATAAGATTTGGCTGAGGAACAACAAGCAAGACTATTTATTCTACTACAACTTTGATAAACTCTAATCATCAATATAATTAATGAAAGTAAGTAATTCTGGTTATAGTCTCAATTGAGATATTCCTCTTGGTCTGAGTTAGCTCTCACCTCTCCACAGACTCCATCTTGACATGGTCCTGATTTATGTGGTCTTGAGCCCGACAGCACTAATAAGCAGTCCAATGATAGAGGAGCTTTTACAAAAAATAAAACACATAAAGGATGCTTTGAAGCTGTTGCTATGGGATCCTGTTTTTCTGCTTCCTCTGACATGAATGGCAGTCAACGAAGTAAACGAACGACAACAAAAAAACATTTATGATAGCTTGTGTAACAAGAGTACGAGTGTTGCCCTATTGCAAGGACAGGCTGTTTAAATATTTCAACTGCTGATCATGAAGCAAACATTTTTAACATTCATCATTAAGGTAAAATAAGATTGAAATTAAACTCTTTTCAGCAAGTCTTTCTTCTCTGGCCCTTTTCATTTCTCTCCTTCCTATCCAACCCCACTTTACTCATATTTCCTACCTCTACTTTCTCTCTCACTCTCCTATTTCCTTAGACACGCTCATTTATTCTGTCCACTGCTGCTTTAATAGGCCATTATGCCCAGGGGTAGGGATTATTACAGGGTTACCCTCTAGGCTAATTGGGCTTGAGCCTGCGATTACATCAGTATTACTAGAATATACAGACACACAAACAGACTCGCACACTCAAACACAAGCTCACTCCTTTGATTCTGTTATTAGTATCTCTAAGCAAGAAAGCCACACAAGCTTCTGGCTTCAATGACACAGTGGGAGCTCAGTAGACTTGTAATGAAATGCTTAGTCCCTTTTAATGGCAAATATACTGGAGAGAGATGGAGATGGGCGCACACACACACACACACACTTAGGAGAGAGGGAAAAAAAAAAAAAAGTTCTTACAAAGACTACATTCCATTTCTCTTTTCCTAGTGGGGATAGTTTGTTTATAAAGCTGTTTAGCAACTGTTTAACTGTCTAAGCCTGACACAGACATTTAGAGTATACAGTAAATCACAGAAAGTGGTACCACACTGGTGTAAATTATGATTCAATAGAAGACACAAAGGGGCTACACAATACAACAAAAGGGAGAAATAAGATTTTTAATGCAAGACAACAGTATTGAACATGTCAAAATGAATTCAAATAGGTTCAATTAATTCTTATAACATTAGAAATGTGCCCCAAAATAAATACATTCATATGCCTTTTTACTTGATCTAAACTGGGCCATGTGTACCATGAACATTTGTTTTTGAGCACACTGGGGCATCAACCACTCAGGAGGCACACATTGTGTCAATGACTTAGTCTTTGATTTTTATCTGAGCTGTTATCTGTAACAGGAAGATACGTCAGTACGATCTAATGGTAGAACCCACGAGCGATAATGAATTAAGTCACTCTATTGCCAAGCAAAAGGTGGAGAGGGAAAGGGGGAAGATCTTCAGAGCGGAGTCTTCTGTGTTGTCTCCGTAGGTAACGGGAAAGGTAATGGTAACCTTAGGGTGTCGACCGTCAGCGTGAACACGAACACAGAGCAGGACGGTTTCCCCGAGTCTGGCTCCGTGGAGAGGTAGGTGGGAGGAAGCACAGTGGAGCATAGGAGAGGCAGGCAGGCAAACAGGAATCCAGACAGGAGCAGAGACGACTGCAATCACCAGCACAGAATAATCCTGTGGCAGAGCAAAGACCAGGATTTAAACGAGATATCAAAACACTCAATAGTAGGTACTTAACTTGAAAATACTTGAGAGCCGTGACGTAGTGATCATACTAGAGTACGTGGACGATCTGGCCTTGGTGTTGTGGGAGAGCCTGGTATTTAACTGTGGAGACTGATGAAAGATTGATGCCAGGTGAGCCGGTGATCAGCAGCAGGTGTGGAACCCACGGAGTCAGACCAGGTGACATACACATACACGCACACACACACATATCCAAGGACATGTTGGGGGACACACAAGCCACATCAGGGAGGGGAAAACAACAGAGAACACAGGGCTAGGGAGATAAGGTGGCACAGAACCATAAATATATTTTACAAACACCTTTCTGACCCCCAGTAACTGTTGTACTATTTAAAGCTTCATTAACTATTTTTGAGCACCCTAGTTTGTGGCTTTCATTTCATTTTTGATTCACTGTTTTGTACAAAATGGCAGAGATGGAATTACTGAGAGCCTAATTTAGAGACAAAGCCGATGAGACCCAGATATTTGTTTTTGTCAGGAGTTGGTGGATCAAACCAAGGCAAACATGCAAATTAATGAGTTGAGTTGAGCTGAGTTATAAGACTCCATAGGATGCCCACGTTGTTCTGTTGCTGCTCTGAGTGTGTCAGTAATGCTAGACAATTTGTTATCCAGTAGAATATATCCAGGCTCATAGATATGAGTTTGTTCTGGAGTCTGTTGTCTGCTCTTTAGCAAATATTGCTTAATGCTGGTAGCAGGGGTTTTTTTTGTTTTTGTTTTTGGCTGTGTGTTAAAATGTGCGTTCCGTATGTGCAATTGCAGAGAATTTTAAGTGTATATAGTGTAACAGGTCTAGTTAAGGTCTGGTCATGCATGACTGCATTATGAGCATTACCTTCACACTACCAGATTGTGATTTCCAAAGGGTTTGCTCTGCAAAACCCAAGTGAATCAGCAGGTGAAGTAAACAAAGGGAGGGTGGATAAAGGATGGGAGGTGGTGAATAAAAGCTTCCTATCTCTGATAGCGTCCACTCACCCTTCATGACCTTGTTCTCTCCACGGTGGGTCCCAGGTCATTAAAGTTGTTTTTTCCCCCTGATTGGAGACAGAGCGACAGGTATAGTAGATCTCAACTGCTGCTAGGAACACACACAACGTAATCCCCCTATGCATACACACATATTCAAAATGTGTGTTTGTGTCTACAGATAGAGAGAGCAAGAACTTGCCCAAAGGCTGTTTGTGACCTGCGGAAAACATGCTCTTCCCTCCTTTGAGAAAACTTCTGTAATTCCATTCACTTCCTCTGCTCAAGCAGAGAGACAGAGGATGAAACGAAAGGGAAGATGAGGCCTTTGAGAGAACAATCTAGATTAGACTGTGGGTGTCTCCTTAATGGTATGTGTGTGTGCGTAAATAGATAGTATTTAGTTGCGATTCCTGCAGGGACTCTGATCTTAATTTCATATCACTTTCCTTTTACTAGGCCTACTCATTAACTCTCCAAATCTCTTCTCTTCTATTTTGCTCTCATCACTCATTTATTAGAATTACAGTATACAACAGCTTTATTAGAGTGGGGCTGGAAAATGTTGCCTTGATGGCCCTACAGCAGGACCAAAGGATGTTTTGATGTGCCCAAATGTAAATCAAACTCTTATTTTCCACATTACCTACCATGAAATGATCCTATAAACCAAAGCCAGTGAAACAGGCTCCTTTTGTACCTGATACAGACAGTTGGTGAGTGTTGGTATTTGCCTTTGAGTATTTGTGTTGAAGATGCTATCGTCTGATCATCCTCTTGATTAATTATTAAATTATTGGGCACCAGCATTGTGTCCATGGAAACAATACTCACTGTCTCCAGTGTTTTTGCAGAGATAGAGAACAAATGCAACAAAGTGAGGAAATATGTTTCTGTACTCCTGTTCGGTTGTCAAGGACGATAAAATATGTAAGTATTGATAATAAAACTTGATGAATTAAATATGTTACTATAACTTCAAGAAAACACGAAAATATGATTTAGCTCTCTGTTTTTTCCCCTTATTCTGAAAAAGACAATGAGCCCCTTTTTGAACTACTCAAACGAACGGATGTGTAAGAGTGATTTAGGAGAACTTGCCCTATTCACCAATTTTCTCGTATTTTGAATTTTCTCTTAGGCACTAACAGAATTTATGAGTGGTCCAGACCTGGACCCAACATGTCCAACATTTTATGTTGTCATTACTTTTTTTGTAGGCACATCAATTTCCCTTCAATACTTTTATATATCTCTTGTGTAACTTGCATATTATTATCACAAATATAAATCTAAAGTAAACACAAATCACAAATCTTTGCATACTGAATGTATATCTTTTCTCTCTCTCTGTTTTACAAAACAGGTATGTGTAATGCAAGAATACCTCTGTCATCTGCTTTGTTCTCTTGCTCTCCATCTATTTTGCACTTAATTATTTTCTTCATTATTTCAGTAAATCAGCCTATTTGATACCTTAAGGGGAATGTCATCCCACAAAATAATTCTCAGTGAGAGGCAAAGCTCATTGCAAAATAGGACAAAGCCCCAGGCAGCAGAAACTGTTTTATTCAACCACCTCTAAAGCAGAAATATTTTTGCTATGTTAAAACTGTGTGTGTGTGTGTGTGTTTCTTGCATACATGCATTCACACCCATCAACTCAGCTAGAAGTAATAACGTCAGTTCCTTTGAGATGTAGAATTACTATCAGTCACACACACACAAGGTTACTTGCACAGTCCGAATAGGAAGCATAAGGCATTACAATAATGGTAAGGCCTGCGGCACAGATTTGAAGGGAAAATAACATACTAGAGCCACCCCTGATTATAATGTTGTATTGTTTCATTCCCCCGAAGTGTGTGTGTGTGTGTGTGTGTGTGTGTGTGTGTGTGTGTGTAGGCAAGGCTTAATATGTTGTATTTTCAGGCTTTGTGCTGCTGGCATTTTGCCATACGTGAAGACATGCAAAGCTCTTCAAACTACCTTGGAGGACTGAATATTTAGGAGTGGAGGAGATAGGGGAGGATAAATTCATGAATGCCAGAGGGCCCCATAAATTCATAGCAGACAAAATTCATTTATACTGTACATATGGGATCAATATGTAATAGAAACAGGTGGGAAATGAGAGAAGAGGAGAGGAGAAAAACGATAGGAAAAGGGGAGTAGAAAAGAGGAGCAGTATGGATGAGAGAGGATGGGAAGAGAAAGGAAAGTAAGCAGAAAGAGGTGCAGAATGGTAATGTTACAGAAATAATATCCACTCTCGACAGTCTTACAAGGTTTTGTTGCACTGTGTAATCTTTCCCAACATGTTCCCCAGGGAGATGAGACAAAGAAAAAATACATTCAGGAACAGCCATTAATAATGTTTCTTCCTCATGAGTAATGTGATAATATGATATATATTATAATTGTTGTATATTACTTTCTGATATCTATGTAATCAGCTTCTACCTCTGAGAATTTGATTAGTATTCACCTGGCCACCTCCTATCTACTAAAATAACTCCCTTGCCTAGTTTTCATTTTATCAGGGGGACTCATCATTAACTGAGCCAATGTTACTGTTTCATGATGTATTTAGTAGTTTATGAAGTAGTGACCATCTCACTGGCCTTGGTTAAGATCCCGCAAAATATATCTTTGTCTCCTACTCTTGGTTTTACATTTCTCAGTTAATACAGATTAGATATTTACAAGCACAGTAATTTTATTTTATTTGGCTAGTTGCAAAAATAGCATTATTTCACTAAAATATTATAATCATGGACTTGCATATACACACAAACATACACACAACACACTCTTGTGCACTACTGTTATTATTGTCATTATTCTCATCTTGTCATTCCTATGACGTGCAATTATTCTCACTCAATTTGACCCTCCCTCCTTTTTAAGTTTTTGTCCCTCTCTCACCTTTGCCCTTGTGTACTGTAAACACTGACATGTCATCCTGAATTATTATATTATTATTTCTTGTTTTATTTTGTTAAAAAAAATTCTATTGATTTATTTAAAAAAAAACATTTTAGCTTTCTCTAGCTCTTCTTCACTCTCAAAATTGGATCAGTCTGATTCTACTGTCTGTTATCTATCATTGGTCTCCATGGCAAATATAGCTGAAATCAATAGAAATACAATACCTGCACACTTACACAGAGAGATAAACACAAATACACACACAAACCAGCAGGATCTGGTCGGGGCAAAATAGTCTTGAATCTGGGGTGTTGGCTTTCTGGGTCTAGGCTTTCTAACTTCATGATACCGCTGATCCTCTCTTGACCCTGACACCCTGAATTATGGATAAATCTCAAGCAATGTGCTCAATGTCCATGACCTCAAATTAGAAGCTCAAATGAGAAACTGCGAGTAACAAATAGCTATAAATGAATGGAGTGATAAAAATGCTTTCTCTCCTTGTGTCTTGCTCTAGCCGATCAGCAGTTAAATCTTATTGATGCAAACTACTTACCTGAAATATAGTTTTGTCTAGCTTAATTTCACAGTGATAATGAGAAACATGATGAAAGCCATCTATTTTCTGAGTTATACAGCTTAACACAAAGGTCTGACTTTGCATGTACCCAGCTACTTAAACCTGTCACTGTAAGAATTGAGTCATTCAATGAAACATGTAAAATGCAAAGCACATCCACCCACCACAACACAGATTTATTTTAAATGGAATAAAACTGTATAAAGCCAGCTCTATCATTAGATGTAACATTCTATTTGCCTGTGTTCTCACTCTACACTATCAGCCACTTTGTCTCTATGGCATTGAAGGTGAGTCTTGGTGACAGTGAGCTCCACCCTCTGTTCTATTACCACGTTTCTCCACTCCTTCAGCTCAGCCCAGATGTCAGGGGTGGTGGTGCTGGTCCGCCTACTTGTCTGTTTGTGCATTGGCTCAAACCCTCTATGCTTTACTAGACTTTCTTTGACACTTCTGCTTTCAACCTGAGTGTTTCAGTCTGACACAACGGCAACAGTAAAAGTAACAGTGTGAGTAACGGAAAATTTCTGGTGCTCAAGTAGGCCCAAAGTGTAGACTGTTGGAGCCCCAGCAGCTGCTGTTGCTGTCAAACTGGTTGTCCTTGTTTATCTACAAGGTCAGGCACTGTTACAGTTAAGGGTGGCTGGTGTTCCTCAGTTACTGTGATGAACTATCATACTTTGGACTTCACTCTGTTGGTTCACTTTGGACTTCACTCTGTTGGTTCACTTTGGATTTCACTCTGTTGGTTCACTTGGGACTTCACTTGATCAGAATCAGGTTTATTGCCAAGTCACATACAAGGAATTTGGCTTGGTATGTTGCACAACAATAAACAAAGTAAGTAGAAAATATAAAGAAAGATGAAAGCACGTACTGCAAATCAAGAAGTATGAAGTATGTCATGTGTTTAAGTCATATCTGGTGTTACCATAGTAACAGGTGCAATGAACCCCTGTACGCACGTGTCTGTGTGTTTCTGCATGCATGCAGAAACACACAGACACACAGTCATACAAAGTATTTCCCAACACACACACACTCATTTCTCACACACATGTGCATGCACAAACACCCGATATTGACTTAAAATGTTTTTAACCATGCTATCAGTGAAAAAAACTATTTAAAAACAAGATTTGGTGAAAGATTTCCAGAAATTCTCCTATGGCTGAAGATGACAAAAGCAGCAGCATTTCTGAGTAAATGCATATGCTCTATTTGTGACGTTCGTATGCATGGCAGTTTTACATAGAGCAAGTGAGCCAATTATGAGAGACTCTGAAGGTTGCTGATGGAAGCTCTGGGACTCAGAAGTCCCAGAAAATCACATTTAGAAGACAAACAATAAGTGAACTTGGATATTGTGATAATGTTGCTGTGAATTTCATAGCTTTTTGCATTATTAATCTTACTTCTCATCCTAATCTGTCTTGAATACACCAGTGAGTTGTTCAAGTTAATTGTCTTGTGTACTCTACTGACTGGTACACCATTTGCAAGTGGTTCATGCAGTGGTATTGTGGTTCTTAAATAATAACTTTCTCTTGTTTTTTATTTAAAATGGGTATTATCATTTATATCGGTATTTGTGAAAAATGCAATGGGTCACTCAAAAATGTTTGAATATGCTGTCAGTTGTAGTGTCCTAAGGAGGATAGTGTGAGACATGGCCCACATTTACTTGCACACTAATGTTTGATGTTAATTTTTTTTTTTTTTTATCATATTGCAAGTCATATTTTATGCAAACAACCTTAGTAATTAGGTCACTTGGATTAAGGTTATAGACTGTATACATCAAAATATAATAAGCCAAAAAAAACATAAAATGAAAAATTAGAGAGAGTTTTCATAATTTGCACATTGTCGTTGTTAATCTTTACAGCTATATAATTTGTTTCCATATAGCCTTCATGCCTGATATTTCATTGCTGAGCAACCAAACCTTGGGAGCAAGATTACTCCTCTCCCTTTAATGACAGGAGCCAGTTAAGAACAGTATATCTCGTTGGTGGTCATGCACATGCATTTTATTTTATCAGTGATTGTAGCATACAAGAGTCAACTTCTTTATTCTGTGGATATAAATGACTTGATCAAATTGAGGTAACCAAGGACAATATTTATAAAGTATTAATTAAATGTAGTGTAATAGATCACTGGAAAGTGCAAAAATCGTCAAGGCCTTGGTGAAGATATCAAACTATATCTGAAAGTTACAGAGGGAACAGCAGGAAACCACTGAAGGTGTTCAATGAGCTAGTATCATCATAAAGCCCACAGTTTTGGTGGAGACGCATATAGACCACACTTCCCTGTTCCAGCTGTAGAATTAATGCATTTGCAATGAAAGCATGACCATTAGATACCTCCGAATTATGCAAAATTCTTTGACTATTATGGTATAAATTTACTGCCATCCATTCTCCATTCTTGTTGTTGAAGGCAGTGAATCTTAAATAGTAGACTCCTTTGACAGGTGCTGTGAAGATACCTGCAACAGTAGAGAATCAGAGAGGTCAGCGTTGTCCATCTCTTGGACAATATTACGATGCTTGTGGTAATGCATACCTGTAGTTGGGTTGTAAGCCCCACCAATATTTGTGAAGACTCTACTGTAGATTAGTGGAGTTTCAGTATTGAATGGTCCAATCTTTCCTGAAGTGGTCAAACCAGCAGAGAAAGCCAGCTTCGGAGTGTCTGTAAACACAGGATGGAAACATTTAACTAAGAGAATTAGACCAAAAGGATTAAAGGGACAAGAATTTTATGCCAAAATTTGGTAATTTCTTTTAAGATAGCAATAATAGAGGATAGAAACAAATGGTTAGTTTCAGGGGAAAGTCATAAAAACTGTCTCAGGTTAAAGTATGTATGTATGTATGTACTTCTGGTCTCATCAAAATACCTGCAATTGTACTTTCCATCTCAACCAATTTGTTCTTGGTGAGCTGTAGTTCAGTCTTAGAAATATCCAGCTCTTCCCTGAGAGCTGTCACCTCCTTCTTCTGCTCCTGCACTTCCTTCTCACTGGTTGTCACTCTGGAAACCAGGGCTGCCAGTTCTGCTGCTTGCACTAGAAGCATGAAAATCAATCATTTTTCAAATGCTCTTTCAAGATTTTCTAAAAATTACCAAGTTTGTGATTTTGGTAATTACATACCTGAAATCAGTCTCTCAGCCTCCTCCACTTTTTTTTTCTGCAGTTGCTGTTCAATCTTATTCACTTCCAGCTCAGCTGTAATTGCTGTCACCTTGTTTTCAGTGGCTGTCAGTCTGGAGCTCATCTCTGAAATACCATAGAGGCTGAGGATGAAGTTCTAGCATTCCACGACATCTTCATAAAAATACATTTCTGTTTTTTTATTGTCTATTGCTGCTGATATGACACCATATTCAACCTATAAACAGTCCATTAAAGCCTTTTTTATTGACTTTTCCGATCTCCTACTGTCTGGTATTGTAGGGTTTTTGCTTTTTTCTGGGAAAAGTGTAAGCAGTAAGCTGCAACAGAATGCAAAATGGCAAATTAATTGATAATAATTCTAATTTTCATTCATAATCATTGCATCCCCAGCCTAAACCTCACAGGTGTCGTTGATTTCCTACCTGTGTTCTCTTTCTCTAGACGAACCACTTTGTCCTTCTGGGTTTGCAGTTCAGCCTTGGTATTCCTCAGTTCCACCCTCTGCTCCACCATCATGTCTCTCAGAGCTCTCAGCTCATCCCAGATATCCCTCGTCTGTAAACCTTGGTCAGCTCCTCCACTCTCTCCTTGAGCCCATTTCCCAGACAGACCGAATAGCAAAACCAGCAGCAGAGTAGCCCTCATTGTAAAAGCTCACCCCTCCGAAAATACATCTAGGAAATGAAATGGAATCAGATTTTTTTAGTGTACATATACTCTACATCTCCCAGTGACCACAGGTGTTGTGAGTGGTCAAAGATAACTATTATTTGCCTTGTGCAGAGTTGGCACAAGAAGGCCCGACCTTGACCATATTTACAAAGGTAGGCTGATGCAATGTCCACAGCTGTTTATACAAGAATGATTTCCCATTTATTTATTTCAAAATTACCCCCATACCAACACAACAGAAAATGACTTAAATGGATTAAGCATCCACAAGGAATCATTTAACATGTAGTTGTGTTTATTAAATTATGACACTTAAATTGGACAGTGCTTTTCTCATCATTTATCTTGTTTATGAAGATGGTCAGTAACTGCAGGCTCGCCTTTAACATGTGTTAACAGAAAAAGCCATGGTAAGGTTTCCAAATGCAACCCATTAAATTAATGCCTCTGCAGACATAAATAATAAATGCTGCTCTATTAGATGATTTTAAAAAAAGAAAACCTTGGAAGGAATTGTGAACAAAAATGTTTTATGTGACCTTAAAAGTTGTTTTTCCTTGCAGAAAGGGACAAGTTAGAAGTGCCAAAATGTCATGAAAATATCTGGGTCAAATGTTATTCTAAAACGATATAATTACTGTAGGTCCACATTTCATTATTTATGTGAAATCATTCTCACCCTTTCAGTTATTTTTCAGTTGGGAATGCAGTCTTGCCACAGTTTGGTGACTTTTTTCTTTCTAATGAGTATTCATAGTGAGGGTGTGAGATGACTGAACCCACACTGCAGTTTCTTAATTTTTATTTAATTCAAAACTAAAACAGAGCAAAGTGACTGGTCAGCCTTCCACCTTGTTATCAGTTCCCTGCATATGAACAACAACTCCAATGCAAGCCATTAAACAGTCTTATCTAGTCAAATCTGAACAATTCTCTTCCTCCTCCTTCTACTCTCCTTCATTATCTGTACTCTTTTTATCTGTGGCAGACAGCCGGCATGTGCGTGATTTGAGCCTGTGTGTTTGGCGTGTGTGACAGAGAGAGAGAGAAAGAGAGCGCACCACATATTTAATGTGTGTCAGATTCGGTTGTTGTGTGTCTGTGCTGCAGTGAGTGTGAAGATTCAACACTACTATCACTGATAAGCTCATCATTCAAAGCTATTGCAGGTGATGTAAAACAGATGTGAGGACACCAGGTTACACAGTATCTATTTTCCATTACGTTCAAGAGGTTATAGAGAGGATCGGGATGGAGCAGAGAGCTTGGTAGTGATTACATCAAACCAGTATACAGTCAGAAATGTGATTGTCAGTAAAGGAGCACATCAAGGTCACTTTCTACCGGAACAGACTTTTTTTGTTGTCGTTCAGACTAAGCAAACGCCATCCTTTAATTGTTTGTCGTTATTACTTCAGTTCATGACTTCTCAAGCATAACAAAAATACAATGTTAAACTGTATCATTGTATTTTACTCTGATAATTGCTATTGATTGCTAGTGCAGGATTGTATGCATAATCATATTCATGTTTGCACTGTTGTGTGTGTATTGCATGTGTGTTTTTGTGCGTATTTAACCAGCGTTGCCCTGAACAAGGCCACAGCGGTCACACCCCTCAGCAGGTGGCCATCTTGGCTCTTAGTTTCTTTGGTCACTGGCATGATGACACACACATACACTCACACACACATACACATACACATGGTCACCCTGCTGATGGAGATTAATTAGTCTAGACCCCCTGCTGCCATGAAAGCAAGGGTCTCCAAGTGCATTCTGGGAAGGAAAAAACTATGCGACACGGAAGACACACGGAAACTGTCACACACAAAGGAAATGCACCAACAGAAGCTTGCACACACGTACGCACATGGGTCAAATGTATTGACACATGCGGCATGCTAAAGTACATGTGTATAGACTTGCATGCAGATCCATGGGTATACTAACTCTGCGGAGACTGATCTGCACGTGACCGTACCTTGAACTTCGCTACAGTGTCCTCACTATCGATGTATTACAGTCAGCGATGCAGTGAGCTGAGCTGAATTGAAAAAGACGGACAATGCAGCAGATGGCCACAAGAGGAGGGGAGTATAATGACAGAAAGAAAAAAGGGAAAAGTGAAATGCAGAAATACAGGACAGGAAATAAAGACAGAGAGATGGAAAAAAAGAATCCAGGACAGAGAAGGCAGGGAAGGAAGGATGAATAGAGATTGGTGTCAGTAAGAGGTGATGTATAGAGGAAAGGGTGATGAGAGTGAGCTGGCTTCTCTCTCGGCTCCAGTAGTAATGTCCCTTTCCAAAACATCACTCATATTTAATGGAGCACAGCTACAAGGGAAGAGAGAGAAAAGGAGAGCACAAAACTCGCATGCACGAACACACACACAAACACACTGCATTGACATATGCAGACAACGCAACACATTACAGGCTTGTACACACTTGCACAGAGTGCTCAAAGCTTGCCTGCACAGATAGAGAACACACACATATGCTCTCTGGTACTCAGACGCAAACAGGGTTCTCTGAGAGTTAATGGGTTTGAGACACAGGGGCCTTGAGACTGGAAGCTGCACTCAGCTTGGAAAGGGGGAGAGCGAAAGATGGAGTGAGTGAACAAAAGAGAAAGGAAGGAGAATTGGGGGGCATTGGCATACATATGAGAATACATGTAGAAATTAGGAAAAAATGTGGTAGAGGCAGGAAGATGATCCTCTGCTGAGCATGTCTTAACTCAGCCACATTTACCAGGCAGCTTAGATGGAGGCATAAGACAGGGAAAAAACACAGGGGTGCAATAATTGTGGAGACAAAACTGCTGTATGACAAAGTAGAAGGTAAACAGAGATAGCCACACATCACAGGCAGAAATTTTATCTCCTAGTTTCACCACCCACATACCTCTCACCCATGATGAGTCACCCAGTCATTTTTTCCTTAAATCCTTGTCAGGGCCTTGACATTCTCCTATATTCTCCCTTAACAAAGTTAACTTTGACCTAGTAATATGAACCAGTCATGAATTTTTGTTATTACAGTAAGCTACAAGTAAAGTCAGCAGCTACAGTCAAAACATGATGTGGGTTGGACCTGTTTGTATTTTTTTTTTCAAGTTAAAGTTCACAAATGAATGAAAGCATGTAGTGCTGCATTTTTAATAGACTTGGATCTTTTTGCAGGAATCAGTCAATTGAAAGTATTGGAGTCTCATTGGAAATTCTTCTGTTCCAAGATGTCAGTCAGCTAAAACCCAGAAGGTTTTACACTTATAGAACATGTTTATAATAATGTACACTTGCACAAAGACACTTTTGCAGTGTGTGTTTTCTGAAGACGTTTTTATCTCTGCCCCCCTCCCCCCCCAGGTTCAGGCCTAAATGACGGCCAATGGCACGCAATACGTTTGGTTGCCAAGGAGAATTTTGCCATGTTGACAATGGATGGCGAGGAGGCGTCTGCTGTGCGCTCCAGCTCACCTCTCACCATCACCACAGGAGGAACCTATCACTTGGGAGGTAAGGGTCACCCCAGTACCATCACCACCCTCACTTCCACCCCTATTTATCGTCATCCCATCACATTCCTCTCCAGTGCCCAAGGGAAGCATCAGAGTGTAAGATGTTCACTACGCTTACAGAGGTAAGAATGTTCTGAAAAATGAGACAGTGTCAAAAAATGACATCCAGTTTACATCCGTTTACATCCAGGTTGTGTTTCGGTCAACCTTGACTACTTGTTTCTACGAAATACATGATGTCATGTCATCATGCAGCTTCAGTTTTTGGTTGTTACGTTGTCTTAAATAACTAACATTACTTTTTGTGGTTGATTGCATACCCTGTTATACCTTAATTAATCAAAATGAGCCCAGGACACAGAAACCTTTTAATAGACATGTTAATTAATCTGCTTTTACTTTGGAGTACTTGATTTTGGTCAGTTTGTACAGAAAAGTTTTGTAAAGAAATTTGTTGGTGTTAGTTGACAGTGAAACAGGGCTCAGTGAAACTATTTATTTGAACTATGGCAACGGAAGTCTTATCTGTGTGTGTGTGTGTTGTGTGTGTGTGTGTTTGCAGACTAAATATGTCTGCAAATCATTTAGCTCGCAAGAAATCTATATCTCAGTGGCCAGAGTTCAGGAAGTTGCTCACTTAGCAAGAGCACAGACACTAGACCACCAGATGTACACAACCATACAGAGGGGAACACATACTAACACACACACACAAGCAGCAGCCACAATCTGTCTGAATTAGGAAGACACCAGGTTAATGATGCCAGACACTGCTGTCTGTCTGTTGGAAGATGGTTCGTATCTAAGTGTGCAAGTATGACTTTGTGTGTGTGTGTTGGGTGTGTGGGTACCTGTATGAAATTACAGTAACTATGAGAGATAGTTGGGCTCCGATAGCTCCATCAGGCCTCTGTCCCTCTTTCTCTATCAGAGTCCAATCTCCTCCATCAAGCAAAACCATTTCCCCAGGCCAGTCAATAAGGATGTGCGCACCTCACACACGCACACACACACACACACACACACATCCAGATTCTTTTATTCTGTTGTCTATCTTAATTTACTCCTTGCTGCTGTTGAGTGAATCCCCCTTAAGCCCATGATGACTCTGTACTTTTTATTTATGAAATCTAAGCTTGTGAAGCCTTGATATGCTAATTGCATCTCACTCAATGCGGTTTTTTAAAGATTTTTTAACTCACTCCTTCAAGTTTTTTTTTTGTTTTTTTTTATTCTTTAATCTGGAATGTTGCAGAGTCATTCACTATTAACATTTTATCTTTTATTATCACTTATCTCTCTTTCACCCCAACTTTCTCTCTGTTTCTCTCCTCTCCTCTCCTCTTCCTTCTCACCCTCTAGTCTCCGTTTTGATCCAATTGGTGATTTATTGATTTTGGTAAACTGAGTTGGGAATCAATAGCGGCTGAGAGGAGAGGATCTCTGTAATGTCTTTACCCCTTGAAGAGGGCAGAGGAGACAGACAGAGAGAGTGAGAGAAAGGAAGAGTGAAACTGAAGAGAAGCTTAAAAGATGAAGAAGAGAAAGTATAGACAGGGAATGAGATGAAGAGAAGCAAAGTTTTGGCTAGGAAATTTAAAAGATAGCAGGTTCATACGTGAGTGCAAGGCTTGAGAGAGGTAAAGGAGGAGAATGCTTGTTTGCGTGTGCATAAACACACATATAATCACTCACACATACATGCATCACTACCATTCAGAAAAATACATTGTTCTTTCAGAAGTTTTTTTCCCTCCTACTGACAGAAGTAGTGTGTGGGCTGAATTGGCAGCAACTGTGACTGGGGTTTTATTCGTTAGTTTCACACGACATAATGAATGCTGAGGAGCAGGGTGTCTGGTGGTAAACAGTTGCAGGGGAATCAAAACTGCTGATTATTACTATGGCAAGGAGTACAAAGTGATATTTAGGCTACCGCTTCACAGGTTATGGGAGAAGTTTTAGGAAGACATTATGGAACAATTTCAACCAGTTCATTTTTAGTTCTGACTTGAGATTTCTTTTTCATGGGAAAAGGTGTGTGTGCTGTTGCAGGTTGTTTTTAGCTCTGAGAATTAATTTTGCTTTTTGACAGTTGGGTTTGGATTTACTTTAGATTTATACAGCATGCCGATCAGTCCTCCAATTTCATGACCTGATTTTATTTTCTGTTACACAGTGCCTTGCCTCCCCATTATCACAGATTTACAATGAAGGCCTCAAGCCATCTGAATCTGTGCATATGTTAACATGAGCATGCATGCCTGTGAACTTAAATGAACAGACCGTGTGGGTGTTCTTGACCACATGCTCTGAAACTCCCAAGCAGACATACACACAGAAGCACACTTAGCTGACAACTCAGACAGCATAGCTACAAAATGTATTCAAAACACTCCACCCTTTCACATTCGGGGACTAATTTCCATCCCAGCACAGAGGTTACAGAATAATATAGTGAGTGCACAAAAGATAGTTTAGCCTTCGGGTTGCCCTCAATTACTCTCTCTGATCGCTCAGCTTGATGAGTCAGAGAGGCCAGGCACATTAAGCTGTCCTAAAGCTCTCTAACAGTATTCCAACAGCACTTTCTATGTGACTGAGACTGTTCTGTCAGTGTGCCACAATTAGCAGAAACCCCTCAGTATCATCAACAATCCATGTTCTTTTATACACAGTACGAGGCTTCAGATAATTGCTGAGAGTCATTTGTGTAGGTTCAGTCATCCAGGTAGCCATCTGCTTCAAATCTCATGGCTTTGAGGCATCAATCTGCTGTGTTTTCATTGGTAACAGTTGTTAATCTGTGACCAAAGACTGAACCAGACTTCCTAAACAAAGTAAAACTGCACATAATCTGACTGTATGTGGCTCTTAATACACTCATTTTGACAATAGGAATATGTCTGCTGCCATTTCTGTCTTGTTTTATGTTGTCCTCTCATCATCTAATTGTGGTGCATGTAGTGAACACATATGTGTTTTTACTCTGCACGAAAAATTAATTTTCGAAATGGGAACTGCTAGTAAACTGGGTCCAATGTAGCCGTCCCATGTACTACTATAGGGTGAGTGCCACTGTACAGTAGAAACATTGCTTGGATGTCAGAGGAAAGAGAATTTTGGTATCTGTCTGTTTCTATGTTCTTCATTTTATGTTTTTTTTTTGTCACTGTGGCTTAATAAGCATGTCCAATTCCACATTCCGCATGTCCAATTCCACATTAAACCAACTAACACTAATTAGTATTATATTTAAGCTTCACATATGCAGGGATATACATACATTAGGCACACACACTTAAACACACAAAGTCTGAAGCCCAGTGTTTTACCTGACACTTAAAGTATAATACAGTATGATTAGTGAGAGGGGATCAGTGCAGCTGGGTAACGGGTAATTTTCCTATCAAGGCATTCAAACAAACATTGTGCATCTACACACACACACACACACACACAAAGGTTGAAGACATGGAGGCATTATGTGAGATAATTATCAGTCTGTGTTTAATCAAACAGAAAGTGAGTGTGCATGTACGCAGCAGTGATCTTAACTTTTTAAAGTGGACAGAACATCACCAGTGGGACATGATTACTTTGAGTGTCCTCCAGGCCAAATACTGTGTCCATTAAATGTGAAACATGGAAAACAGTTAGCCAGAGGCTGATGAAGTTCTTTCACTGCCTTGCTCAAAAAATTAAATTAAGACAACCAGTGATGATCATGTCTGAGTTTTTGCAACAAAAATGTGACAGTACTACAGAATTTGATCTGTTAGATATACTTAATACTTTAATGCATAAATATTCTTTATATTTATGGAAAACTAATTTTTTAAACATAACAGGGCGCCTTAATGCAATAAGATAACTTTTGTTATGAATTGGCACTGTATAAATAAAATTGAATTGAATTGAACTTAATTCTTTTAGATAGCTTTAATATTAATACCATCGATGTAATATGAAGACAAGCATGCTGTCATAAAAATATTAGCTAATTAAGGCTTTAATTAACATAATAAATTACCTAATTTTCATAAGTGGTTATGTTTAATGTCTTTTGATGACTATGATGGGACATTATGCAGCTCAAGTACCATTCCCAACAGTTTAAAGGCTAAGCAAATTATGCAACTAATACATTTTCATTTCTTTAAAAAAACTGACAGAAATATGGAAGAAAAGTAGTTTGTTTTGTCACATTGTTTTGTATGTGCAGTTTTTATGTCACTTAAAGCTAGGGTTGGTAACTTTGGAGAAACTAGCAAGAGACAGCTTGATTTTGAAAGTATCCAACCGAAAAAATCCCAGGCCCTCCCTTCAGGCCTCCCGCCAAAGCCACTCCGCCAAAACACATTTTCATGTGCAATGAGTGCACAGGCAGAGTGTACACAGGTAGGCAGGTAGGCCAGCCAATCATTTAATTGACTGAAATGATTGGATGGGCTTATTACATTACCAGATTGTTTAAAAAAAAATCAGAACATTTGATTTATTGATTGCTGTTGAGAATTTCAACAAATATAACAAAAAATGCTTCTGAAATACATTGCCTACCCTAGCTTTAATATAATAACCTCAAAGTAATTCTCTAATACAAGCTTTATTAAAAAAAAAGACAGACAGATGTTAGGTGAAAAGATGCAGGAACATTTTACTGTGACACACTGAAATGACGTATTCCAGTTCTCTTTAAGTTCAGTGGCCCGAAATGATCAGTCATGAATGTTGCTTGCTTTAGATATAATTGCCCTGCCTTTTCTGATTCTGTGGCATTAAAATTCACGTGGCAGTGCCTAAAGCCAAGGTTACAGAGTTACAGGATATTATACTTTAGATGTCAGAGGAAGGAAAAGACTTGGCTCTTAGCCTCTGTCATCCTATCTTCAATTGTGTCCTTTTTCTTAATCCTATTCCTGTTTTCTTTTCTCCACTTTACCCTAACTAATTTCTTTCATTCTCTCCAATTTCTCAGTTTATCTTCTCTTCTTTTTTGGCCCTCATCCTCTCCTCTTTCCTCTCATCCGTCTTATCCTTTTCAACCGGGTCAACCCCTTCCTTTGCCTCCCCTCGTCTCCTCTCTTCTCCTCTCATCTCCACCCCTCTATCCTTCGAGGGTCTGCTTTTAGAAGCAGTTTCCTGAACCCAAAGCCTATTTTACGGGAAGTAGTTTCTCACTCCTGACGCTGCGCTTAGAGAAATTAGCAAGTGACTGACACGAGACATCCACAAATTGAATTTCTCAAGAGGGAAGACATACGGACACTCACACAAACACACGCATGCACATACACAAGGCCATAAAGTTATGCTCTTTTCTCCGCAGGAACAGGGGACAAATGAATATACTAATGAGAGAGTAGTCAATTTTAGGACGTTCCGCCCTGAAGCATGCTGGCGTTTGATAACTGTGCAAAAAAAATCATTCTGTGTTTTCTTTATTAGTTTTTCAGTCTCCACTTCCTTACCAATTTTAGAACTCTGGTGAGTTGTTCCAAACTGTGTCACAGCATTTCGTAGCTCGTTGCTTCTTTTGTCATCATTTTGCAAATGTCATGTTTTCTCTCATTATTTGATGTGCATGAATAAAAAGTGTAACTTACAGTTCACACTTAGCTAAAAAAAGAAATCTTTCTAAGACATGTAGTGTGAATTAATACTCACAGTATACGTATTAGTAATAATTGTAATATATGGCACGCTTCCAGCCGTGATTCTACATACTGTCACCTCTTCGTGTTCATCTTAAAGCTTGTGATGAATTAGAAATGAGACTCTGAAGCCCACATTTATCAAAGAGCAGCCTATGCTGTCTGTACGTGTGCATTGTGTACAGTCTTGTTTATGTGCATATCTGCCATGGCGGGTACATCTTGTCCTTGACATGTGTGCAGTAATGTTTGACACACGTGTGTGTTCTGTTTGTTTGAAGGTGCTCTAAGTGTGTGTTGCAGTGTTTTACTGTTTTTTGTTAAGGGAAATAGCTCAGGGAAAAATAGCAGCAGGTGGTCAATAGATAAGTACAATTTTTCCTGGTGTGAATTTGGATTTTGTGAGAATCTACATATTGTTTTGGGCAACTGTTTTTGTCTCTTCTGAATATGTTGTATAGTTGCATCCTCAGAATATTTTATTTTTACCTCTGAGCATTTTGGCTGATTTCCAGCCTACCTCTTCTGAAAGCAGATACAGCCCCTTAAATGTGCTGGGATGTGGGAGCAAGTGTTCTGTAGCCTGAGAGCCAGCCGTGCTAGTCAGATGGTGTTAGGTAGTAGAGAGCTGGTGCTGGTCTTCCTGTGTGTATTGTAAGAGAAGCTCTTTGGGCACAACAGGGGGGCTGTGATAGAGTGCCAGCAAGACTGCAGGGGATTATTGCTTCTGTTCCAGATCCTGAGGGGTTATGGGAGATAGAGTTTTTGTTTATACTACAAATTAAAACCCCACAGCATCGTTGCATTCAAGAAAAAAATAAAATGAGGTCAAGACATTCTTAGCTTGGATTTAAGCTATGGGTGTGTGTGATAGCTTGAGGATGTACAGATGTATGACCGCATGTATGCTTTGTTTGCATCTGTTTGTTAGTCAAGTGTTTGTCTCTGTAGGATTTCACCTCATTAATTGTGGTCTATACCTTCCTCTGTTTGTCGCTGCAGCTGCGTTCTGAATGATACAATGATACATTTTTGAAGGACTGCAAGACAAAATAGTAACGACGTATTAGCATTGGTCATTGCTGGTTATTTCTTTACAGCAATAATAAGGGAAAACAAACTGCCAAATTTAAAGCATGACTACTGTCAGAATATATTTCCTCTTACTTGTATTTAGCCAACTAATATTCATTTAATATGCAAATTATTATATTGCAATGCCCAGATGAACATTTGTATTGTAATGCAAGGGAGCTGCCCAGTACAGCTGCTAATTTCTCTGTGGGGATACAGGAGGTTAGGTGGTTACTTAAAGGTACTTTTAAATAATGGATGTAGATAGAGGTGAGGGATTACAGAGTTGTGTGGTTTCTTATCCAAGACGTTTTTATTTATCCGGATATCAGACATTATCACGATATATTTTTTCTTACTTTACTGTTTGGTGATGAACTTTTAATCCAAAACTGTCAAAAATCACGTCAAACCTACCAGTTTTAGCAGACATTTAGATGAAGCTGAACATTTTCAGTTGCAGTTTCATGTCTAAATGAGCAGTATATGGGCTAAAAACAGGTAATATCCAACAAGTAGGATATTTTGGTAGAGTTAAATTAGGTAGACATCACATTGTTGGTTTAGATAGAATAAAAACCAACCCCCTTTTAGTTCTCACGGCCTAGCAACATACATCCATCCACCCATCCATTGTTCCATGCATTGCTCCGTTCGTTCTGCCAAACTACCAGGAAGGCTGCATTTCCTTTGTATTTATATGCTATCCACAGGACACAAAGTGCTGCCAGCCAGCTGTCTGCTCTGTTTCCTATCTCTCTCACTTTCCATCACTCCCTCTCTCCTCTCTCTCTCTGTCTGTCTCCCGCTCCTCTGGAAAGACAGCAGACAGGTGTAGCAGGAGAAGAGGCAGATGGCAAGGATGACAGGAGAAATTTTTGGGGGAGGAAATGAAAATCAGAAGATGTGAAGAAAAGGATGAATCCAGCACAAACACACACACAGGCACACACATTTTACTTTTCTGTTGCTTTATTTGCTGGCATGTCAGCCAGCCACATAAACTACAGTTATGTTGTGTGTTATAGTTATGTGCACACACACACACACCACACACACAGTGCATATGCCCTCTATAATAAGGCTTTTTGATGCTTTGGCCTTGAGGTTAATAGGCATGCTGGAGAGTGTGACAGCTTATAACATCACGATGATGGAGATGTCATTGAGCGGCAGTGTTTTATGTGTGACCTGTGTGCTTGTGGCAAAGATTGAATTCCAGCCCCTCATCTACTATATCTGACAGTGCCTATACACTGTAATAACACCTGTAGGTGTGCACACACATACTATACACAATACTCACATATAGTGTACACAGGTGCATGAAAACAGATTTGTACATGTAGAATACACAGACGCCTACCATATATACATGGACTTGCATTTGTGCAAAAGATTTAGCATGCACACACATGCACACACCATATGCGCACAGTTTTGTCCTAGCCTTGTCCTCATTTCAGTCAAGGCCCAGTGCTACCTCTGGACGGGCCATTGACTCTTGTATCTCATAAAGGTACTGTATATAGTAAAACCTATATGTCCTCTAGTCTGTTGCGGCCTTAGCACTGGTATTAAGGCTAATGGGCCTTGTGGATAAGCTCTAAAACAAAAGGAATGATGAAGGTTCATGGCTTTAAAAAGTGACAATAACTAGGCTCTGGCCAGGTCCGTTGTTCCTCGTCAAGGATTATGTCATCGTTAAGTCTGATGTCTACTTCTACAGAAGGTCTTCTTTTCATGATGTGTTTTAAAATGTGGATTAAAAGAATCCATCTTTCCTTGTTTATTGTCATCTTCCCACACTCTTTCACTTCTTGCTGTGCATCCCTTTGTTTCTGTTCTTTCTGAAATTCTGTTTAGTATACAGTGTATTCATCTCTAACTCTCTGCAATTTGTAATAGTAAAAGAATATATAATACAGTTTTATTTAGTGCTTTTGTTTTTCTTTTGCTGGTTTCAGGGTATTTTCTCCAGACACTGTTCCCACCCTCTCAGCGTTCCTTCCAGGGCTGCATGCAAGTGATCTTGGTGGACGACCAACCAGCTGATTTGCATGCAGTGGAAAAAGGCACTATGGGAGCTTTTGAGAATGTCAGCCTAGACATGTGTGCAATCATTGACAGGTAAGAGTGATAATTCCTGCATTCATGCACATCCACACAATCATTCATAAATGAAATGAAATACACATTCAGATCATGTCATATGCGAGGCACTAAAACAATGTGTCATAAGTCACAAATCAAATGGTTTTAAATTGGAAGAGTCATATAAACAGAGTCTCTGAATTCTTATGCAGAGATGTATGACTCAGGACTCTGTTGTGTGTGTAACTGCACAAGAATATGTTTGCGTGTGGCTGGTTTTTTGTGCTTGTCATACTGATAAATGGATATAATTGATGGGGTGGATTCATAGCGTAGGGGGTTGTGTGTAAAAAGTAAATTTTTTCATTTTAAACTGAAATAAAAGAGTAGGTTTCATTCTTGGAAAACACTGTATGATCTTAATTAAACATCAAAAATGAGCCACGTATTTCTCTATTTCACTGCCAACTATAACAGAGCTGGAAAGTGATTCTGCACAGCGCATCCCAATGTTGGCTCACTGGAAGCATTCATTACAACTTGTTGACATTTCAATTTATTTCCTTGTCATAGTCTAGACAAACACATTGGGATTGATTTGCCATATATGGAATCATCCATGCCTTGAACCCAATTGAAGTGCTTTTTTACACTGAATCGTTTGCCTGTGTGCAAAACATTTAAACTTTGGGGACTGGTTTAACCTTCAGGGATTAAGCCTAGTCCTATGTTAATTAAGAGTTTAGTGGTTTTCAGTCATGCGATGGACATAAAAAAGATTTAAGTGATCATTAGAAATTGCATGGATCGCACAACGTGAACGAGACTGGGAAGCTACAATTAAGAGTTGACCTTGTGTTGATTGGAACAGTATTTTCCCTGAACTGAGCGATTTGTTTTCAGGTCAGGTTTGTCGATAACACCTACCTTCATCAACATCCTTGCCCAGAGAAACTGCCACTGCTTGATTTAGATCCATTTTATCCTCACTTCAAGGTCTGGCTTCCTGGGATACAGAACTTTAGACCACAGCTTGGGCCATATCCACACTAATAATAATAATATTATAATGAACTTTATTTATAGAACACTTATCAAAACAAAGTGCTTCACAGAGAGAAAAATAAAATACCACAGTGAATGATGAAATACCTGAAGGACAAAAACAATAAGAGATAATAACAATAAATTAAAAACCAATAAAATAAACAGACAGCTCAGATAAGATCAGGATATGCTTTCCGATAAAAAATGCATTTTGAGAAGAGACTTAAAAGAAGACACTGACTCAGACAACCTAATTTCTTCGGGCATGCCATTCCAGAGCCTCGGGCCCCTGATGGCAAAAGCTCTGTCACCCTTTGTTTTCATCCTAGACTCAAGAAGAGACAGAAGACCCCTGCCTGAAGATCTCAAACTACATAAAGGTTCATAAGGGATTAAAAAGGTCTAAAATATAATCTGGAGCCTGGTCATGAAGAGCCTTGAAAGTAATCAGTAAGATCTTAAAATCATAACATAAATTGCTATCAAACAGGACAAGATTTCTTGCAACAGGCTTGATATGTTGTGACAGGTTACCAGTAGATGGCAGTATTTGTTTTGTGATATGTTGGGGCCCAATAACAAGGATTTCTGTTTTACTAGAGGTGAGCTGAAGAAAATGAACCGACATCCATTTTTTTATGCCAGGCAGGCAGTCCTGCAGAGAACTCCGCTTACTAAGGTCAGTGGGCTTGACAGGGAGGTACAACTGTGTGTCATCCGCATAACAGTGAAAAGAAATCCCATGTCTACAGATGACATTACCCAAGGGAAGCATATATAGGGAGAACAGTATTGGTCCCAGGATTGAACTTTGAGGTACACCATAATTAATATGGGAAAAGGATGACATGAAGTTGTTAATGGCGACATGGAACTTACTGTTGGACAAATAAGAATCAGTCTAGTGCAGTGCCAGATATGTCCACCCAGTGCCCAATTGTGTCAAAGGCAACACTTAAGTCCAGCAACACAAGAATTGAGCACATGCCTGTCTCAGCATTCATTAAAAGGTCATTAGTAACTTTGAGAAGTTCTGTCTCAGTGCTGTGGTGCTGACGAAAGCCAGATTGAAACTTTTCAAAGGTACTATTATTTTCCACAGCAGCAAGAAGCTGTTTAGATACAATTTTTTCCCTGAGAACCCTGGAAACAAAAGGCAGTTTAGAGATTGGACAATAATTATTCAGGAGGGTGGGATCAAGCCCAGGTTTTTTTAGGACTGGTTGAACACAAGCAGTTTTAAAGTAATCTGGGACACAACCAGTAGACAACGAGCTGATAGCAAATGGGGCCCAATACAATCCATAAAAACCTAGTTGGAATTATGTCAAGAGGGCTGGAGGATACTCTCATAAGAGACATGATTTCTGTGAGTTCAGGCAGAGTAACAGCAGAAAATTTGCTCACAAAATCCCTGAGCGGGTGATCCACCTTTTAAAAATGCAGTGTTGGGGGTGATACCAGATCTTTTTAACTACACCTTTCCAGCAAAGTGCAATAAAAACTTTTCACAATCAGCATCACAACAAGAAGAGGCACATGGACAGGCTGGATTAAAAAGTGCAGAGAAATGGCATGTTCTTGCATCTTTCACCATTCTATTATAAAGGAGTAATAACTCTTTCATAGCCACAAAATGGACCTGAGGACCTGATTTCTTCCATCTGAGTTCTGCTCTTCTGCATTTCCTTTTACAGCTTTGAATACTTTCATTTAACCATGGCTGTTTTCTAGTCTTTGAGTTTGGTCTATTTTTCAGAGGAGCTATGAGATCTAAGGTTGAACACAGGTAGCTAAAAAGAATCAACCAAATCATTGGTGTAGGAAGAATCAGGAAACGCATTGTCAAGAGAATTGAACAGTGTACAGAATTTTGAAGCACTATGCTCATTAAGGACGTGTTTGTACTGTACGGATAAGACAGTACTAGCAGCCTGTAATTCACAGTTAAAAACAATGCATAGGTGATCAGATACAAACATGTACCTGATTTCCACAAATAGTATTCTCAGACCCAGACTAAAGACAAGGTGTGGCCATGGGAATTCGTTGGCCGGACCCATGTTGTTGAAAATTAAGAGTTAGTGATATTTAAAAAATCAGTAGCAAGGGAGAGAAGAGAAAGAAGAAGAGCGAGGGGAGACAGGTGATGTAAATAGTCAATTATGTGAAGAGGACAGTACAGCGTGCAGTCGTGCATGCAACTACCTAACTTGTTTGGGTGAAGACCGTCTCGTGCAAACAAGGAAGAATGATCTCAGAATAAGTTAAAATTGTGAATAAAACCAATGTCATGGGTACTGCAGACAGACTGGAGCCAGGTATGAAGGCAGAGTATCCTGCTAAAATGGCCAATTCTACGACCCAGTGTAGGAATTGGACCCGATATGAAAGCATGCTTTCCACTGCTGTTGAGCAGGTGAAAGAGGCAGAGAAAGTGTGCTTTCGTCAGCTCAGATTGCTGATGGGAGGTGTCATTGGTGCCGACACGGACTATAATTTTCGTGATGGTTGTCGGGAGTGAAGCCAAAAGTTCGGGGAGCTTTTCGAGGATGTCAGGGGTCGTAGCTCCGAGAAAGCAGTGTGTGACCGCATTAACAAAGCAGATATTCCTTACTATGGAATCTCCAACTATATCCATACTACAGTGTGAGACTAGGGGTTTTCAAACTTATCCACTCTAGAGTTTTTCAAAATGAAAAAGATCTGGTTTGAAGTTTTATTTCGGACTTATCCTTACACAGACATTTCTGCATTAGCGCTGCTGGTAGTTGTAGCAACAGGCTGACTGTGGTCAGAAATTTAGGACAAAGTCTTGTGAAGGTCCTAGATGTCCACAACAGTTTCCTATCCTTGCTGCTTGTAGTATTGCCCACCTTTATTACAGCCCTGCAGTACTTGAGGGGGGCCCTCTCCTGCCATGGAAGATGAATGGGTGCAATGTTACCATCTAACTAATCAGAATGTCTTTGAAGGCAGTTCAATAGCCCTGTCTGACCTCCTTTTGATCAATGCCGTTCCACTGTGGGATTCTGTTTAGGCTGATATGGTGGAAGAAGCAAAACACAAACACACACACATCCCCACAGACACACTCTCATGCTGACACACAGGGGCACGGCTGTGAGCATGCAAATTCCCATATTCCACAATGTCACTGTCATTCTTTAAGGGTACCGCAACAACACATGCAATGGCTCATAAAAGCATACACACACTCCAGAGGGACTCCTTCATAGATTTTCCTTTTTTCTCATACAAAGCCCAGAGCATATATAGTCAGTGTACTTCAGTACTCACAGCTTGCTGAGCATAATGTCTTTTGTGATTGTCTGTGCTCGTCAATCGCAGCCCATTGTGAAATCACAATGCCATTTTATCTGCACTAGTTAGCCTGCTGAAGCTCCAACACATCGTGACATTCTTGGATCACAGGCATTTTCGTTTTTTCGTTTGCAGTACATGCAATAGCATGTTGAGAGAGTCCAGGTTTGATATAATTTGAATACCAATGGGTGGGCTCAGTGCTCACTTTTATATCAAATCTATTACTTTTTGTCATTGGAACCTTTTTGTTCATATAAAGCAGTGTCAGTGTTAAAAAGTCAGGCAGGTACATGTGTAGTAGTGTTACCCAAAGCATCTTTTTCTGCATCAGTCAACACAGTCAGAGCCAAGATATCCTTAGAGAGGTGGATGATTAATTTGCAAATGTCATTTTTCTACCTATATTTTTCTACAGCAGTTATGTCTCTCCCTCACCCCACACACATACATTACTGCTTACTCGCATGCACACATAGTTACAGTACACATACAATACGGTACATTCATAAAACACACCTGCATTTCATTTATTTTCTAACGCTCACAACCTTTGTTCCCGCAGCACGTACTTTCTTACTTTTTCAGAGAGTATGTAGGTTAATTTGTCACTTCAGGGTTGAAAGCTTACAAAGCACATCAACACATTTTTTTTAAAACTAAGTGCATATGAGTGCTAATATAAAGAGACATAAAAAAAAATCCTATATCATATGAACAAGCCCACAGTTGTATGTCAGCTTCATAGTGACTGAAGGTATGACAACAGTGATCTTCTTGTCTCCCTCCAGAGATGGAACATCTCTGTGCTGCTTAACTGCCCAACTCCCTACATGACTAAAGAAGATCTCAGCATTTTAAAGTCAGTGTTTGTTTTTCCTCCAGCTGGCTTTCCTCTTAACATCACTTTGGTTCATTCAAATAAGCAGACTTAGATATTGTAATCACATAACTGCGTGAGTACGTGTGTGTGTGTGTGTGTAAAACCTAGCTATAAGACTACAGTACCTCTGGATCCATCCCCACCAGGCCTGCAGACAGATCAAACCACAGAACTCTGATGTATTCAAGATTTGAGCTGATATTCAAATTTCAACAGTGATGTCTTAACTGCTTTGTGCTTAATGCTGTACTCACACTGAGGCAGATAACACTGCTTACTTGCACTACATTCCTAATTCCAGTTTTGAAATGTGGAAACTGAATTGCAACAATAAAATTCTTTCTCCTCTTTTGGTTAAGAAACACATGATTGTGCGTTACAACCATCATCTGCATGGACAATAAACCCCAATTCTGTCCCCTCCTGCTCTCCATGATCACTTAAGTTGTGTTTCAGTATAGGCAGACACTCAATTTAGTTGTTCTCATTGATACATTTTTGTGTGTCTGTTGTCACACAGTGTATTAAGTATAAAATTATGATTTATTGCAGCTCATGATTGTTTTCTGTTAACCACAGTGACCAGTAATTCCTGCTGTGCTGCACTGACATGTTCAATCAAATGCTCTAATGATCAACAAAAACACCTGTATAGTGTGGTCAGTTCTTGGCATTTAAAATGAGCAATCACATCTCATCTCATCACGTTTTTCTTGTTCAAATTTTTAACTCAACAGCGATGTTTCAGATCGATCCACTCTGAAAATGTTGTCTAAAAGCACCATTATTGGATGTGACAAAAGGCTCTCTGAGTGTGAAACAAATGGCCAAAAGAGAGAAAAAGATGCAATCGGATGGTTACTCATCCATGTCACAATAGCAAAGGTTGTGGGGTTGCTTTCTGATTGCTATATTTAATAAATTAAAATATTTACTCTCACTTTTGAGTATAATAATTATTACATGAAGCCCCTACTAGCTAAAGGGACTTTAAAGGCAAATCTTGATGCGTAAGCTTCAGTTTACACATAACAGACTTGATCACCTGGGGCCAGTTTCTTTGAGTGTATTTCTTTGCACTTTAGAACAGTTCATACTGTATCCTACTGTACCATTGTTTCACACAACATTCAGGAATCCAATCTGTCCCAGGAGTGTCCTTTAGGTTTCACCCTATAAGATCCTCAATACCAGATGGAAGTTTTGCAATCAGCATGACAGTCAACATATTTAACATACAGTTAATGACACATCAGACACACTGATGGTCAAAGGTATTTCTTGTGTCACTAAGAATATCTAAATGTCTCACACGTGACAGATGTTTAGCAGGCAGTTTGTTAGATGATGATACTGCTACATATCAACATAACCAGACTTAAATCAGAAATCATCTGAAGCATGCTGGTAGTATAGAATGAAGTAGTGTGGCTGTGTCTGTGGCTGTGTGTGTGTGTATGTGCACGTATTCTGACCATACTGCAAACATAGTATTTTTCCAACTTTTTAAGGCATCGCCTGTCTTGTACATGTTTAAAAGTACTCAATTCAGTTCAGTTCAGTTGGGCTTTATTGCATGGGAAACAGATTTAAGCATGTGTAAAATAAAAACATATATAAACAGAAAAATTGTGATATTAAAATATATACAGATAAGTATGTAAGTACTCTCTCTGTCTCTGCAGGTGCATGCCTAATCACTGTGAACACGGCGGCCGGTGTAAACAGACGTGGGAGAGTTTTAGCTGTACATGTGATGGAACAGGATACACTGGAGCCACCTGCCACACTTGTAAGTATGTGTGTGTGTATCCAGTTGTGTGTTCTTGCCCATCTGTTTGAATACCCTTACTTGAATACCACTGTGTTCTGTTTCTTGTGTGTTTGTTTGATTTGGCCTTCCTCTGTTCGCCTTTGAGTGATTAAGCTGTTTCTCCTTCCAAAGTCACAATCCTCAGCAGAGGGACAGATGAACTTTTGAAATGTTCAGAAGCCAGGCTTTTCTGACTGCTTTGTGTGTTTTGTTCTGGTCTGAGAAGAGGCAACCCGACCAAAAGCACCAGCACACAAAGAGAACAGAGTCAGAAAAAGAGAAAAAGCCAAAGATTGTTTTTTTTTTAAAGGCTTTAAATTTGAGAATGCCATCCCTCCTCCCATGTGCCACAAATATTGTTCTCTTAAGAGAGGATGAGAGGGAAAGGGTTTGGCAATATTGTGTTCAACATAAAACAACAGATTTAATATAAATGAAGTGTGAGAGAATTAAACATTGTGCAGGATGCAGCATCTCAGCAGGACAGATAAGTTTAAATAACATTAGAAAGAAAATAAAGCATAGACAATAAAAAAACAGAAATATGATAAAAGCCACAAGATGTATAGTGAGAAATTTCTTTGTGTGACCATATATATCTCTGTCTATGTGTTTGTCACTATTGATGAAGGACTGATTCACTACTAACATCTTGATTCCACCAGGCACGGCTCTATGACGGTTTTGTTCCGTCCTACTTCATACCACACCAGGAGCAGAGCGTTTTTCTATATATATATATCAGCTATCAGCTCTAGTGGCTGCGTTGTAGCTGGAACGCGACGCAGCAGTGCCCAGTGGAATCAAGCAGTAAGATAGCTGAAGGCAGTGGTGTGTCCAAACTTTTTTTGACTGGTGTGGCCCAAGTGGGGCACTGACTAATGCAGGGGTAGCACGAAGTACGTGCATGTGCAAACACAGACACATTGGAATAGCATTAATTTACCATTTCTGTCTCCACTGCTCATATTTACTTTAATTACCAACATTACAGTATCTTACAGTTTCTTACATTCCTGTTTTTAAAATTTAAATAATAAATAAATAGACCTGGCACCTATAAACAAAAGTCCAGTTTACTTGTCAAACAGTTGGTTTTAAACTTAGGTCCTGCCTCTGACTGGGCAAATAGCCAATCATAGTTTAGGATAATGGGGTGGCACCCGGGGTGGCCAAGCAGATTTCAGATTTCATACCCAGGCCATTCCCTGGACACGCCCCTGGCTGAAGGCACAGCACTAACCTGCAGTTAAGGATGTCTGGTTTGCGACTGGAAAGTCGTGGGTTGAATCTGGGGGCCAGCCAGGAGATTGTGGGTAGGGACATTGGATGAATAATGCTTTCCCCTTCCTCAAGAGCAACTTCTGATGTGCCCTTGAGCAAGGCATTGAGCTTCAAACTGTTGTCCCAGTAGTAGTGTCGGATCACAGAAGTCCAGGCCTGGGCCAAAGAATGAGTCTGGCTTCCTTTTCCAACACTTTACAAATAACTTAGATGAACAAAAACTGGAGACACTCAAAATAAGTCACTGGACACTCCACGACAATAGATGGCTATGGGTGTACCGTTTATGGCTGTAAATCAGAACATTTTTGTAGTATGTTCAGTGCTTTCCTTGGACAAAGAGAGGACTAAATAAATCAACAAGGGAAGAAAAGTTACAAACTGAGATTGGTAAACATGATGTTTATCGGCAGGGCAAAATGTTGGGGCACTCCACCAATTGAAACATGAAGATCAGTTTACTTGTCATGAGTAAAACAACTCAGCCTGTGATAACAGTTGCATAATTTCATCTGTGGCGCTACAGGAGCTTCGTCACAACTGAGAAAATAACTCTGATGATGTCATCAGAGACGCTTTCTTATGTTTGGAGACTAAAAATGCCTGCATTATAAACTAGGGGCTTGAAGTTTTAAAGATATGTGCTTATACTGGGCTGGGTCACAATATTGAGTTGCATTATGGGATTTTTTTTATGGGAAGTTGTTGGAACTTGACCCTTACCAGTCCAGATATCTCGATCTTTACTGTATCAAATTGGACCTCTCTGTTTAAAGTCTTGTGCGAGTCGCCAAACTTTACTGAAAGTAATGTTGAAACTATTAGTTTATTAATCAATAAGTGGATCAACAGAAATAAATTTGCAAAAATTTGTAAATTGATTAATCTTTTATGCCAAGGTCACCTTGGGCTCTGGGAAATTGCAATGTAATGTATTAATTGAAATGAATTAATCAAAAAAGAATAGACAGATTAATCAATAACGAAAATAATTGCTGTTTGCACCCCTAGGTTAACAATCATTGCCACAATCGGTACCGCAGATGCTAACAGACCAAAACGTTGAGGCATCTTTAAAATAATTGTCTTTGATTGGTTGCCCAGTTATAACCTAGAAGCTACTCATATCTTCCCCTATAGTACTTAAATTTGGATTTAGGTTCGTGTCCATTACTTTTTTAATTGTACTTCAGTTCTGGTGAAGGTTAAAGTGAAGCAAAGGTGTTACAAGATTTTACTGCTTTGATCTGGATATTTTATGGCATTGTACTTTGAAGGTAAACATGATGAAATGATGGTTATTCATCCACTGTGTCACAGCCTTTGACCAATGGCGTTGAACCAGAAGTAGTGCGTCAACACTTGAGTTCTGTGCAGATCCTTGTGAGATAGTTCAGTAGGGTCAGTTCCTCCCAACACTGATTTCATTGAAGAGCACGTCCTCTCAGCAAGCAACTGCATCACTAAACTCCTGGATGAGCAGAGGGATATCAAAAAGAAAAAGACCAATAATCAAGTAGGATTAACAGAAGAGAAAATAAGGATGAAAGAAAGGACAGAAATAGAAAATAGTAATAAAGAGCTGAGACTAAGCAAACTAAGGGAGATAATATCAGAGATTTTTTTTCTTTTTAAACTCAGTGTTAAGCCTGTGAACAGTCTCCCCTCAATCAAGAAAGTTTCACTCCAAGTCGCACTCTGACATTTCTCTTTGAAGTGTAATTCTTCCTCCCCTCCCCTCTCCGTCTGTCTGTGTGGAGATCAACACAAACATAACATCAATATGTTGTCAGATAGATTGCTAGAGTGTGTGGGACAAGACACCACTTCTTGACAGGCGCTGAATGGAGACTGGCAACCACATGAAATTGCCTTCTGGAAGGAGTGAAAAAAGAAAACAACTTCGGACATTGACGTGCTACATCCATCCTGAAATTTTACAATTTAATTAATCTTTGGTCCATTACATAACAAAAATATATTAAATATATAAACATGAAGAGAAACAGATGCTGATTTTGATAAATTTAATTAGTTTGCTTAGAATCAAATGTGCGAAATAAACCTGTAAAACAACATAATAAACAATATTTACTTACTCACTCAGTCCTATCCAACATTTCTTTTTTGGTCTGGTGTGTAATGAGCATTACAACCTCAGTGGCTATGGACTTTTAGTCATGTTTCCTCCTCCTCCAACTGCTCATTTTCCCCCTTATTTCCCTTTGCCCCTGCCCCACCCCCAGCTATCTATGAGCCATCATGTGAGGCCTATAAGCATCTGGGCAGCTCCTCTGACACCTATTGGATTGACCCTGACGGCAGCGGACCCCTTGGCCCCTTCAAAGTCAACTGCAACATGACAGGTGTGTGTGGGATTGCCTTAAATCACTGTTCTGTGTCTGTGCGTGGGCTTTCGTCTGTGGTGCATCTATGTGTGTGTGTGTGTGTGTGTGTGTGTGTGTGTGTGTGTGTGTGTGTGTGCACGCGCACCTCCCTGCCCTGTCTGGCCCCAGTGAGCTGTGTGTGAAGAAAACTCTCCAGCCCTCCTCATTCTTAACCTCAGACAGCAGCACTCTTCACCTGCCATAATTTGGGTTTCCATGGCAACGCAGTCACAGCTACTGACATTTAACTCTGAAGGAGCAGCCACCACAGACACACACACAGATACACATACACCCACACACACACATACCACAAACACAAATAATGGGCCTGTTGTGCAAACCTAAGAGTGCTTCAACTGTCTGAGTGACACTTCTGTCACACACACATACACACACACACACATTCCAACACATGCACCTCCCCAACTACACGTGCACACACATGCACACACATAGAGTGGAATAAGTAGATAGTCTGGAACAGCAGAGCAAAGGCGAGACTTTTAATGAAATGTCACTGCACTCCACTGGCTAGCCCCTTAGTCATGCTGAATAGCACACTCACACACACCTCAGAAATGTTAAGAGTTTCTCTTTCACCCACATATACACACACTTCAGAGAACTGAAATACACACACACACACATTCCCTGACTGACAGAGTGAATGAACAGGGAGATGTCTGAGTGATTGGCTCATGCTATAACAGCACAGAAGTGTCTATTAAACCCTGGAGTCTCATAGCTGTAACTTAGATTACACACAAAGAACTTCACTGCCATGAACTGTCTAAACTGCTGTTTTCTGTGTGTGTCAATGTACAGTAAATGAGCATGTGGGTGAATCTACTGTTTGTGTAAATGTGTGTAATCTGCATAAACATACTTAAAGTTTACTACATCTAACTGGTTTTATTCTTGCAGTTGTAGAATTATTCTTACATGTTTAACGTGTGTGTGTGTGTGTGTGTGTGTGTGTGTGTGTGTGTGTGTGTGTGTGTGTGTGTAGAGGACAAAGTGTGGACAACAGTCATGAACAACCTGCCACCCAAAACTGCAGTGACTGGTTCCAGTAGAGAGAAGCGTACAGTCTTACAGGTTAACTACAGTGCCTCTATGGACCAGGTAACAAACACAGACACACATACACATACTAGCATGCATTATGCATAGAAAGTCTGTTGCTAAGTGTAACATTTGCACTTTAAATTATATACGATGGTTTTAAATGGTTTTCATGTATTTGAATTGTAGCTATCAGGCTTTTAGTTTCATGCTAAGAGACTCCATATCTACATCCTCTTGTGAAGGATGAGGAGCATAAGGATTTTTCATGGGATATTTTCAATTTTTGCGAATAGCGTCCTTGAATTATAAAATGTGCTTTCATATTGACAGGTAAACTCTCAATCATACAGTTAACATCAATTTTGTTTTAAATGATGATATCCTACGCTTGAAGGCAGGTCTAACGGAGTATGATACAGTTTTCTCCACTGTCCTCAACAAGACCAGTTTCCAACACAGTTGTTGGTTGAATTGCATAGCCATTTTCTCCCACACTTCTGCCTGCTACACTGTGCCAACATTTTCAACAATGTCAGGCTGTCTACTCGGTTGTTTGCTGATCAAAAAATCCTTTGTTTTTCTCACTCAAAACACACCGGTAAGAATCACCCTGTGATAGACTCCTACAAATCACTCACAGTGATCCACAAAAGAGAGTAGTAGCATTCATGTGTGACAACTCAGTGAATAAAAGGTAAAGCAGGTATAAAACCAAGTACTCCTAATTATTTGCCTCTTGATTTTTAATTTTAGTGCTATTTTTTCAACATCCAAAAGCTTTTTCTCCCAAAGCTCTTAAGTTTGGCCTGGGTTCTATGAGTATCCCAGGCCTTTTACTCAGCCTCATCAAAATCTCTCTTATTGGTAACTATTAGTGTGAGCTAGCAGAGCTTTGCCTTGAGTTGTGTGCAAATTTAAATTTGCCCATTGCTAACAAAGTGCTCTTGAGAATTTAGTGAACCTCGATTGCTAAGTTTCCATAATTTTACATAATTTGTAAACAAGTAGACGGAGCAGGAGTTGGAACCTGACCAGGTTGGGTTGGGGTTTTGTAGTCATTTGATGATAGCTGTAAATACACAGAATAAATGTAACCATGGTAACATTTATGCTACACACCAAAATGACTGCTGTCCCTGTTTTGACAAACTTGCACCATCAGCAGTGTCATGTACTTTCCAGCTAGTGACTGCAATTATAAACCGTGTAATTCAACCTCATGCTACGGCCCTCTACTGATTCAGTCTTTATTCTGTCAAATACACAGTCATAATCTAACATAATGAGTGTTTCACCTCATGCCTCTACCACTTGTCTGCTGTGGTTTTGCTACATACAACTCAGACTACTTGAATCTGCTCTCTCCCACTCAGGAGTCGATAGCTTAATCTTTCTGGTGAGTGGTTATAGATTTCAGTTGTCACTCTCAGTCATAAGCAAACTGTGTGTGAATGTAACAGTTTTCAGCACTCCTATGAGGAGTGACAGCAATGTGTACAAGACCGCCATGTTGCACGAGATGACAGACTTTGAGTAGCATATCCTTCCTGTAATTATGTTCCCTCCTAATTTGTATGGATCACTTGTTCCATTTTCAGCTTCTGTCACAAGTAGCTAAATTAAAACAACGTTACAGTGCACTTTGTTTCATTTTGTAGCTCAATAATTAGTTTTTAAATGAAACTGACCTGTCTGGCTGAATAAGATAAAATGAAAATACATATCCATGCTTGTGTTTCCAGGTGACAGCCATCACCACCAGTGCAGAATACTGTGAGCAGCAAATCGCCTACAGCTGTCGCATGTCCAGACTGCTCAACACTCCAGGTAAAGGCTGAGGATGACATCTTTATTCACCACTGACTCAAACACAAGTACACAGCACTGAGACAGGCAGGATGTTCTTTTTGTCACATAGTCAGACTTTGATGGGAAATTCATATTACAACAACACACTCTCCCCATCTCCCCAGAGGATACTACAGAGGGGAGAAAAATGAAACCGGGTTCGTGCAGTCATAAAAAACCTGCAAAAGTCATGAAATTTGAAAATAGCTATTTCCATGCCTGGAAAATTTTAGGGAAAAATAAATTCACAAATATGTACAGTATATTATATTGTTTTAATTGACTAATTTAACATTAGAGGAGATGGTTAACGTTAAATATGTTCTCTGTATGAGGTAACGTCCTTTCTACGCCGACCTGAGTTACAGCTTGAATGCTAGAAAAATGTAAATTCGCACTATGCAAGGAAAGCACAGATTTAATGATGTTTGTACATGGATAAGTATTCCATTTCACAGAATGTGTGGTCATGGGAATTTGAAAAACACCAAACATGGGAATATATTTTGAGACCCAGAGACTTGCAGAATCGATGCCAAGGAGCTTTAATGCTGTTCTGGTGGCTTGTTGTGGCCCAACACCTTTCTAAGACACCTCATGTTGTGTTTTTCCTTT
This sequence comes from Siniperca chuatsi, assembly GCF_020085105.1. Classification (NCBI taxonomy): domain Eukaryota; kingdom Metazoa; phylum Chordata; class Actinopteri; order Centrarchiformes; family Sinipercidae; genus Siniperca; species Siniperca chuatsi. Next base: position 12,722,095 of record NC_058060.1, read on the forward strand.
AATTTGTTACCCATCTCTATGTTTCAACTGTTGCTTTCATCCTGTCTTTACTCAGCACTAATACTACAGATGATGGTATTTAAACAGACCATTGGAAATTAGTTTTGGCCTGGCTGGACTCATTCTGAGTTATTTTCTTCAATTAATTTTACAATTGACTCGTGTCCTCAATCTATATTTATAGGAAAGCATTTTATTTGTTGATTTGCATTACAGAAAAAGGTCCACACTTGTATCATATGGAATGACAGAGGTCCACTGTTGGCTGGTACATAATGACACAAGTTCCCTCTTAGATAGCATGGAGCGACATTCTCATTCCAGCATGGATGAATAAAAGAAACAAGCAAAAATACTAATACTTCTGAGAAAAAGATAATCTCAACTAAATACTCTCTTGAAATTTGATTTGTCATTATGTTTTTTGTAATAAAATAAAGACTCAATTTTAGTGGATTTCCTAATTAGTTTTGAGCTACAGACTGTATTAAAATAAAGGGCTACCCAGAAGGCAGCAGAATGATTAAGTACTTTCAAAACTAAAAAAGAAAGTAAAAAAGAAAAACAACCAGGATAAAGTTAGAAATAAAATGGTCATTAGTAAGATATTTTCTTTTCATTTTTAATCACTAACATTAGACTTTTACTATACCTTCAAAATTGTTCAGTCCCAAAACACTCCCCTGACAAGTTTTCACAAGCACAGAATTTCAATACATTTTTCAAAGTAATTGTGTCCTCAAACTATATTTATAGGAATGCAATTTATCTGTTTATTTGCATTACAGAAAAAGGTCCACACTTGTATGGTATGGATTGACAGGAGTCCACTGTTGGCTGGTACATAATGACACAAGTTCCCTCTTTGGTAGCATGGAGCGACATTCACATTCCAACATGTATGAAAAGAAGAAATAAGCAAAATTAATAATACTTATGAATACTCAACTAAATAATTCAATAATTATTCTTCAAACATGATTTGTTATGCTTTTGTAACAAAATAGAAATGTTCAGCTTTAGTGGATGGCTTAACCATTTTCAAGCTTGACACTGTATTAAAATTAAGGACTACCCAGAAGGCAGGGGAGTAATAAGTACTTTAAAATCTAAAAAAGAAAGAAAAAAAAGAAAAAACAACCAGGATAAAATTATGAAAAAAAATGGTCAGCAGCAAGATCCTTTCTTTTCATTTTTGATTAATTGCTAAAAACGGATTTATTATCAGACTTTTATTAGACATTTGAAATGGTTTAGTCCCCAAAAATTCCCTTGACCAATTTTTTCAAGCACAGGACTTAAATTAATTTTACATTGTACTTGTGTCCTCACAAACCAGTAGGCGATTTGTTAATTTTTAACAGAGGGGATGGCCCAATGGGATAATTTCATATGGCATGCTCTAAAAACAGAAAACTAGGCAGCGGAAACAGAGCTTTTAATCAGGAATAGACAGACTTGTTCAGTCTTCACACAGGCAGTTTAAAACCAGTATGTCTCCGGCGTGTGGCATGTTCCGAGATTGGGGCGATAATTAAAAGTGGCAATGTGAAGCGCCACTACGAGACAAAGCACAGAGCATCTTTTGAGCAGGTTAACAAAGGGGACGGATTTTGGTCATTTTGCTAACAAGTGGGATGGCATCCTCTTCGTCTCCCCTCAAATCACCTACTGCTAACACCCCTCCCACAACCACACACACAGTCAATCAGCCCTTCATTAACTAGTTTACTCCTAATTCACTACCTTGCAAGTTAGGGAAATCCAGTTACCAGTCTAGAATGACTGAGAAAGTAGGACCGGGAAAAATCATTTACCCAAAAATATGCTTCATAAATTAGCTGTCAGCTTTCATCAAATTACACTGTCAACAGCATTTTTACTGTGAATCACATGCACACACACACACACACACACACACACACACACATATGCATGGCTATACACACAGTCGCACACTTGTTACTCTTCCACTTCCACGTTTTTGCCATCCAGATCTCATCTATTACACTAGGGTTGGCATTTTAGAGCTAAATGAACCGTTAAATGGGAATAATATTCTGCCACCAGTGACACCCCTAATTTGGAACTTGGACAGTAATTGTCCTAATTGTCTGACCCCTTTCTCACCTCTTTTTACATATTTGGTCCTTTGATAATTTTTTTATCACTTTTTTTTCACTCAAACACATCCTGTACCTGCAAACACATTCACACACACAGCTTGTGTCTGTCCAACATTTGCTCATTCACAAAATGGATAGATAAAATAATGGGAGAGCTTGATGCTGATGCATGCAGCAACACACACACAAAGAGACACACAAACTCATGCAATATTAACTTTTTCTCTCCTTCCCCCCCTCCTTCTTCCATCTCATCTCTTCCTCTCTCCACTGCACCCCATCATCTTCTGCATCCACATTTATCAATTCCTATCTATCTATTCTCTCCTCTTACTCCACACTTACCTCCCCTACTCTCCTTTTGTTCTTACTCTCATCCCATTTACCATTTCAAGTCTCCATTTTTACCTTTCTCCCATTCTTCACCTCCAATTTTACCTCTATTTTCTTCCTTTTTAAATCCCCTTTTTTTCCGCACCCCATCTTTCTGCCCTGTCTTCTCACTCACTCTGTTGAATACAATTTCCATTAGTGTTGGAATCACAGCTTTTAGAGGAGAATTAGCAGCCTTCACTAATGATTTAGCATCAGTCCTTTCAGTGTAAACAACCTGTAAACAACCAATGGCACAAGACTTGCACAAACAAGCCCTTGTGTAGATGCAGACACAGATAAAAACACACATCTATCATTCTCTGACACACATACTCACAGCCACAGAGGCGTTTGGATGAAGCGTATGCTAAAGCTTGTTAATGCTGTACATCATTAGAGGACAGTTGCTTTGAATGGTCAAGAATGTCTGATCTAAAAAGACGCCACTATCGACAGGATTGCATTGTTTGTCATTGTTTCTAAAACTGTTGCATTTTGTTTTGATTAAAATGACTACTTTGTTATGGTTAGGGAACCTTCGTCATCATGGTTACGTTAATAACCATTTGGTGATGGTTAGGGAATGACCACCGACACGGTTAAAAAAAAAGCAAACATGACTTTCCGTAGGAAACGAGGGAAACTAACAGCGGTCTCGAGTGTTGAGTTTGACATTTGTTGTCCCATTCATCGACCCTGACCTCGTCACTCTGTGGACTTTGGCTCTATAACTATGTTACACTACTTTGTCCTTTGCTCTCGATGGACAAGACATCATATTCCTACAGCTGCTAGGGGGTTTTGTCACTTGAATGTAAACATATGATGTTTTGGGGGATTTGCTGAAATGACTGATACCGTCTGGTTTTTTGGGGGGAGGACAGTCTGGCATGAAATTCAGACATGCTACATGCCCATCATGCCTGCTACATAAAGGGCACACTACTTCCTGCATTGGCACTCAACGTTGGCATTGAAAGTAAATCATGAGGTGTTGAATCGTCCTGTATGGACCTAATTTCTACAGATATTGGGATGAATTACTATAATACACAATTGCCTGTTTTTTAGTAGTGAAACTACAATTGTCTTGCTCTCAGTAGAGCCAACAACAACCAAAAACAAAAACTTAAACATACATGGCATGTTTCCTTACGGAACAAAACTACTAAAACTCCACTCCACTTTCTCTCACAGTCTCACTCACACACAGACACTGCCAAATGTGTTCACATATGTGCACACAATAACTTTGACTCACAGAGTTTTTATTAAGTTGTGAAAACACATGTTGTTTATCTCTTTATTTCTCAGACTTGCCTGAAGCGATTCATAGAATCATTTATAGCATCCAGGCTAATGAAGAGAGAAATGTTTCCATCAAATAAATGAGCTCATTAATCCAGTGAATTGTTCTTCGGTAAAATGTAACGTGTCTAATATGTGAAAAGTTTAGGCTAAATCACTGGCCAAGAGAACATGTGACCTTTATGACTGTTAGCCTTACAAAGTTATTCCTATTTACTATTTTGCTGTTGGTGGGCAGGGGCCTTCAACATAAGTCTGTTTCCCCAAGTTTTGGACAGTAATATAACAAAAGTTCAATTAAGTCTTTATCATAATAAAGGAATGACAAATGCCTCATTCAGTAATTGCAATAAGATACCGTATCAATGATTAAGTTACACATAAAATGTAACTAATTGACTGGGTGTAACATTACTGCCTCAAACTATTTTTGACTAATTCAGTTAAATTCAGTAAAAATTCAGTTACAGCAAATCTTAATGTTTAGTGATGATAACCTGACCACCCTAAAATGAGATTGCTGATAGTGCTGCATACCAAGCCTTTTTCTCAGTTAAAGTTTTCACTTGCTGTCAGCAAAATGACATCCAATTAATCTGGGGTGATCTCATAAAGTCACAATTGTCAATGTAATTTTTGTCCAGTCATGTCAAAAGTTATTATGTTACTGGTAAAAATGCTGTCATTATAAAGTTCTATTATTTCAGGATTTATTTCACATTATGGAATTTTGTTATGTTAGCATATCTATTGGCTCTTAAAATGTTACAGGCCACTAAAAAGGAAGTAAAAGTAGGTGATAAGGCAGCTATCTACAGTGGATAGATGGAAAAGGGGAAAAAGTTTACAGAGTGAGGAGAATAAAATGGAGAAAACTGAAGAGAGAAAGTGGAATAAAGGGATAAATTGAAACTCCTGTTCTCCTGTCACATCAAGCTGTTAACACACTTCAGTCACAGGTCGAGAAAAAGGACTGTGCTGTGGCCAACAATAAACTTCTGATCTTGATGTCAACATTATATGTGCTGTAAGACACTTAGTGAAAAATAATGGACTTGGGACAAGTGATTAACTGGCTGACCATAGAGGTGAGAACAACACTAAAAGCGTCACATGTAAACACGTTGTTATTTGACTTTATTACGTTTTCCTCAGCATTGTTTTAATGAATGTGTACCGGGCACAGGGTGTGATTATTTTTAATATATTCTATAAATTAAACAGAACACACTACCTGACCCATGTCTCAACAGCATGTTTTGTAATGTTTTGGTTTGACTCGGGGCTATTACTCCTCATGAAGTCTGATGTAAAAGAGTCCCATCCATAGCAACCGTGAACGGAGACACAGCTTAGATATTGGTTGTTGGTATAAAAAAGGTATGAGAGCCAAAGGAGGAGAGAGAGAGTGATGTACACAGGAGGAGAGGAAAGAAACAAGCGTGGCCAAGGATGAGTGTGGTTCAGTATAATGAGGCTGTGTGTCTGCGTGGCGTTGTTAGAGTCCATTCCTTGGGCACTTCTGGTCTCAATTATTGCCTCGCAAGTCACAGCAAGCCAACCACTGTAATATTCCACACACACACACACACACACACACACACACATACTAGCAGGTCTTGCATTACACCCTAATGACTTTATTCTGCAGCACTGGTTAACAACTTGTTTATTTTTTTCTCTCATTTTTGGTTTTTGATGTTCATCATTAACCTTTACAAATGCAGCAGCGGCAGACAATTTTATCTGTCTTCTCCCTCGCTTTCGCTCTTAAGCTCTGCAAAAATAACAGGTACCAATAATGGTGCACTTGTGTGAAATGCGAACAAGGCTAGCTGACATCCAGCTGAAGTACGAAAGTCTGTCCCTAATTAAGTTTTATTGGAAAATATGCAATCCTTAACTAATCTACAATGAGTGCTGCTGACTCCACTGCTGTGTGGCCTTTAAGTCAACTCAAACCTTTTACCTTGTTTTTTGTTTTCTATTTCTAGTTTTACTGCTGGAAAAAAAGAATATGCTGATCAGGGACATTGTCGTTGGCTTTTAACTGTTTGGGATTATATCATTATTAATTTTAATATCCTTTTTTATTTCATATATTATCCCTTTTTATTAGCCTATTGTGCCCACACACTGCCCGATTGTGCCACGTCTTTCATTACCCGACTAATGTTCTGGTTACAGTGTCATTAATTTGTGAAAGCACTCAAGGCAAGAAGCAAGTCAGGGGCCGAGAGAGAACAAGAGCTAATATGTCGAAAGACAAGAGAAAGGAGAACTATCATCAGGGTCCTCGGGCATCTCTCTCGCTCTCCCCATCACCCCAGTGTCCGCCTTTCTTTTTCCCTTCCTTTTCTTACCCCCTGTAGACAAGATGCTAATTAACGTTAAATTATCCTTTCTATCTTTCCCTGCTTTAAATGCACTGATGAGAATCTGCCTCCCTTCAAGGTTGCAGGCAACTTTTTGGACCCCACCCATTACGGGCAGGGGGCAGAAGAGCTGAGGGTGTTCACTCAGTTAATAAAAGGCACTCGAGGCTGACGTGTAAAGTTAGGCTTTATATAGCACAGCAAATTAACGGCTTGAATTAGCCTGAAACCTTTCTACAGCCTTTCACATAGGTTAGAACAGGAGACACTTGACAGACATCTGTGGTGGTGATTGTAGAACTTTTGCTCAGTGCTCAATGACATGCACAGACATACCATTGTCCACCCCATTTTCTATTCAGAATTGCTTGGGCATGGTAGAACTACTATTTAAAATAGCAAGTACCTTATATATACTTTCTCAGTTCAACAATTCTAATCATTTCAATTCTGAATGTCCGACTGAATCGTCAACGTTCATCGTCGTGATGCTGACAGTTACTTGACTCCATGCTTCCTGGTGAAGCCCAGGAATTAGACTGGAGTAGGCTATATCTAGATTTGTATGTGAAAATATGTACTAGAATACAGAACAAAATGTCATATAGGATTTCATGAACATTTTTTCTGGCCTTACCATCCCATATTTCATTATACCTATTAGAAGTATTTTAGTTGATCACCAGGCTCTCCAATGCTCTCTGAACTGGAGCTTTTGGGGTTAGCCCACTACAGAAAAGCACTCTCTTTAACATTATGTTAAAGATGAAACTCATTCATAATACTATGCACAGATATATATATAATGTGTATTTACCATTGATTTAAATATTTGTTTTTAGTTAGTTATTAGCCTACTTCCAACTTTTAAAAAATGCTTCTGAGAAAATAGGCCTACATCACATTAAATTAATTATAGAAATGGTTGCTTGACATTTCTATCATAATGCTTCACCTGCTGGCCTGCTGGTAGCCTGAAGCCAGCTCTGCAAAGATGTGCTCCCCTTAGCTGCCTCCCTCAGCTCTTTCTCTTTCTAGCTTAGACTGCCTACAGTATATGTTAGCCAGCTACCTAGCTAAGAGTGGTTCGTGTGATAGCATATTATATGGCAATGTTGCGCAATGTGATGCAAACGTGACAAGCTGCGCATCGTTCGGAAGCATATGTGGAGATTTTTATTCATATGGCATCCCTTTTGGTATACCATTCGTCATTAATCATTTCCACAACTTCAAACGACTCAAAGGAGCTCTCACAAAACAGCAACAATCCCAAGTTTGGATGCTACAGTGTTACATGGCAGGGGACATAGGGCCACCCCACACGCGGAGGCATGCATATCAAAAAGTAATAAAAAGTTGAAAGATATGGCGTTTTAATTTAGTCTAACTTTAGCAATTATGGGCTACTTGTATTTATGCAGCCTCAACAGCATAAGAGGGCAAATGGAATGGAAACAGCAGGTGTGTGTGTGTGTTGGTGGACGGGCGGGTGAGTTTTTTTCTTGTGACAAAGTAGTGTTTAGTGAGAGAGACTGTACAAGAAGTAGAGCAACAAAGTGCAATCCGTCACAGAAAAGCCCATATCATTTACATCCCATAATGTGTGCTCTCTGGTAGCTGTTGCCTCGGTAATGCGTCATTGCCCGGGATAATGCTGTCATATGTTGTGTTGACAGAGTCATGTGTCTTATCCTGTGCCATGTCTGTCTACCTGAGTGCAACACTTACAGCTCATAGCCACACAGGTGCTCGTGTCGAAGGAAAAGAATATAACACTTTACAGTACATTAAGTTGGAGTAATAAGGTGTTTGCAAGGGCAGCATCTCTCTCTTTTTTCTCTTTTATTTCCTCAGTTACGCTTTTTCTTCCTTCATATTTCTTTTTCTCTTTCTCATTGTGCTTGTCGTTTTCTCTCCCACAGTCTCTTAGTCACACAAACTCATGAGAGTCCCAAGGATGGTAGAGTTACGGCTGTAGTGTGTTACTGTGTATCTGTCTGATTTCTGTCTGTGTGGATGGACAACACCAGCTGCTAGTGAAGTTTTTGGTGTGTGTGTGTCTATGTAGTTTTCAAAGCCTTTATGTCTGTCTCTCACTCAGTACTTGTGTGTGTTTTTCATGTGTGTGTGTTTGTGTTTATTGGCATTGCCATAGAGTGAGCTGTCCATGCCTGCTGGCCACTGACTGTAGCATTCTCTCAGCATGTCAAATACTCTCTGCTCCCGGTCTGCCTAGTGTTGGGCAGATTGCACAAATTCTGTTTTAACATAAGCAAAGACAAAAGGTATCCATGGTAGAATTTATCTGAGCAGAAGAACAAAGTTTAATTGTTAAAATCTACATACATTTGTTTGAATCACCTGAATTAATTAACAAAACCCTTATTTTAGTGCAAGCAGGGTCACTTTTCCTGATACAAAATGTATCAAGTGAGAACACATTTTGGCTTATTCCCTCTAGTGCAGACTAAAATACAATTTTACTGTCATTTCTAAACAGATTTTGAACCCAGCACTACCAGTGTTTCAACACCTGGGAAATGGAACTGAATGGATTAGTGTCCAGCCATACAAGAGTCTTACTAACCTAGAAATAATGTAAAATGTTGGAAGAAAGGTGTTGTGCTTTCCTTAAAAGTAGTTTACACATTATATTTTTCATAGTTTTTCACTCGAGAGGAAGCTGTCTGATGTACCTGCAGCTGCTAGAAGCTGAAATTAGTGCTCTGGCACAGCCAAAGATCAAATGGTATGGGCTGCTCTTGGTCACGTTTTGCTAGAGCTAAACTGGTTCTCATTCAAAGATAAAAGTAGTCTTTTGAAGTTCTCATTTGCTGTATATTTATTGGTATGTAATGCAGAAGAATAACAAGCACAAATGCTTAGGCTAATATCTTCTTCAGTGTGTGGGCTCATCTTTTAGGTAAGTAGTGTCAGGTGCACATAATTAGAGCTACAAATCAAACACTGTCAATAAAAATGGAGCACTTTTAAGGAAAAGACAGGCAGTATATAGATTCACGGATACAGAAAATCTGCATCACCTGTCAAAATAACAAAAATAACTCAGTTATGTTTGGAAAATGCTCTAAGTATCCAAGGTGAACATACATGAGTCTCTTCATTGCCAAAGAAAGTTTTTAACAGTCGCTTTTCTAATTTTAAGTATCCTTTATAATGTAAGTCCTTAATTAACTTTTACTAGTAAATCCATAAAACATGAAAAGGCTAGGAACATAATTAACACTGTCACCTGATTAAATTTATTATCATCTTACCCTTCAACTTATTTGTAGTTTTTGTGTCATTGGTGTTACAGCTATAATAGTTGGAGCAATACCGGGCTTCTACTCACACATTTCTATAACAGTTGCTCAAATTACAGAAGTGAGGATAATTTCTAAATCTCTGTTTATCCTGAGTGTTGAACTTATAGGATGTACATAGGAGCTTTAACATGCAATTAAAAGTGCTTAATAATTAATAAAGTCTAAAAAGATATTGCTGTTTTAATATGCAGCACATTACATTTCTGATGACACTTTTGTTGCAGAGCAAGTTCGAACAGCCCATGTAGACTATTGTTTCCTGCTATTTTCAGCCAAAGACATCAGTCAATATAAAGAGCCTACAAGGGAGTCCATTATCTATACGCGAAAGTCAGCACTCAGCACATAGTACTGTTAACACTTTGCTAATGGTTTGGTTACTGCCACTGCCAGTGTGTTTTTCACTTCATATTTTAGTATAAGCTGCACAAAGCTGCAGCTATAAAAAGAGAAGAAATTCCCAGAAAATAAGGATCTTTCTAGAAAGAGGAACAAAGTAAATGCTGTGCACTCCTGCCCATTATGTCTCTCAACTCACAGAAACCCACATATTGTTCAAAACCACATACCAATAATACAGAGATATCTTAAAAACACGAAGCCACAAGCACAAAAATAAGTATAATCACACAATGCAACATCCACACAAAGCATGCCTTATCTCTTTTCTTTTCTCCCTGTTATCTATTTTCTTCTCCATCTTCCTTACATTTCTCTAAAGCCCCCTAAAGGTCATGGTGAGAATGTTTTTGAGGACTACTTTTGAATTCCTTTGCAATATGTTTTACATTCTCTTGCAATACTTTTGCGTTACCTTGCAATACTTTTCTTCTTCCATTCCTTCTGAGCCATATGTCTGTTTCTGCTCAGGTGCTCCCAGCGCAGAGCAACAGTATATCAGGTCATTGAATTTTACTTTGAACTTGACATTAAGTATGCTGATATAGTACTACAGCTCAATAGGCATACATGGTTATGTAATTAGTAAACTTAAACAAATTCTTAGATCAAGAGGTCTCTCCAGAAGAAAGCAGTACGGTAATCTGCAGGATGCTGTCAGTTTCATTCGTGAACGGTTACTGTACTCTGCGCTGTACTTTACCCCAGAGGGTTTCACTGAGGAAAAGGAGACGGCAGAATTACAGATGTGCAGTTGAATCCACCTCTTAAAGTTCATGTGCTATATTTGTAGGAGTCAAAAAAAGCAACAAACTAGAAGGTGACTGAAATGCTGCAAACAGAGTCTGTGGTTCTGTTGCAGAAAGAGCAGACAGCATTGAACCACTTGCAGAGATACATCAGGAATGCAGACCAAGTTGGAAAGCTTTCACAGGGTCCTCTGTTCTTTGCACAAAACAAATTAAAGTAACCTTCTATGCTGAAATAGGTTTTGGTTGTTCTACATGTGGAGCAATAATTGATGTTCCTTATACAAACAGCTCCTACCCAGAAGTTTGATAATGCTCTGTAGTACTTGACATCATATAAGGTGAGGTGTCCATAAACAATGCTAAATGCAATAACTTGAGAATTTCCACATACTTTCCATTCCAAATAGACATATGGCTCAGACGGAATGGAAGAAGAAAAGTATTGCGAGAGAACACAAAATTTATTGCGAGGTAACTCAAAACATATTGCGAGGGAGCACAAAAGAAGTCCTCAAACAAATTCTTGCCGTGACCTTTAGGGGGCTCTGTACATTTCTTCTTTTTTATCTCATCTACTCTCTGAAATGCTCAGTGCTGAAGGCTGGGCCCTAGGCACAACATATACAAAGGCACCACACACAAATACAACACATATACACATTAATGCTATGTGAGCTTCCAACAAATCTAAATAACATGTATTGTTGCTCTAGCTTCATGTTTCTAAAGACGAACTGCCAGTCCAGTATAAAATAAAGTGATGTGTGTGTTGCTGATGGCGTGTGTGTGTGTGTGTGTTTCATAAGGCACTCTGGCTGATGGACCAAACGTATTGAGCATTTTAATGTATTCATTTCGTTCAATGCCAATACATATGGGAAGGAGTGTGTGTGTGTGTTTGTGTGTGTGTGTTCGCACGTATGTGTGTTTGTGTGTATTGGTTATTATCAGTGTGAGTTTGTCCCTTGTGGATCTCCATGCTCATGATTTTACTGGGTAGAGATTGTTGTTAGACAGCAACATTAAACTGAGTTCTCCTTAGAGAAAAAGCTCTGCATGGTTAGCATTCGAGTGGGCGAGATTTCTGATGAAAGCATACTGAGTGATGATAAAATGAACCTGATAGCTTATTGATCTCCTTTGGGAAATTCTCATTTTCATGTCTCTAAGGATTCAGTGTGTTACTCAAAGGAATACACTGAGTTTTTCAATATCACAGTTACCTATTAAGTGGATAAAATATGCACAAGGTCATATGTGTCTGCCCCAGATCTTTTTTTTAATCAAACAATGTGCTGAGTCACTACAACCACCGACCTGCCCCATTATGTATTATTAAAACTTGATGCCCGGACCCCAAAATGATGCCTATTTATTCCAGGATAATTGCTTGCCTGGCGCAAACTCCAAAAAAGTTTTCTAGCTTCCGGGTTTACTTCCGGGGTATGTGGTCCACTGAATATGCGCAGCAGTGTTTCTCCCGCGGTTCCCACTTTGATGACGTTGCAGATTTTTAAATCATTTTTCTCAGCTCAAGGAAAGTTTTACAAATATAAAACCTCCATGGATCAAAAATCCATCAGTCATTATTGACCTTGTTTATAGTTTGAGGTGTCCTGTCAGCAGTTTTATAGATGTCTCTTTTATAATGGTGGCCTATGGGGAAAATGCTTTTTGGGATTTTTGTTGCAATACCGCGAGTGGCCACTGGAAAAAATGGCTGCAAGGCTGAGCGGCGGTGCCATATCCAGTTCTCATTATACGTCCATGACCTGACCTTTAAGATAAGACAAAGTTGTTAGCAAGGAAATCTCATTAACTCATTAAATCTCATACGTTAAAATGACGTAGCCAGGTTTGTCTTCTTTCGGGTGAGAAAGCATGTTCATGTGCTTCGCAGTGAAATTTAATCTCCCATTACCCACTAGCTTACTTTTCAAAATAAGCAATACTTTACAAGTTATGCAGAAACAGAGACATTTTTGGGATACATACTGTTGTGTTGTTTCTAACAAAAATGTTCCTTTTAGTCAGTGTTGAATGAATCTGAATTTTGTCGTCACCATTCATACACTGAGCACTGGTTGCCTCGCAATTAGCAAGAATATCCAGGGGTCTACCTTCTGTGTTTACTTCCGGTCAGCTCAGAGACAAGAGTTCGAAATGATTTATATACAATTTTGGTTTATTTGGAAAGCTTTAGGAGCCTTGCACAGCTTGCCCCAATATACTGTACATTGTTTTGCTTGAGTCTGACTTTCTATGCATAATCAGAATCAGAAATACTTTATTGATCCCCAAAGGGAAACTCTTTGTTACAGCAGCTCACCTTTACGTCAGTGCACACAGGAAAGTACTAGCAAAAAATATAATACAATACACTATAATACAGGTCAGAAAATATATTAAGTACCAAGTGGGTATAAGTTTAAAATAAAATAAGTGTGAAGTACAAAGTGGGTTTACCACTTGATAATGATAATACGGTGTAATAATACAATGTAATAACATAAGTAATAAGTAGTAGTGCATGCACTGTCAAGGTAAGTGTAGCTTATTAAGATTATTATGAGACGGTGAATATTGCACAGCAGTAATAGAGGTATGAATAAATTATCAATAAATAGGAAAAACTAGAATATTGCACCAGAGTATTAACACAGGATATTGCACAATTATTTCAAGTATTGCAGAGATGTAATGATCAATGTTTAGTTTAATGACCTAGGGTCATACAGACTAACACTGAGAGGGAGGAGTTAAAGAGTTTGATGGCCAAAGGCAGGAATGACTTTCTGTGGCACTCTGTGGTGCTTTTTGGGGGGAAGAGTCTTCCGCTGAAGGTACTCCTTTGTTTGACCAGCACGTCATGGAGTGGGTGGGAGACGCTGTCCAAGATGGCATGTAGTTTGGCCAGCATCCTCCTCTCTGACACCACCGACAGAGAGTGCAGCTCCACCCCCACAATGTCACAGGCCTTACAGATCAGATGTTGAAGGACCTCAGCCTCCTCAGAAAATAGAGGCGGCTCTGGCCTTTCCTGTAAAGCGCTTGAGTGTTCTTAGCCCAGTCCAGTTTATTGTCCATGTGTACTCCCAAGTACTTGTAATCCTCTACAATGTCCACACTGACCCCCTGGATGGAAACCGGGGTCACTGGTGCCTTGGCCCTCCGTAGATCCACAATCAGCTCCTTAGACTTTGTGGCATTGAGCTGCAGATGGTTCTGCTCACACCATGAAACAAAGTTACCCACCACAGCGCTGTACTCAGACTCATCACCACCGCTGATACATCCCACCACAGCAGAGTCATCAGAAAACTTCTGAAGGTGGCAGGACTCTGTGTGGTAGCTGAAGTCCGTGGTGTAGATGGTGAAGAGGAAGGGAGAGAGGACAGTCCCCTGAGGGGCCCCAGTGTTGCTGACCACGCTGTCCGACACACAGTGCTGCAGGCGCACATGCTGTGGTCTGCCAGTTGGGTAGTCCACAATCCAGGACACAAGGGGGGCATCCAGCCATAGCCATACCTATTAGTCGGAATGACCACAATTATAAGAATAAGACTTATTATTGTTACTTTCATTCATCCAGTTTTTTTTCTAGCATGCATTTAATGTATGTAGGTAATGTGTGTGTATACAGAAACCCTATTATATTTTGCAACTGTGGTGAAGTACTGAAATCAGGTTAGAATCGAGAAAAAACGTACCATTTACTCTAATCTCCCAAACTCAGCATACTGCACCTTTGATACAGACAGCTGTTGCAACATTCAGTTTGTGTGTGGTTTTATTTTTAGTGTGTATATCTGTGTGTTTGCATGTTTTTGTTGTTTTTGAACTTACCAACTGAGAACAAAGCAAGCACCTGGATTTTAGTTTACACATATCATGAGGGCTTAATCCATTGTGTACTTCTTTCTGAGACATGTTCACGCGTTTTTGTTTTGTTTTGGTTTTGAGTTTTTTGGGTTTGTCTGTGTTGTTTGGGATTTGATTGCTCCTGTTGAGTATATAAGATAGTGGAGGAAAGTTGATCCATAAACAGCTTCATTTTTTCCCACTGTATTTGCAAAGTTCAGAGATTGACAGCATAACATTGAGCACAACTGAGACCTGTGTCCAACTCCAAAAAACACTCCAAATACACAGAGCTTATCAATTCAGGCTTTCACTGAGTGAAGAGAAGACAAGGACAGACATAAGGACGAAGGAAAATGTTGCATCTTGCAGTAGCATAGCAATGAGAAGAGGGAAGAAATAGCTAGAAGGGGGCGTGTATGACAGAAATTGATGTAGAGTGACAGAGAGAAGAAAACGTAAGTAAAAGAGGTAAAAGAGAGAGAGGAATGAGGGTAGAAGGAGAAGCAGATTAGTTTGTTTTTTGCTGCTTGCTCTGACATTGAAAGATATGTCGGTGCTAATGTCCCAGAAAGCCTTGAATAACGCAGCAAACCCATACATATCCCCCTTAATGGGATTTTGAGCTGTGCTTGCTCCCTCTCACATGCACACACATACACACACACCAGCATACCCAAACAACCACATACACATAAACAACACACCATATGGCCGCTGCCTAGCGGAAAGATAAAAGGCAAATGGAAAAATAGAAACCGCTCGCTTGAGGAGTAATTATAATATTGTCTTCTCATTTGTGACGAGCTGAGGGGTTGATCTCAATTATGAAGCTTTCTAAGGCAATCCTCGGCTCTTCATTTGTCCTCCCCCAAGGTTGCCAGGGACAACGGATGCACGACGAGCTGTAGCGTATGACCACAAACTGATCATCAAACATAGCGGTTGCATTGATCACAGAAGCAAGAGGATCCCGCTAGATTATGAAGACATGCTCTTATCCATTTGCATATACATACCACCCCCCCACACACACACACACACCCCACCCACCCCCCTACACACACACACACTCACGCACTCATATATAATATGAACCATGGTATTTCCAGTGTCATTAGTGTTTATACATGCAGCAGAGTGTCTGCATCAGCAAGCGCATGGTTTATTGGCGTCTGTGAGTGTGTATGCGCCGATCACTGGAGGCAGTTTTAACACAGCTCTCGGATTACAGCGGGATATTGGGGCATATAGAGATTAGACCAATTGGAAAAACAACAGGAGAAAAACAGAGGAAATATCACTCAGTGGTGCTAATGAAGCAACACAGGGAGGAAAGTTGATTAACCGACTTGACCTTGAGGGGTTTTAAAACTAACCCAGGAAAAGTTAGAGAGACAAAGTTGGATACAGAGTTTTCCAGCTGTATGTGTCTGTCAGTGTGTACCTGTCTGCTATCATGTGTATCTTGTGCCACTGTTTAATAGCGATTCTGTGTGGGCGTGCATGTGAGTGGTTCTGTTTGTCATAAACTTAATGTCTGTGTATGGCACTCCGTTAATATCAGTGAGTTTATATCGATGTCAGTAAATGTCAGTGTGTGTGTCTGTGTCACAGTGTGTTATTTTGTGCCGATGACACATCTCTGTGGAACGTTTTTTGTCTTGTTTCTCACAGAGGGAGAATAAACAAACTAATAAATATTCATGATGTTTGTCTTATCGAATGTTGGTGTACCATGTGACATTCTCTTGTAATTACTCAGCTCCAATTGTCTGTGTGTTTTTGTGTGCATATTGCTCATGTGTCATACTGCGTGTTTGTACACACAGCCTTTGATTCCTGAGTGCTGGTGCATATGACATCCTCCTGGGTATCAACAAATGACAGCTTTGTCATCAACTTGGAATAGTCTAATATCTGAGTCATAGGAGTAGGCCCCTTAATGAATCTCATACTTTGAGAGAGTGAGCCAAGAGGGACACAAAATACTATGGTTATAATAGTAATAAACTTCTGTGCAAAGATGTTTATTCAGTACCACCAATAATTGTGAAAATAAAGTGTTTGCAAAAAGCACAGCAAAAACAAAACCTAGAGTTAAAATCAGTCGATATCTCTTAAAGTATACTGGAAGAATGAAGTGTGGCCCTGTGCATTTCATTATAAAACTGCCTGCGCCACACTACTACTTTGCTAAGTACAGTAGGAAGAATTTAAACCGGTTCGTACATTTACAAGATGCGTTGGGGATAAGTATGGTGATATTCTTTCTTATTGTAAACAAAGACTTTAACCAAAGACAAACTGGTCCTACTAACAAGTATCACCAGGCCAAAGCCTGATTTAGCTTATTCATCTGCCCTGTAGAGCTCCATTGTTGTCCAAAAACTATTAAAAACACATCAATGAGCCAAACCGTTGCACTGGGTGATATGTTCCTTCATTATGAACCTGGGCATTGTAGATAATTTTGAGATGATCCCACATACATCATCCAGCACATACTAGTGCACCAAATTCACTGCAGAAAACAGGCCTCAGTCCTTTGTTGGCAATAAGAAAAAATATAGAATATTGCCATCCTTATCAGTTGACCATTGCTTTTGTTGGCTTTGTAGAAGGAATCGGTTTTTTTTTTTTCAATAATATGATTAAACTGTAAACTTGTTTAACACCTGTATGATACGTTGCTTACATAGTTGTCCAGAACTATCTGTTGTAAAGTTGTGTCCAGCAGAGTCCCCATGTCCCTATACTGTTGTAAAATGATCCAGTGCTAAACAGAATGAATCAAAACCATGTTATGGATACAGGTCTTATACAGTATAATATAATATTGATGTCATTCAGGTATATGATTATTATTATTATTTGTGATATTTCGCTAGTAATATATAATTATGTTTTTTGATTTTCTTTTTTTATATTTGTTTAGAACCCTCATTTTTATTGTATCATCTCTGGCTGTAAGAAAGTAGTCGATGCATTTTCCCTCAGTTGGAAGAAATTTAGGGATTTGGATACCTCCGACAGAGAGCTGTCTCAACAGAAGCTCATCACAGTTACAAACACATTGGGGTTCCAGGCTGAAGATGATAGAAAAAGAATTGGATCAAGAAAAAGCAGTAACCCAGTCCTGTAGGTAGATAAACAGACAAGGTACAGTACTTTGTGCCCATATGGCAAGACATGGTCTTGGACTGAATGAAAAAGCTCAGCAGGAACTTCACAGATACCCTTTCAGGTAACAAGCATGTAGTTGTGTTTTGCAAAAGGAAATGTTGCACCTGGTCAATACAGACACATCCAGACTGGCTTAAAATGTAACTTGAACATGATCATTTGGGATAGGATGACCATTCTGGATGACATGAATAAGAAATACCCAAACCCCTCTAAGTCCATTCACTTGACAAAAGACTACAGTGTACACAAAAGAGCAGTTTCTGAGCTAGAGTTTCTGCGCCCATTACCACCACAGACCCAAAAGCAGGCTCGTCATTAAAGTCAAGTTAAAAAATCTGTGATCCTGTCCTCCTGTCAATTTGCGTTTGCATTCTTTTTTGCATCTTTTTCATAAACCCAATAGAAGGAGTGTTATTCATGTCATTTTCAAATGCTTTCAGGAAAAAATGTGCATTGAATGGCTCACGTTTCAGTCTTTTAAAACTCATACACGGTTTGGCTTTGGATGGTTTTGGAACGCTTGCTGAAGTTCATGAGTTTTTTCTACTGTAATTAAATTTAACCACACCAAGGAAGGCATTTTGTCAAAGCCCCATGAGAAAAAATCTCGCAAGTAAAGTATCTCGCCTCTCTTTAGTGTTTTCTGCTGTCCCAAAGGGCAAGTGATTTGGATTACCATCAGGTTTTTTATTAACAGAACCTGGGGTTTAGCTTTGTAGGTTATACCTTCATAGAAAACAAACAGCAGTTGATATTTGGCATTAACTGTAAATGCAAGGACTGGAACAAAAATGGAGTGTTTTAATGTTTTTTGTGCTGTTTACTCTGTTCACTAAATAGTTGTGTGGTTATGTGCCAACAGGCTAATAATGTGGAAGAGAGAGGGAGAGAGAGACAAAAAGAGGAGGCGATAGTGGAGTAGATGGATGCTGTGATACTCATTAAACCATTAGACGGGGTAACAGCTGGACACCCACAACCATCTGCAGCATGTTTCCTCTCTAAACAAGACTGTTTAACCTGATCTCACACACGCACACACACACACACATATCAGCACACGAACAATAACTGCACAAACTGTTACTCTCACACCCATTCACCGATCTGTCTGTACCTATTTCTTTCCCACACACAAACTGATCTATGAGTGCCTCTCTCGCTCTCTATCACACACATACATGAACACACACACACACACACACACACAGACACGCTGAACCTTCTCACCCCCACAAGTCCTTAATTTTCCAGCTGTGTAGGCAAGCAGCAGTGGGCAGTTTGTCCCCCTGACAAGGGTCACCGACCCAGGAGAGAGCCCTCTGTCTCTCCCCTGAGTGCCTGGATGACTGGAGCGCAGGCAGTGAGATAAACACTTGACGAGGGAAAGGGGAGGGAGAGGGGTGACAGGGAGTAAGGGAGATTTGGAGGGATGGAGGAGGAAATAGAACGCAGATGGGTGGGATCGAGGGAGGGTGGCACACAGAGCGGGGAAACGAGAGCGTGATGAGGTGAGGAAGTTGAGAGGGAGGAGGAAGAAAAGGATGGAGCTGGGTCAGACAGGCAGCTTGAAGGGTGGAGGTGAGGATGAGAGCAGGGGATCATGGTGTTGGGGGAAGGGGGTGGGGGCTTGGGTGTCCAGTGAAGCACAGCGTGATGGATCACAATGTTAGCGGAAATACAGGTGTTGAGAGGGAGCAGGCTTGACTTCTCGAAAGCAGCTTTTGTCAGAAGGCAAAATACAGGCACACACAGTCACACCAGCACCGAGGGAAGAGAAGAAACAGGAGAGTTGAAGGGCTAATGTATTTTTTTAGGCATATCTGAGAAAAAAGGTTGAGTGGTAGAGAGACAGAAGAAAGAGAGGGAGAGAAAGGCCACCCTTGCATAGTCCTTTTTGATTTGTGTAGCACCGTGAAAGGCAATTTATATGTCTAAGGATTCCAAGATTTCAACCTGCCTTTCATGCTGCAGTCCATTGCTCCACTGAAAGTCCTCTACATGTAGTTTCACTCTGTTCTGTCTTTCTCTCTCTCTCTCTTGCTCTAACACACACACAAACAGACATGAACACACACACACAGATCAGTGACCCGACAAAGGTGGGAGCCATTTTCAATTTAGGTTTTCATTCTCTTCGTCCCAAAGTGATGCATTGCAGTGGGTGCTCCTCTCCTTACACACTTTTCCCTCAACCTTGACTTGGCCACCGCAACAAACTCGCAATAGTAAGCTTAGGTGAAAGATGATTAAGACACTGAATGACTTATGTGTTATCATGTGGGCAATGGATAGAAAAATGTTTTTTTGATTTCAGATGTTGCTGAGTTCATCTTAGCACAGATAATGGATTTCACAGTCATAGGTTGGGTTGTCGCGGTATAGAAATTGGCCATTCTAAATGTAAAGTGAATTCACATCATTTGATTATAGTTCGGGTGTATTTGAAGATATCATACTTGGAATGTTCATGGTAACAGATTTGTGATGATAGTACATCTGCTTATGTCGTTTATAGAGGTTGTTTTAGAAGATCAGCAGGATCCTGATGACTGGCTCTGTGGCGCAATGGATAGCGCATTGGACTTCTAGTCAAGCACTTGTGAAGTGATTCAAAGGTTGTGGGTTCGAGTCCCACCAGAGTCGGACTTTTTTTATCCCACCAAAGAGCACCACAGAGCGCCACAGGAAGTCATTCCTGCCTGTGGCCATCAAACTATTTAACTCCTCCCTCTAAGGATTAGTCTGTTTGACCCTAGGTCACTAAACTGGACATTGAGCATTACATCTTAATAATAATTGTGCAATATTCTGTTTACTACTCAAGTGCAATATTAGTTTTCCCTTGTTAGTTTTTCTTATTACTGTTACGGATATACCTCAATTACTCTCGACAGTACATGCACCTCTATTATTTATTACATAATTAGTGACATTGTATTTATACTGTACTTCACCATCTACCAGTAAACCCACTTGGTACTCGACACTTAGTTTATCTTATACTTATACCAACATGTTACTTAATTTATTTCTGACCTGTTTATAGTGTATAATATCGTTTTCTCCTGTGTGCACTGACGTAAAGAAGAGCTACTGGAACAAAGAGTTTCCCTACGGGGATCAATAAAGTATTTCTGATTCTGATTCTGATTCTGATGCACAGAGCTAACCTCAAAGACCTTGAGCGCTCAAAGATTGACTGATCAAATGCTTTGCATTTCCTTATGTATCTCCTTATGTTCAAGTGGAGTTCAAGCTCCACTTGAACACTCCGCAGAGACTACATCTGAAGGCCAGCTGACCTCTGGCATGTATGTACATTCTGCTTCTACATCAGAAGAAATAACCTCAGCCTCTATTTGTAATTCAGACAACATCATGGAAAGATGTTTTAAAAACTAGGCTACACTTTCACAACTATTTGAATCTGTCTTAACAGTTATGTGAAAATATACATTGAAAATATATTTGGTAAAAAAGTTCAGCTGGCTCTGTAAAGTGTTGTTTTGCTTTGCACTGGTGTTTTGTTTGTGGAAGAAGAGAAACGGTGGCTAGAAAGACAAAAAAAGGGGGGGGGAAATGGCACTAAAAGGTTGAACTAACTGATTCTCTCAGCTGAACAGCTAGAAAGCTCCTCTGCCTGGCAAGCAAGTATTCTCCATGTATCTTGTTCTATTCAAG
The DNA here is from genome assembly GCF_020085105.1 of Siniperca chuatsi. Taxonomy (NCBI): domain Eukaryota; kingdom Metazoa; phylum Chordata; class Actinopteri; order Centrarchiformes; family Sinipercidae; genus Siniperca; species Siniperca chuatsi. The sequence goes on from NC_058060.1 coordinate 12,743,496, forward strand.
AGACACACTGACCACCACCCCCTGCTCCACAATATCCGTTCCTTAATTGTGAGATGCTATTTCTTTAATGAAATCTGCACTTTTTCTCTGGAGTATAAATTAGCATGGCCAAATCTCTCTGACCGTGACATCAAGTTCTCATCTCTGTCTTGTTGATTACCTGGACCCAAGATAACTAAATCCCTCCCTTTTGTTTTTCTTTTTTCATACTCACTTGTTACAAACCCCTGTGGTTTTGAATTATGCAAATTGCGTCTGTGGCTCAGCCATGTTTAGGGCTGCTTTTCTCAGCCCAGACTAATCCTATCCAATTACAGGAGCAAAGAGTTTGATGTCATTTGTAAGCACTCCTTTACTGACATAGGTCCGTGTCAACCCAAGACAGCAGTTCAGTTCATAAATTGTGACTCCAATCAGGGTGCTTAGCGCCTGATGTCCAAATTACTTCCTCAGAGGATAAACCTAAGTCAGACTACAGAGGTGCTGAACTCATAACCATAAATGTGTTCAACAAGCAAATAGTAGAGAACACAAAATGAGCAATTCAGGGGGCTTAATCCCGGCAAATGTGGTCATGCTCACAAATTAAAAGGCCTCCTGCAGTGACCTCATCTCTTTATGCAAAACACACCCATATGCTGTAGAGTCTCACAGTTCCCAGCCTCCGTCAGTCCCACAGCAGCAGATGATGCTGCTGTTGAAGTTGCTGCAGCCGCTGAATAATCAGGAAATCACATCAATCACCAATGTATTGTCAAGAACAAATCCACTGACTTTAAAGCAGTAGTTAGTAGGAAAATATCCTCGATATCTGCCCAGTTTGCAAATAATAAGCTTGAGTTTTTTTTGTTGCACTTTATTGAAATACAGTAGTTAAGTATCAGCATTCAAGTGTCTGTCACTAATAAGGCTAGAGTCTCAGGGTTTGAGTTAATCTTGAGGATGTGGAATGGTGTCAGTGTTAAGAAAGCAATATGTGCTATTTCATTTTAGAGTTGAGGTTATGTTGTCTCAACTCTTGAACTGTCGTCAGTACACACTTTGACCAAACTATTTTTGACTATAATTGTAAAACATAAATTGTAAGATGTTTCCAAAAAAAGATGATTCCTAGTTTGCTCATTTATTTCTACTCTGTTTCCCTTTAGACGCACTAAAATTATTGCCTCTCCATTTGTGTCTCATTGCTTCATTGTCTCTGCCATTGCCATACTATTGGCCCTCTTTCTTTGCACAACAGCAGCTCTTCACAGCTGCAGAGGAAAATGGTATTTTCTTTATATGCTTTCACTTTCAGTTTTATTGTAATTCGAGTAGGGACCTTCAACTTCTCACTGAGAGAGTGTATTGTTTAGTACATGGTGGTTTTTGTGCCTTGTGGAGTGGAAAATAGCACACCATCACAACACTGAGAAATATTACAGCCAGAGACTCTGAGATGCCATGTCGCTCTCCATCCGTTCTGCCTCAATGTGAAGCCATGGGTTTTTTATTGTCCTTGTTGTCAGCAACGTTGCGCACTTACAATAGGCGGCACAATAGGACTTGATGTTGTCACAAAGCTTTCACCCATTTCAAAAGGTGTTGTGGCTGCGTGCGTATGCGTTTATAAAGACAGAAGCAGTGGAAAACAATGAAGGAATAGATGGTGAGAATGGAGGGAAGAAAGAATAGACATTAAATAAAATACAGAACAGGAAAAAGAAGGAGAAGAACATGAAAGGTTGTACAGATGTATGTGTTAGTGGATCCCTCCACTGATGTCTCCTGCTGTGCACCTCTGCAGGAGTTTTCAGGGAGGCTACTGATGTTTCCGCACAACTCCTTCTGACTGCTCCTTCGAAGGCAGTTATGGAATTATCATAATCCATTTTCAGGGCGCACTGGAAGACTCCTACCATGTGGTGGGCTGTAAACTGAGATTATATTCACAGCATGATATCGAGGCACCTCTGTGCGTGCAAATGTAGATAGGATGTTAGCAGAGTCACATTTTAGGGGCCAACTCCTTCAAAGGACATGATGTATGATGGTGTGGCCTTCAGAGGACTCAAACTAGTAGGATGAACCTGCACCTCTTCATAGATGCTTCACCATAGCTTCATTGTGAGTTTCTCATAAAGACCAGAACTAATGGTGCATTTTAGCAGTCTTTGTCAACTTGTAGAGTCAGAAACCAAGGCACAGAAAGGATACACTGGCTCCAAATTTGGGTAAAATAAGGCCACATATGGAGGAGCCTTTAGAATGCTGCAGCCTTGTCTTCCCATTATGATGCATATGTTCTTGAAATTCAGATTTCAAAGGAAGCAGCCCCTGAAATGAGACACAGCAAGTGTGTCTGAGTGTGTGTGCTTGTACGGCAGCATGTGTGCATGCCTAATATACGAGTCCGTCAGAGTTTGTCTGTTTGAGTATGCGCTCACAGTGTCTGTGTTACCGCATAAGGGTACTTGTCTGTGGCTCCCAGCTTGCCTTGGGCCATCCTGTGGTGTTTAAATCTGTGTATCATCTGTCATTTAGCCTTCTATCCCTGTGGCTCTAAGAAGCCTACTGCCTCTTCAGTGCTTGTCGCCCCACAATGCTTTCAGTACAATAACTCAGGCAAGCTAACAGGATCACATAACGTAGCATGACCCTTGCGAACACCAACAGTGGAATTTGCTTTGTTGTTCAGCCTTGCTGTATCTGCACTTCAAAATGTTCCGATTTCCACCTGCCCATCTCTGTTTCTGTGTGTCATTCAACATCAAGCTTTCTCCTCTCTCTTCTCCCTTTTCTCCACTTTATCGCTGCCTGTTTCTGTATGTATTCTTTTATTTGTAAAATTGCCTCATTAAGGAGCTAAAGCTATCCAAATTAAATAAGGTTTTTAAGATTTTCTTAAAACTCATTGCTTTACGCAACTCCTCAAGTTCTTTTTTGTCCTACACATCAGATGGCCCTCATCCAGCAGAATATCTCAGGAGATATTTCAGTCGCCACAGATCTTTCAATATCAAGAAATACACTGTGAGAGGTGCCATGGGTACGCTCAAGTTAAAGGGATCATTTTCTAACTTGGCGCTGCTAAAACTGCCACATCGGTGGAACAATTTTGACAAAGCTGTGCAAGATGCATCTTGGAACTCTCTTCTTGTGTTGAAAAAATAATAACTAATTTGCCTAATGGGATACTTTGCTGTGTCAGTCTTTTTTACTGAAAAATAATGTCTATTTTACTGATTTATACAGTAACACTTTATTTGAAAGTGGGTTCATAAGACTGACATGACACCTGTCATGAACATAAAGGAGTCTTTATGAAGGTGAAGAATGACTAAGTCATTAAGTGTCATTCGGTCAATTATGTCATTTTTAATGCAAAGTTGACATTGTTTGTTATGACAACTTGACATTAGCCTAACATCTCAAAGACATCTCAAGCAATGTAAACTTTGCATTAAAAGTGACATAATTGACCGAATGACACTTGCTTGCTAACTGCCAAGTGTATTCATGTTAGAATTTCAGATTATTTTATGACGAATAAAAAGATTGGAGAAACATTTACTGATGTCAAAACAAAGTATTTAGCTCTTTCTAAAAGCTAGCTGTTTGAATGGCTTTCAACATTTTAATAATCATAGCCGCATGATTTGTCAGTGCCGAATTTGAGTGGTTTCACAGATTTCACTCATCATTAATTCAGTCTGAGCAATAAAGCATAGCATGTTCTTAATGCCATCAGATCTATTTTAGGCCATTCTGCAAGAATGATATAAGTTGGGTTGACCAGCACCTTACTTTTTTAGACAGTTTGATTGAAGAATCCCTGTTTTTTCTTCCAGGGAGCGATAGTTTAACTGCACAGTTTGCCATTAGAGGGTGGTGATGAATTGCAAAAGGCAGAGAATTGAAATACTGCTCCCTCTTTCTCTCTCCCTTGGTGGTTAGCTGTGGTCGCTGATGGGGTTTAGTTTCTGTAGAGTTTCAGGGAAGAGGAGGCTGGCAGAGCAGACAATCATGCCCACGTTGTCACCCCAAGGCCCCATGCTTCATCTCAATAAGCCCCTGTCTTCCTCCAGCTTTACAGCAGTTGGAAATAGCATTTGGGATTTGTGCAAGTGTGTGTGTGTGTGTGTGTGTATGCACATGTCTGTGCCTGCACGTGTATGTGTGTATTCACTTACAAAAACAACAAATATTTCAGGGATTTCAGCCAAAGTGAGAGGTCATGTTTCATTCTGTCAGATGAACTGCAGAGGAAGAGAGAAAAGAATGGAGGCAGGAGAGAGAAAACGGAAAAAGACAAATGCAGCGCCGTAAAGAAAAGGACAAGTAAAGTGTAAGATGTAAGAAATATAATCATATAGGGAAGTAAAGAAAGAAGAGCAGGAGAAGCTGGAAACAGAGCAAGTCTATGAGGGAAAGAGAGAAGTGCACTTGGGTTGGTGTTTCCCGTTGAGGTACATTAGCCTTTCTCTCCAGTACTGTGCTCCCTATGTAACCGGGCAGAGAAACAAAGGGAAAAGGAAGATATAGAGTTCAAGAGGGAGAAGGAGAGGAACACATACAGACAGTAGGGATTGGCATATAAGCTTTAATCTTCTACTTCTCTTCTACCTCTGTTTCGGATTCTTTCTCATACTCAGCTCAATACGGCTGAATTCATGAGGCCTTATTGGTGTGGAGGTTACATAAAAGAAGTTGCCATAGAGTGGAAATACAATGAGAATTCAATGGAAGAATAAAAACAACAAGGAGCATCAGTTGTGTGTTGATGTGCCTTGTTAGTTAGGAATCTGCCATATTCAGCTCCCAGACCACTCCACTGTGATTTAATATTAGTATTTCTCTTTCCTTATATCACCCCTCAGTCCAATTACTGTATGCTCTCTTTCTCTCTCTCACTCTCTCCCTCGCTTCCTGATATGCTTTCTGTTTACTGTTTGCTGCCAACAATCGTGAAGGTCATGGCAGTCCATCAACTTTGCTTGCCACTGTTCAGTGTCTCACAAAACACTCATCTGTCTAGTGTATGTAAATTAATTTTTCTATCATTCTACTTCAGTGTGCATGTGTTTAAATGTGTGTCTTTATGCATACTGCATATCCACCATGGCCTTTGTCATAGCAATGAACTTGTGGTAACATCCCAGTGCTGTGTTTTCTCTTAGGTGGTCAGGACATAAGGTTTGAATAAAATAATGACTGACAGTCATATTAAACAGTTATCATAAATTACTACTGTATTGGAATATTTTAAACTATTACTAAGAACACTGCTCCCTACAATACTTTCCTTGTATTATATTATATATATATATATATATATATATATATAATACAGATCTTTAAATGATACATTTAGCAAAGCAATGCTTTTAAATTTTATAGTGTTACAATATTTATTAATGGCATTTCCCACCAATATAGTGCTTGCCTCTATTACACAAGCTAAGCCAGCAGACTGCAACTCTTATTTATCAAGTGAAGGCGTTTTATTTTGTTTCTATAAAAAGCTCTAATGTACTCTAATGTCCATCATAGATGGATGTAGTAATAGAAATTCAGCTCTAAGGTTGCATATATTTATGTTGAGTAAAACCTTTTGATGCAACCCTCCTCTATAACACAATGCAGAATTTGTCTATTCCAAATTTCACCCATAGTTATTTCATGCTATGACATGTTAAACACATTAGACATTGAATAATATATGTGCCTTAATTTGAAGGTGTTGGAGGCATTTTTCCTTGTTTTTAAGATTATTTTGAACCCAGTTTTCCCCCTCAGTTTAGGATGTATGTATACTTAGGTAAATGTGACTTGTTTTGTCCAGAGGCTAATGGGTCTCAATGGTAACCTGATAATACTTAACTGATCTAAAACAACGTTTTGTTTACCTCTGATGAAGGTTCATGGTATCATCTACTCAGTGTATATGGCTGTTTCAAGGATAACAGCAAATTCTTTTAAATAAACCCCATATTCTCCATTTCCACCAGCTTTTACAGACACAGACACTAAATAACCATTAGCACTGCCAATAGTGTTTAAATCTATCACTGTCAACATGCCCCAGTGTCCATCTCATCTCATTAATTTGGTTGTGTCTACGTATATGCATTCATGCATGTATGCCTTGATTAAAAGATGTCAGGAGGTGATATTGCACTGACAAGGTTGCTTCCATACCCCAAGGAGACCTCTTCCACACTGAACGTAGTCTATCACTCATCAGCCATAATCTTCTTGGGAATGATATCCCTGGAATGACCTCCAGGAATTATAGCTTTGCCATTTGGGAATGTCACAGCTTCGGGACAACCTCCCTTTAGCAGCCAGCGATCATGTTCCGACAAGCGATCATTCCTGACCCCTCATCTCATATTTCCCTCAAGCGCTCAGAGAATTACATTTTCATTCTGCTGCAAGCACCTTGATGCATTGCTGTAATCCACCAACTGGCTGACGTACATCCCACGCAAGGGTAGAGCTGGGGTTGTATCTAAACTGCTAATATCATAAAACCATGATTGGAGAGTGAAGGGGGTCTATCATTACACTTAAGTTCAGCATATGGCCACAGGGACAGTACTGTATGTCATGCATGTCTTTTCATAATACCTACCAGCAGTGGACTGTGTTTGCAGTAAACACTGCAGTTCTGTCTGGCATCTTTATTTAAATTACTGTATAGTAACAGAAGCTGTGTATAAGTGGCAAACTACAAGATCACACTTTTTTTTTTTTTTTTTAAAACATGCTTGGTACTATCGTAGAAAAGGTTTCAGTCGTAGTCATCTGGACACTGTTTTCAGAATCAAGACGTTTCGGCTCCCATCCGGAAGTCATTCTCAATTGTGAAAAAATTGGACGGGAACTGGAAATTTAAGCTAATCTGAGTTGCATAAACCCTGCCCTCAGGAAGGAATCTGCCTGAGTATCTGTTAATAGCTAGTTTCACCTGAAACTGACCTAATAGTTTCAAGATGGCCCAGTGATCAGTAATCAGGCCTATTGTTCTCTGGCTGCATCTACTTCATCACTGTTAAGTGCCTGATTAGCATGTGATAGGCGTGACCAAGGTGATAATACACTCTGATAGACTTTGGGCAGATTAAATCTCAGACCACCATTTCTGTTCAAAGAGGGGTTCTCTTTCTTCACAAAAATGGCTTCCTTGACGCCCCAGGGCTTATGCAACTCAGATTAGCTTAAATTTCCAGTTCCCGTCCAATTTTTTCACAATTGAGAATGACTTCCGGATGGGAGCCGAAACGTCTTGATTCTGAAAACAGTGTCCAGATGACTACGACTGAAACCTTTTCTATGATAGAACACTCCTGGACGAATGAGGGATGCTTGGTACTGTTGAAGCACTTTGTTGAAGCAAGCAGGAAGTATGTTGCGTCATTTTTATTTACAAAATATTTATAATATTGCCTTTTTATACAGTGTTACATCATGCCTACGTACAAGGCCAGTAACTAAACTAAAGGGCAGATTTCTTTTTGTTTCAACACCCCTCTCAAATGGTCAAAACAGTCAAAAGAACTTACCAGAGTGTACATCCACCTTGAAACTTGAGGGTTTGTATTTGGTATTTTTATTATTATGCTATTTAGGATGAAGTTTGAGTTGTGGTCTGTGTTTACACAGTGAAATAGTGTCTCCAAAAGAACAAGATATCTATTATATGAGCAACTAAAAAGTGGTCAGGCAGTGTGGGGAAACAACGAAAAGATGTGGTGTGCAATAGTAACTGGAAATAAAAACAGTCAACAGTGAGGGTGAGCGGACGAGGAAAAAAGAGACTAGATGGTGAAAAAAAGAGTAGTTAATTGGAAACATGCATGGGTGTGCAAGGTTACAGCTGAGCTGCCAGGCACTAATAAGTGCACATACTGCAGTCATGACAGCCCTAACTAAGTCTAACTTCCATGAGGGATCATAAACTGACAGCTTTTTGACATGTTCTCCATTGTTGTTGTTTTTTTTTCAAGATTATTTTAGTTAGGAAGGATTGTTTATGTTTTTGTGTGTCTGCATTTGCAGGTACATGTCTCCATTCATACACAGCCCTATATGTAGATCCTTGCATATACTTCTATGCGCAATGTGTTATTCATGTAAATATAGCCCAGTACTAAGTGACGTGAACGTTTGTTCTGTCAGTCATTACAGTGTTTGATTGACAGCTGTTTATGGAGTCGTGACTCTGCTCCCTGGAGTTGATATGTGTGACCCCGGGTAGAGACAATCCCCCTCCAGCTGTAAACTAAACACACATACAGAAATAGATGATGCCTTGAAACTCTCTCTGAACTAGGAGTGTGAACTTGTGAAGGTTTTTGTGTGGGAAGGTTATTCATCAGTCCTTTTATCCACCCCAACTTAAAGAAAAGATTTAGTGATAATGAGGAGAGGGTTGAGGGATCATAGGATAATTATTATGTTGTGGAATTGATGTTTGCAACCTTGTTATCCTTGTGTTTACATTCATCAGCCTATTTGTATGGTCATAAGACCGCATCTGATATATGGTATCAGGTCTGGTATATGTGCATTATCGCACATGCATGTATGTATAAGTTTGAACTTGCATGTGTGTAAGTGTCGTCCCTCGGGGAAGGTCAGGGACATTAGTAAGATCAGTAAAACGGTCTTGTTCATTTTATTAACTGTCTTCCTGATTACATCTTGCCCTGGGGTATGCTGCCTCCATTAGCCAGGTCAAAGCATGATTACACCAGAATAGATTAGCGTTCTATTTTCCTCACTTAGAAACCACTGCGGAGGAGTTAGACCTTGGATGTAGATACTCTAAGGTGAACACATATACTAGAGAGTAATTTCAGTGTGGATTTTGGAAAAGAAACATATGGGAAGACCAAACAATTACCCCTAGACATAGTCGCATTTTGATTATTTTTGTTTTTGATAAAGCTCGGTCTGTGTCTGTGAAATTGGCAGCCTTGTCCTGCGTCAAAGAATATAAAGGTTACTCAGCTAGTGATTTAAAGGTTAAATCATCTGTTGGTTTCAAAAGTAGCTATCAATGAATAATTGCAGGGCCTGAAAGATGGTGCAGCAACTTTAAATAAAACACAAATGAGAGTATCTCCAAATAACACCAGCCACCTGTCTGCTAATTTTTTAATGAGTTACACAGTTAGTAAAAACAGTAAAGCAAGAACGTTTCTTTCAAAGAAAGATATATTAGTAAAGTACTGAGGTCTGCCCGCAGCATATTCTCATACTGAAGCTAGCCAATATGCCCCTTGTTAAAAATGAACAAATCCCCCACTGGCGATAGTCTCTATTGACTAAAATGTTGAAGTTTGGATTGATAGGTACTGTCAGGCCTTTACATGCTGTGTGCCAATGGGGATTTCCTGGCTTGAAATTTAGATGGACGGATACATGTGACATTTCTAAACTCAATTTTCAATTATGGACGAGGCCTCCTCTCCAGATGCCTACAGTGAGCCCTGATAACTGTCTGACAGCTCCAACAAATGATGAAGGCCTGTCTTGAAATGATTGAAGTGTATTCATCATTTGCTCTCCTCTGCAGCGAGACAGGACCTGCAAACTTCGGCTCAATCATACTGGCCCTCATTAACTGGCACAGCATCTCACACACACACGTACACACTTACCCCATACTCAAAGCACTTACTGCACTTCATACCTGCTATATTACTTTCCAGTGATTTAAAAATGAATATAACACCATAATATGTACACACATGCTTTTATACTCTAATGAGATACAGACTACCCATCACCATGCATAACAGTTAATACAGTGCATTACTGACTTCCCTCGCATACAAAAATAATCATAATGGTGGGTTGATGTGTTTTAGAATTACCCAAACTTTATGCAGTGGTGTCTATCTTCATTGTAAACAAAGTCGCAAAAACATACACTCTGTGGGTCTAATTAATCAGTTGTTTTGTTTGTCATATTTATGGTCAATCCAAAAAAAAACCCAATAAACCTGAATAAATGAATCCCATTGCTTCTGGCACTCATTGACTCACACACGGGTATATGTAAAAAGCACCTGCAAAGGTGTCCATAGTCTTTGAAACTCAAATGCAGATTCATTTTGCACAAACTTCAGTAACTTTATCACCCAGCATGAAACGTTTGGAACCCTAATTAGAGGTCCGGACTTGGAAACACAAATTTCTGGCTCTCATTAACAAGTGGAAACATACCAGCTTTGACCAAAACAGGCGTGCACATACAGTAATAAATACTATACACACAAACACACACGGCGTTGCACATCTGCAGTTACATTATTTGTGGAAGTTGGTCCCAGGCCAGTCAGCATAACACAAAATATAAGAGAAAATATAGCGCAGCAAATACACAAATGTGCTCATTACACGTTTGGACTCAACTACATTTTCAAGCTTTCCAACTCCCAGCTCCTAACTCAGTCTTTCTTATACCCCATCATCATTCTGTATGTGTCCTCATGTAAACTTCTGCAGGACCTTCCACTAGCACATCCAATGAGTGCTCCACAGATCTCAGACACTGTGAGACAGCATTCGAGCTGTCAACCCAAACCAAAGCACTCGTGCTGCCCCCAGCCAACACAGCAACCAAACAGGGAGATTGGACAGAGAGCCGAAAAGTTTCCTAATTATGGAACACAGCACACCATTAAGACTCTGTAATGAGCTTCCAGACGCCAGGTGCAGCCTCACCTGTCAGCCACGTCCTCATTACTAATATGGTCATCATGTTCCCCAGGACATCATGGACAGGTTATTAGCGAATGATGGGCAGGTGAGCAACACTTAGTATACCACTAGAGTCATGCACTTCTGAAAATAAATTGGCAATTTGTTGCAAAATGCTTCAGGTTTTTATCTAAATTCAACATGACCTATTAAGTAATAGCTATACAAAGCTGCCTTAATGTTTCATGTGAAGCATTTTTGAAGGGTAAATAATGTTTGTCAATGTAAGTTTGTAATTTAATATGCTGTTATTTTCAGACTATAAATGCCTGTGTTTTAAGAAATCCATCACAACTCATGACTATGGTAAAAGTGAAGCACTCAATTCATTCTTTTAAGTTAAGCAGAGTGGCTGTTGGTTGAAAGGTCTGTTAATGGCTTTATGCTAAGTGTCTCGCTAAATGTGGGCTTCATTTCCACACCTACTAACGTGAGCAACAACTGTAGCTTTACATATTACACACAGTCAGTCTGGTGATGTGTTTACAGTGGTTCGATTTACAGGTATTGCAAAATAATATCTAAAGAGTAAACAGTTTACAGGTAGTTTACACTTTAAAGTGTTTGTAAGGGTTATAGTGTGGCATAAGAATACGAAGGCATGGAATACCTTTAAAACAAGAGGCACTTCTGCTGCTTAATGTCCCAACCTAATCACCATGACGTATTAAACATAATCACATTAACCTATTGCTAATGCCATTCACTATGTCCATTAATGCACTAATAAATATTTATGGGGAATTTACTTGTCTGCACATAATACATGGGTGGCATTAATATGAGCTCTGTATCTTTAAGAATGAACTGTTAGAGCAGTTTCAGCAGTATCAGTTTTTCCTTATTAATAATGCAGATTTATGCAGGAAGGTCTTCCAAAATCTATAGGGAAACGTGTGAAGTAAGTCTGTGAACATGAGTTACTGTGTTCATAAGAATGTGTCTGCTCTGAGGGACATAAAATGATAAGATAAATGTATATGAGGTCACACATGTGGCCCCTGTGGACGACTATCAAAAATCACTGTCACAATAAATCATGCTGAGTGCCCTTACATGAGGACACAGAGTATTCAAGATGTAAAATATGACCATAACCTGGATAGAGTCTACCCTAGATAGAGTTTTAATAAGCTGTTTATATCTATCATGTTCAGTCACATCTGTCATCATATAGATGCATTATTTAGAAAAGAAATTGTGATAAATTGTTGACTGATTTTCCACACATCATAAAAAACAATAAGCACTCACTTCAGTCTCCGTATTTGTAAGAAATCATCTCGTAGGGCCTTGTCCTGTGCTATCTTTTCCCTGTAGAAAACTTCGATGCACTCAAGACACATTTCTATAATCCATCTTAAAACCTGCCTCAAGGGACTGAACTTTTTTTGTTGTAGCCCATTTACCAGATGCTTACATGCACGCAATACTTGTTTTGTTTGTTTTGAATTAATTTTGTTTTTATTTCATATTTAATCTCTTTGCTGCTATGGCTAACATTTGAGAAAGGATTTTAAATTGTGTTTGAAGAAAAGAACAATTTTTGAAGAGAATGCCATGCTTTCTTCAGGGATTGTTTTCTTTGGGACACATGTTTTCTGTAATATGGTAATGTCCTTCGATTGTGACAGACATTTCTGAGTACATTTGGATTTATGTGCTATAGAATAATTCAGAAAGACGAACCATATGCTCCTTTCAGTGTTGTTTAACTGACACAAGCACACTCTGTCCAGACCAAGTCAAGGTAGTGCAGGAGTGGGAGATGAAGGACCAAACATAAAAATGAGTTTTAGCCTCCTGGAGAGAGAGAGAGAGAGAGAGAGAGAGAGAGAGAGAGAGAGAGAGAGAGAGACGGAAATGGAAAATGCGAGAGAGAAATAGAGCGACTGAAAGAAACAGAATGAAGTTTAATAAATAGTGGTAGATTCAGAGAAGGAGATGAGGCTGAAAGATAGAAAAGCAAGAGAGGAAAGAAGAGGGAGTTAGAGAGTGAGAGAAAAGAGAAAGGAAGACGGCAGCCGCAGTCAACCTTTACAGAAATCAATAACTCAAGCTAAGATGGAGACAGCAGGGCAGTGAGGGAAATAAAGGAAGAAGGAATGGAGAGATGGGGAGACGGGAATACCAAGGGAGAAAGGAGAAAGCAGCTGAGAGAGCAGACAAAGCTGAAAACAGAGATGTGTAAGAGAGGTAGAATAAGATAGAGAAGGTTGTTGGGTCTTTGTGTGCTCAGGGAGAAGCCCAGCGGGTTAGTGTCTGGCTCGGTGAGGTCAACCTCTTCACCTGCAGATCGACTGCAAACAAAGAGCAGGGTAGGGATGAAGCAGAGGAAAAGAATGTAGCAGGCTGGATGAGAGAGGTGTGTCAGAGGTTATTCTTTGTTCTCCTTTGAAAGACACCATGTATACCTCTGAAATGTCTAGGCTGTCTAAAGCCACCCAACCTTTTCATTCACAAAGCTGTGGCTCTCAGAGTCTTAGACTGTAATAAATGCTTGCAAGAAATTCTCAAGGCTGATGCAATGATGGAATCCTCCAAACATAATACGCTTCGTAAAGCAACCAGGAAAACTATACTGTATACTTGAGTCTTTCAAAGCCTGAACATGTTTATGTTAAGTGTCGATGATTCTCATTCAGACATTCAGTCAAATATTGCCATGGTTTAGCCACAAGCAAGGCTAAATCTCCATACCACCACCAAGTGTTTAAATCAGTATTGACAGGAATAAAACAAAAGAGAGAGTGACATAAGCACAGGCAGGAATCAGCTCTCGTTGATGATTGTTGACAACATGTTTTTCTCCATCTTTCTTTCCCAGTCTTCTTTCTTCACTTAAATCAATTTTACCCAAGATGTGACTTGATAGGTATATTGTTTGATCGCACCACATGAGAGTATGACAAAAAACGTAAATGGAAACGGAGTAGCAGTTGTTTGGATAGCAGCACAGCTGGACCATAAAAGGAAAAAAAAGGGGGTGGTAAGTCAGACTTCAAGAAAAAAAAATGTCTTTAAGGATAAAAGCCTGAAATCCATCATGCTTCTGACAACAAAGTGGTGCTATGATGAACATAGCACCCAGTTGTCAGCAGGATGCACATGCCCTTCATGAGTACAAAGCCAGAATCCAGCAAGAACTTCTTTGATAATTGATAGACACTAGAGAGACTTGTTTCTGTTGTATTGTGTCACAGCAACATGAAATAAATTTAGACTTTTGTTGCGGGGGTGTGCATGCCTGCTTGTACTGTATGTTTGAGTGCTGTCAGTTTATAGCTTATGTGCACCTCAGTGCTGAACTGTGATGTGTGAGGCGCTTGTAATTAGGAAATAGTATATATATATAATGTAATATTATTATAATACTGACATTTTTCAATGATTTTTTTTTCAATGAATTTACTAAATTTGAGGCTAAAAAGCTGAAAGGTAAGATGAAAACTTGGGGACTTGAAAGGAATGCAGCCTCTCATTCCACAGAGTATTCACACCAAATGCAAACTATTCAACAATGTATCTGAAAAACAGCAATATGGTTTCAACTCGAGCCCTGATAGTGCTATAAAATGCCATTTCATCTTTGTGCTTTACATAATCCTAATCCTCTTGAGTTTGTGTTTACCAAGCAACAAACACCACAGCTTAGTGTTGAACATCTTGTTGTGTGCCTTGATGAATATTTTCAAAAATGATTATTCCTCTAAGAAAATAATAACACTCAAAGAGGAGATTGTTATGGCTGTGTCTGCTTGACTCCATATTTGCTTTTGCAAAATCTGAGCTGTGACATCACAGATGCTATATCGTCTGGATATAGGCAACTTTTCTACAGTCTATACTGTATGTTCTGTGCATATAGACTAATAAAACAGGGGGGTTTATGCTTGAAGGTGCGAATGAGAAAATGTCCATTGACATGCATGTATGTCCACTGACATCCTTGATGGAGTTGAGTAATTATTTGAGCTACAAGTGGGATTTTTTGCCAGAAAGCCTTGTCTTATTGCACAAGTAACATGATAGCGTGCACTATTTTTGCCCTTATTGTTTTCCTATCTTGATTGAGCAGTATCTAATTAACGAAGTGAAGTCAAAGTTCGGTGGTGCCAATTTACCTTTAAATCAAGCACGAATCTTCACACCGTCGCTGTGAATTTTCTCACAACTCCCAGTTATCTTGTCACTGAGGGACTGTAAAGAAGCTGCACTTGTTTTCCCTCTCTCACCCAAAATCCCTCAAAGCATCTCTGTCACCACCGATCCTTCGCCTCTCCCTTCTCGCTTGTCATGTCCTTCATCTAGTGAGTCTTTTTTGCCTTTTCTGTTTCTGACTGTTCTGTCTGTTTTCTCTTTTCCAGCTGCCAGTTTTCTGAACTCACTCTTTCTCTCCACTAGCCTCTCTCTGATTTACTTTTTGCTCTCTTCCTCTTTGTCCTCGCCTCTGTCGAGTTTATGCCCTGCTCATCCTCCTCTGTAATTATGAGTGGTGTTCACTGTATCCCCATCCATATGACAAGCCTGACGGATATGCAGGGAGATGGATTGTGTGAGTAAAAAAGCAGAGTGAAAAGCGAGTGTGTCTTGGCAGAAGCCATTTTCCTCATGACACATCTGTCCATCGGCCTTGACCTGAGGGGACACGGCACTAAATCTGACTTATAGTCATAAACACACAGACACACACACACTGATTGAGATTACCCTGCAGTAATGATGATTATGGTTGTTTATGGTCTCCAGCCGACACTTTTGTCAGTTACGACGGCTGCTGGAGGTGTGTGTTTTTGTGTGAGCATATATTCTGCTTAGTCCATGCTTATGTTTGTGTGTACGCACATGCCAGCCAGCTCTAGTGCATACTTTAGAATCAGGAAAAGGGGGGGTAATTGCAGCAGAGTCGGGTTATTGTGTCCTTTATCAAGCAGACAAGCCAATTAGGGGCACAACTATTGATATTAATTTTCCCTTCCTCCCCCTTACTCCTCTTTCTGAGGTGTTTTTCATTTAATGGCCGAATACACTCTGTGATGACCTGTGAAGAGTTGTATATGGGTGCAGAGGTATGCAGAGTGAATTTACTAGAGCATAACGTTGTGCAGAACAGTGGGCGGGGGAAGGAGGCTCGGCATCAGAACTGTCAGGGAGGTGGATCGCGTTATGGGTGCTCTCAGGTAGAAACTGTTGAAATAACTCATTATCCTTCCCCAGCCCGTCTGCTGTGTGTTCTGATGTAGACAACGGAGAAGTCTCGACTGACATTGTGTGCACTGCAGGCAACAGTGAACTCATTTCTGCACTGTTCCTCTTTAACCTCCTCCCCCACAACCAAAATGAAGGGTTTGTAGAATTAGTTTGTGCTTTTTGCAACACAGCTGCATCACCCTCCTATGCGTGCTTGTGGGTGTTCTCGCACAACAAAATAGGGACCCACTCTTACAAATATTGCTCTAGAGGGCAACTACTGGTCAAAAACTCCGCAGGGTACCTTTTAGTTACCTAAGAATATTCAGACCCTCATTTCACCCACATTTACTCAACCAAGGGTAAAGAATTACAAGGATTTACAGATCACAGGCGTTTGATATTTTGGTATGCATTGTAGCCCTCTGCAGATCAAACCATAAGGGATAGACGGGGAGGGAGGGATGTGTTTTACAACATCAGATCAGGATCAGGGCAAGGGGAGTTTGCAATTAGCATGGATTAAAGCGCAGATTATAGCAGGACTAATGAGAACATAAAGAGATTAGATGCCAGGAATGAGTCGTGGAGACATGGGATAGACAGACAGATATGGAGCATCGAGAGCGAGAGAAAGGCCACTGAGACCAACTGATATGAGAATGCAAGGAAAAGGTGTGCAAGGCAGAGAGAGAGGGGAAAATAGTAGCCTGGTAGAGCAAGAGATCCAGGAGTGCAAAGAGAAGGTAGAAAGACACAATAGGAAGAGAGATAAAGAGAAAGAGGCCTCTGAGACCAAGAGATATGAGAGAGCAAGGAAAAGGTGGGGAGTGCGAAGTAGAGAAAGGCCTAAATATGTGGGAGCCACAGAGACTGAGAAAATGGTGGTAAGGCCGGGAGGTAGGATCGGTTCTCGAGGTAAAAGGATGGATAGGTGGTCCAGTAGAGGTGAAAGATTGAGACAATAGAAAGAGACAGGGGAGCCACGCAAAGACTCAGAGTCAGATTAAAAGGAGCAGAGAGGAGAATACGCAGACACACATGCACTTGTACAGATAAACAAAAGGACAGAGACAAAGAGACAGGCACACACATTCTCTCTCTTTCTCTTCTTCTCATATACACACACACAAACACATGCTGCATTATCTGTAGTGCTCGGGAGAGATCCCGGGGCATGGCTAATATGCCTCCCCACAGTCTCCCTACAAAAACATAGATGTTAAGAGGATAGGAGGCTAACAAAGACCAGCGGGTGCAGAGTGGAGACACCAGGCTCTCTGCACAACAAACAGAAATGCAAACAAATGATGACAACAAAGAACAGAAACCAACGGCGCCCGGACAAAGACGAATTGATCCAGGACTTTGTGTAAAAACTCTCCTAAGATTGAAAATGTGTGTGCTTGTGTGTATGGGGCGGATACTCTACTCCAGAGCCCTTGAGAGTGAGAGCAGGGGCATACATTGGTGTGAAAAAGTGTTTGCCTCCTTCCTGATTTCTTTTTTTTTTTTGCACGTTTGTCACAATTAAATGTTTCAGATCATCAAACAAATTTAAATATTAGTCAAAGATAACACAAGTAATCACAAAATGTAGTTTTTAAATGAAGGTTGTTATTATTAAGCGTAAACAAAATCTAAACCTACATGGTGCTGTGTGAAAAAGTGATTGCCCCCTAAACCTAATAACTGGTTGGGCCACCCTTAGCAGCAACAACTGCAATCAAGTGTTTGCGATAATTTGCAATGAGTCTTTTGCAGCGCTGTGGAGGAATTTGAGGAAAATAGAGGAAATGTGTGTGTCTGAATTCCCTGAATTGTACAACACAAATTTACGCTTGTATCAAGACCACAGGAGGAAAGCCCTATCTTGGAAACACATTTCCATATCAGGTGTGCATATCAGGTGTGTTTTAACAGGTAGCTTGTAGGTAGCCATTATGTGTAGCCTATATGATAAACATAGCATGGGGCAGATGTATCTTCGTTGCTGGCAACAACAAAATGTCGTAGTCCCACTAGAAGTTCTGAAAACTAATTTGCTCTGTCCTCTGAACACCTAGCTCAAATCTCATTGTGTCTGAAAAGGCCTTCACTCAGCGGGGTCAGAGAGGGAATTCAGTGTAAATGGAGGGCAATAATTATCACTCCAGTAAAGGTGCAAAACTAAAGGTGATGTCTGAGACAGGTGCATGATAAAGCCAAATCTAAGCATTATGAATGCCATTCTGGCATTTCAGCTCCAGCTGACCGCCTTTGTTAAAAGCCATCATTTCCCAGACTGGGTATATGAGCGACTAAGCATATCGAGTGCCATTTTGGATCCACTGACCTTTCAGTTCACGGTCTGACTGGCAGGGGTGTGATCCTTTGATATGAACTAAGTGTGGCCCATGTACTTGTGTTATATTGTTTTCGGTACGAGGACTTATGAATAATATGAGTTTTTTGGACACAAGTATTGTCTGTGTAAAGCGGACCAATCTGTGATTGGAAAATCTGTGATAAGCTTAAAGCAAGCAACCAACCTTCCCTCACACGAAAATTAAGAATGCATTCGGTTCAACTTACCACTATGAAGACAGCGATCACGCTCTTACTCTCGCCCTCTCTATTTTTTTTCTTTGTTGTCATTCTTCTTATCTCACAGCCTCCTAGTCTCTGTCCTGCTTTTTGTCTTTGTCTTTCCCTCTACACCACTATCTGTTTTTGCTTGGGGAGTATGAGTCTTTGTACAAAATACAGCAGACAAGATGAAGATGTAGACATCAACCTCTCTAGATAAGAAGGGCGATAAATAGGTGAGAGTGTCTGAAGGTGTGAATGCATGCAGGTTTTTGTGTGTTGTTGAAATAACAGATAGATAAAGCACAATAAGTAGTGTTGTTTGGCTGTCCCTGCAGACAGAAGAGGAACACAACCCCAGGCTTTATCAATCCGTCATTTCTGTTTTCTTCTCTCCTGCGACCATTTAGCATGTTTAGCATGGTTTGGCTGTAAGAGTGAAAGGAAGAGTTAGGAAAGTGTGGATGTAAAGAGTACAATTATAAAGATGATACAGACAAGACAATACAGTCATTTACAATGGACAGTTTGCACAATAATTATACCATTCGTCTTTGTTTTTGCTTCCAAATAATATTGGCTAACATTTAAAATCTGTATGATCATCGTGTTTCTTGCCAAATCTGACTACTTTTCAGCAATCTCACTGTGTTTCCAGATCTCAGAAATTAACTTGATGAGTACAATGTTATTATTACTGATAGCAATGATGGTCAAAAGTACTAAATGGGACAGAAGTTGTAATAAACTGAAATGATCCTTTAATGTGGTAAACAGTTGTGGCAACACATCCCTCCCACAGAGCAGTACTACAATTCCCAAGACAAGGCATACATCTGTCTCTTTCACTGCTTTCATTTTACAAAAATAAGTTTAATTTTTTTATCTGTTAATCCCTTGCTCTTTAACATTTTTTTTCATTCGTTTGCTCCACTGGGACTACTCCAGCATTTTATCAAGTTCAAACCAGAAGCGCTCCTTCTGTCTTTTTACTGTCTGATGTAATGTTGCATTAAAATACACACATACAGCTACCACTCTTAAGACGAATCATACCGTAGTGGGGCTTCTGATAATTTTCTCTGTACCTGCTTTTTAAACCCAGGACTTTTGTACACCCAAATACACACACTCTGTCCTCCTCTCACATACACACACACACACACAAACATGCTGCTGAGCCTCATCTTGGCAGTGCCCTCTCTCTGCGCCTCTCCATATGAACTCTCTGCCAGTGTGATTCTATCTCTCCTCTCATATATCTCGATCCATCTATGCTGTCGTTCTCTCATCTCCCCCTCCACCCTTTTCCTCACTCTCCACTCCTCAGTTGTTTGTTTTGGCAGAGCTTAAACAGAATCACACAGGAGACTTACTGGCACAATACATAGCTCCCATTCCACCTGATGCCCTGCTGTTACTCCTACACCACTTCTCCTCTCCTCTCCTCTGTCTACTTTGATTACTCAACCTCAAAAAGAAGTTTTGAAAAGGATCAAGTAGGAATTTTTATATGAAAATACTTTTATTCTATTTGCTCCCCACCTGTCTAAAAAACTTGACTGTGAAGACTCAAATCAGGTGTGTTATGACATGGCAGGGTTAGTGAGAGACCAAGCAGGAAGTGAAAGAGTGAGACTTTGGGCTTCTGGGGCATTCACTCACTGTTGCACACTGCATGTTTTGTTTACTTTGCTCAGACACAAGACAGGGTGACTGGTGTCTTTTTAACGTTACTTTCATGATCAAATGCATCACATCACTAGTCAGACCACGCTGATCTGCCCACATTTAAAACTTTATTCTTAGTGTAAGACAGTCCATTATTTATTGATGTATTTATGTATTCTATAGAGCTTGTGCCAGCAGAAGGAACACAAGGAGCTTTAAGT
The DNA here is from genome assembly GCF_020085105.1 of Siniperca chuatsi. Classification (NCBI taxonomy): domain Eukaryota; kingdom Metazoa; phylum Chordata; class Actinopteri; order Centrarchiformes; family Sinipercidae; genus Siniperca; species Siniperca chuatsi. The sequence continues at coordinate 12,763,901 of NC_058060.1, forward strand.
TACTTTTGTTATAGCATCTTGCAACATGTTTGCAATAGAAATATGAATGTGAATTTGGAGATGTCTGTTGCTGTAACCTTTTCACTGTTTATGGGCTATTGCTTTGCACATGAAGCAATTATTTTGTCCTGATGACTTGTTTCACTCCATGTTTCCGTCATATTTATACAAGACCAAGAGGCAACATAACTGCACCCACTTGCCGTTCACTTAGAAAAGTGGCCGTAGATCAGCTTCAGGGACGATGACATGACACTCACTAATTGGGCTGAGGGGCAAGACGGTTGGCGTTTCGGGAGGGTGGTGGCTTAACTTTGATTGGCTCTGGTTGGGGATGTCACTGACCTATCTGTGAAGGTCTTAAACTGAGACTTGGTTCTCACTTGTATAGAAGTGCAACAACACAAACACACACACACACACACACTCACATATGGGTCCACACAAAGGGAGAGGATTGTGAAGTCTCTTGAGGAGGCAGTGTTAATCCTATTGACAATGGCTTGTCTGAACAGTGGCCTGAAGAGAGATGAGGCTAATTCTCTCTATGAGAACAATAAACTCACAGGTCACCAAGGCCAAACACACACACGTACACACACACAATATATATATATATATATATATATATATATATATATAAACAGACACATCCGTAGCTTCCTCCTAGAGTTTAGCCCCAGTTCAGAAAATCAAAAGTGTAATAACACAGTATGTCACACTTCTCAATGCAATTATGCTGCATCAAAAGTCCACTTCAATCCCCTCCTGTAAAAAAATGTGGCTCAGGAGATTTCATTGTCTCTAATGGAATTTGGAAAAAGCGATATTGAGAATGCAGCTTATTTTCCTGGAATAAAGAGGGAAACGTAATATTGTTTCATTCTCTCTTGCTGTTATTGTGATGTATTTCCAGGCACCAAAATATTTACACCTATCTCTCTGCCTAGTTACTGTCTCATGCCAGAATATGTTATCCAAGGCAAAGAAAACAATATTACATTTCTTATTGAAAAGCAACAATCCTTCACCTTATGTCATTAAATCACACACACTCACAGGCACACATGCACACAGAGGTGTTTGTGCGTCAACAGATGTGCTCAGAAGACCACTTATATACACAGAGATTCACACATAATAATGCAAAAGATAAATGTAAATGCAGCATTGAATCTGTTTTTTAGTATATCTCTAAAATCACAGGTGTGATCTGTGATTAAGTGTGCCTGCCAGTCTCAAAGGCATTTACCATCCAGCTGTGTAAAACATGTTGAGCAAATTACATTCACCATGCAGCTGCTTGCTGTCAAAATAAATCACATTAATGCGATAAAAGCCTCAAACAGTTAATGATTTAACAATGAATCACATGTAATGGGAAGGAGTTTGGACAGTTTAGTAACACAACATAATTGCCTTCACAAAAGTTTGTGTTTTCGTCTCTGCTCTACTTTTCTTTGAGGGACACAGTGAACATTGTAGTATTCAGCCAGAAACCAGTAGGGACATGACTGTTCTTTTTCTTGAAAGGAACTTTCAGAAATGTTGTTTTTTGTTTGTGTGTGTCTGTGTTCGCTCCCCAGATGGGACCCCTTACACGTGGTGGGTGGGTCGGGGCAGCGAGAAGCACTTCTACTGGGGGGGCTCAGGGCCTGGCATCCAGAAATGTGCCTGTGGCATCGACAGGAACTGCACTGACCCCAAGTACGACTGCAACTGTGACGCCGACCACAAACAATGGTAAGTCAGACAGACTATCACGTAAAAGTTGAGCAGGGGCACAAACAATTTGTATTTTATTGATTAACTTCCCTACAGTTTCAGTTTTACATTAACTTTAATTAAAGTCTGCAGAAACAGCTGCCAGTGTAAAGTTTTCAGTCACAGCAAGTCCTGCCACTGCAGTGGATCATCGGGGGTCATAAAGGAGCATTCATCCAGCTGAGTCAGCACATCTGTTTATTTACATCATTCTGCTGTGCACTCTGCTTAATGCTCCTTTGAGTATCCAGCTGTATCCATCCCACTTCAGTTTTACAGATTTGCCCTATCACTGATGCTACAGTACATCTGGGTTATCAGAGGTTCTATGGCACATATACTGTATAGAAAAATAAATTTACCCCAGAGTTTTACCTGAAAATCATGGCTAAAGAAAATTGTCTCGTTTTTTTTTTTGTTGTTTTTTTTTTTTATTGTTACTTTACAAAACCATAATACTCTATTTGCTAAACTCCTTTTTTCCAATGATGGCTTAGCTAGACACAGCACGTCTGTCAAGCTGATTTTTTTCCACAGGCTGACACAGTGCGCGTGGCGATGTAAAAAAGAACGATAAATTTACTCAGTATATAAAGTGTTCTTTTTTTAACCCTTCTAAACCCATAGCAGTAGGTTTGTCAAACACACTGGTAAGTCTTCATCCTCAAAGCCTTTTCTCTTGTAAAGGTGAAACATATTGTTTGAAAATATAATTAATAAAGCATAAATCTAACCTCTGTCTTACTCATCCAAGTATGTTTTTATATAGATGGCTGACAGTGGGATAGTGTTATATTAGAATAAAATAATAGTCTGGGGTTTTAACACACACGAGTCAGTCTGAGAGTGAGTTTTCAACCAGCTCAGGGAGTTAATGTTGATTAGCTAGCTAGCTAGAGCTGCTTAAATCTGCTTAGGAAAGTTGTCATGTTACTCAAATCTGTGGTCCAGAAATAACAAACTGTCAAATCAAGGACCAAAAAAGTACTAATCTGCCACCTTACTTAACACTAGTCTCTTACTATTAGCCACAAAGCAGCTTCACTGGAACAGTTAGGGGTTAAATACAAAGAACAGAACATCTTGCCTGAAAGAGTGCAAAATGATTGTATTACTATATCAACTGAACTTAAAAGTGAAATATGTCGTACCCATGGAAATTTTGATGGGACATTTTCACTGTGCTGAAACTAAAATTGTCACTACTGCTAATGCTAGTGTTTGCATTAATCTGTCAGCTCAGAGTCTGCCTTAGCTGGACAATCTGATGGGGTGTCTAACTTCAAAGGTTGAAGTGACTGAATGATGAATGCTACCATCAATGATGCATTTATTTAAGAGGGATGCTTGCCTCCAGAACCAACAGTTTGTGTTTCTAAGCTCTTTTAGCCATCTGATGGATATTCTCATTAAACCAATGCTGTCTGTGGGTGTGTGCATGTGTGTGCATACATAAGTTAGCAAGAAGGAGAGATTTAATTTACTTTCCTGTCTTCCTCTTCATCTCTTAAACTGATGAGATTACAAATAATTCTTAATCTGTCTCGTTCTCTCCATTAATATTGTATATTAATGTCTCATTGTTTGGCTGAGTGAGTTTTTGAAATATTACTAAAATAACTCTATTTCCACTCATTACCCATATTTTTGGCAGCACGTAGAAACACACACACACTTATGCACACACAAATACATACACAAAGCCATACATTTTATATTTCATTTCCAAACTGCAATGAATGAATAGCAAACAATTATAATGAAATAGCTCTGTGAAGAATTTAGAACATGCCGTACTCAAACTCATTCCCACTTTAGAGGCTGTGATTTAAATATTTAATGTTTGTAGTATTGTTGGGATATTGTCAGTAGACTAGTTAAAATAATAGCAAGAGAAAGTAATACATTATTTTATATATGTATACTTGTATTGATTGATTTCATTCTTTCGATTGATGGATTAATTTTGTTGATTCATTCCCCTTCTTATCCATATATTGATTTAAATAGCATTCCATCCATCCACCCGTCCATGCATCCACCTGCTGTAACAATGTATTCATATATGTGTCACTGTTCTATTGATTAATTCCATCCTTTAAACATGATGTTATGTTACTTTTTTGCTAGTACTAGTACTGACTTTTCACTCTCATTTCTAATATTATTATATTTTAATATTAACAATATTTTAAGAGATTTTTTCTCATTTACACAGTAGTGACAATAACGTATATATACTTATGTATATTAGTTATGAATATTTATATACCTAAAAAGTATATAATTAAGAGAAAAAGGAGGAAAAACTAAATATATACATATATGTACATATATGCAGGGCACATACCCATAAATAGTACTGTGTATACTGTACATACACACATACATATTTAAAGTAAGTAAAGATATAAACGAAAAATAAAGCAGCCAATAAAACATTTCAAAAATATACTGTAGATACACATGCACACGTGCAAATTGATTGTGTTGTAATTATGTAGCTAACCACCATCCTATTTCCAAAACAATATTCTAAGGATACACATATGCACATAGATACATATACACACATATATTATTACTTATGAATACGTATACTCACATAGACCCATAGACATGTAAACACACAACCAGTCGGAAGACTGAAACATGAGCTATATACTTATTATATGTAGTTATACTACAACTGGCACAGCATGTAACAGCATATATGAAACAGGTATACTGTACATGCTTGTGCACAATGCCTCTACTATAGATATTATAAGTGTGCTTACAATTCCATACATACAAAGCATATTCTACAATATACATATGAATATTGTATATTAAGTGGTATGAACAATTTGTATGCTCGTTGTAAGATGATTATATACATACAGCTATCATATGCTATGCTTTTCCTGCCGTAACACTATTTCTCTGCCTCCCATATAAGGGGACATTTTCCATCTTCAACTTTAGCCTTCCTTTCTTCATTTCAGAATCATAATCACTTCTGTTTGACAGCTATAAAGGGTGCACATAAACCTGAGTTTCCCCTCAAAGCCAAGGAATTACTCTAGGAAAGTTGTACTGGCATAGTTATGAATAGCAAAGCCATATCATCACAAATGTGCAAAATACAAGAATGTTTCTAAACAGCAAAAGATGCAGAAATTGCAGATTAAAAAAACAAGGTGAAGAGCCTAGACAACGTTTACCCTGGATTCTCCTCTTATCTCTGTCTGCATGTTTCTTTCAACTCATCTTACAGGAGAGAAGATTCTGGTCTCTTAGTGTACAAAGAACACCTGCCAGTCAGCCAGGTTGCCGTGGGTGACACCAACAGACCAAGCTCTGAGGCCAAGCTCACTGTTGGACCACTCCGTTGCCAAGGAGATGGTAAGTGTCATGGATACATACTGTATGTACTGTGGAGTTGTAGTTGTTTATGCAACATTCGGCAGCAATCTTTAGTATTTTGAGTAATGGGCAGCTTTGCAAATATGTATCCCATGGTATATTTGAGGTGTATTTGAGCTACAAGGTGTTGGTAATAACAAATATATAAAAACAGAATCTATCTAAGAACTGGCACTGAAACCAAATTTGTATTTAGTGTTGATCTGATGTAGTTAGTTTTCATAATGCATACTATTGGACCCCAAATGGAGACCCGGTCCCCATGAGTCCACAGGAGGTTCTGCCGGAGGATGCCAAGGTGTGCTCTGATTCAAAGAGAGTGAAAAGGTCAGTAATGTAGCCAGGAGCTAAATCACACTGTGCTTTAGAACTATCAGTAAGATATTAAAAAGAACTTCAAACCTTACGGGGAGCCTGCACAGGAAAATGAAAACTGGTGTGAGCAGTCTGGATTAGCTGCAGGTAAAAGGGGCCTTTGATTGAGGCAAGAGGACTGCAGTTACAGTGGCCTAATTGAGAGGAAATATGTGCGTTAATGACTTTCTCCAAGTCAGCTACTGAGAGGAGTGGTTTCATTTTCAAAATAATTCTCTGCTGGCTATAGAGGCATGACTGCATAACCTTTGTGAACAGCTCATCAAAGGTTGAATCAAGAGAACACCCCCAGTCTCTTTAATACAGCTCGTATTAAAATTCCCCTGTTGACATTGTGTGTAGCTTTTGAACAGTCTGGGAGCAAAAGGACGTTTTTTTTATTTGATGTTAATTTGTAGGAAATTCCTGGACAAACAATGAATGGTACGTGAGCGAACTCTTGAAATAGTTGGGTTTATTACGTTTGAAAATTTTACTCTATGGAAGAATTTATAGAGAAAATGAGATCGTGCTTACAACAAAGGTCACTAGGCTACATCATAATAGTAGATAAAGGTTGTCTTACCTATTAAGATACAGATTGTTCTATGATGTCCGTTGAACCATGGTAGTGTTGTGTCTGAAATGGCAACACATTGTTAAAGCAGGTCAAGTAGTACTGCATGGACAATGGACCACAAAGATCTAAAATATATAAGATTACATTCTCCTATATCTTTTGTCCAAAGTAGGTCATTTGTGACTCTCAGGAGAGCTGTCTCGTATGCAGGGAAGCAGCCTAAAACCAGACTGGAATGTTTCTAAAGTTTAATTAAGACTGAATAAATTAGCTGTGAGAATATTGTATTCTCAATAACCGATGATAACATGTGTAGCACCGCAGTCAGGAAAACTGTTAGAAACTGAATCTTGACTTATGACCTCCTGTGCATAAGAGGCACTGAGCTCGCTATAGGTTCCAAAAGATAAATCCAGCTGTCTGAAAGTCAGCGAGATAATGTAGGACAACATGTTCAGGGTGTTGGCCAATGCCATCTGCCCTACAAAACGTTATGTGACTCCTGTCTCTCCTTACTCTCCCGCCACTCTGCTTGACTCCACCTTTCTGTACTGAGTGAAAATGACTCATAAAAACCAAGTCAGTGCCGGCTGTCTCCATCACTATTGATGTATTCAGGCATGTAATAGAAAGGATTGTGTAATACTGGAGAGTAAAGTGCTAGACATCTAAGAATGATAGCTGGCTACATTTATACTTATTCTTGAATTACTACCTAAATTGACTATTTTAAGTGGCATTTGCTGCAGCTGCAAAGGGAGCTAAGCATAGAAAATATTATATTATCTACACGTTAAAAAATGCTCACTTCAAGCAAGAATATACAGAAAATGGTTAATGATATGGTGATTATCTCCCTCTTTGTCTGTAAACTTCACTGTACCGTTGACTGGGGAAGCCTTTGACTGCAGTCAAGGGTACGTGGTCATACTTGTGCATTTCATAAATGTGGAGTCAGTCCATCAGGGACATCCAGTTGTTTTCTGGTCATCCCACCCTGCTGTAAAACTGTCCAACTTTTTCCACGGTTGCACCACACTTGTGGCGCCACCCATGATATTTTATCAATAGATGTTGCTCAGCTTATGCACATCTAAGCATTGGCAAACCCACAATTAAACCCACCCACTACATTTCTTTATGGTTGATGAAAACTGTACAACTGTACGGTCAGTGAGGTGTGGGCAATGGTTAAAACTTTTTAGGAGTTTATTTTATTACCAAAAAGCAAACAAATAGACTACTTAATTTTACCTTAACAAATTAAAGAAGTGGTAACTTAAACAACCAACAGAATTCAAAAAGAGGGAAAGAGTACTTTGGTCTTATTATCTTCATTCTCCTCATGAGGAAGAAAATATGGCCTCTTTCTTCATCCCTAATCCCAGTGGAAATGAAACATTATTAATATGTCTTAGACTGTACAATACATTCAGACAATGTTAGCCAAACTTTTACAAAGTAACAAACCTTTTGATGATTAGAATTTGCTGCTGATGGTTTGAATGGGGTCTTAATTAAAAACTACCGTGAGAGAGAACAAGAGAAAACACTTCATGCATATCGGAGTACAATTGGGCACATTGTTATTCTGGGGTTGCACTTGAGTGTGAAAATAACACATTGCTCATACTGACATTGTGCCGATCATTCAGAGAAACAGTTGCTTTATCTTGTATTGTGGAAAATTACTATGCGTGTGGGTTTTTGTGCACTTCTGTGTACATGTGTTTTTGTGTCTGTAGGCACATGCATTTGTGCTGATTTATGTGTGTAGCCTGACAAAGGCAATTGAACTCCATTCAGTGACTTTCCATCTAAACACTCATCCTTTCATCCTTTTATTCTCCTCGATCTTCTCCTTGTCGTTTTAGCTGTTTCTGGTAAACATCAGATATCAGATACTGCAGAAACACACACACATACACACACCGAGAGGCAGTTTAATCCTTGCTGTTTCTCTTCTTGTCTATTCTTCTAATCAGTGTTGGCACACTGCTCTCTATGGGACTTTGGGTCAACTGGCAGACACACACAGATTCTGCCACTCTATCATATTGAACAGCTTTCTTTCCTCCTAACTCATGAACGTGTGCTGTTTCACCTGCGGTGTGTCAGTCCTGCAGTGGGCACTGTGTTTCTGTCAGGTTGGCATGGATTCATTGCATCACATTCCTGATGCATCTGTTATTCTTGGCTAAATAAAACATTTCTCATTCTAAATCTGATTGGGCTTTCACACAAACTCCTAAAAGTCAAATGGATAATGGAAACCTTATCCTAATGATGTAAAGCCACACAGCCATAAGGAATCGCTCCCATTACAAGGGGATATTCAGTAGCTGCAGGACTGGAAAAACACACACCATTGTGTGATGCACACCAAAACACCCTCAACCACTGTTTTCTATGTGAGCCTGCAGGGGGGTCAGCAAGGCAACTTGAAGACGATGCAGGCTGACATGTCAGGATACGCCACTTGCTCCCCCGGATCAGCACATCCTGGTTACTGTTCCTTGACTACTTCTGTCTTCATGGTGTGTCTGGTGTGTGCTATTGCCATAAATTGCTCCCTGGAGGCCACCAGATGCCAAGAAGCTGCTTAGTTTGCTTATTATGCCTCAGGCCGGCTATGAGTCTTGTCTCTCATTCCTCCTGATTGTGACCTGAACGCGAAATAAACTACAACTACAGTAAAAGGCAACGATATATCGTGTTTTTCTTTAGTCTGGAACAAGTGAACCAAACTACAGCTGTCAAAGCAATCTTAATCTGATTCTGACTTCCCAAATGTATTACCCATTGAGAGGATTCAGAACAGAACAGTATGAATTCCTCAATCAAGTGGTTTTGTCTTTTGAGATTGCCTCTGCCTCTCTCATCCTCTCTTTCTTTTTTCTATCTCGTAAGACGTAATACATTAAAACAGCATAGAGAGGAAGTAATGTCGGTATCTGCTGTGTGAAGTAACAAAAGAGAGGTTTTGTGGAAAGTAATATCCTATGGAGAGGAAAAGCAAACATGGATTCAATCTTTAGTGCAAGGCAGCATGATCATTACGATAATAATGCTTCATATATTATCTATTGACTGCTCATTATTCTTACTAAAAGAAATAATAGAGTGGAGCAATGCAATCTCAGCAGATTGTAAGTGTAGAAACGTGCATTCTGCATGTTTTACAGAGAGACAGTGCTACATTTAACACCACCAAGGAATATAGCTAAGAAAACCATAGATCTTTCATGCACTGAATTTTTCACTCATTTTTATCTATGAGTCCGTCAATCCATTAATCCGGGAGACAGGAAGTGGCCTGGTTCTGTCGTGGTTGCAGAACATGACAGAACACCTGCCCTCACTCCTCACTGGTGTCACACTCATTATGGTCCCTTCATCAACAATCTGGTGCCACTCTCACTAATGTCCCTTCATCACAGAGCTGCCAACATACAAACAAACCATGATTTAATGACCCATGACATCACATCTGTTTGCGTGCGTGGATCTATCATGTAGCAGTATGGCAGACACAATTACTAAAGATGGATCCTTCTGTCACTTGGAAGGAGCCATATTCTCTTTGTCTGACTATCCACTGTGTGTGTCTGAATGTGTGTGTGAGAGACAAAGAGAGAATTATCCTCTTTTATATTGAGTGACCAAATTAACTAACTTTAAAATGAAGATGACTTTGAGGTATGTTTGCAATAGTGCTGGCCAAGACACTGGAACATGGAGCATACATTATATATTGGCCCATTAAGACATATTAAACATATATTAAAAATTCCACGCGTGAATAGGTACTCTGTGTATGATTGATGCTTCTCATACTGTGCATGGAGCTCTGTCTCAGTAAGAGCAATGATGATTGGCTGCCATATAATGGGTTTTCATAAGCAAATGACTAATGTCTTGGGCAGTCAGGGAAAGTTTTAGTAAGGAGGTACTTATATGTCTGTGTGTATGTGAATGTGCACACTTCTGTGTGTGTCTGTCTTCCTGTGGTGGGCACAAGAGCAGAAGTAGAGTGCAACTGTGTGTGTGTGTGTGTGTGTGTGTGTGTGTGTGTGTGTGTGTGTGTGTGTGTGTGTGTGTGTGTGTGTTCCAGCATTAATGAAGCCCATTTCCATGGCTAGTTTAATGGCAGCCTATACCGTCACAGGCAGACAGAGAGGAATTAGCCCCATTTATTGATGTTAAAAAGGGTTTGGACATTTTAATAGATGGGAATGAAAATGAATGACAGCAAATGAAGCAAAGCAGCATATGTTCTATTATTATAATGTAATGCACCTGCTATGAGACATGCTTGCCCTCATGACTGACCACAAATGAAAGCTTACAAGGGTCACCTATGATAGTTCAAAACTAATTCATTGGTTTGTACCCATTTGTCACTGTTCATATGCCCACATGTAGTGTCTAATTGATGTAATTCTAACATGCTTTTTAAGACATTGAAGGTCTGGTGTGCATTACATAAGGGTCATACTTTTGGTTTCTTTAAAGAAAATGTATCAGTAAATAAAACAAATTTTAAATGTGGATGAAAGTTAAGGGGGTCTGGTGCATAATCCGCAGTCCATTTGTGTTATCTCCTCAAAGCACTTTGCAGTCCCATATGCAGTCCCATATGCACATGCAATTTTTAGCATAGCATTACATTCATGAAAAAGACAGAGTACATCTATTCCTTCCTTCTAATTATGATTGATACACTAGAAATAATTTAAAAGAAAATTAAGAATTTAATTTACTAATTTCTCTCAGCAACTTAAAGCAACTACAAGGAAATTTCTTTTTATGTTGACTTTGGGGACCCCTGTGGACAAAAGCGGTAGTGTTTCCGCCACCTCTTGTTGTAAAGATCTTGATCTGGCTAGCAAGTGCTTTTGTTTTGGAAGCGAGAGAAAGAAAGACGCAATTTGTTTCTAATACTATTTTTCTTTTTTGAACACAGCTGTTTGCAGGATGAGTGATGAGGTACTGTATCTATTTGTGGCTATATGAGGTTAATAACTGTAATATGACAATGGTGAAACAAAGTAAACTTCGTTTTAGTACTGTTCATACACCTAGGTTACATGTAAGCCTGCAAATAACAGATTCAGTTGCTCAGTAATAGTATTTGTGTTGATAAAGCTAAAGTTATCAATATTCCATAGTTATGTTATGTCTTCATAATAATAAGCCAACAGCAACATATATCTTGGTAACAAGATAAACATAAAATGTTATGTTATAAGCCAGTTGTATTACAGTAATGTCCACCATGACCTATACCTTCATGGACACAGTCAAATAAAATAGACATATTACAAACCTGTCTAGGAAGAAGAGAGCCAATTCAGTATCAGTTTTGAATCCTTTCAAATCCCGCAAGTTTTTGCCCGTGCTCTAACACTGTCCCTTCTTCTCTTTGCCAATCCTGCCCCAGTATCAGCCATAACCACAAAATATAATGTCAAAAATAAAATTCTCTAAAGTAAAATCTCATCCTGCCTCCTTTTAACTGGCTAATGTACTACTCACTGTGAAACTTTGCCTGGGAAAATGTAAACAGAGGCTCTTCCAGTCTGCGTGGTGTGTGCCATAAATCGTTTCGTCTGATTTCGCAGGGTATCTGATCCGGTGACAGGCACTTAGAATACCTATATAGAAATAGCCAATCTTCTCGCTGATAGTCTCGTTTGCTTATATAGGTCATATAGAGGCATCAGTATTAAATTCAGGCTGTTTCATAACCAGTTAAAAACTCCTTGTAGTTGCTTTAATTAAAAAGTGAGATTGATAAAGCCTTTGCAGGTCTCAAATGACACAAACTAATTACCTGAAGATTCAAATGCTACATGTACTGTGAATAAATGATGAAATACAGGTCTCAATGGAAATGTAAAAATGAGCAAGAAAGAAATATAGGCTTGTTGTGCCACAGTTCAACACATTTCAGAACTATATTTGTAGGTTCAAGTGTTATGTTTTGAACACTGATATCTGAGCCATGCTCTCAGGGGCACTTTCTAAGTCAGATGCATCACCTTCTGAGATAGATGCTGCTGCCTTTCTTTTTAGATGACACTATTCTTAGTTGTTTGATGAAAAAGACTCCCCACAACTTTGCACCTGAAGTAGGTAGCAGAATAAGTAGCAAGTGGAAAAGTTAAATGAGATGGTACAGCGCGTGTTTGCTCCTAAACTGAATAATAGCAGGCCTTAGATCCTAAATGTCATGATCTGCAGTGATATGACACTTCATACTGTGAGTACATGCAGTATGTGTGAGGATGAGGTTATTAATATGAGCTATTCTGGCAGTAAGTGTAGTTTAGTCTGCCTGCAGCCAACAGTGTACATGAATTTGTATTTTTAACGTATATTCACATGTTGTTACGGTTTGTGTCAAGCAGGGAAACAGGGAACACAGGGGATTAGGACCCAAATGCAGACCAGGAGGCAGAGCAGGTGCAGTTTATTCAAGAAACACAAAAACTTACACTGATTTCAGGCAGTAATCAAAAAACCAGTATCCAAATATCAAGGTGAGGTCCAAGGGAAACAGAATACTCTAACATACCAAGGAAATAAATGCTGGGACACTTGACCACAAGACACAGACAATCTGACACTGAGCAAAGGAAACACACAGACTTAAATACACTCAAGTAGGGGAGACAATGAGACACAGGTGAAACTGATCAGGGCAGGGCAAACAATCAGAAGCAGGAAGTAAAACCACAAGACACATGAGGGAAGGAAATAACATACATAAACCCTCAAACCATGACACATGTATTTTATATGTGTGTGTTTGTGTGTGTGTCTGAAAATGTCCTTGATAATGATCTGTGACAGTGCAGTCATCCTTACCATCTGCTGGTACTGGCACATGACCCATCTGGTCAAGCATAAACAGATGAATCATCTAGTTGGCTTCCAGACCCAAACTTCACCTCAAACTGTATCTCACATCATGTTAGCTGTTACAGTTCAGTGGGCTTGAGTATTTTTTTTTTAACACGAGTCCCTGTGGCCTAATCCAGAGGTCAGCAGCTGTTTTCAGTCAAAGGAGTTGATGGGTCCAAGAGATGTTGACAACATGCTTGTAGAGAAACATCTGTCTGTAAAGAGCATCTACTCATGAAAAGCAAATTCATATTTATAATGATAATAATTTTAAGAAGAGGTTGGGGTAGCTGCAGATGTGCTCAGTTATTCTTGGTTCTGATCATGATTCTTTTTTATTGATCCCTGCAAGTGTCTTAAACTTTGGTTGTCTGGTTGAAGGATTGTTCTTTTGTGATTGGTTCACATCTGATGTTTAGCATGTTTAATGTTTACTTAATGTTCACTTTCTTAGTTTTGCGTTTCAGCATGCTAACATTTGGTAATTAGTACTAAACATTAGTACAGCTAAGGATGATGGGAATGTCATTAGTTTAAAGGTATGATGATCGCGCTACATGAGAAATCAGGGCATCACCAAAGCTATTACAGTTCATCCTGAGGGGGACATGAATGTTTGTACCAAATTTCATGGCAGTCCATCCAATAGTTGTTGGGATATTTCAGTCCAGACCAAAATAGTGGACCTATTTAATTTCTAACAAATTTGGTTTCACTCCAACTTTAGATTCATGTAAAACAGTACATCAAACATCCCCCAGTCACAGGACTGAGCTTCAGTAGTAGCATTGCATGCTGTGAAATTATTTCCTTGAAAACTGTGCAGATCGAGCTGTTATGAGCTATATTCTGATCACCATGGTCACTGCACCAACAACCCAGAGCATAAAAGCTATAAAGCCTGATGTTGACAAAATATGAATTGTTGTTGTGTGTGTCCTTAATCTGCATGTTGGTCGTGGACACTCAGTGGGTTGTGTGTTATTTCATACGGCTAACTGATGTTGGTCCTCTCATCCAGACAGCAGTGGTCCTTCCACACAGTGCTGGTTTGTAATATGATTTTTTTTTGTATGCTGGACTCAGTCCTTGTATGCATTGTGTTTCAAATAGTGGTTTAATGTTAGGTACACTGGGGTCAGAGCTATTAGAGGCCACCACCAAGCAGCAGAAGATTCTTGAGACCATAAAACATTTCATCTAAACTTTGAGAGGAGAAAGGAAATGAATATCAATCGACAGTTATCCTGTTTCTCCAGTAAATGAAGCATCTAACAATCAAAAAGCTCAGCAACAGAGGCCTTAGAGACACTGAAAGTAGATCTGAGATACTCTTGGCTAAGCTGTATTGTCTACAGTAGTGCACCACACAATGAGACCAAGGGCATCCAGGAGAAGAAGTGGACAACACGACGAGAATTTCTGCATCACCTTGAGAATCAATTATTAGACAACGAAAAATAGCTCCTCAAGAACATCACTTCAGATTCCATTTGAAAACTGCCTGTCTTTGAGGCGCCCCATCGCTAACCATTAACACAGTTCCTAAAAGGCTTTCTAGTTTCTATAAGTCTTTTACATATGAATACATAAGGAGAAATGGCTTTGATTGCACACGGGAGGTTATAGTGTCTTCCTGTTTGGTGTGGCAGGTGGCTGTTCATTACAAACTCATTTTATAGAACTTGGGTTCATAAATGTATGGCATAAACTTAATTGGCCTTCCTTATAAGTGTGTTATGAGGTATCCTGGTTAACATTTTAATATTTGTAGTGTGTCAGTCAGGAAAGACATTAATGTGCTGGATTAGTTTTTGAAACATTTGTTTGATAAACATTTCAATATGGGAGTGATAAATGTGCCACAGAGCCTAGCCAACCAGTTGCATCTGTGAATCTGGCACAGGGGCAGGCAGTTTATGATTTGGCTTCCATGTTTATTCCTCTAACACTGTTTTCTCTCCAATACTCAGTTTCTGTCAACCCCCTAATTTTTTGTTCTCCTTTACTTCTCACACCATGGATCCCTTTTGAGGACTTTCTCTCTACCCTCCCACTTCCCTATTTTCCTCTTGTTCTCTCTTCCTCCTTCTGAAGCATGACTCGCCCCCCGGCTGTGTTTCTATATCCTTGTGTCCTTCTTTCTTTTACGTCTTTGTCAGCCTTCTTTTTGCTCTCTTGCTCGAAGCTCTATAGGTCTCATTCAGTGCATACAAATAGATATCACAGCACATGAGACCTTTTCATGTTATTTGTGAATGTGTGTGATGTTATTACGTATTTGTTTATCAACATGCTTTTCAGTTCTACTCCTCTACTAACTTTTTGGTTATTTCTTGTAAAAATCCCATCATTATTATCATTATTATTATTGTCATATTATTATTACCTTTAAGCCCCTGCATATGCTGCAATCATCAAAACAATCCCTTTGTAATCAGTCAGTGATTGTACATCTGAGTGTCACCAACTATGTGGCCCTGGTTTTCCTTCTTGCTATGATGGAACATCATAGTTAACACATAATTATTTGTTTCTGTGGCCTCTGCAGGTTTCCTCCTGTTTAGTCCTCAATTAACCCTGTTCAATAACTAGGCGTGCCTGACGTAGAGAAATGAACAGTATTCCAACTTCAAACATACTAATCACAAAGGCAGCATCAGTAGGTGGTCGTGTGTGTGTGCTTGGCCGCTATCTGCCCTTGTCCCTGGTGACAGGATGTGAGGCGAGGGGGGGAAGGGAGGAGCTCAGCCCTGTCATAGGGGTGCGCTTTTCGCACTGAACCAGGAGACACAAACACACACACATGCATGGACATTGGTGCATACCTTCACTTACAGGCATGCAATCACACATACGACACATGTGAACACTTCTGCATGCATAAATGGGTATAAACTCACAGTGTTGCTGAAATGAGAAGTAAATTGAGTGATTAGTTGCTCGACATAAAATTAATCAGCAACAGTTTTTATAATAAACATTTGTCATTTAACTAGAAAAAATGACATCTAGATTTTGAGGACTTGCTACTTTTCTTTGTTTTCTGTCATTATAAATTGAATATCTTTGGGGTTTGGACTGTTGGTCGAACAAAATCTACAAACATCTTGTAGACGTACAGATACACGTCAGATCAGAATAATAACATAAATTACATTAATCTTTAGTTGCGGTCCTAACACACACTTCTTGTACACACGTATTTCTCCCCTCTGCTCCACTGTTCCTGTTCACTGTTCCTCCAGAGTTATGGTGGAGGGTCTGAGGCCAATCCTCTGAGGCATCAAAGAGTTCTCACACAGGTGATACCACATTAGCCTTCACTCTTCTCCTCCTCCTCCTGCCCTCCATATGCCCCCCAGCTCCTCCTCCTCGCCTGTCATCTGCCCTGTGCATGACTTTACTCTCCTCTTTTCTATCACTTCTTCAATATTCTGTCCTCTCACCCGTGCCTGGCCTCCTTCCTCTCCCTCTGTCTTTTCTCCTCAGCAGTCCTTTCCGTGGTCTCTCCTCCTCCTCTTCTTCTTTCCTCCCTACTCTTCATCTTCCTTGAGTGATAGGAGCGAGACAGAGACATGGCAAGGAGCAAGGAGACGAGACAGCAGAGAAGTCACTTCATCAACTAACAGTCTGATAATTCATCAGCAGCTGTTTAACGTGCTGCTACTTTGTCTTCATTAGCAGCCGCTGGTTTCGCTTCATAAAAGTCATTAGAAAAGTTGTCATCAAAAATCCTGCAACACTTTGTCCATGTACCCTTATCCCCTTCTCAGGTCCTCATTTATAAGAAAAGAAATGGTCTCTCTCTGCGCTATTATGATATGATCAACTTTCTATTCAATATTATTGAAGTTGCAGGAAATTACAGTCTACGTTAAAACCTCTGCACAGAAATAGAGTTTTAAGTGATGAAATCATTTTTACTGAGGACATATTAAATGAGCAACATTAAACAATGGACGTGAGATAACAATGTTTTATTCAGAATAGATTGATAGCTCTTTGGAATGAAATGAAATTGATGCATAACCATTTGAAATTAAACCATTTTGACAATGAATTTATTCTGTGGCTTATCAGATCAGAATGGGTTATAGTGTTTGCCACAGTGCTAATGGAGGGTACAGTAGGTGCATGTGGGATGGGCTGGTTCAGAGTTGTGATTCTGTTTGTTTTTTCACAGAAAACTACTGGAACGCTGCATCATTCACCACCCCATCATCCTACCTGCACTTTGCCACCTTCCAGGGTGAGACCAGCGCCGACATCTCCTTCTATTTCAAGACCAGCGCACCCTATGGCGTCTTTCTGGAAAACCTGGGCAACACTGACTTCATTCGCTTGGAGCTCAAATGTAAGATGCATCTGAGTGATTCTGTGTGTGTATGAGAGTAATTTCTCTCTGTGTTTGTCTCTCTTATTCTCTCTCTCACTCTGACTCTATCTAGCCTAGTATGAGGCTTATTCCAGCAGTCAGTCACCACACAAACACACTCAGAATCACATAGACACACAGACTGATGCAGATGCACACACCAGCAAGTCATTTGCCTTCCTGATTATAGTGCACTACTTTGTGTGATTGCGAGAGAGAGCAATCATTTATTTAAGGTAATTGGTGTGTGCAATAATTATGTCCATTATGAACCTCTGTTTAACCAAATCACCCATTTTCAGGGATGACAAAACACAAGCTCTCACACACACACATACATGGACATACAGAATGTGTCTCTCTTTCTCTTTCTTGTTCTTAAAACCATTCCAGCAAATAGGAGTGTTTCAATCTCTTAAAAGTCCGCCCCCACAAAACACAAATACACACATACACAATGCTGTCAGTAAAATGGGTAAATTGTATGTATTTCAGTGTTCAGTGAGTTCCTGCACACATTCCAAGTCTTCCCACCCAGAAAGCATGTGTAGTTTCACATCAACTCTCACAATCCTTAACACACAGACACACACATGCACACACAAACACTGTATGTGGTGCATTTAAAAAGTGAAATAAACAAACTTTCAGCTTCAATATTAAATTGAAATCTGTATTTTATTGGTTTAGAGGACAGAGACACTACAGTTGCAGTAGAAACACTAACGCTAAAGTGTGTTTACTTGACGTTCACAAGATGTAGCTACAACCTGAAAATGAGATGAGCAGCATAAGATGTCTTTAGATATTTATTTGACATGTTAGAATGACAGGTGTGGCCTGCTTATTTTTGCACACCTTATCTTTCACAAGCTACTTGTGCCAAGTTGACAACCTTAAGTTAAATATTTTTTAACTGTAAAATTCTGACTGCTGAAATTAACATGATCAGTTCATCAGCTTGATCATTTTAAGACTCACAACTCTAATGATGTGGTTGAACTGTCAAAACACACAGTGAACTAGTAATCGTAGAGGGATGTTAGAGATCGAACGAACTTGGCAAAAGTTAATGTTAGCCTCAAGTTATCATAACATTAGCATTAATTTCATTACTGTTGTTGTAATGGCAGGTGTGTTGGCTAGCGTTAGGCTTGTAAACTTTGTAATGTAACGCAACACAAATGGGTAATGTTGTTTGCTAAATTTAAAACTTGTTAGCTTGCATGCAAGTTTTGAACACATTTTAGATTATGTATATAAGTACTATGTAAGTTAAAATACACACAGCTGTTGTTGGCTTCAAGCCTTTACCTCTACAGAAGGTGGTGTTTGAGTTCATACCAATATGCCTTTTTGTTTTAGAGGGTTTTGAGAATCCATTTAGACTAAGAAATTTAGTTGAAATGGTACAAATACAAATAGTCCGCCCAAAGTATTTGTGGTGTAAAAGGTCTTAAAATTGTATTTTTAAATATATATCCAAAGTTGTATTGCTTTAAATTACAATTGCTTGACAAATGTTCCAACCTCATTGGGAATCTTTTTGTTTGTAGATAAATGCAGTGTATTTTTCTCTTCTAAACAAAGACCAGAACACTGTTAAGTTACACATACTGTTTATTTTCCTTATTTTGCATATTTTGTTTTAATAAATTATAAGAAACCCATGTATCATACACAGACAGTATTGTTTAAAAAGTCTCAAGTAACCGGTCAGATAAATAGAGCAGAGTTTATGTGTTGTTACCTTTAAGTCTTTGCTCTTCTATGAGGCAGTGTTTGAGTTGATGCCAGCAGTCGTGGTGAAAGTGAAAAAGTGAAAAATACAGTTTTTCTTTAAACATATGTCTTAACTGTTTTATTTTTCTATTTTGAATTAGGGCATTGTGCTGAAAGGGTATCGTACAGTTATTACACTGGATCAAATTGAAATGGAGAAAATGCTCTTGGAATAGACATATTAAGTCAGAAATTACACACTTCAGACTTGACCTCGACTTACATTTTGCAACTTATAAACATCTCTGCTTTCGCCATACAATGTCATACATAAAGGCTTTTAGAAAGAAAATTGTCAAACGTTAGAACGAAATGAAAGAGATGGCGACAGAGGAGAACGAAACTTTTTAAATACCAAACAATGGGACAGCTTTGCACGACCCCATTTCACATTCTCCTTTCACAAGTCCTTTCTGAGACTTATGATTGACATGTCATGCATCAGGTTTCTGTGATCTTGTTCCAGCGGCTCAAATTAACATCTCAGCGGCCTTGGTGGAGCCGCTCTGATCAAGAATGTTAAAATCTCGGACTTCAATTTAATCACCAAGCTGCATTGTGTCGGGGGTTTCTGGCACAGCATGACTGTCGATAGATGACTAATTGCATTTCATTTGGATTTAAAGGGATTTGAACATTTGGTGTCAAAGGTGCTCACTTACCATTTCCTGCTGGTGTGCCTGGCCCGCCATTTTGTGTCAAATGCCAACTACTGAAAAGACACAAAGTCGACAGATGATTTTTGAGCCAAAGTGCTTTCTAAAGCGATTACACTGAATGACATTATGTCAGCTGGTTTGTGGCCTAAAAGTTCCATAAGCTTTTTATTTTCTTTCCCATTTCTTTCTGAACTAGCTTTTGCACAGTGAGTCAAATACACACCTATACATGCACACACTTATTCTTGCAGAAAAAAACCAATGTGCTGACACTATACTGTACATGCAAGTACAGTGAGAAGATTGCCAACGGGGGTTAGTGTTTGTCTTTCAAACGTGCACACAAAAACACACACAAAGATATAGTAAGTATCTAGTCTGTCACGGCTGCACAGCAGGCCAGAGGAGATAGGGAGTGTGTGTGTATGTGTGTGTGTCTCCAGAGGCTTTCAAAATGCCCCCACATCGATTTCCTCTCTCCTCTCCCTTGCTATCATCTTGCATTTTGCCCCACAGCACACATTTAGACACACAACCGCAAAATGACTTGTGTGCACATTCGCACACATGAACACACACATAATCTCTGCCCTCTCGCTGGTGCAAAAACTGTATCTGCTGCAATCCAGTCAGGGCATGAAATGAGTAGCATTAGGCCAGAATAGCATAGCTGTGCTATTGCAGGAGCTCAAAGCACATTCACACACTTACAGATACACACACGCGACCTTGTACAAAGCACACATTAGTGTGACCCCAGCAGACTCAGGTGGACATTATTCCTCTTTGAATTTTAATAGTAAGAAGGAGGCATAGACGCATTTGAGAGGCAGCATTGAAGACATATTCAGAACCATGTGAACTGGAATGGTAACAGGATTGAGAACAGATAGAAAGACAGATGCTTGACTTCTGGGGTGCTCTGTGGCTCAGTGGAAAGTATGTATGTGCCATGTTTTGAGTCCTTAAGAGGCTGCAATTTCAGCGATAGTCTCGCCCAAAGGTTATAAACATTTTCAGTCTGGGATCCAGCTGAGAAAAGTACTTCTCAGCTGGACCTCGGCTTATAAAATTGTATTATTGCCTTTTTTATGTGAGGACCAAACAAACAAAGTGTACATCTGAGGTTTAGCAGTAGTCTATGCATCGGTACCTTTTCAAAGTTGTCAGATGTCTTTCTGACCTGTCAAAGCAATATCTAGTTATCTATTAAGGAAAAAAGCAACCTGCCACCACTAAGAATTTTTCAGACTCTTCTTCAAAAAACTGTCAGAAGTTCATCTTTATCTTACTATATTTGTTCTATGTACACACTAAGAAATACTTGGGATTCTTTGCATTGTGAGCATGCAAGTTTTTTGTTGACAAGCATTATCTGAAGAGCCTTTTTGTCACAAAGAGATGCTTAGCTTTTGAGAAGTTGCTTTAAATCTTGTTTCAGCGTCAACAGCAGCAGGTTTGCTGTGGCACTCGTACAGTTTGGCTCGCACTTATATAGAGTTTCCCTCCTGAAAGGGGCCAGACTGTTCCTGCCGTCCCAGGAGTAAAAAACACAGAGTAAAAGGCGAACAAAGCAAATGAGACAAACAACAAAGAATTAGCAAGTGTAACAGGAAGAGAGATCGAAGAGATACTACACTGCCAGCCATCTGAAAATAGATGAAAAACACCAAAATGAAATGTCACATTAGACAAACACACAGGCACATATATGCACACCCACACAAGCAGTGATCTAGACATACGCAATCTCTTTCACTATTTATCATTGTTTGGTTGTGCTGTGCTGACGCTTAATTTAGAACTTGGCTCTTTCAGCCTCCATATTAAAAGATGAATAGAAAGACAAATAGAGAAAATATAAATCTCTGCTGGGTTTTCTCTAGGCCAACATGCAAGTATATCTCACACACACAAAATTACATTCACACACACACATTAACACTTATGACATCCATCACAGCTATGCAAATAGATGAGGCATGCTCTGTGCTCTGAGGACACTTTAGTTTTCATTCCTGCCTGTGGACTGAGTATAAAAAAAGAAAGTTGTAGGACATCCATCTTGCTTTGCAGTGCTGCTAAAATAACACACAAATAATCAAACATGCATACTCACATGCCATTCAGCGTTGCTATAGCAGCTTTGTTTCTGTTTGGGTATTCTGATATATGTTTGGCTTTCTTTCAGCGTTTAAAATAACTGATGTCGCTCCTCCCTGCCCTCCAGACCTGCTCTGTGCATACAGACATCATTAATTCAGTGTACTAAAGCCTGTCAGAGGGCTTATACTCTGTGTATCACTGTGGGCGCATGCATCTACTCGTCTGCGTGCTGCTGCGTGTTGTGTATTATGGGTAGTTGAATGTCTTTCAGATTTATTTTATAGGTTAATGCACTCAGCACATCCAGGCAGGCTTTTGCTGAGATGATTTCTGGTGTATTTGCATCTCACCTAAGAGGAAATGATAATGTCTGCAAGAAAGGGATCAAGGAAGAAAGTGAAGAGGAAGGAATGATGGAGTCGGGTGAAGGGAGGGCAAAGGGACTGATAAGGGATGGAAGTGAATGCAAGAAAGCAAGCAGTAAATGAAGAAACAAATGAACATACAATGAAGAAATGAAAGAATGATGGAAGTAATACACAGGGAAGGGAAGATAGACTCAGGGGACGGTGGGGATAAAAGGAGGAAAGAAATGAAAGAACAAGCAAACAAAAGAACAAAGAAAACAAAGTGAGAAAAAAATGAAGGAACAAACAAACAGGAGAGACGTAAGAAAGAAACAGATGAACTATATGTGTTCTGTAGGAGGGATACAAGAGTTAGAAGAATAGAAAAATAAGTAGAGTGAAAAAAGATAATTAGATGAAAGCAATATGAAAAGGAGAAAAAGGCCAGGTATATTGATTAGGCAAAGTGAAAGAGGAAAGTTCATTTCCCCATTGACTACTACATAAAATTATCCACTCTAATATCTGAGTCTAATGATGCCATGAAGCACTAACATATGAAGTAGTCATTCATTATATCTATGACTTCAGCATACTGGTGCCAATAACCACCATATGGCACCACCCATAATATATAGCTTTTATACAGCGGTCTCACAGTAGTACCAAACATTAAGAAAGAGTTTTAATTTGGTTTTAATTTGACATTTGCAAATCGTCTTTTTTCTAGCAGCAAAAATAATTCCCTCATTGTTTTCTCATTGTTGCTTCATCCTTTGATATTTTGCAGCGGCAACCATTCATTGAACATCTCTCGTCCACACACAATGAATATGTTCAACGTATAACTTCTAAATTGTGAATCCAAACCAGTAGTGTCCTGCAGTTAGAGAGGATGAGAGAAGTGTCACTCAGCTTTAACATGTATTCATATAAAGCTGTATATTATCTAGTATGTCTGATTAGTAGTGTTTCAAAATGAAGTTTTACATGTATGGCCTTGTGGAGATTATTTACCTAACACACACACACACACACACACACACACACACACACACACAGTGCATAGATTGATCACTGTTCCCTACAGAGAGGTTAAAAGCCATCAGACCATGACCTCACCAATGCAGTAGCAAAAACATCTGGAATGGACAGGTGGTAGGCTGAAACACACACACACACACATACTGTAATTCAGAAATATCAATGAACATTTGACCTGTCGTGGTCATAAAAGGTATAACAGTGCCCCCTGTTGGTCTGTTGAACTATAAGGCTACTGAACTACGGAGTAGCAATAAACTTTAAGGCATTTCAGCTTCCTTAATTCCCCAAAACACTTCCCAAACACACTCAAACACTCATGGGCGCAGACACACTCACAAATCCACTTACTTTAACATGATGAAAATTAATCATGCAGGGAAAAAAGGCCATCTTGCACAAATTTTTCATTAATTTTCCTTCTCTTTGTTCATTTACACACCCTCTCTGTCATTTATCTTCAACTCTCTCTCTGTTTCTTCTCTTGCTCTTTGGCTTTCCTCTCTCCAGCAAAACTAGGGAAACCTCTAAAAGTTCAAGAACAGCAAAAATAATGTGGAAACTGCTGCAATCCAACTTTTTGTCAAACAAAACCAACAGTTCCTGGCATCTATCGACTGTCGTGAGATTAGTCCTGTCCAAAGCTGTGAGCAGTCGTGTATCGCAAAGCTGAAATCTATACAAGCCAAATTAATGGCCTTGAAACAAATGAGCCATTAGATTAGAAATTGAACGCATATTTACCTGCAGAGTGGACTATGACAGAACAGGGAGTTATGGGTTCTTGAAAGTTGGGATGTTTGTTTCATGTGGTTTAGTAAATGACTTCTGTAACTAAGATTTCAGGTGAATTGATACTTTCTTTTTCTCACACTCTCTCTGCAGCTCCTAAAGTCGTCTCCTTCTCCTTTGACGTTGGAAACGGACCTGTGGAGTTAACAGTACATTCAGCAACACCCCTCAATGACGACCAATGGCATCGCGTGATGGCCGAGCGAAACGTCAAAGAGGCAGTCCTTCAGTTGGATCAGACACATCGGGCTTCCCAGCTTGCTCCTGCACAGGGGCACACACGGCTAGAGCTGTTCAGCCAGCTCTACGTGGGTAAGACGCACACTCACTCCCAAATAATCCAAACAATTAACAACCCTTATGTGTAAGAATGACTCACGTACACATATTTGATTGCAATTTGAACATTTAATATCCGCTTTGTGTAGGAGGGACACTCACAGAGACAAACACACCATAATTACGAACTCTTATGTGTGGAAAGCAAATGCCTAAGTACACATCATCCATGTAATCGTAATTGGATTGAATTAAAAAAAACTATCTGTGCTGTTTGAATATCCAGTAATGCTGCCCTCAGATGCAGACATCCATTGTGAGGATGTCTGATTGTTTCAGAAGTTAAAAATGTAGCAGCCTTTACTTGAAATCACTGGGTTCTCTCTTAAGAGGCTTCAGTCCAGCTTAGTCACAGCCACTTCTAATTAAGTTAATGTTAATCCGGTGCACACACACACAGCTATTTCACGTTTTATAATATGCACACATGGACACACACACGTCCTCGGAAAGTCATCCGTGTAAGTGATCAAGAGTGAGTTTTAATAAAGTTAAAACTGAGCCTCTGTGCTGGCTGTGAGGGCATGTGACTAAAACTAACTTAACTCACTTATAGAGGTCATGTCTTTGATACTTTAATACTTTGACTAAGCATTTATATTTCTTTGGATTAAGAATCTATTATTACACAAAGAGGATATCAACCTTCTGACATTCCCTCTCCCACACACACACATTCTATGTCAGTTATCAGACAGATCAAGCCCTTATTATCACACCAATTATACCTAAATTTTGTTAAAGAGGTATGGTTTGTTCCTTATGGCTTCATCTTCCTCTCCACTCAATGCCTCTCAGCTCATCAGGAGTTCAAATGGCAGAAGATCTGTCCAGTTTTCTCCCTATGCTTTCACTTATCTGTCTCTTTCTACCTTTTGTGCTGAGCTGTCAATACTCTGGGGCTAAAATAGTTTTAGGGATTTGCGGATAGAAGGAAAAGTGCTGAGGCGGATCACAGTGTTCCTACTGTCTCATGGAAAAAGTTCTGCCCAAAGGAGATTGTTCCAAATTCCAATCAGGCATCCCGATGTGATAGCCTTACCCTCCCTGATCCCCGTTTATAATATAATTTCATCGTCTCATCGCTTTTGCTGATTCGAACGCTGCTGAACCATCCTCACCTTATCATATCCCAATTTGCCTCTCAGTGTATTTGTACTTTCATTTAGTGAAATGGAAAAGGGCAAGAAAGGTTTCGTCACTGAGCGACTCGCAGCTATGAGACCGGGGAACGCAATGTCTTTCAGATAACTCCTCGGCCATCACCTAATTTGCATGTGTGAATCCTGGCTTTTCTGTCAAAGGAAGACAGGAGAAGGCTCAGGCCTGCTGTGTGTGGCACAAATCTAGAAAAACAAGTGTTAGTGGAAGATAGAGAGAAAAGAGGGAAAGACTTGTATTGAACAACAGCCACAGAGGCAACAACACCTTCTCATATCATCTCTAATCCCTGCTTAATCCTCATTTGAGGATTGCTTTGGGAAGTTACAGTGCGACACACAGGAAGTGACCCAGCCACTTCACTTTTAGTGGGAAGTGGTTTTAGATTTGGCCCCTGACATCCAGAAAAGATTTGTTTGATCGAGAGATTTGGAAAGAGTGGGGAGAGCCCTGCAGGCATCAAGATTTTGTCTGAACTTGCCACTTGACACGCTGTCTCTGATTGATATTGATGTGGCTGTTTGAAAGTAGTGAGGTAGAAAAAACAATGCAATCCAGAAACCTAAAAGGAATTTAAAAAATTATGTTTGTATGATTTCACATAAACAAACAGTAGGGAAGTATAACAAGGTTCTTTATTTTGCTCACCTTGTTCTCATATCTGTCTCTGTATCATCTTCTTCTCTCTTTCTCAATCAATATGCTCCTCATCAAGCATTTGATTGCTTTAGTGTTTACTGCACAGTGGCTCATTTGCTCTAATGGCCTTGAGAGTAAATGTTATACCATCAGCCTGCTGTCATTTACTTCACACTGTTAACTTTTAGCTCTCCAGTTCGCTCCATACATGCACATAACTATAAATCTTGTCATTTTATTTATTTAATGCCACCATCTGTTCTTTTAATTTCCCTCTTGATTAATGCTCACTATCACCCTTCTTTATGATTTTGCATGTTTTTCCTAAGTTCTCTCATGGTTGGATTCTTTTGTCTTTCTTTTCTACTTTGGTTTTTCTTTTCTTCATGGATCGACATCTTGCTTGTCGCTACTCACTGCATGTGTGCGACACCTGTCACAGGGAAACCAGCCTCACTCACCTGCCAAGACAGTAGGTAACATTTAATCAGTACGATGAAATGTCTCTGTAACAGTGATTGTGACAGTACACACAAACACACATGTATAAAGACCTCACCTACAGTTCAAATAGAGTGTGTTTTGTTGCATCTGATTTTGTTGCAGCTCCACACAAGTGGTGATTCAAGTTTAGCTGGGATTAATCTTCTGAAATGTAACTGCTCATGCTCTTGTACTGCTACTTTTTTGATTTATACTATACATTAACACATAGGTGTGAGGAATTACTGTAGACTCTGGCTTGCTGCAATGCACACGTACATTTTCCATGCAAGGATCCATCAGAAGCAAACCCATTATGGACCTTTAAGAGAGATAGTTGGGGGGGAAAAAACATTGCTGTTACCCAACAGATGTAAAGCACTGGGCTGGTAAAATGGGATTTCTATGATAATATCTCCCCTTTGGAAATGCTGGTGGGTTAGGAAGGCTTTTGAAATGGCATTTAGACCATATGAATCAAAAATACTCATCTAAAACCAATACAAATTGCATCCTAAAGTAATAAACATGGAGTGGGTAAACACTGTTCTGAGGATCTCTTCAGTGTTGAACAACAAACAGAAAGAGATAGGACATACCACCATTCTATTAACCCACTTATACAATGATAATGGAGGAAAAGCAGTGCAGAAGATGTGCAGTTGCTGGAAATTATATCTGGTTGGATCAGGCATAAAAGTACAGTCCACATACATACATGCATACTGTATGTCCATTCCCTTAACTGTATACAGTATTTAAGTGCATACTGCATGTTTTTTCATTGGTTTATTGTTATAGTAATGTAGAATCCACACCAACACACACACACAGTAAAGGTCAAAAGGTCACATTTTATGACTTCTCTTAATTAGGAATTTGGCTGTTGCATATTGTTTGTGCTTGTGTGTACAGTATATATCATAATGAATACAAAAGGTTTCCTCATTAGCACATCATTACAGGACAGCATACCCTCAAGCCATACACATCACACCCATAAATAAATAAGTGCAAACACATGCTATGTGTGTGTTTAACTTTTATTACTGCTTATGTGTCTAAATTTCTGTATCCATGTCAGTATTCTGTCATGCATTGATGTGTGTGTGTGTGTTGTGTGTACTCCAAAGCCCCACCAATACTCGATTTTTAAGACTGATATTGATATTTATGAAAAATAAAAATCTGATAATGATATAGCAGCGAATCAAGACATGAACCTGTTTGGCAAGGATCCCTCAAATTTGGTTGCAACAATGGGTAATTCACAGTAACTGTAAATATAAAATGCATTGAAAATGTAATTATTGTAACTATTCACAATTAGATAAACACATAGAACATAATTTATTTACCTGAATTGAGAAAAACAAAGGTACTCATACATTAAAATGCAGCCTATAAAATATTGCTGCAATTTACTGCACAGCATTACATTTTTGCCAGCATATTCACCAAACGGATATATCTGTGATTAGCCAATATTGACAGTCAGTATCAGTCAGGCTCTATTACACACCATTTGTGAGTTATACAGAGACTGTATGCACCTGTGTGTGTGTGTGTGTGTGTGTGTGTGTGTGTGTGTGTGTGTGTGTGTGTGTGTGTGTGTGTGTGTGTACCTGTGTCCACCCTGGTCTCCGCAGGCCTCAAAGCCTGCTGTCCGTTTAATCAGAGACTGATTTAGACCTGGGTAAACAGGTGGCAGAAACCTCCAGCCAATCAGTGGTACAAAATAGATTAATTAAAAGGTCTACTAAAAGTCAAATCCATCGTGGGAATGGAAAGTGGAGAAAGCGCATAAAAGCTCAGCTGCATCCTGATGTGTGAATAATGTATTGGCTGGAGAAAATCAAAGTAGGCTACATGTATTAGTAATCTTATTATGTCTGTGATGTACCTGTGTGGCTAAGCTAGCAGATGTGTGCATGAGAATGCAGCTGTTGAGGGAGGAAACTGTGTGTGCGAGTGTGTGTGTGTTCAAGTCTTCTTAACATGTCTTCTTGAATTGACACTTCCCTGTAATCCAAAGGATGCAATTGAGAGGTTTTAATAACTAAAATGCCCCTTGGCTCTTGTTAATGCATGAGTGTGCGCCCATACTCGTGTGTTTATCCATACAGTTTAACCATCCTCTGTGGGTGCGCTTGTGTACGTTTGAATCTATACCTGTGGGTGTATGTTTATGAGTGTGTTTATTGCTATAGTCATTTAGGTTCACATTAATCTATTTAACACCCCCACTCTGTCCAAGTTAAGGGGTAGTTAGACTGTAATGGTGTAAGGCCAGAA
Organism: Siniperca chuatsi; assembly: GCF_020085105.1. NCBI lineage: Eukaryota > Metazoa > Chordata > Actinopteri > Centrarchiformes > Sinipercidae > Siniperca > Siniperca chuatsi. The sequence continues at coordinate 12,792,941 of NC_058060.1, forward strand.
TGACGATGGAAGCACTTTGGAGGAATGGCTATTGACACCCCAAGGCTAAGCATTAATGCTTATATTGACTCGTTCAAATCAGGCACGCTGTGTGGTGTGTTTTAAACATGTCTGTTTGTCTGTAGTATGTAGGTTATGTGCATTTGTGCATTCATTTGCGTGTGTATGCTTTTGAGGTCTTCATTAAGGCAGTGTGCATTAGGCTGTTTTAATCAGTGAAGAAATCAAACGAGTTGAAGGTTGTTTCAAGAACGGCATCACAGTCGGAACGACTAACGTGACATCAGTGGCTTCCTCCAGGCGTTGGGATATTAACGTTTCTAGATTAAAACGGCTTCTTGCATTCAAAATGACTTCTGTGACCCTGACTTCTATTTGTCCTCCCTTCCTTCTCTTTTATCTGTTTTCTTTCCTTTCTCCCAATGCTACATATCCTTGCTGCATTGATGCCACCTCCCCTCCTCTCCTGTGTTTTCCCTCCTTCCCCTCGCTCCCTTGCTCCTCAGGTGCTGCAGGAGGGCAGAGGGGGTTCCTGGGCTGTATCCGAGCCCTGCGGATGAACGGCATCACCCTCGACCTGGAAGAGAGGGCCAAGGTCACGCCTGGGGTCAAGCCCGGTTGCCAAGGCCACTGTACCAGTTTTGGGATGTACTGCCGGAACGGAGGGAAGTGTGTAGAGAAGTACAACGGCTACTTGTGTGACTGCACCAACACTGCCTATGACGGCCCATTCTGCACCCGAGGTGAGAGGAATTTTGGGAAAGACGATTTCAGTCTCTAATTGAATAGGTAGCTCATGGAATTATGAATGCCACTGAAGGTGCATCACACTGCTCTTCATGTTCAAAACTTCAATTGCAAGAAAAATCAATCTCCTCCTGTGTGGGCTTTGAGGTTTTTTTATGTCAGATTTTATTTCCCTTTTGCAAGCACTGCAGGGTTTTTTACAATTCCCTAAGGTATCCAACAGTAGGAGCTAACCGAATGTTTTTTTTCTTTTTTCCGATATGATGTGGTTTCAACCTCTCAACCTTTGTTTGAGGAAGGGCAGGTTATCATTGAAACCTCGTTATCATTGGCATAGTCCCTCTTTAGTTTACAAAGCCAGAGTCAAATAGCACCAGGATTACTGCTGGAGTAGTTGTGTTTCAATGAGCTTCATTGCCTGACAACCCACTGTGATTTCTGCTGCACTCTGTGATTGTCCTCACTTCCTATTCAGCTTGGAGCTGTCGGTGTTGAAAGTGTTCGGGCTTATGATAAAAGGTATCGATTGAGAGTGATATTGTGCTTACCCACCAATTCTCCCTGACTAGAGTGCACTCACAGAATGCTAAAACTGTGCAAATGCAGAGCTGAGAGATGAAACTAAAAAACAAAATGCAAGTCACTTCACTAAGCGGTGGGTAGCTCTAGGTTTTTGAAGTTCAGAGATGAGAAATGTCACACCATAACTCTGCTCCTGCACTGTTGCATATTGCTAAAACATCATGTTTGTTTCACAGGGATTCATTAGATACAGCATTAAAGTTCTACTTCCCAAAACAAGTTTTCATAAAATGCTCTGGGGAGAAGAGCAGCAGTGTTGTCAGAGGCTTTCTGCTAGCTCCCAGTCAGAGGGTTGATCCCCGACACGTGAATTAATTTGTTTCCTAAAGCCGAATAGTGTTTTTCCCCTGTGCTCGTGGCAGGGGGGTGACAAGATGACAGAAAAGCAAAGTGTGTGTGTGTGTGTGTGTGTGTGTGTGTGTGTGTGCGTGTGTGTGTGTGCCAGTGAAGAGGGTGACAGCATGTGGTGATATGCTAGTGTAAGACATGAGAAGACCTCCTCTGAATTCTGTCATAACCAATCAGGCATTTCAGGATTTTGAGTATAGAGATTACTGTCTGTGTGAGGGTGTTTGTGTGTGTGTGTATATGTATTATTCTGTCTGTGTGTGTGTATGTCAGAAACAGAGAGAAGCAAAGAAAAGGACAGAGCACACCCTTGTGTCTGTTTGTTTCTGTACATGACATGACTCTCCTCTTCGTCCTCTGTCTCCTCCTGTCTTCCTTTTCACTCTTATCTGCTTCCTGTCCTCATCTTCTCTGTTTCAATTTTTTCTCCTCCTTGTGTTAGCCTTTTTTCCTCACTCTTCACACATGGCCCGTCTTTTTTCTTCTTTTCTCCCATCTCCTTTCTATCTCCTGTCCCTTTTATCAACATTTCACCCCTTCCTCTTCTTGCTTCTCTTTGTGCTACTCTCATCCCCTCTAAAATCTTGTCTTTTCTTTCTTCTCCATCTCTGTTTTTCTCTCTGCCCCTTCTAATTCTTTCCTTCAGCTCCTTTACCTATTCCTCCCCTCTATTTATCCTCCTCCCCTCTTTTCCAGTCTCTTTTTACTCCTGTCGCTCTCTGTCCTCCTCTTCCTCTTTGCTCTCTTTTCCCCATTTATACCCCCCTGCACTGCCTCTCTTCTTCCTCTCCTTCCTCCTTTTTTACTCTTTCCCCTCTGAATTTGTATTTCTTCCTCACCTCTTCCCCCTTCTCCAGCCCTCTCCTTTGTTCTCTCCGCTCCCAGTTGCCCCTCCTTTTTTCTCTTTCCTTCTCCGAATTTCTCCCCTTCTCTCTTTAATCTCCCTCTCTCCCCATCCTCCCAGCGAGTGAAAAATGCATGAAGCCAGCCATAATTGCATAGTGCATTTCCATTGTATCCATATTTACACACTGCTCAGGGGACCCCACAGTATTATTATTATACACTCGCATTCTTCTGCTTTTCTGCCCTTGAGGGTCACAAGGAGCCAATGTGCACATGTACATACATATACATGGACACACACGCACAAAAGGCACACATACGTAGATACCTGTAGAGGTTTGCATGCTTGCACAAATTCTCTTTCCATAGCTTCTTCATGCGCTGACATAAAACACACACACACATAAAGAGTCCCTGCCCTGGAGCAGAGTTTTCTCATTCCATCTTATGCTTCCAGACAAATGTGTGTGTTACTGCTGAGGCTCTGGGCAGATAGCCAGAGTCTCTCTTCTTTTTTTCTCAGCAGGGCAGAGAGGGCTGAGACAGGTTACACATAGGCCCCACAGTTTGTATGAATAAAGATCAAATGTAAGAATGTTTAGCTTTTAAAATGAAGAGGACGGCAAGATCGGGGCCAGTTGCACAAGCTCTTTGTAAAGTTCAAACTTAGCCTGGTTATAATGTAAATTTTGCTAAGTGGATAATTATGCACCACTAAATTAAAACAGGTTGCACCACACAAACTAGTGAGTTACATAGAAATTATTTACACCCACACACTGCCAGGTTTAACTAAAGCTAACATTAGCTTGCTAATATGATACGTTTAGAGGGAAGAGTAAAATAAGTAATATGGAATTTGGTTGAAACATCTGACCTGACATTATCATCATAAAATGATAAAATGCTCTTTAATTGTAAAATAAACTGGGAAAATTTTTAAATAACTTTTCACAAAAATAACATAGTAATGATCTAATAATGTTAGCTAGGTAGTGTAATTGGATATTTCTCACTCACTCTCCTTTTTCTTCTTTTCCTTTCGGCTGTTCCCTTTCAGGGGTCGCCACAGCGAATCATGTGCCTCCATCTAACCCTGTCCTCTGCATCCTCTTCACTCACACCAATTAACTTCATGTCCTCTCTCACTACATCCATAAATCTCCTTTCTCACTCACTCTAAAATGCATGAATACTACTAACTCTGAAACATACACATTTATCTGTGTACATTTATAAATAAAACAAACAAACAAAGTACTACTTGCATTTAGAAAGGATTGGCAGTTCGTCTGGCCTCTTAAAACTATAATATTTGGAAGCTGGCTAACTGAACCAACTGGCAATGCTAACGTTAGCTTGTTAATATGACATGTTTAGAGTGAAGAGTAAAAGAGGTGACAAATATGCAAAATTGACCTGACCCTTGATTAAATGCTGTTTAATTATGATGTAAATTATGATTTTAATTTAATTTCACAAAAATAAAACAATATTGATCTAATTACGTTAGCTAGGTTAGCATAATCAGATATTTCCCACTCATTTTAAACTGCCTGAATATTACTAACTGTGATACTCACATATTTCTCCATATATGCATTTAAAAATAAAACAAAGTAATACCTACATTTACAAAGGATTGGCTGTGAAGTTTATGTTTGGCCCCCCTAAAACTACAAACTTACGCTGCAGCTTGTGATGAAGTCTTGAAGACATTTTTTTCTTTTTAGTTTTATTGGTGCAACCTCATTTAAAGTAAATCACTGGTTTGAAAGAAGCTACAAGAACCTGCAAGTGTGAAATTTGAACTACAGCAAAAGACCTAATGCTGTATCTTCAGTTTTGGAAGCATTTGAACACTATAATCACAAGAGGTTAAATAAACAGTAATGTCATAAGATCTGAACGTAGCTATGAGGTAAGAAGCAAACTTTTTTTTATGTGACGTCCTTTGTCAAAATTTATCGAGGCTTGTTATGTTGATTTGTTTTTCATATATTGTTTTGTAACTGATTTAAGGAATCCAATCAAGCGTGCTGCTCTGACAAAAATACTGCATTTTGACTGATTTAAGTCTGATTCAGTTAATACCCAGCAGCACAGTTAGACAATGAACAATCCAGCTGCATCAGAAAACGAAGTGAGAAGCAGGCTATTTGAATACTTCACAAGCTCTCTGCCTTGTTAACGCAGAACAATTGGTAAAATGGGCCTCTCCAGACTTCCAAAGCTTGAAACCATATCAGTGCACAGCAGAATAGAGGATAAAATTGTGGTGTAGCTGAATGGAGGTGAGGTTTTGCCTGTACGCCAATACCAGTCAGAGAACTTTCCCATTTTCTAGTAATAAGCCTTCTATTAGATTTAAGAAATGTAGCTTGAAGTATTTATTGTACTGTGTCCGATGCGAGACGATTGGTGAAGTGAAGCTTTAAAATAAGATGCATAAATGTTTTCACTTAGTATTTTTCACTCGTACGGGGTGAAGTTATACATTCTCAATGCTGCCATTGAGGGAAGGCAAACATGTCAAGAAATATTCCATGGCATTTACACACACACTCACACATACACACACACACAACCCAAGGCTCGCCGTTTTCCCAGTAACCATTCTCTTTCATTTCACGCACATTGTGCCTTTTATCTCCTTTGTAACTGACACACGGAGATTGTGCATGCGCGCACATACACACATAAACACAAACAGAAGTATAGAAAAATAAGGTCCCCTCTTCTCAACACTTGATTACAAGAATCAATATGCCTCCTGGAATGGCTGGGATATGCCATTAGGTCTGTTAATGTACTGGTAAACAATGTCTTGTTTGGTTTCAGATGCTGGAGCACAGCAATTTAACACCCACTTTACTACACCTCCTGAGCACAGCCATATTTATGTGTGTGCTTATTTCTCTCTGGCCATATAATATGTCTACCCTGTTGTGTCTTGGCATGTGTGAGTTTATGAGTGCTTCCCTGTGGCTTCTTTTTGATGGAAGTTGTTTTTATTTTTATTTTATTTTTTCTTCCTGTCTTTTCTTTCTTCCTTGCTTTTTTATGCATATATGCATGTGTTGTGATTTGCATAGCTTTATCAAATATGATAATTCTACTGTTTGTGGTGTAAACACATTGACAGGCAATATTTATTGTATTTGTGTGTGTTCACCTGCTGCATTACTTGTGTGTTTATACATTTTTCTTATTTCTTTTGTAATCTCACCCAGATGTCGGGGGTTTCTTTGAGGCAGGAACGCTCGTCAAGTACAACTTCATGCCCGAATCAGTTGCAGGAGCCAGTAGGGACACAAAGATCCTAACACACCACCTGACGCCACATGAAGTGAATCTAACAAAGGAGGAAGTGGCCTTTAGTTTCAGCACATCCAATGCTCCAGCTATTCTGATGTATGTCAGCTCCAAGACGCAGGACTATCTGGCTGTGGTTTTAAGGCAAAATGGTAAGATAAAACACGCGCACACACGCAATTTATGGTTGCTCACTACTGAGAAGTCTGCTTGGAGAAATGCTTGTTAGTGCTCCAAAGTACATTTTAAAGGCTGTCCTTGTAGCACCGTTTGGAAAGTTCTGTAATCTCTGAACATTTTCCCCACTCAGCGGCCTCCCACTGAGTCTCACAGGTACCGAAGTGCCTTGATAAAATAGAAGTAATAAAAATTTGACAGTGCCATCTAGCGTTTCAGCAATCATTGTGCACAATCACCAAAAGGCCCTGAGACAGTAACTGTAATCCCCCGTCAAGCTGTGGGCCCTCTCAATTATTTAGGGTTTCCCCCATTATTTCTCATCCCTGCTTGCACCATCACTTCAAAAAGAAAACTACATTTTGGCCTTAAGTGTTCAGTTCAATCAGAATGCTTTTGGAAGAAAAATGATAATTATAATCAACAAAATAAATTTAAAAATGGCTAGCTAATGTCTTAGCTGTCATCAAGTAGTAATACACTAATTACCTATGGAATTATCAGGTTATTGATGAGAGCTCATGCCTAAATTATTTTAGAGATGTGGAAAGGGAGTTGTTGGGCAGAGGTGTGAGGTTTCATACAACCAGACCAGTTTTCAAACCAATGGCCTGTATGTCTTCAGGTTCGCTACAGGTGCGGTATAACCTTGGAGGTCTGAAGGAGCCATTTGCTATAGATGTGGACCAGCGTAACCTAGCCAACGGACAGCCACATACCATTAACATGTCCCGTGTCGACAGAAGTATCACCATCCAGGTACGGACGCGCACACACACACACACACACACACACACACACACATCTGAGCACTCTCCAACACATATTTTAGGCTTTAAGTTGAGGCTCAGAACCCAAAAGACTTATACTTCAATTTCAAGATGCTACTTACAAGCAACCAAGGAGTGTATGGTATTGCGATCCAGCTACATAAAAAAGCCACACACCTATACTCAGTCACAAGTACACAATCACACAAGCCCAGCCAGTGTTAGCTCGATGGTTTGCATTAAGTCAGTGTCCTGCAGTGTCCTGTTCTGTCTTCTGCTGTGATGGAACTGCTTGTCCTCTGCCACTGTTAATCCACTTCCAGTAGAAAGCCTAAGTACAGCAACAGAGAGAATGCATCGATCTGTGTGTGTCTGTATGAGTGCACACTGTTGTGGCTGCATGGATGTGTGTGCAGGTATTTAAGGCCGTGCGTGACAATGTGTTTGTGCATATATATTTGTGTGTATCTGTGTTTGTGTATGTGGGTTTGTTTGTGTGCTCCCCAGTTTTGTGCAGCTAAACAGCTTAGCGCAGATCAATACAGCCAAGCCTCAGTCAGTAGCTGTCAAGGATGGAGGGAGAATTCAGCTAAACTATAACAGACTGTGTTCTGGGCTAAAATGCTCAGCTTTGGCTGCAGGCTGCAATTTAAGGACACCACCTGTAAAACTAGTAATTGGTTGTATCCAGATCAGAATACATTTGTAGTTGCATTGGCAGTTTATGGTTTGAAACATTGTAAAAACGTTTCTTGAATTAAACATCTACACAACAGCTTCTGTGTGCATGGCCTCCTGCAGAATTTGTAATTTTAAAACAATGTTTGCACATCATATAGTGTGACATTATTGCTGAAAACACTTACACTTCTGCTTTGTAAGTGTCATACAGTATACTGTTTATAGGATTTACATTTTTTGTAGTTGTTCAGCCATTTCTTAGTTGCCCTCCCTATATATTCAAAGTAACTCACACTCATATTCATCTGTGGAGAGCCGACCTACCCCCTAGTGGCCAGAAGGAGGCATGGCATTAACCTCCTCTCTGCAAAATTGCTGAATCGTGTGGAGAGCATCCTGTCAATAATTTTGTATAAACTTGCTTTTACTAATATTCCAGTTATTTGCTTACATTCTACACTGTTTAGTCTCTATGGATTGTAACGCTTATGTTGACACAATGAAGTTTGATTTTATCTATAGTATAATCTTATTCATGGTATCCTCATACTTTCCACCCATGAAATAAACACTTGATCTAGGTCTGCATCATCTCTATTTTAGGAATTATTGTAGAGAAAAAGGTGTTACTCACTCACAAAATTATGACTAAACTAGGCCATAGCACTACATAATTGGAAAAAGAAATTAAAAAACATGCAAGTATAATGCAAATGGCTCCCCACAGATAATGCTACCAATCACTGTATTAACACATTAGAACAAACTGAATATGAATGTGCAGAATGAAATACTCTACATGAATCACAACATGTTTGTAGGATGGTTAAATGGATAAATGAACATATGGGCACAAAGGAAATTAATTAAATATAAAAGATTTTAATATAAACATTATAATAAAAAGAATCTCAGTTAGGTCTTTAATTTCAAAGGATGGGTTTCTTCACTTGCATTAGTCTGAGGACACAAGATAAAATATAGTGGAGTACATATAATGTGTAATAGACAGTGAATATATAATTAGTTGTGTTCTTTCTAATTCTGGCTACAGTGGTTAAGATGTCACCCTCTCTTGTGGTAATTACAGGTCAAAATGAAGCCCCTTCATTGTTGCTTTGATTGAGGTGAAATAAAATGTTGGGCAGAATGAATCACAGTACACACCTATAATCATTGCATCTCTTCTTCTACAAAAGTCTTTAGCCCTCTCTGTCTCTCGTTGCATGTACATGGAGCAATGACCCCATCCATACTGGAATTTCATCACTTACATTCACACACTGCAGTGAAAAATTCCGACCGCAAGAAAATTAAACTGAAACATCTAATGGAAATCGTCCTCATTTTCAGAGCAAATCACATCCTGCAGCTGCTGATCACCCCGGTGGGGACACTTCAACATAACACATCCCTTTTTAGTAGCATAGAAAGTGATTGGAGCAACTGTACAATTCTTTGCTCATCACACACACATGCACGTGCATGCACACACTGTGTCTTCTTCCACTGGTTGATTGCGATGTAGCTGTGTCTAGATATCGATGTTCCAGACATTGTTCAGTGTGTGACTGAAATATTAACTACCAAGTGCATATCCCCAGTTTACCATTCCCCATGTGCCCAGGCTGTACTCTAAATAACAATCCTTTGAATCTTTTTGTCCTTAAATGATACATTCGGCACTTAAACATTAAAGACTGTTCAGAGAATTAAGAGGAACACTGGTGGGCATGATGTGGTAATTTGGATTTTAGGAAAAAAAAAATCAGCAAGGGAACAGTGGGGGGGGGCGAAAATAGATGAAGTTTATAGATAGGGCATGAAAAGTAGAGCCAGAAGGTGTGCTAACGAAGATAACTTTGATGAGTAAAACTTTTTCATGTTGCCTTACTGCCTCGGGGCTCTTTGCAAGGTACAAACATGCACTTAATATGCACTCATAAACAGATGTGGACATGCACACCAACAGACAGGCATGCACAAGTGACATCTTGTCAGGTCAACTCACTACAAAGGCTCCACACTGCTACACCACAAAATCAACATTATTCAGTCTAATTCCCCCCCAATCTCTTCATACCTCCAACCTTCTACCTTCTCACATACCCTTGAGGGATTTTAGTAATATTTATTTACTTTTAGCCAGGAACCATGACTGTAACTAATGAGCTGCGAGGAACGCGACATATTCTGCGCAGTATGACAGTAACAAGAGAAATACTAAGCAAGACTAGGGACTGAGTAGGTAGCACCAACAGGAGTTCTCCACCTACTTACTTAATTCTCAAATATAACATATACAGAAAATTTGTTAATTATCAAAAAGCATTTTTCCTGATCTAGAAGCCATGATCCATCATTGAAGCAATATACTGCAGGTAGCAAAACATGTTAAAGAAAAAAAAAAAATTTATTGCATTTCCCACCAGGTCTTTTGAGGTTGAATGTCTGACAGATTCAGGACGAAAAGGCTTGTTTTGCCACAAGATGTGCAAATTCAACTTAAAGGGACAGTTCACCCACAAATCAAAAATACATATTTTTCCTCTTACCTGTTCAGGTTCATTCTCACGGCTCTCATAGTGTCCCATAGCTGTTTTCACCACAAAAGCTCTAAAAACCCACATTACACTACCTGCCCAGCATCAAACAGCAGAGAGTTAGCAACTATAACTAGTGAACATCGTGGAGCATTTAGCAGCTAAAGAGATAAATATTTCCCTCAGGAGTTGGTGGGGACTAAAACAGAGATAAACAGAGAGTGAACATTGAACTTACATTCATCAAGTGGTCAGAAACAGGACTTCAAATTAATGCTAATGTGCTAATGTATCTGCTAGGATGTGTAAATAAGTTTTTCAACTTAAAAGGTGATAATATGTCAGTGTTGTGTTTTTAAATAGTCATTGCAAACATCACGGTTCACCAGACCTTTTCTATAATGTAGCTAACGGTTAGATTGAGCTCCAGTCATTCAGCAAGTTCTTTGAAATGCCATCCATCAACAGCATTTACAGTCAGACAAAATGTGCAGAACCTTACCTAAATGCTGAAATGTTTACTGCTTTTGAATGTTCAAAGTAAATTATCATGGGCTTAAATGTACACTTGCTAATTACTCAGTTTGAAATTGGATTACAAATCATTGCATTATCCACTGAAGCCTAAAATGCCAATTTTGTTAGCGTGCCATCAGCATTTGAAATTTAACCAACCTCATTATTATTTGGCTTACATGCTCATCAGAGGCCTTGTTGCAGCTGCTTTCATCTGAGATATAACAACATGAGTGAGGGGCAGAGATATGAGTCAGATGCAATAAAAGTCAGTTATGCTGGTGGGCCCGCCAGTGGATCAAATTCAATTTCCAGGGTAAAAGAGCGAGTCGAGTGTTTACCTGAGGCTGCGGAGGTCTCACTTCTCTGCTATCACGGCTGCAAATCTTAAAGGCATTTAGAGAAGTGACTGTTTAGTTTAAAGACATGACAGAGAACAAGTGGGAAGACAAGTAGGAGTGTGGTAATTGAAATCTGAGAGAAAAAGGAGCAGAAGTGAGATGGAGAGCAAAAGAAAAAGAAGGAATAGAGAGTCAGAGAGGTGGGAGTTGAAAGGGAAAAATAATGTCTTTAGATAAAGAAAGTCTCACAAAATATGATAACAAAGATCACTTTGATGCATTATCTAACACCTTCATAGTCCTGAGGCATATTTCAAGGTGTGGATTTGCATGTGCACACAAATTCCTGCTGAAATGCACGCACAGGCATACAGAATGCAGTGCACGAAGCAAGTGTTTGGTTTTTAAGCAGTCTGTGAGGTCTCGGCAGGTTAGCTCGCTATCAAAGGCATACCAAGGCGAGATCAAAATAAGTTCCTAACTCTCCGTCTCTAGCTTTCCCTTTCTCTCAACCTCTCACACACTGTGAGGGTTTAGAGATGAAAGTGAGGAATCCCTTCAGGCACCAAACATCTCACCTCTGTTTCCTCCTCTCTTCTCTTCTCCTCTCCTCTCCTCTCCTCTCCTCTCCTCTCTACCTATAGTTGTTGTTGTGGTAGGTATCTGTGGTGTGAATTGCTGGTTCTGTCTGCGACAAGACAACAAATCAGTAGTCCACTTGATAATGACGGGAGTATTTCTTGTCCCTCACATTAAGGAAACGGAGCTGCCACCAAAGTGAAAAGTTCTCAGTGCACTGTAAATTAGTTTGAATATATATAGCACATTGGCTAAATTAGATTCTTTTTGAGCACATAGTTAGGGAAATAGATTTCACCCATTGTTAATTTTCTTTGTCTAACCCCTGATTACTTTGCTTATGTAAGCGTTATGTAACCTAAGAGGCACCAACAGCGCTTAAAGGAGAAGATTGTGTTGTCTAAATGGTGCAGCGTAAAAGGGAAGGATCCAACTATAGTTGTAATTGACAAAGTTTGGTAAAATGAGGTTTCTTCCCTGGCTGTCTCCCTCTGTGGACCTTTTTGTGGGGTTTTGAGACTCAGACCGCCATCCCTGACTGTGCAGCCAATTTGTTTTCTCAGATAAAAGTAAATAAGCTGAGTGCAATTTAATTGTGCCCCATTATCCCACCCTCCAGTCACCGTGGAAAACAAAACCCACACAATGCTCCTCTGAGACCAGGCTTTTGGAAAGAATCAAATTAGGATATGCTGTGTGTTTGTGTGTGTGTAGAAAGAGAGGGGAAGAAAATAGTCTCGAAGGGTAGGGGGTAGAGAGATTTTTCTGTATGGGGGGACTGTACTGATTCAAACCTGTAAACAAGAGCGACTACACACACACACACACACACACACATAAATCTCAACCCTTTAGTGACAGTCCAGCTCCGCTCCCAGCTAACAGGCTATGACAGCTATTCAGCACATCAATGGAACAAATTTCCAGTAAAAACAAAAGTCATTGGTTTCAATCAACCTCCCCTCTCCTGGCTTGGGCCATTGGTATGCATTCTGCAGACTGGTGTATGCTGAGATACAGTTCTGCTGTGAGCACAGAGAAGAGAGGAAGGAAGATCTTTTATTTCTGGAACACACAGAAACCAATTTGTGGGGTTGAAATGCTTCTCGTCAATAGCACCGGCTGCAGCCTTCAAGCTAATTAGAAACTTCAGTGAAACAGCAATAACAAGTTAATTATGTTGCAGGGATATTAAGTCGTGTATTCCCTCCCTCCATCACCCTCTCCACCGACGCTCGTCTTTGTAAACATGCTGCCTGTTCTCTCTCTGTTTTAAGTTCTTGGTAAAGGCTTTGAACCCACCGCAGACTTTAGAGATTGCATATTGTTAAGTAATGTGTGATCATTTATCACTAGTCCTGGTGAAGAGCTTTTTGTTTGCAGGGTCATTTTGGAAGATCACTTTTCAATTTGCGTTCAGCCATGACTAGCTCGACTAAACAAAAAGGAAAAACTAAATTTACAGCTTACCAAATTAGAGGTTTTCTTTAATCATTTGGTCTGCAACCATGACAGTATGAAGTACATAGTAAGATGTGTCCGCATTGGTATTTTCAACATCACTCGATATGAGGGTTTTCATGCATTTTTCTCCTGGTTTATAGAGAATAATCACAGGAAGATGGATTTTTTGAGGATAATGATACATTTTCTGGTTCTCAAATTGAACCTGGAACTCAAATCTTTTTTATGCCACTTCAAATATCTGGATGCAAATTGTGTCAAGCTGAAAAAGTAGCCAAGAGCAGCATGACTTGTTTTGAAAATAACAATATATGGCATGCTTGGTTAAGACACGGAGTGACTATGCCATATGCCATAAGCCTTCAAGTAAAGGAAGAAAGAAACAGGCTGCGTTTCATTAGTAGTTTCACTTCCCCTCAGCCCTTGGTATTACGTAACAGCATGCGTCGCACGGAGGCCACTTGGAGAGCAGAGGGAGAGCGGGCGCGGGAGGAGGGGGGGATTTAAATGGAGCGCACCTGCCCTTGTACACTTTCAGACCAAACTATTATGGATTGACCGCCAGTTGTTGGCTCAGCGCTATGCTGCTTTTTACAAATCATCAGAAATATCTGCAGACTCATTTCAATGAGGTGAAGGCATCTTCTGCGTGTAATTGCAATATGTAGGCACTTTGTAATTAGCTGCATCAGTTTCTGATTTAGAAATTTTCTGTTTGTGATCTGTATCATGTATCATAACTATTATTGCTACAGTTTTATATTATCTTGCAAAACAGCACATTTTCCATGCGTTTACAGATAATGTTGGGAATCAGACAAGCTGAACAACAAGCCAAGTAAATATTAACTGCGATTGGTTATAAGACATTTTTCAGTAAAATATCAAGCTATCAATGAGATTTCCTTAAGAAACTAACTCAGCAACAGGAGTTTTATATAGGCCCCACATTACTGCCACCACCTATTTTTTTTGCACCAATTGCATAACTGCAATGCATTGTGGGTGATATGCACCTCTGAGTGAACATGTTGTTGACTTGCTCCCTCAGCCCTCCGAGGGTCGATCTCACCAAGTTCACTTCAGCTTTTCATACAAATGGAACGACACTTATGATGGCAGCAGGGATTCCCCTGAGGGAAAGTGCCGAGGGGACGTCAACAAGGGCATGTTGAACGACTAATGAAACGCAGCCACAGACTTGGGTTCAAATTTGATAACAAACATGTTTCAGTCCCAGTCTCTGGTGGTCCTGTTGAGTCCTGATTGTCTAATGGCTGGATTTGATACAGATATGTTGTGTTATTTATTGAACCATCGTTGATCATTATTCATGGGAATAATATGAAAGTTTATTAACTGAGTGGTTTCCTCTGTACTAAACAATTTGGAGCTTCCCTCACATTTTAAAACCACAAGAGGGAGCCATTGAGCTTTTGATTGTGCTGTGCTGTAGCTTTATGGTGCCTGACAACAATGAATTATCATTGCCTCTTCATCATCTTGCATACTCTGTTTAATGTGCTGATGCAGGTCTTAGGATGGGTCTTTTTAAAAGGCTGAGGTAAGTAGTTTTAGACAGGACCTCTTTAAAATGCAGATACTAATATATTACCTCCCGCTCCGTCTCTCTCCCACTGTTTCAGTTGGATCATTACCCTCCAGTCAGCTACACCCTCCCAGATGCCTCAGACACACAGTTCAACCTGGTCAAGACGCTGTTCTTGGGCAAAGTCTTTGGTGAGTATGTCAGCTCGTGTAGACCTTTTCTGCTCACAACTAATCACAATTAGCATTTTTTTTATTTTCACACTGTACAAACTTTTACCACACTTATTAAGATCATATTTCTTTTCTGTCACCTATGTTCTTTTCTAAATCAACTCAGCAAACAGTCAGTTGACATCGCTCCTGTCCTGAACTTAGAGGCACACGAAATGTGAACACAGTGTTGTTGTTTTTTCAGTTGTTGTCATATTTAGGTTCTCAATGTAAATTTTGATCTATTTATGCTGTATATCTAACAGTTATACTCTATTCCATTCTATTCTATTTCTGTAATTTCAAACCCTTTAGATAAACCATCTCATTTACAAATGGATCCTTAAAACACAAATATATACATAAATTAAAATGAATAAACAATTAAGGCATTTCAAGACTAGAAGATAAATGAATAAAAATACAAATACACACAAACAGAATCTCTCCATGCTCTACTCTGTCTGGATCGCAATACAAAATAAGCTGTAATTACTCATTATGTCCACTAGAGGACGCCAGAGGAGAGAGAAAGAGAGAGAGAGAGAGAGAGAGAGAGAGAGAGAGAGAGATTGGTGCAACAAATGATCCTATCTGCAGCCACCTCTGCCCATATGGGTGTGCACCACATTTGTGGCTAATATGGTTATGAAATCTGGCAAATACGATGTTAGGATGGAAACTTTCTCATTAAAATGACCTTGATATTTCGTTGCCTACCATTGGAATGTCCAGGATTTCTTCAGTGCTTGACCAGCTTAGATAACTGTCCAAAAGAATCCTGAACCTTTACTTAAGGTGGATTTTCCCTTTGATATAGCCATTTAGGTTAGTCAGCCATGGCTATTTTGACACTTTGCTTGTAGGAAACACTGGCACTGCAGTGCTGAAGCTGATTAAAATGTGATTCATGATATTTTGCATCAGTTTATTTTTTCCCACTGGATTTACTAAGACCATAGGTCTTAACAAAGTCCTATATCATCTGCCCAAACACCTTACACTTTGATTACACTAATTACCCCTAATTATCAACAGCGAATTACTTTAACCTATTTAAGTACTCCTAAGTAGTAGCTATGGTTTATGGCTCGATTTTATTCACTTCTTTAATTACTCATAATTTACCTCTGATGGAAGATTGTATCTCATTATTTGCACGGTGCTGCAGCTTGCTCTGCTATGTTATTATATCCTGCTCTTCTTCTCTCTTCCCTTCCTTTCCCCTCATCTCTTTTGTCCTCTACCTCAAGTGCAGAGAAAGTCAGTGAGGTTGAAGTAATGGCTGACTTCACTTACCAGCCAGAACTATCGACTTTTTTCGCACACCACCAAAACCCCAGGGAATACAACACTGTGCACACGCACAAACCCGTGGCCCAGCACATCCACACACAAAACACAGCCATCCATCTTTACCCAACTAACACAGCACAGATGCTTTAAGGACAAAGTCAACTCACATGCCAAAACAGCCAGCTCCTCATATGCAGCCTTACACATCAATAGACTCATAGTGGAATGTTACTATAAGTCTATAAGATTGTAGAAAACATCTTAACAGAATAATACATATAGACAGAGCAAGGAAAAAAGAAGGAAAAGGAACAAGAGCAGGCCTTTTATTTTGAACTCTCATCAGATCTGTTCCACTTCTGTGTTGGGACTACAGAGACAAGAGAGGCTGTCAGACAGCTAAGATATCAGATTATCTATTTCTGGAAGACAGAGACTCTGTGTTTGGTACAGCACACACTGATCACAGTGATGTCTCCTCCGTCCCCTCGCAGTCTGCTGATTGTGGGATAAATTGGCTAGAATAAAGATGGTAGAAATAAAGCTAGGTAGACATTAAAGAATAAAGAGACACACAGAAAGACAGATAACCAAACACTTTTTCTATAATCATCATTAATATACAGAAAGATGTGGGGGTTCTTCTATGAACTAATTCCATAAATAACAACTCTATACACGATACTTGTCTATCTACATCTGCTCACAAGGTAAAGACTTCTAAGACTTCTAGGAGTTCTATCGATTAGGGCCCCAATATCCAATAACTATTTATTCATCCTATCATTAACCGATCCTGCCTTTGCCTGTGGGACGCAAAGGGAGTAAATACCATAAACAACTTCCACAGTAATGGAATGTTTTTATTATTTGCAACTAATTTGGCCTACCTAGCTCACACTTACTTTGTTTCTTCCACATTAGACACTGTGTTCAGAAGCAGTTCCCTTATTCCCCCATTCGTCCTTCTGAGTCTCCTTTAGACAATCTCCTTGAGCTTGATCCACAGCAAAGACGTATCATTCCATCATATATGACACCTTTAACTCAGTTGACCCGAGCCCTCTAACACATGTCAAGAAGATGCGTGAAGAGAATTTACTGATGATAAATGGGAACATATACAAGCCTTGGTGCACTCTTCTTTTATCTTCTTTTTATATAATTGTTAGTTGCAGCCCTGGCTAATATACCTGCCCTGCCTTCTAATGCAGACTCAGGTGAAGTACTGCCACGCTGCTTGAACTTGCAGTGCTACGATTCTGTGGTCAGCACAACATCACTCTGGTTTTTGAAAACTAAACCGATGTCTACCTAATTGTGTTTGTATAAAGTTAATAAATTCAGCCTGTTTGTTGTAGCTGTCGGTGTGGACATCGCAGGTTCAGCGTCATGAGATCTGCTGTGTTTGCTGCCAAGGGCAAATGTGCTGAAGTGGTATTGATCATGAAACACAGGGAGGATTCAGCACATGCTACACAAATGCTACTGAAACTTCTGTAGCCCGATGCTTAATGTAACAGCATGCAGTGTGTGAAGGTAACTGTATGCTTACATCAGTGCTTAACAACAGCATATTTATGCTTGTAGGGTTAGGATGTAAGTGTGCATGTCTTTCCTTCCATCATGCATCCGTGTGTGTGTGTGTGTGTGTGTGTTGGTTTGATGTATTGCGTATGGGTCTGTCCTCCCGGTGGAATAAATGGGCGAGATGAGTCATACATTAGCCAGAGCAGCAGGCACACTCCCAACCCAGTCCTCAGTGCCACAAATCTGTCTGTGTGTGTGTGGACTGTATGTGAGTGTGTCTTTCTAAGGGAATAGATTAAGAGCCAAAGGCAGAGAGAGAGAGCGAGAGAAATAGTGACACTGTGAAAGTGCTATTAGAGGCAGATGATTGTAGCCCTGAGGGTACTTGTAAAGGACATGTACATCAGTACCACACTGAAATTCTGATTCCTCTCATTTTTTTTATTCCCCTAGCCTCTCTTGTTCTGTTAACTCTATCCACACACATTTAACCCATTGCTCCCTGTGGGTGCTACAAATTATTTTACACAGGCTTTAAGTCATGCTGCCATTTCAAGGTGTAATGGCTTTATTCTAAGAAGCATACTGGCTGTTATTTGCATTCTGAGGTCTTTGAATTCCTTTCCACACATTGACCCTCAAGATGTATCATTGAGCCATTTTCAGCAGGACATAAAAGGACCCAACTGCCTTTTTCGTAGAGTGTTTTGTAAACTTTAAGAACTTTATTAGTAGAATTAGTATTAATGTCAAAACTGCAAGTACATACACATTCATATGGGCATACACAAAAACACACACAATATTTTTACCCCTTTTTAACAACCATAACGCTCAACCATCTGCCTGTGCAAGTGAAGTCTTGCAAGCAATGAATATCATCACTGTCATATCATCATATCTAGATCTGTCCACTGAATTTATTCCTCTCTGCTAAGCCGTCTGTCATTCTGCCACCTTGCAGATCAAGATAACGTCAACGTTGTGACATGAAAAATCAGGCTCAATGTAAATCTGTTCATATATATATATTTCATATACAGCTTTTTATTATTTAAACATTGGTATATTTAATTTGGGTGCAGAAGTAAGCAGACTGTGTTTTTATATAGCTATATGACATTATTTGAAAACCAAATAGGAGTTTTGTGTATATACTGATGGAGCTCAAGGTTGTTTTCATGGGTAAAAGACTTCATGGGTAAAAAAAAGACATTACAAAAGTTAAAAATTCCCTCTAATCCCTCAAACAAGAACATTTGGCTGTATATGTATGTTGTTTAATTTGTACAATATAAGACCTTTTAATAAACATTTTTAAATAACTTTAAGAGCATATCTGCATACAGAGACCTTTTGAACTGACCATGAGCAGGTTTGAAATACAGTATATAGTGTGGATGGTCAACATATAGTTGGTCAAAGGACCACGCCTGCAATTTATGCCTATTTTAACTAATTCATTAAAAAATGAGCAGCAGGACAGCACTCCAATTAAACAGCTTATTAATTCACGGACATTTCACCTTCTTCATTAACTGACATCAGATGCTACTTTGCACGCTTGTTTGCTTGAAACATCACTGCATTAATAAATAATTTCATTGCGCTGCTGTCCTGCTCATGATGTTTTGGGGGTTTCTGTTTTTGAGGATTCAGAACTCAGCTACTGTATACATAGTAGAGCTGAGTCCGTTGATTCTTTATAACTAATTAAGTACACATGTCTTTTAAATTACTCCTGACCGTTTTCCAAAGCATGCCATGATGAAGTTCAATTAATTTCTTCCCTTCCAGGCAGCCACTGGTTCGATGCCTGTCTTTTGTGTTGTGACCTTTGGGCAGACGTGCTGACTCTGATTAATGCACCGATGAACCCTGATGTTAGATGAGGCTGAAAACACGAAGTAGTTTTCACTCTATCTATCTCCCGGCTTTGTAAATCTGTATGCTAATTCTATAATCTCTATAATCTCAGTGTGCCTTTAAATCGAGATGGACTACTTGCTTTATGTGTGTGTGTGTGTGTGTGTGTGTGTGTGTGTGTGTGTGTGTGTGTGTGTGTGTGTGTGTGTGTGTGTGTGTGTGTGTTTGTGTCCGTGTGTGTAAGGATGACATCATGCCATCCTCCCTGGCTATCACTACTAGTTGGACTTTATACTGGTGAGTCCTGATCCATGGCAATGTGGGTCCGTGATCCAGGTTTTCTCCAGCTGCTGTGTCGGAGTGGGGGTGGGACTGCACTGCAGCGAGAGAGGGAGAGAGAGGTAGAGACAGAAAGAGAGAGAGAGAGGTGCTTGCCAGTGTGGTACCGTGTTAAGAGATCCACATAGCAGAGAGGAAGAACGAGTGAAAGAAGAGGAGAGCAAGCTGGTTTGTCTCACAAACTGTACACAGACACTGACGCAAACTCCACATAGGTAACTACAGTTGTATGCATGTGTGTGTGTGTGTATATACCTGTGTGTCTTCATTTGTGTGTGTCCGTGAATATCCATGAGTGTGCTAAGGTCTGAGTAATTCATTGTCAGTGTCTGCTATTCTAAATGTAAATTAAATTTGCTGCTAAACATGAGAAATATAACCTTTTTCTTTTTCATGATTTCCTCATAGACTTAAATGAAGCCAAATGTGTGATGCTTTTGAATTTTAAAGGCAATCCACCCCCTGAATTAATCAGATTGCAGGCAAATTACACAGAACCCTGGTGTGTGTCTGAGTCAGAAGGGGAAATGAGCCGTCACAGAGAGTGTGATATTAATTGTTTTACTGGTCTGTTTGTTACTGCTTCTGTTATGTCTGTGTTTCTTGGTTTGGAGTCTGTACAACCTGACATCCTGGTTGAGGGGGATGCTAGAGGTGGCATAGATGAATACACCTGTGTGTGTGTGTGTGTGTTCAGTATGGGAGGGTGTTGCAACCACAAGTGTGTTTTCCATGTCTAGAACTAACAGTCATACATCTACTTCAGCTCTTATCTCCCTTCTCGTTCATCCGTTTCTCTGTCTTTTCTCTCCACCTCCCTCACTCTTTTCTTAATTCACCATGCTCCACACCCCACACCTCCTCTCTTAACACGTCTCTATTCGCTGCAGTTCATATCAGTTTGGTGCACCTCCATATTGTTTTTCTGACATTCACACCAGTTTAGAGAAGATCACCGCACTTACAGCCAAATACTGAAGTGCACAAGCTCCAAAATTCAAAAAAGAACAAAAGTTGTGGTCAAACTTTGCATTAGATGTAAACATTGAAGATATGTACACCAAGAAAAACGTAAATATCAATATCCAAGAAGAAATTGTTAAAAGGATGTCATTCTTTTAACAATAAATATGCAAAATACCCAAATAATTTTGAAGAGAACAAAAGAGCATGGAGAATGTCTTTTTTTTATCTGTAGGTCACTATTTCTCACAAAATTTCTCTTCATTATTTTTTTATTTTTATGTGTGTTATGTGTGTGTATTTATCTCTTGTATCAATTCATTTCTACAGCTTTCTACAGAATTTTCTATTTTTATCTGCCTCTCTCTCTCTCTCTCTCAGCAGCTGTGTTCATGTGTGCGTTACTACATGATACATATTTGTTTTTGTATTATGAAGGGTGTGGTGTGTGGATTAACATTAATATTCTTTTCATGTGTCTCAAATGCATCATACTTTCATTACCCCCTTTCTTGCTCTCACCCCTGCATCAGCTTCCATTTGTTGCCATGGCAACTGTGTTTGATCTCCTCTACCCTGCCCCTCCATTTGAGCACCGTTCTTGTCACCCCATTTCTTTCCCACTCTTTTCACCCAGGCACACACGCACACCAGAAACACCCTTCCCTGTCTTTTCTCCTCCTCTTACTCCTCCTCCTCCTCCTCATGTCTCTCACCTTTCCCCTCACCACCAGCCCTTTCTGGAGAGGCAGCCACACCCTCTCTCTCTCTGCAAGTTTTGCAGTTCTCTCCATCCTCCCTCCTTTTTTCGTCCAACTTCTTTTTTTTCTCCACTTCATACAATTCCCCCTCCCCCACCCAAAAAACACACCCCCAACCCATTCTCCTCACTCCAGCCCTCTCCTCACAGCTTTAGGTGCTGCCTCACCTTTTGAATTCATGTGATGTCACTGGCCACCCTGGTGACACACCATCAGAAGGTGCAATCCTCTGATCAACATGCTGACCTTGTCGCTGTTCTGACAGTGTGTGTGTTTTGTAGATTTGGATGTGTGAGGGGTCACATATGGTGTGTGGTGCAACACAATTGTAAGCCACCAAGTGATAATGTGTGATGGTACATTTCTTTATTGCCATCTCAAGGCAAATAGATCAGCCTCTGTTTGTTTTCTAATCATGTTTAGTGAGTGGAGGGCTGTTGGAGTGTGTATTTGCAAATGTTTTATTGATTAGTCTGAAAAGCCCCTTTAGAAGCCACCAGGGGAAGCAAAGTACGGGATTACAAGCCTTAAGATCAGTGTGCGGTGACTGGCTCTGACAAGCTGATATTACTTGTTAATGTTCATGTATTACTTGGTACTATGGTGTTAAGTACTGGGGAGGGACAAAATATTCTTAAAATGTGTAAAATATAGTATAGCTCTGGTAGCAAAAACTTACCGTGGAAAGCTTATAATGGTTATATTTGTTATTGAGACTGTGTTAGAGAAGTGTTTATATAGGTCATTTTATAGGCCACTGTTTGTGCTTTGGTGATATTTGATTGCATTATATTCTAAGATATTCACGTTACACCTGTCTAATACAGTCTTTATTTTTGACGGGCTAATATATTAGTACTGGATAGTGCAGCTTTTCTTTGTCTGCCTCTTGCTCCTCCGTTAGTACTGAGTGGATATGATGCCATTAAAATCATTGAATCCTATTATCAGTGACAACCCAGCCCTCGGTTCAAATTAAATGTGTGTTCTTTATCGGTAACATTGTGTTATATTAACTGGAAACATGCTGCTTTCTAAGGAATCCCTCGTGAAATCACTGGCCCCAAAGAATCAGAAACAACAGAAGCTTGTTGGCTATTTACTCCTCACCAGCATTGTATGCAAAGCAGCCAGTTCTACTCCCAACAGAGAGCCTATTAGTATTCACATACAGGCCTCTGCAGTGATCAACACATGTTCAGGCATACAGAAGAGAGAGAACTTGTATTCATATTCATATTGTGTATTCATAAGACTGTTATCAGTATTCTGCCTACTGTCCTTACTGTAATGCTGTGAGGCACTTCTTTCCTTGCTGTGTCCATGCGTGTCTGTCTCCACCTATTCTGCACACCCCCACGCATATGCAAATTCACACACACACACACACACACATACCATCCACACCGTTTTCAAGGTGTGAAGTGATTAATAGCAGATTGTCTCTGTTCCTGCAAAAAGGCGCCGACCAGTGCTTCATCAGACAGGGGATGCTGAGCCACAGTTCAGTTTTCACACACATACGAACAGCATTAGTACCTCATCCTGAATCTAATAATGTACTGTATGAAAACTAAACTGCAGAGCCTGTATGACATTTTTTCCAACACACACAGTCGGATACAGTATACAGTATATACACACAAAATGTGTGTCTGAGGGAGGTCTGGTCAGATGATGAATACGTAGAAGACTCAGAAAGCGCTGAGCTCTATTCCTGGCAGCACAATCAATAGTGTACAAACACACAAACACACACTTGTACTGGACCCATCAAAATGGAATAAAGAGAGAGAATTACATTATAAGCCATGTCCAGATACTCAGAACCCCATCGTCTAACATAACAGGATTCATTAAATAAACACACACACACACACAGAGAGACAGAGCAGTACTCGAGTTAGTCATCCCTTGTTCATATTTTGCTGCATGATTGTCCAAACAGCAGCTCCCTCTGGGTGTGGTGCAGTCGTGTAGCAGCAGAACAGCCATGCATGTAAAAATGAAAGCCTAGCCCTGTCTGCAGACACAGCCAGAGTTCATGTGAAGCAATAAGATATTTTGCAGTTCTGCAAAAGTGTTGAAGACAGTTTGGCTGTTTTGAAATCAGTCCAGGTTTGTGCTGGAGTGGAGCGTGTCTGAGGATGTTTGTTTTATGCAGCGTTTATGTATTTACTGAGCTGTAGGGATTTTTTTTTTTCTATAATTTTGTTTTCCGCCTGCAGTTTCTCTTCTCTCTTATGTTCTCTGCAATTATATCTGTGTGGTGTGTATGTGAACAGCCAACGAGAATCATCTTTTGACTGTATTTATTCAAAGATGTAAGAAAGCGTTTTAATGATTAAAAGCACCAAGCAGCTTTTCAAAGACTGATGTAACCATTAATGTGAGCCTTCAGTAGACAAACAATGTTTGAATACACTGAATGATCTGAGTGGATTTAAACCTTTTAGATTGTCTTTAATGAATACCCCTGGGCCAAATCAGCTCTTAGAAGACAAGCAACTCTCCAGTCAACACTTTTCAGCTCCAAATATCTGTCATTGAAAATCTATATTTTTCACTGGAAAATATACTGTGTGTAACCTACAGCCTATATAATCCACAGATTGAACAGGGAAATAGCACCGGCTGGACTGAACTCAGTGGGGCAGCTGCAGTTCAGGAGTTGCTTTGTGTGTGAGCCTGTGTATGAGCCTGTGTGTGTGTGATGAAGTAATTCTCTTTGAAAAATAAAATGTTTAGGGAGAGTCCTCAATTTGGTCAAACCCAGGCGGCAAATATACAACCAAAATGTGTTTTAAACAACTTTTGTTATTATAACTAACACAGCTTTTTTCTATTTCTATCACTTCATATTGGTATTAGAAATAGGTTACATCCAGGAGTAAGATCTGTTGAAATCATAGGAGCATCAGTCTGGTTTTGACCAAGACAGCCTGGGGTGTGAACATTACCAGCAAGAAGTAGAGAATGAAATAAAACCTTGTTTGGACTTTTGTCAACCTTGTGTACACAAAAAGCATGATAAAGACTTTTCATAATGTTATGACCACAGCTTGAAAGAGTAGCATGAGCAACATGTTTTGATTATATCAAATATTAAACAAATATCTGGTTTTCCTCTCTGTTTGCCATAGAGATTGAAAATCACATTGCAGCTTTCTGCTTTAGAAACATATAAATTCCACATTCTGTGCTACTAAGGCATCCTGTGAATAGGCAAATTAATTGAGAGAGAGAGAGACTGTGAGAGCAGAAGGTTGTTAATTCATTATTCATCTTCTAATTTGACATCAGAGGTCAGTGTCAGTGTATGTTCCTCCTCTGTTTTCTCCAGCCTCCTCCTCCTCGTCTCTCTTTTGTGTAGATTCATTTTCTCACTGGGGGTTTTACACTTGCAGAGTATTGGTTTATGTCTGTGCATAAGCAAAATGTGTGCCTACTAGAGTTTGAGTGTAAGCTGAGTTTGTGAGTGTGTGCTCATTAAGAGTGCACATAGGATTTTGAGCATTCTGAGACAGTGTGTTGTATGTGTGTTGATCTTTTTTGTGTTTTTGGATAATCAGTGCTGCTTTCTCTTTAAAAACTGCTGGGGTCAGTGCTTGAGATTTGTGCTTTCTCTCTGTCTCCCCACCTTCTCTCGATATTGATTAAATGTATGGGCATGGTTCCACTTCAGTTAACATCCCATTTGACTGGTTTGATTGTTTCAATAAACAATAACAAGATGAGTCCATTAAAGCAATCCAGTGATCCCAGTTTCTCTCCAATGCTGTGTCTCTGTACAGAAACTGGACACATAGACCCAGTCCTCATCGAGCGTTACAACACCCCAGGCTTCGTCGGGTGTCTGTCGCGGGTGCAGTTCAACGGAGTCGCGCCCCTCAAGTCTGCACTGAGAACCGCTGCACAGGCCCAGGCCACACCGACAGCCGGTCAGCCAGACAGACAACCTGCAGCCGCTTCGCCGGTGTCCTACCAGGGCAAACTGGTGGAGTCCAACTGTGGGGCGTCACCTCTCACCATCCCACCAATGTCTGCCGCAACAGATCCCTGGCATCTGGACAACACAGGTTACTCCAAATACCCTTAAGATGTTGGCATGAGAACTCACTTAAGATAGATCAATAACGTCCTACAGTAACAACACACACCTGGCATTTGCAAATGAAATGTGTTACTGTTTCTGTTTCGAATGAACTCAAGGTGGCACATTTAGGGACGCACATTATCATGCATATGTGCTCATACAAGCTCTGTAATTGACCCCTTCCATACTTCCATACTCCACCTACCTCTACTACTACTACCTGACTACCTCTATCTTAGACATGTACACTTACATGTCCATGTACACACACACACCTCGGTGCTCTTTTGTCTAATGTTGCATTCCACACCAGTGTGTATTATTTTAGCGTGGATGCAGCCGTTTTCCTCTGGCTAGGTGCCAACTGTGCCTTTGGGAACGCTGAGCTATCTGAGATCGATTCAGTCCATTGATCTGGACTCCAGGTCTAAACTCACAGTCAGCTCTCCACCAGACTTCCACAGAATGGATTCTGTGATTCTGGATTCCAAGAAGGATTAATATTCATTCTGCTTTATATTTTCTATAGATAGATGTAATCTATAATTCATCCAGCCCTCCCTCAGTCTCTCACTTAAGATGGTCATTGTCTGTCTTCTCCCTGATTTTTTTTAACAGTTTTTTTCAGTTCCCATCCTCCTAGCTTTCTATTTTTCCATGTTTCCTTCTTACTCATGCTCTTTCCATCCCTGGAGAACTATGCAGTCAGCAGCAGGAATAGCTGACAGCTCATTCCAGGTTAAAGCAGTTTTTGGGAGTGTGCGCTTATATGCAGGTTGTTGTGTGCAGTAAGGTTTGATTATGCATGTCTGCAGTTCTATCCGTGCTTTTACACGTGTGTTTGTGTGTGTTCCTAAATAGGAATTACAGACAAAATGGACAAATAAAAAACAAACAAAAAAAACTGTTATTGAAGCTCTCAAGAACATCTTCATTTTTCTTTTACTTCTTCCTTTTATCACCCGCCGCCTCCTCCGCTCATCTCTCTCTCCACTCGTTTTCCTTGCACTTCTATGCATTCAGGGAGAATCGAAGCAATTAGATGATTGCCGCTGACAGAGAATTATAGTGGACAGGCAGGAGCAGCTGTTATTAACCTCTTAAGCTGTCATGGAACTGTAATGAAATACATGAAACAATACAGCAATACATTACATAAACTCCACTGGTCATCCCCTAAGGATGCTTAGTACTGGTGTATCCATCCAGTTGACAGTCTGATGTATGTATGCAGTGAAGCTGGGCCAAGCACTGTGTCTGTCCTCCTCCATTAGTATTGTACATTACAGTGCGTTCTGTTTTTGCTTCAGTAAAGCAAAGCTTTGTAGTTATAATTCAGCAAGTTATGCATGAAATTATTCCTTGTGACATTTTATTGCTGAAAAAAGACCATGGGCTCTATTTCTGTGACTATGACATGTAGGTATTTTTCTGACCTTGAAATGCACTTTGTCCATCTGTTTGGTATTTTCATGTGCCCAAATTGGTCCAGTGTAGCTGTTGAAGGTAGTTATATTACTAGGATGAATATAAAACATCTTAGACATTATTTTTGTCTATTTATGCGTGGTTGGAATTGTTCTTTCTTCTTGCCGTGCTCAGATGCAGAGTTCCCCTTCAATGAGGAGAGAGTGATTCCTGATGGAGTCAACAGAGACTCAGCCATCATTGGAGGTAAAAAATGTCATTTGTGAAAGCAGTCTTCAGTCTAATCGACTAATTGTTTTAGCTCTACACTTTAACCTTGCTCCAAAGTTAGTTGGTCGAAGTAGCAGAAGTGATTGAAAATACACAATAACGCTTGTTTCTGTGTACATGATGTCTGTGTGCTCTGCAGGTATCATCGCGGTGGTGATCTTCACCATCTTATGTACTCTGGTGTTCCTGATCCGCTACATGTTCCGTCACAAAGGCACCTACCACACCAACGAGGCCAAGGGCAGCGGGGAGTCCGCCGGAGAATTAGCGGACACGGCCATCATTGGCACCGACAACCCTGAAACCATCGACGAATCAAAGAAGGAGTGGTTCATCTAATAGCCAATGACGGGACTTTGAGAGAGGAAGTGATTTGTCAGACCACCAGTTGCCACAGAGACGGATGAGGTTTAATCAATGACCAATCACAGGAGAGATGAAAGAAAGGCCGTTCAGTAGGACAATAATCTCCCAGAGCGGGTGGTGATGTTGGAAATGACGTGTACAGAAATATTTTTTGTTTGTTTGTTTTGTTTTTTTATATATCCAGAGTATTAGAAAGAGAAAAGGGACAGTTATGCAGCGGAGCACGGCTGTAAGAGACTGTACATGTATATACTAACCGGCTTGTCCTTCTTTGTATCGTGCTTGGGAGTTTTCAGGAGTCCTTTGAATACTGTATATGACCAATAATTATATTTACTGAGTCGTGTGATAGCACAGATTTATTGCCAGTCTCTGTTGCATTTTGATTTTATTTTTTAACAAAAGTCTTATATCAAAAATGATCAAATCAACATGCCAAATCCCTTTAATTTTAATTTATCAGGCTGTGGTTGCACCAGTCTGTCAACACTCATATCCGTCAATTGACATGCCACCTACACTGTGGTAATATAGAGATGAATATGGATGCCAAAAGTCACTTTGTAAATACAATGATTTACGTTACTTTTTCTCAAACGATTTATTCAGATTCCAATACATAAACATTAATGAGAAATTTCAGATCTATATTACAATATCATACGTCTGTCCATTACATTATATATATATATGAAAAATAGTTTTATGTTTAAATCTTATGACATTCGATTGTATGGGACTTTCTGAGGAAGGGCAGAGAGGGGATTCTCAGAGCATGATGGGAAATCATGACACTCCATGGTTGGTTTAGCTCAGCACGGCAGCTTTCTTTTCATTTGGAATAGGTGAAATCGAGAGCCTTTACTCATTCAAGATTTGAGCAGACGGTTTGTTTCTTTGCCAAACACTTGAGTCTTATGTCATTTACCGACCGGCTCCAATTTTTGCATTAAATGTTTGATTTTGAGTTTAAGGAATTTTCTCAATATTTTTACATTTTAGACTGACGTTGGACTGTGGGTTTACAGTGCGTGCATGCATCTGTGCGTTTATGTGTAGGTCAGATGAATGGGATTTGTTATATTGGACAAAAAGAGTGCCAGAAAAGACAGATGGAACAACTTGCCTGACATTTAACAAGTTGTGTTGATGCACTAAACTTCATGCATTAAGTGGTCGAAGCACCATAAAACAACAAAAAAAATCATTGACACCTAATATTTGTTCAAGATCTGGGAGAGGTTAAGATGATAATTGGCTTACTAATCCGTTGTGCCTTCAAGGTGTTGAGCCAAGTCGCCTTGCCCCGGACTACTTAACACAAACTCAGAAAAAATTGACTGCTGCTGCATGAATTCTGAGTTTTCAGGTGTTTTTATGTTTCCTGATTTGAGTGGTGCTGTGTTCAATTACCAATGAATCTCAGTCAAAGTTTGATTTTTAAATTCAGAATGAAAACATCCAGCAAATTTCTCTTAAATCTTAAACAAGTGTGACTTTTTCCAGCCCATCTGTGTAGGTCCTTATGCAGCAAGAGCAGCTACATTGATGTATAGGAGAGCTGCACGCTATACAATACACAAGAGGTTTACATCTACACTCTGTGACGCACACACACGCAAACATGCATGTTTGCATGCATGACTCAAGGTTGTTCATTCAATTATAAGAACAACGTGTTCAGAATGAGGAGGCTGCTGCTTTGTCAACGTTGAATTGAGCTTCAATAATTGAGCTTAACAGTGCCACTGTTGTCCAACATCGTTCAAAAGATGTACATTGTATATTTTCTAACCATGTTGTTTTTCCTGTCATTGTTGCTTTATGTTTACCTTACCATAGCATTTACAGAACAATGTGTCACAGTTGAAACCAGCTGCCAACTTTATTTCGTTGTGAATTTGCTGTTTGTGTGTCTGTTTGGTCAAATTGCCGCCATGGCACCCTATTACATGAATGATTTTGTACATCACCGTCGCCTCATGGTTCAGTGCAAACTGTAGATCACTTTATCACAGACATTAGGACAGCTGGTGAACTCAGCCTGCCTTCTACTGCAGCCTCAAAGAAGACTTTCTCTGTCCACACATCACATCCATGAAGGCAAACAGTGACTTTCCTTTTTTCAATAATTATATTACTCAGACTATACATAAACACGCACACACACCCTTGATATGTGGTTTGATCATACAGATGATAATAATGGATTATCAGCTATGATAGACAAAACCATAACCCATGTGTTTTGCTTTCAGTTCTCTTGAGTTCAATAAAGAGTGTTTGATCTTTAATATCAGTCTTTTTCTATGCATCACTTTCATGTTAACATATGGACATCTTCAGACACAGCATTATGAAGCACATGTCACACAAGGGATGTTCATGGGACATCTGGGGCCTTATACCATGTAATAATCATGACATCAGACCTTTGAATCTAACTCATGACCTACAGTCACCACTCCTCTGTCTTTCACCCTAACAGCCCCCCCCAATCCGACGTCAGAAAGGTGTGTGTGTGTGGGGGGGTTCCGAAACTATTCGACCATCCGAAAAATGGTTCTGACAGAAGTTCGGCTCTAATCTCAGAACTGTCGCCCTTTTCATCCGAGTTTGCAGGCCTGAAACCAGAAGAAGAGACTTAAAGAGGGTGAAGTGAGAGAAGGAGGGCACTGAGTCAGATGGAATGAATCAACTACAGATACTCTAATAGGTCACTTTATAAAGCAATTTTAGTTAAACCGACTGAATTTAAAGTCAGCCCTTGCTCCATTTATCACATGCTGAGAGAAATAGAATAGTTTTCTGTTATTCTATGTATCTATCTCTTGCCCTAAAAATAATATATATAAACAAGTAATGTAAATATAAATATAAATAATAACCTTTTAGTTTGTTATTGTCATATGATGCTATTGTCATTGGCTTATGATGATCTTTCCAATATAATGTGAAGGTCTGTCTGAGACAAGTCATAGGCTGCCCTCTTGTGGTCAGACGGTCCATCATAAACATGGTTTAAAAAAACAGCATTCAATGCAATTTAATGCGGTTTTATTTATCCATGTATAAATGTATACAACACCAGATCAACAGGTACCAACAAGAAAAAAAACCCACTGTTAATCACAAAACTAAAAACAGGTTAAAGGTTATAAGCTCAAATATTATATATGGAATCAGTATAAATAAATATAAATATCTAAAAATAAAAAACTACCCATGAGAGGAGAGAGGGGGATAGCGAGTCAGGAAAGCAACAATGAGAATTCAGATGCTGCATGTGCTCTGGTAGGTTCAGTATGCTAATTGATTTCCTCAGGATTTGTTAGTCACACACACTCCAATAACCTTTAAACCGAGCGTTAAACATTTCCCCAATGATTTCAAACACTGTTGTCATGTTTTCGAATGGTCGTGTGTGTCCCTCGTGCTGACCTGCTCGTCTTAAAAGAATACTCTTTTAGCATTTAGCATTGTACTCCTTGTCAGCCTCACGGCGACGACGGTTTTGTCTCTTTTTTTATTTATTGCATTCTTCTTATTCTTCAAAACATGGCGCCTACATTACCCACAATGCAACCAACGTGATTTTGCGAAGTTGTATAAAGCCACAAAACGCTTTATACAACTTGTTTTCACACATGCAGAAGTAGTCTACTTCCCAAGAACTGTAAACAGAGAAGACCAAGCCTTTTCTCAGACATTTAAAGAAGCTGACAAGTCTAATTACAGTCATTTCTGGGTAACACAATGTAGTTCTGCACTGAGCTTCACTGTATTCCATTATTAAACCCTATTTTCTCATTTCCATAGTAAAGCAAAGAATTTTCAGATCCCTGTCATTTTTTAGATTATTAATATCTGCTCGCTGAAGTGTAAAGGCTTATGATCCAGTATTAATATTCTAGGATTATAATCAGTTTGTATGTCTGAAAAACAACATTCCATTGTGTTTACCCATCACATCCTTATCTGAGCCTTAATGAGCCTTGACCCTGACCCAGTTACTCAAGATAATCCACAGATTCATGTTTCATGTAGGATCTAAAATAGTTCCTACATGAAACTGCTCACACCATGTCTGTGGACTATCTTGAGTAACCGGGTCATGATTTCTGGAAAGAGACATTGCTATTAAGTTTTTCAAATGTTTTTTTTTTTTTTTTTTTTTTTGGAGCACCACAAGCCAAGTACCATATAGAAAAAAAATGAAGATATCTCTACGGCCGATATCTCCAAAACTCTACAACTCACACCAAAACAATCTAAATGGCACTACAGGTAAGAGGAAAATATGTATTTTTGATTTTGGGGTGAACTGTCCCTTTAAACTAAAACTATGCACTGTGCTAATACTTCTAGGGGTCTAGTTTTCAGCCTGTTAATAAACCATAGGGGGCAGTATATGTGATGTAATTTACAGTATTGATCTGAAGTTCACAGACTTGAATTCCTGATGCTGTTTTTGTACCAAAAAGGAATCATTCTCAAACACTGAAACATAAATTTTTATTGGCTTTGAGTTTATTTCAACAAAAGATAAAACACTACAAATGAAAATCAGCAGTTGCAAAAGACACACGTGTAAAAAAGCAAACTGACAACTTTCCCAGTCTCATGTAGTCCTTCCCTTTGTCTCACTATCAGCTCTTTGTTGTTCCATTCTGATGCCACAGTTAATGCGTGAGTTGGAGAGAATGAGGTCTGAATTAGGATCAGGATTGGTCTTTGGTACGCAGCAGGGATTGGAGTAAAATGCTTGGGTTTCATTGTCTCAGGTGCAGCTTTGTGATACTGCAGACATCATAGTGAGGGGGAAAAAAAGAAGACTCTTCTGAAATAAAAGCCTGGGACTTCAGAGAGCAAGAGATTGAGGATGACAGGGGACTCTTCAGGCCTCAGGACACTCAGCTGTAACAACACACATGAGGAGGCCAATGAGAAAAGATCTGAACCGTTTCCAGAAACAGTTCAAATGTATTTATATTAAAGTGTCTGAGCATTTTTCTGTGTTATTGACATACCGTTCTTAGGCAAGATGACAATGTTGTCGGGGAGGATGCCAGTCTCTAGGGAGAACTGTGTGAACTTCTGTTGCAGGGTGACACTGGCCTCAGGAGTGCGACCTGCAAACACACAATGGGTTGCTTTAGCCATTCACTAATTCAACATACAATGCTTTCCCACAGGGACACAGCACTGGCTGCTGTGGTGTGACTGATCCAGACTTACTGTAAAGCTTGTTGAGGACCTCAGACACTCCGTCCTTTGTCTTGATAGTGTGGACCACAGCGTACTCATCGTACAGAACGTCAACAATGCGCATGTCATTGTCATTGTTCCAAACTGATGAAAGCAGAAATAGACAGGTCAGGCTGTTGAATCTTTGTGTGTGTGTGTGTGTGTGTCTTCTGTGTTAGTGTGTGTTCTACTCACCCTGGCTGTGGAAGGTGAAGCGTCCAGGAGTGTCTGTTTTCTTAGCAAGGTGAGTCATTCTCCAACAGGTACCATCAGCGCTAAAAGAGAGAAAAAGAGAACCAGGTCAGTTTATTTATCTTTTCTTTTTTTTTTTCTACAGCAGAAGCACAAGGATGTTTTGATTTGAAGGTATAATTACATATGAATCACTCACTTCAGGTTGGCATAAGAGAGGTCCAGGTCTCCTCCAGCAGTTGGCACTAACATGGCAGTGCCAACCTTCATCCCTGCCTTGTGGTTCACAAACCACTGAGCGTTAGTGGCAAAGCCAGTAATGTACCACTTGCCTGCCATCTAACAGAAAGACAGAAGGGGGGAAATAAAGGGTGAGAGTTATCTAAACTGCAGCACATGCATTACACCACTCCTATCTTCCATATAAGCCATTCGTAAAAGTTAGGTTTGTTCAATTAAGTGATTCCATTAAACATGTCAACCAACCACAGATACAACTACTAATTTGGAATATCAGCTATCAGCTATCAGCAAGTCTTGCAGTAGTAATACTTCTGCCTCTCTCTTACCTTCTCCAGGTCGAAGTCTGTTACAGGCGTGACGTCGGCGCAGGCAGCCAGCGAGCACATCAGTGCGGCCAGCATCCTCAGCAGTGTGTTCCTCATGGCTTCTCCTTTGTGTTCTGAGCTTCTCCAGCGGTGAGTGAAATATCAGGATGAGATAAGGGGGAAAAGGCAAGTGGAGGCTCCTTTATATCCTGCAGAGTCCTGCTCCCTACCACCTCCTCCTGTCTCCTCCCTCCCTCCTACTGCTAGCTTCTGCATTACAAAAACTCTTTGGCCCTCTCCCACAGGCATGCAAATCAATGCCGTTACACAACTGGCACGCGTGAATGGAAGTTGGGGGAGTTGAGGAGGGAAGAATGAGAAGAAAAGAGAGTGGGTATATAACAGGGTTCTTTTAACACCCCTCCTCCATCACAAATGCTCTTGCATGCCTGGACTATCAAAACAGCTGTTTGGTAAGAGTGAAAATTTCTTCACCACATGGCACACGAAAGCTCCAAAAAGACACACCACATACACAATAAGAAATTAGAGATTAGAGCCACTTTTGCTCAACTTAAGCAACCTGGGAAAAGGGCTCAAATAAACTATGAGCCAGTAAACTCTTGAAATAAGATAAAAAATGTAACTTTCTAGATATAATAGACCAACTGTAGTAAATATGCATTATCTTGCAGCAAACTACATTGTCAGCAGTGTTGAGGCAGTGATGTTTAAGAACTCCACAGTGAAAACCTGTTTATTATTTCTCATAAAAAGCTCTGCCAGTGATTCGATTGTTCATTGCTGTTCATTTTGAATGTTAATAGTTTCATAAAATGTTTGAAACACGGGGACTTGAACACCAATGCCTTTCACTCTTTTCAGTATTGTAACAGCACAGTGAGATGAAGAGTTGGATGAACTGCATCATCTTGTTTGACATTAAATGTTGCATAAATCTCTGCTTTATGTGGTAAATAATACCTCCTAAATCAATCACTGTGTATAAGAATTTGTATAATTTCTATTGATTGCTAATTGGCTATGAATTCTTCATTTGTGAAAATGTATCGATGGACTCATCAGAGCTCCCTTTGTTAAAAGACAAGACAGGCGCAGACTTGCAATCAGCTGGTTATGTAACAAACACACACACGCAGAGAAACACACACACACAGAGGTGCTGGGTGGAGCTAGGGGCAGTGTTAAGAAGCACATTTGGTAACCTCGTTTTGTAACCAAACTCTCTCAAACCCCTCTGGGCTCCACATCTGGGCTACATTAACTCCAGCCCCAACCCCCTCACACACACACACACCCAAAGGCAAGCATACAGACACACACTGTCTGTGTGTTAAATCTCAGAATATGAAGATGTGATAGCATTAACATAAGCCGTTAACGTGAGTATGGTAACTCACCACAGAATCAGCTGCAGGCAGATAAGGCCCATTGAGGGGGGGGGGGGTTGTTTAAACCTTAAACATTTGACAACAACTTGATTGTGCTCCATTTTGATTTATTTTTTTATCTGTAATCGGTAACATTTTAAAGTTGTGAGTTTTACTATTTTAAGACCTTTCAACAGCCTTCTTGCTGATGTTCACATTTTTTAATTATACAATATCCAGATATTTGCGTGTGAACTGCAGAACACTGCAAGGCTGGATTTGTCGGTTGCACAGCTCTGCCTCTTCAGCATGTGGGAACACAGTCTGTATAACAAAGAGTGACAGGTT
Source organism: Siniperca chuatsi (assembly GCF_020085105.1). Classification (NCBI taxonomy): domain Eukaryota; kingdom Metazoa; phylum Chordata; class Actinopteri; order Centrarchiformes; family Sinipercidae; genus Siniperca; species Siniperca chuatsi. The sequence continues at coordinate 12,828,252 of NC_058060.1, forward strand.
AAATTACACAGAAGCTGTGCTGCTCTTTTCATCAGGCAGTGGAGACTGGATAACATGTTGTTGACAAAGTTTAAATAACTGATTGTTACACAAGTTGAATCCAACACATGCACAGCCTGCAGGAGCAAACGTGAAGTGTTTGGGAAGGTCACAGCAGCAGTTCATTGGTTTCCTTAAAGAGCTGCGTGCTCTCTCTCTCTCTCTCTCTCTCTCTCTCTCTCTCTCTCTCTCTCTCTCTCTCTCTCTCTCTCTCTCTCTCTCTCTCTCTCTCTCTCTCTCCAGCCTGTTACATTTTGTCACATTTAGCCCTTTTATATTATAACATGGCCAGAAAGGTAAAATTATCCACCACTAAATCCATGTTTGCTATGCATGCGTACAGCTTAGACACCACATACCACATGATAATTATACACTCATTACACACGTAATACAAAGGAACAGAGCAGGACAATACATATGTCATTCAGCCACCGGCATACAGCAGTACTGCAGCTGTGAAGGTGAAATGATGATCGACATGTAATGCGCTGAACCGGCGAACCTTCTCACAGTTACACTGAACAGGATGAAATAAGTCTGGAGCACTACAGAGTATGGACAAGATTCTAAATGTACTGCGGTGTGCAATGGCCTGTGAATATACTCGATACACTATACATTAAGCACTGCAAGCTACACTGACAGCTAAAGAACTGAAAATCATTTGATGCGTTCTACGGTTTCCAGAAAACCCTTCTTGTTTGAAAGTGGCATTTTACACATGTCGGCATGTTATGGTGATTAAATAAAACGCTGTATTTGCAAAATTTGTCAGTTGCTCCATTTACCTCTGTCCACACTTTTTCTTTCTATCAAAGAATTGTGGCTACCTATTGTTTGATTGCTTCTACACATTTAACTTACTGATTACATGGTCTCGGTCCACAGCACCACAGTGACCTAGAAAGGGGGGAAAATGAACACACAGTTATTTAAAGGCCGCTGAAGAGGCAGATGTAGTGATATACATCTTAATCCTTTATATCAGTGACAGTCGGTTTTAAACTGATGTAATTTTGAGAAATCAGTGAGCAAAGGTTTAGTATTGTGTTACATTGTAATGCAATATGTTTTTAATGTTTTCTAATTATATTTGGAAAAGTAGCACAATATATTCCAAACTACTTTCACAAATATGCTCAGTACTGGAGATCTGTTCTAGCTAGTTTCTGAGCTCTTGTGGGTTATTAGGCTTATGTTACAGTTGCTAACATAGTTTATTTCATTTTATTTTTCAGGTGGATATGGGCTTACTGTAGGTGGGGAAGGGGAAGAGGTATGCCAGTCCCAAATTTTGTTTTTCAGCAAGCTGCTCAAACTTGGTCAACATTGGCTCTGACAGATTGTCTACAGACCTGCCTGCATACAGAGCACAAACACAAACATGACACTACGAATGCATTTTTTTAAACATACAGTTCAGTCTCAATTTAGCAGAGTAAAACAATCAGCAGTACCACCTGGCTTTTCGATCTAAAATACCAAACAAAGGTCACATGGCTGAGGAACCCACCATAGAGTTTTATGGTGATCTTGCCCTGTTTCTGGTAGTACATGATCGCATAGGATTCGTAGTCTGTCTCCCCGATCACTATCTCAGTGTTCAGCTCAGGACGAGCTCCTGGTGGAAACAAAAGTTAGACAAATTGATAGTTTATCAATCATGCTTAATAAGGTAATAAAAGAGAGGCACTGACCTTTAAGTGTTAGCTGGCCTGGGGTTGGTGTTAGATGGTAGACCTGTAATATCTCCCAACACTGGTGATTACTGAGGAGAGAAGACTTTGTGTCAGGTGAGACATTTGATTGAAAAAAGAATTGTAAACTGTGGTGGATTATCATATACATTTTATATACAGTGTTTCGTAATCTAACCACATGGCTCAGCCTCAAGCCTCAGATTGAACTAGCTTTCTAATGTCACATGAGAAAAGGACCAAAAAAAAAAATGTTTTCCTCTGCTTGGGCCAAAAAGGATTTATAACCCTCAAAACACAACAAAGATCTCACGGAATGTCCTTAAAAAAACAAGACACACTTTTTCCATTTAAATTGGGTTTTGTACTCCCTGTGTTTCTGCATTTTTAAATGATGAGGGAAAACTGATGGATTTAACTGTTCTGCAGAGGATACAGAAATAAAATCAAACACAGGTGGCTGAAGCATGAAGACAGTGTTGGAATGAGAGAGGAGATTTGTGGCATATTTGCCCCCTCTGCTGATAAATCAAGGTACTGAAGAGTCACAGTTATCTAAATGCACAGTATGTGCTTACATATGTAGATGGTGGTACTTACTGTCGTGTTTTAGTGCTAACAGACAGTGTTTGGTTAGAGCGTGTGAGGGTCATGACTGTAGGTTCCACCTTGGTTCCATGATTTATCAGGTAAGAGCATTTGGAGGCAGTGTTCAGCAGGTACCATGTTCCAGTCATCTGCAACACATTCAGGCAGGATCAGGCGTAAGAGGAAAAATAAGCATGATTTTCACATATTTCCTAAGCCTCAGACATAACATTTGGAAATAGAAAATAATTTTCGGAGACATTCTTCGGAGTTGCTTTCACTCTCAAAAAAAGTTTTTACTGGTGTTGACAAACATTTCATCTTATCAAATGATCCTGATCCTGTTTACCAGGGTCAAATGAACTCAGACTGAATATTTAGGGTAACATCTGAAACCTTTTTACTAATGAAAAGGATCTCTTTCAAATGTCCTGCTCTATTATCTTTCGTTCTGTTCGAATTCTTTTTCACTGAAAATCCCCCGCATTGCCTAAAACACCATATTGACACAATTACACAAGCATGTCCACACTGCCAGCCCCCACACTAATCCATAACCAAGCAGACTTCCATGTTTGTATGTTTTAGGCTCGAGAAAAATGTCAATTTGCTAAAATATTTAGCATGGGTACTTGGGTAGAAGTTTGCAAGTGGTCAACCTGAAGTGGCATTTAAATCTCAGCTGTTTGATTATCTTTTCACATTTAACAATATGTTAGATAAGTACAAAAACCTGCTGCATTAGTCAGTGCAAAATGGTCCTTGTGTCACAAAGTTCACTTCCATTATGTTCTCCTCAAAGCAACAATAGCTCTTTTTGGCTATTCTGTTGAATTAATTTGTCTTGGTTTCCACTGATTATTTTGCAGTCCTATTCGTTTGTCTTATTATGACATTATGGTACAAACAAGTGGGAAACAGAATCAAACTGTCAGTGAGCAAAGGTCAGGTAACGGCACGGTGAACTATTTACTGTGGTGCTCTCAGGCTGCAACGGCACTCCTCTGCCTGGAAACAGTCCTTTCTCTAATTTACTAAAATGAGACCTTCTCTCTTTTTAGTGCAGCTTTTTCATGACTCTTTTTCCAGCCTTGTCACAATTAACTTTGAATGGAAGTTAAAAATGGTCACTTTATGCCAAACCATATGCAATCTGGACTCTCTCTCTCCCTTTCTAGGTCTATAGCTTGATTCAAAAGCACCAATCAGAAACATGAAAACAAAAACTCTTTAACTTAGAACACAAAGTCAAACAGACAAACACGATGTATATGATCTGTAACTCTGCCTCTTCCTCCAGTTTCTTACCCGCTGTATGTCTATGTTCTGTGCAGGTGGGGTCGCGTCAATAGGGTCGACCTTTGGCTTCTTAGGAGGTCGTCTTTGGGGTCGGGGGCGACTCTTAGCCCCCCCCACAGCCTCAGTGGAACCCCACAGACACACACACATCAATGCCACCACTGCCAACATGCAACGCCATACTCCAGCCATCCTAGCACTGACGATAACACACTCAAGAATCAGTCTTCTTCTCTTACAGGCTTGCTCAGGTTCCTCTGCTCTTACTTGCCCCCTTTCTGTCCCCTCTGTCTCGGTCTGCAGTCTACTATTCCCTGTCTGCTTTACTCAACCTCAAACACACAAACAAAGAAATGCATAAACACACAGGGAGCAGAAGACAAACAATGTGAAACAGAGGATGGCCTGGTAAGTTAATGATTAACTTAGTTTACTGGCTGAGATGAGGCCATACTGCAGTGCAGCGGTGTGTGCATCTGAACGTCAGGGGGCAGTCATAAATTCTCATTAAGTACTGTCTTTAAAATCTTAATAAACTCTACAGTCAGTAAAGCATAACCATAGATTCAGAGATCAAACAAAATGTGAATTTATTGACAAATTATCAGTCAAGTTTGCATGATTCCTAACAGACAAGTCAATTTGATCTCATGGCACCAGACTGAAAAACACATGAATCAGCAATGTCATAACTTCCTGTGTTTTGCAATCTCTACAGAAAAAGAGGTCTTCTTAATCCAGACAGAATATTTTGACATTTTTCAGACATGATAACATAATCAAACATCAATGGGTTAGCCACTATGTCAAGTTACTCATCCAAACTACACTTAGGGACAAACATCAATCAGTTAACATTCATTAAGACAAAATTTCAACAAATTCCTCAACAAAAATTAGAAAACACTCAAACTGGGTTGGGAAGTGTGTTTTTCATTAAGTGACTGAGGTGACTGAAGGAGCTGTACCAACAGTTTGAGTTTGGGTTTGTGTGCTCATGTAATGCATGTTTGGCAGATTTATAGACTTCTCTCCAGTGCTTTTATCCAAAGTTTCTGATCAAGAGACTGAGCTCGATTCAGTTTCTTTAAGTTTAATAAAAACCACAGAAAGTTCATTTCCACCTAAATTCAAACATTAAAACACTATGTGCCACACAAAGCCTCTCACTTCCAGACCTGTATAGGTCAAAACCCTAGAATGAATGCTCTGACTCTGGACCTTCATTTTGCTTCCAAAGGACTGGCCTGCAATGAAACATACAGTAAGTGTGTTTTCAGTGGTTTAGGCAAGCCCATGTATTGCATCAGTTTTCCTCAGGCTTGTCAGGTTTGTTGTTTCCTCTGAGTTTAAACGTGAGGGCCACACTGTTGACACAGAACCGCTGACCTGTTGGGTCCGGTCCGTCATCAAACACATGACCCAGGTGGGCATCACACTGCATAAAACACACACACATACAAACACACAAAAGTCATAAGCCAACCAAAAATACAAAAATGATGGTTGTAGGCTTATTTGAGAAAAAAATATGCATGAAATTCTGAATGCAAAGGATGAGATACACACTAAACAATTCTACTTATACTGTTTTATAAACACTTGCACGCAAAGCTGTATTAACTACAACAACTATGCTTAGCAAACATGGACTTTGGCTTCTCACAACACAACTTACATTTTTACAAAGGACCTCTGTCCCTGCACTGCCCAGGCTGTTGTCTGGGCGACGAATGATGGAGGCATGGCTTTCATCCCGCTCCCATGTCCCATGAGCCTCTTTGAATGCTGGCCAGCCTGTCCCTGAGTCATACTTAGCCTCTGAACTATCAAGAGAGGAAGGGACATTTCCTCAATGAGCATCTACTGACGCATTTCTAAATAAACATCTAACACAAAAACTCTCTCATGCCTGTCTTCAGCTTGTTTATTGGCCAGGAGTCCGGCCTTTGAGTATCCATTCAACATCATTGTAGTAAAAATGGCGACTGTAGTATTTTTCTGTGAAAAAGTTTTCACATATTCAAGCCTACAAGGGGTAAGTAATTGAATAACAAAATCATAATGAGGATAAGTATTTCTTTAACACTTGCAACTGTTGCAAACTGTTACCTGAAAAGTGGAGCATCACAGCAGACACAGTGGTACATCCCCACTTCTGAATGGTTGAGGTAGATCCCACTAAAGGGCTGAGAGCACCCAAAAATACACACACAGTTTAAGAGCAGAAACACAGGACTAATAGTTACAGATGATTTCACCACGTTATTAGTTTTGTCCTTAAGCTCGTGATTTTGTAAGTGCACAACAGTAACTTGTCCGTATTCTTATTATTATTATTATCATTATTATTATTATTATTATTAGATGCAGATATCACTGAGTTTCAAGCTGAGAGCATTTTCTAATTCATAAAACACCAAAGCTTTGTAGCTGGGCTGGTTGAATCTGACACAGATCAACATGGACAAAGTCCAGAACTGTGCTGATGTTTATGACGATATTTATCTCAGTCTGATAGACTGAGATCATGTTGACACAAATCACTGTACTGATGTGCATGTATGCAGTACTCACCACCTCAGTCCCTCTCTCTCTGGTGACTACATACTGTTCTGGGGTCAGTTTCTTTTGCCAGTCTGTAGTCTCATCATAACGGGTGAGAGACTGCACGCCTGCCGAGAGCAGAGGTTACAATCAATTATTCACAGAGGAGTTTTGTTGTGCATATATGGAACCTACTAGAAGGACATTAAGTCCACTGGTCCTGATCCATCAATTTGCCTATATACCATATAAATAAAGAAGCAAGTTGTTTTTGACAACAATCACCCGATAAATAATTACAACCATTGGCTATGGCAGGATTTCCTAAACCTTTTCAAAACAGAACCACGGACCCGGAAGACTCTGGAGCCAAATGTTGGAGAAAATGTTTGTTATCACATGACTTGGAGGAGCTACTGCTGACGCCAGAGGAGAGGGTTGCATTTGTAAATAAACTGTAAAATGCAGCTAATCCCAAATGTATAGGTAAGCCCCCTCCTGTGGTTAACCACAGTCCTCTTTGCACACGCACTTATTCTTAGTGCCTTCCAACAGATTCAAACATCCGTGAGAAAACTGCGGCATGGTGCACCTGCAGGCGTTTGCAGCCTGTTATATACTAGACGGGATAGTGTAGGCCTATGTCCAAAGAACGACAGTAAAGAAATCAAACGCTCCCTCAGTACCTTGAGATGTGGATACAGGGCGGATGAATACTGGGATCCTCCTCGGTAACACCACGGATCTGGCTGTCGCGTGCTGAGAAACAACTACGAAGAGACGGGCGACGATACGAGACATGTTTGCTGCTGCTGCTGGATCAAGTCTGTCTAAAGTCAAGTGCACATATCACTGGAAGCCAAGTGCTGCTCGCTGCAGCCAGATCGCGCTGGTCCTCCCCCGGCTGATGCAGGCTGTTAGCCGGCTGACCCGGTCAAAAATCACACCTCCAGCTATATCTCGGTCAAAGTGGACTGGGTTCACTGGCTTTTTATTGCTAGACAATGTGCAAAGAGCAGCATATTGTGTAGTCTAGCAGATTTATGGCTTGAAAAATATGATGGGGGTATGGTAAATGTGTTTTTCATAACAAGTCCCAGTGTAGTATTATAAACCAAAATAAATGATCCAAAAATATATTTTCTTTTCAATTATCAGTTGAGCAGGTAAAGACCACCTGCTAACCAACTCTAACTTGCAGAGTTTGACTGTAGTGTGTGAAGAACCAAAGGTTAAATCAGTGTGTTTATTAGGGAAGCCTTATTCATTCAGACAAACAGCATTTTTTCTTTCCATTTTGTCTTGTGCGTGCACCAAAATAATCAACTAACGATTTAAATAATACTGTATGGTGTAAAGGTCTGCCATACAGCAAATACACATACAATACAAATCAGTTATCTATAATGCATCTCAGTAAAATGTCTGGTCACAGTGTTATGTAGTACAGTATTTCTACACTACTGTTGCTCTATATAGTCTGATACTGCACAGCAGCAGGGGTATTGGCTGTCAACAGGCTTCCAGGCTGGTGCATGAGGTCCACTATGTAGCGGCAGGGCTGTGAGGAGCGCCCATTGCTGGAGGGATTCCCACTGAAGAGAAGTATCTCGTTCCAAGCCCGGTTGTACTCACCCCTAACAAGTGTGCAGCTCATTCCGATGCAATCAACTAGACACTGAAAAGTTAAAGAGAGGAGACAGGTTGGGGTGTAATGATTTGGAAACGAGATGGATTGAATGAAGACGGTTATAGTCTACATGAAAACTTGAGAGATAGAGTGGAAAAGAAAACTACTATGTGGAGGATGGGGAGCTTAAAATAGGATGTTAGAAGATGTGGGTGAAATGTAAATTGGTACAGAGGGAAAAAAAGCTTTTGTTGCTGTATGGTAGCAAGGTCAGTGGTACCTTGAAGAGAAGTGCCCTATGGCAGTAGATTCCCCTGCTGATCAAACCAATAGGAACAACATTAGACTGGAGCTGAAACTTGAGCCCGCTGAGGTGCAGCACCCATGGGAATTCGTGCAACTTTTCCATCTCCACTGCTCCGCCCATGGCTTCGCTCACCAGCCTGAGACCCCAATCCATGCACACAAAACCCATTACAATGCAGGAACCTTCAAAAAAGTGTTTGTTTTGCATCCTGAAGTCTCACAGTGGTATGTTTCTATTGTGTGTCAGCTGTGTATCTGTGTCTGCATAATGCTGTTACATGCCATTTCCAGGGTGTGTTGTTTAAATTTGTTTCCATGATTCTGGAGATTTGAAAACAATGACTGCTAATAATTTATTATAAGATGATTTTCTCCTCTATTTGTGGTGACATCTCTGCATGTTGGTTACGTGCTGACTGCATTAATTTGTCACCTGGCCAAGGCAGCATACTGCTCTCGTTCATCATTCAGTGGGAGGATGGATTCTTTGGCCTCTTTAACTAGAAGCTGCAATGTGACGTCATCCATCATCTTCCACGGTTTCTCTGTTGGAGACTCAGGCTGGGTCTCATCTTTCTGTTTGTCATCCTCTTTCTTCTTCCTGTACAGAGAGACAGTAAATGAGACAAATTTAACAGCCTTAATGAAACTACATTTCACCATATAATAAAGGAATTGTATCTTTTTTGTGTTTAAAATGTGTTCATAAATTACACAGATCTTAAAAGAAAAACAAGAATCCTACATTTTGAAATACCAAACAATGTGTTAAGATGTATACTATTGGCAAACATGGAAATAAGGAAGGCAGTGTTATAAATGATGCTGGTGTCTGTTTCTGATGGGTTGCTCTGTCTCTCTTCTGGCACATCCACTATCTCTCTGCCACAGAAGGATAATAGTAAATAGCAGATAGTCTAGATCCCTCTGTTTTAAGTAATTTTAGACCCATCTCCAAGCTGCCATTTTTATCAAAGATTCTGAAGAAGTGAAGAAAAAACGTCTCCACTCAACTAATTTCTTTTATGAACAACAATTAAATCTTTGAAAAATTTCAATCCGGTTTCCAGTCCCGACACAGCACTGAGACTGCTCTGGTCAAGGTCACCAATGACCTACTGTTTGCAGCCGACACTGGCTTGTACTCCATTTTAATTCTCCTTGACCTCAGCTCAGCCTTTCACACATTGGACCATGATATCTTAATTAACCGTCTGAAGAACTATGTTGGTATCAGTGATGTGGCACTGGATTGGTTTATCTCCTATCTGTTGAACAGGTCCTTTTCTGTGGTGCTTGGAGATGCCTCCTCCTCTTCTATTTTGTGGGGTCCCCCAGGGATCTATTTTGGGTCCCCTCCTATTTACCATATACATGCTACCCCCTTTGTCAAATCATGCGTAGTCGTGACATTGACTTCCATGTCGCAGATGATACCCAATTGTATGTCCCGATAAAGCCTGCATCCTGTATTATGTCCTGCCTCACCGAGATTAAAAATTGGATGCCTAAACATTGTCTGCAATTGAATGACTCCAAATCAGAGTAATTATAATGTAACTACCCCCTGTGGCCCCAGTATTAGCAGCATTAATAATCTCTCCTCTAGTCTGGGTGCCTTATCTAGTAATATTCGAAAAGTGGCCCGCAACCAAGGTGTTATTTTTGATTTGGAATTGTCCTTTGGTGCTCAGGTGACTACAGTGGTGCAGTCCTGCTTTGCATAGCTGAGACACTTAACCAAGATCAGCTCATTCCTTTCCTCTGCAGACTTAGAAATCCATCCATGCTTTTATCTCTTCCAGACTTGACTATTGAAATGCACTTTATTCTGGTATCAGTAGGCAAAACATTCAAAAATTGCAGCTGATACAATATGCTGCTGCCAGGCTTTTAACATGTACTAAGAGAAGCGACCACATCGCACCGATCCTTGCTGCACTTCACGGGTAACCTGCGAGTTTTAGAATTGATTTTAAGACTTTACTGCTTGTTTTTAAAGCCTTGAACAGTCAGGCTCCTGCCTATATCTGTGATCTGCTAACTCCCTATGAGCCCGATTGCTGCTTGAGATCCTCTGGCAGGGTCCTACTTATGGTTCCAAAATCTCTACTTGTCACTAAGGGTGACCGGGCCTTTGCTGTCTGGGCCCCTCAGCTGTAGAACTCCCTGCCTGAGGATCTCAGGAAGGCAAACACAGTATTCTCTTTTAAATCTCTTCTTAAGACTCACTTTTATCGTATGGCTTTTTCTTAATCTGATGGTATTTGTTTTAATTATTTTAATTCTTTTATCATGTTTATATCTTAAGTTCTGGATCTTATTTGTTTTTATATGTTTTTATTGTAACTTTTAATCTTTGTAACTTTGTTTTGAAAGGTGCTACATAAATAAAGTCATTATTATTATTATTATTACATAAGTTATACAAGGCACTATGTTTGCCCAGGAGATAGTGGAAGAAAATTTTAAATACATGTAAATAAAAAATGTATTCTAGTAAGAGGCATTTTGCTTTATAAAGTTAAAAAGTTAAACATTGGTCATACTAAGCCATGAATGGACTACATAACACACTGCTTAAGAATGCAGAGATGTTGTGTGTGTATGCATGCTGAATGGGGGGCATGGTGGAAATGGGGTGGACCTAAGGTACCCCGAGGGGGATTCTGTTCTCTTTGGCAATGTTAATTTATCAAAATGCTGAAAGCTTGTGGGAGCATTAGTGTGTGTGTGCATGTACAGCCTTTAATACATATGGTGTGTTTTTTATTGTCTGGGTCTCAGTCAAAATGCATGTGTGTTATGTGCAGGCATCTTCAGCTGCTTCTTAATGGCTGTGCATGCATGTGCACTTGTGCACGTTCATGGTTGTGCGTGTAAGTCCATTAGTCTAAACACAAAGGCTCTTTTACTCTGAGTGTGTTGCCATCTTAAAAAAATGTACCCTGTGAGGCCACGCTAACGGGGCACACTGAAGGCAACTGGAGAGGGGGGGGGAAGAGAAGAGAAAGGAAAAAAAGTAGAGCACTGGATTGGAGCAGACAAGGGGAGGGTGATAGTAATCTAACAGCCACAATAAATTGTACTGACAAATTACATGGCGTGGCTGGTAGTGTGGGAAACTTGCCAAGTCTCAGCCAATGCTTTACCACTATCTGTGTGGTTGTTCTTGTTACTTTCCCACTCAGCTTATAGTGCAAGAGGCCCAGTTAGCTTTCATGGTTTGGGGGTGGCAAGTTTACTGGGCTGGAATATGATGCATACAAATAATAAACAATGTTTAGTTCTAGTTTTTTAGGACTTAATGAATTTAAAAAAAAATTAATAATCAAGACAACATACTCTGTTGCTGCGTTAACAACAATGATGGGCCGGTGCTGGTTGACAGGCTGTTTGGACAGTTCCTCTAAAGTCAGAATCCTCTGACCTGCACAAACCTAAAAGAGACAGAGAGAAAGAGAGTGAGAGTGAGAGAAAACACTATTATGCTAAAAATCTAAATGTTAAAATATCCTTTGCCACAGTATGTTTTCTTCTTCACGAAAGACAGACGAAGAAGAGAAAACTGTTGTTCATGTTGGTGAAACAGATCAGTTCAACAAGTTAAAGTTCCAAAATAACAAATTATGAGCATGTCTGTAGATTTGACAGAAGTATTTTTTTTATTTCCATTTAGCTTACATTCCTTTAAGTGACCTCTGTTTTACATAAATTTCATAGTATGCACACACCTTCCCACCATCATAAAAGCCATCTCTCATAATGTCAGTGGAGGCCAAATGATCTGTCAGGCTGTATTTAACAGACAAGTTGGAGTTAAGCAGCCTGATCATGGCCAACTTGCTGAAACTGCTCCTACGATTCGCTGATTGGTTGATTTCCTGAAGCATTTCCAGGGCTCTGAGACACACATAAACAAAACAGGAATACAAGCACATACAGATATTCAGACATTGATGATAAATATAAAAATTCACACACTAACAAACATACACACATATGAACAAAATGACCCATACTTTCATATATAGCCACACATAACACTGTCCTAAACTGCCATCTACTGGCTATTGAAGAGATTACTCTGAGTTGGCTCTAACATGCTCCACTTTTACTGTGCTTTTACTTGACACTACTCAACAATGCTCCTCCAGTTATACATTTCGTGATTCATCAGTCATCTCAGAGTTTTTCTTACCCAAATTTGCACATCTCCACAGCAGTGGGCTCATCACTAGCACAGGCATTGATAGCCATGCATGCATTATGCAATACCTCCTTGTAATAGGAGCGCAGCAAATTGACCAGTGGTTGAAGGCCGCCAGCACTTTGTAGCTTTAAGACAGGAAGTGAATTTTAGGTAGTCAGGGAAAGCATATACGATATTTATTACTATTGATTATACTCAATATTGTTTTTGGGTTTTTTGTTTTATAGATTTTAACAGTAACATTAAAAACAGTATCAGTAAAATTGACCAGTGTTTCCTTTATGCAAAGCACCACTCCAAATGTCATAATATTCTTGTCATTTGCAAACTTGAGAACAAGTCAGCAATCTGAACAGTCATTAGACACACACAAACACCAACCTCTGCCCTAGCTTCTGTATCACAGGCCAGCACTGCCAGGCACTTCGTAGTGTTGACCAGGACCTGTGTATCTGTGGACTTCAAAGGCTCCACTAGAGCCTGTATGGCTCCGTGTGACAAGATGCTGCAGCGGATGACCTCCTGTCCAGCCATGTTGCCAAGTGTGGCAGCAGAATTGGCCACCGTCCTCGGACAGCTTCCATGGAGCTGCTGGACAAGGATCTCATGGCCTCTTGCCTCATATACTGCACTGGAAGACACCACAGAAATGGATGGGAGATTTACGGCAAACCTGCAGAGCTGACTATAAATGCAGTCTCACAACATAGCATACCACATAATATTTCTGTAAAGTGTGTGTGACATGTGTGATTTGCACAAAGTAGAGTATAAAGGAAAACAAAAATTAAGAGTAAGGACAGTGAGGGAATGGTGCATGAGAGGTGGAGTTAAATGGTAGTGTCTCGAGAACTGAAGGAGACAGTCATACTGAAATATGAAGTCAGACAGTGAGAGACGATGGGTACAGGGAATATTTGTCAGGGGAATAAAAAGGTGGAAGATAAAATGGAGAAAAGAGAGGTAAAGAGTTATTCAGTGAGGGAGAACCATGAGAAGACAGATGAGGCATTAAATAATTTGTGAAATAGTGGAGAGGAAGGCATACTGCTCAAGTTTAAAATACCACCTCCTTCTAAGCCTTGGTTTTAGAGTTTTTGCAAACGTATCGCTTAATGTTTTACACATTTGGCAACAAGTTACACTTATCATTAATACTGTGTAGCATACACAAAATACCTTGAAATTCTAAATTTTCTAGGTATTTTTTGAGTAACTTACTATAGGGATGACATTTACATTATCAAATAGAACACAAATATTATTCCAAGAATAACAAAAAAAAATGCACCCAGGTTGTCTGTCACTCACAATGCGTTGAGCTGGTTGTTATGTGTGAGGTTAGAGAGAGCCTGGGTTGCTGCCTCTCTCAGCACCAAACTGTCATTGTTCAGCAACTGTACAACTGCAGGGATACCACCTGAAACACACATAAATCCAACAAATTCACACTTCATTGTGGTGAGTGTATTGATGTCATGGTGGTTAGGTGAATGTGTATGTACCCAGGTCTCTGAAGCTGTCTTTGCTGGCTAGGTGAAGGCTCATGGCGGGCACAGCCTGGCAGGTAGCCGTTTTCACGCTGACGTCCGCCACAGACAGAAGCTCTACCAGAACCTTCTCCACCTTCTGCTCATGAAGCAGTTTGCGATTCTCAGCTATACACACAGCCATGTACCCATGTAATGCACACACAATGAAACAAACATAGTAAACACACACAGCTAAAGCAAAGTAAAGTACATACCCTTACAACTTCCAAACCTATAGTTGGAAAGTTAAGAGAAAACTATTGTCTCTTGTCTCCTTCTGTGCTTACAGCTCTGAGCAACCTTGGCGATGCATTTAACAGCGTTGGACTGGATTTCAGGCATGTTGGGGGTGAGAACAAACTCCATCAGCCTGGTCAGTCCTCCAGCCTTGTGGATCAGCTGGAAAGTCTCACTGTCGCTCAGACAGTTAGCAACTACCTGTAAGGCCTCAGCATGAAGGTCGCTGAAGTCCTGTAAGAAAGACAGGGGCCAGAGGATGTACAGGACACAGACCATGAATGGGATAGAAAAGGCATTAGGAGTTGAGAACAAGTGCTAATTCAAAGGGAACCATTTTCAGCTAATGGTGCAAACATAAAATGCATATAGGCAGTAATTACCCTCTCCATATTCTTTCTTATAATTTTTTTTTACATGACATACATGAGCATGTTATCACAGCATGTGTTCTCTCTCACACACACACATACGGTGTTACTGAGGATATCCATGAGCTTCTCAAATCCTTGCTCTTCCCTGAAGGTGTTGCGTGTATCTTTATCGGTGGTGAGATTCTGCAGCGTCTTTAAAGCCAAATGCTGAATGACAGGAAAGTCCGACTTCAACAGTTCCAGAAGTCGAGGGATCCCACCCAACTCATGTACTGCCAGACGACTTTGGTAGTCCTTCATACATACAGTACAACAGAGGATACAAGCGGACAACAAGAATTTTGGAACCATTTGGATTGCACCCATCCCAAGACTATATCTTACAAAGCACACAGTGATGCTTTTTAGTGGCTTTTGAGATACTGATAAATGTAACTTCTACTTGTCTGAAATGAAAAACCTTGTAACCGTATAGCCTTATAACCTCCTCTAGGCTGATGACTTTGAGTCACCTGAACCAGGTTGAAGATGATCTCTAGCGAGTTCTTCTTGACATCGGGGTCTGGACTGGATAGGAGCTGGATTAGAGGTGGCAAGCCCTTGCTGTCGTATATCTGGACCTTACAGATGAAATCCACTGACAGAGAGGCCAGGCACAGTGTTGCAAACTCATGGACAACTATATCGTCTTGAATAGGAGAGACAATTGCGTTGTTTGTTTGTTTTATTGCAGCTAAGATACAGTAAATATCTACTTCTAAGTCTATTCATCTTGTGATCAAAGTTACTCACCTTCAACTGACAGTTTGTCAATGATTGATGGAATGACATCAAATCTTTTCAGAGCACTCTTTACATCACCTTTTAATGAAAACATGAGACAAAGTTAACCACTCAGGCTGTAAGTCAACAAAACAGTGAATTATGTAGCCAGTCAACAAGTCTCTAAACAGTCAAGTGCCTGACAAGCAGATAGATGGTCAGGAAGTTGGTGTGTAAGTTAAAAGACAAGTCACACTGGTTGTATTGTACGTCACCAAACGACTGAGAAGGCAAGTCTGCAATGATTTCGTATGTTGTCTGACTCACCGTTGGTGGCCATGATGCCCAGGGCCATGAAGGCATTGCGTCTGACCAGCTTGTTGTTGTGAGTGATGAGCTGACAAAGAGACTCCAATGCCCCAAGTCCCAGCAGAGAAACCTTGTTATCATCTCCTAACAACAGGGGGAGACAGTGAACAAGAAAATTAAGCATGGTGCCAAACAGATCTGAGTGCCTGTGGGCATTTATGATGTGTCAGTGAAGTAGGGAAGATAAACACTGCAATGTGACTGAATACAAAAGACAATGGCAAAATAAAACTAAAATGGGGTGATACTCAACATAGTAATATACATTATTAAAAGAGGTTTGGATTCAAAATAACAGGTTGATCATTTTAAATATGTCAACTGCTCTTAATATACAAAAGTATAAGCACTTTATGAGGGTAGAATGGAAACATATTAGATTTCACAGTAAATGTCAGGAAATAAGATAAGACAGTGGTGCTTTTCAGCTGCTGGGTTACTCAGACACAAAAAAACCTAAACCTAATATGTGTAAGGGTTAGCAGTGGGAAGCCTACTGTACCCTTCTCTGCAAATGTGTGGATTGCTTCACATGCTTTGGCCAGGATGTCCTCCTCTGGGGAGCTCAGCAGCAGCACTACTGTTGCTGGGGTTCTGCCCTCAACAGGTAGTGGCTCAAACTGTGACTGTGAGGACAGAGAGAGAGAGGTAAATACGTTATTACATCTCAGTGGACACGAAATATATAAACCTTTCAGAAACACGTTAGCTAACGTTAGGCTTTATCAAAGGGTAAAGATGAAAAGGCTTTCATTACACGAATCTCTCACCGTTTCCTTGCATGGAGTTTCACTCTCCTTCTTCACTTTCTTTCCCATTTTGCAGCCTAGAGAGAAACTGTATTTTAATAAAATGTGTCTAAACAGCGTTTATTCATCACAGATAGTTGTTCAATAGCTACTCAATGCAATCAACTCTGTAGTCATGAATATAGCTATGCTAGCTAAACTACAACGCTAACATGACAGCTTAGCCGGCTACTCAGTAGCGTTAGTGCAAAACAGACAAACTTGCAGATCACTATCGAAAATATTCGATATGACTCACCTATTTTTCCAAACTAAAGGACAAGTTCAAGATTTATAATTATCATGACAGCCGACCAGAAAAAACATACTGTGGGGTTAAATAGTGTTTTGGAAAATGAGGTTGACACAGCGTTGCTGGGCAACGGGTGCCACGTTGGGCAAAATAAGGGTTTGAACATTTATTGCTTTGAACCTATTAGCTATACCTATGGTTAGTATTGTATTAGTATTGTATTAGCAAGCCAGTTTAATGTTAAAATATAGACGTCCCTGGACTTTGTCCACAAAATTGTGGACAAAGTTTGCTGACGTCAGCAGTGATGCCATGCATATTTTGGCTGACAAAGACAAAGACTGACATAGATTTAAGTGTAGTCAAGTTAATTCAAGGATTTGTATTCGTCACATGCACACCACAGTAAAATGTACAGTGAAATGTTGAATTAGCCTACATGACAAAAGAATTGCAGAAGACAACAAAACAAAATATGAATCCTTGACATCTGTAAGATAGACTGATGTCTTCCTGAGTTAGTGTATTGATCGACTAATAATCATATATCTCATATTTGCATATACAGCCTACCTGTATACCTAAATCCTCAATAAAAATGAATGGGTGGGAAATATTGAAAACTCAAAATGGAATTTGTAAACCATTGTGTGAGTGAGTATGGGGTGTGTGTTGAGAGGGTGGGGGTCTGTCGTGTGCAGGTCATAGGAATAGCTCTATACAACATCAGCACATTGAGGTCTCCTGCTCTTAGAGAGGCACTGACACAGCAATGTGCCAGTGGAAACAGTACAGTATGCACCACAAAACCAAATGACCTCTGAAGACATTACCTCTGGTGGTGTGGGACGTTAATGCTCTGCAGCCTGAAATGAGCCTCAGATTAATCTAAACTAAAACAAGCCAAGGATGGGGGATGGCTGGGATGATGTACAGGTTTTTCTGCTAATGCATTATTATTACACGAGAGAAAAACACGCGCGCTCTTGTCCATAGACCACTTAAAAGTGGTAATAGTCGTCCAGTGAATACTACATTTTCACCCTCAAAGGGGATTTTTGATTCATTCATAACGTTTCAATTGTCAGTATGAAATTGAAATCTAAATGCAAATTTAGACTGATATAAAAAAGACTCCTGGGGTCTATTCAAAAGCACAAAAAAGTAGCATAGACCCAGTGGAAGGAGGGGGTTGCAGCGAATCAGCGCAGCAGACACTGCAAAGCGCAGGCTGTCGCCTCCCCTCCGTCGAACTGTCAGATGACAGCAGCACACATGAGCCTCAGTGCTGCAGACGGAGTTGACCACCCGTTGATTTTACGTCTAAATAACGGCTCATCTGCGTTTTAATTCAAACGGGGCAACAACATGACCGGATACACCCCTGTCATCTCTACGGGCTGACCACAAACGCGCAAAAGGAGGGCTGAGCCGCTTGCTAGTTGTGAGCTGCTATCTAATGTTAATAGTTAGCTTGCAAGCTAATGGTAGCTAGCTGGTGAACGGAGTCCGGTTCTGCTTTGTGCCGTCCGTTGGCTAACGTTACATAGCTGGCTCGCTAGCGAAGTTCGGAGGGACTAACGTTAGCTGGTAGTCAAGAGCGTTTAGCCATTCAGTATCATTAATGTGTCATTTTAATAATTTGTTTTAAGGCTGCGTGATAATTTGTGTTTTATATGTCACGGGGCTTCATTTTCTTCCCGCCTTATACGTTTATTAAATTTACGAAATTTATCGTTGATGTTTGCTAGCTAGCAAGCTACTCGGCTATGCTAACGCCAGCTCACTGAGACCTCACATCGCAGGGGTGCGGAGAGCTCCAGATTAGTCAAGGAAGGAAGAGAGGTGACTTATGATGTGGGCTGAGGGAAGCGGCGGACTGTTAGGCGAAGGAGAGCAGCAGTATTAGCTTTAACACATCGTATTTTCCTCATATTAGTCCTTGTAGAGATAGGGCCATAGCGTCAGTCAAGCTGTGTGGGACGTTGGATGAAGAAAAGAATTGGGGCACTTTGATTTGCGATCTGGCTAAATGAATAGTATTGGTGTTACTGAGTCGTGAGCTGGTGGCCACTGTGCCAGCTTCAAGGGAAGACACTCTGTCAAGATTATCGCTACAAGACTACAATAACCAGCCTGTTTGCTTAAAGATGGCTTCGGCGAGCAGCATTGCAGCAGCTATTGCGAGCAAAACGAAGACCAAGAAAAAACACTTCGTTGCTCAGAAAGTAAAGCTCTTCCGCGCCAGCGACCCTCTGCTCAGTGTGCTTATGTGGGGAGTCAACCATTCGGTGAGTCAGACCATCTAATGTCCATGTTATGATCCAAAGTTATGTCTCCCTCGACCCTTTGATGTCAACTATCAGCATTTGTGTTATTGCAGTTGATTGACAAATGCGAGATGACAGCTGTCCAGCGGTTGGCTATAGTGCTGTCAATGTAAATGTGTGCTGGACTCGTTCAGCAAATTCTTAGTTATGTTTGCTTTAGTAAGCTTTATTCAGTTCCTGTTAGCATGACATTAGTATTGCATGATTTTGATGTATGCACCAAAAATGTGTGAGTATGTGTGTGTGTTTGAGCAGGGAACTCTTCTTTGGCTTCCTGTTGTGCACATGTAGGATAAGCTCCTAGGGCTCTGTGTCATGAGAGAGCAGATCTTCCCATGCAAGACAGCTTATCTTTGCTCTCAGCTCTCTTTCTCTTCCTTTGCTGAATATTTGCACTGGGCCAATACTCATATGTTGGAGAGAGAACAAACTTGGCAAGTATAGGACATACAAACATTTCTGGCATCAAATCCCAAATATTAAACCTTTTACCAATGTTTACACAAATTATTATGAGACACAAAGAGATGGTGCTCGATCAACGGACTAAGGCGTATAATCTGTAGTTCTTTCAGTTCCTTCGCCTTTGCACTTATATTATTAATTTATAGTCTCTCCTTCACCCTTTACTCATCTTATTTCTAATAATCATAACATGGTTATTACAGTAAAACCAGCCTGTTTACGGAACGTT
The DNA here is from genome assembly GCF_020085105.1 of Siniperca chuatsi. Taxonomy (NCBI): domain Eukaryota; kingdom Metazoa; phylum Chordata; class Actinopteri; order Centrarchiformes; family Sinipercidae; genus Siniperca; species Siniperca chuatsi. Next base: position 12,847,913 of record NC_058060.1, read on the forward strand.
TTATCTAGATTGATATAAAGAAAGGACCTAAGCAGTGAGTGAGCAGCAGCACTCATTTATTCCTTCAGTACATAACTGGCTATTTATATGGCAATATGAAATTGTTCCCATGGAGTAGCTAATGGTGTAAAAGATGACAACAGTATAGTTTATATCAAATAGAAAGTAATTTTTGCCCTTTGACACTCCTGGACGAATGAGGGACTACACCATCTTGCTTTGACACAGAGTTCTGCTCTGCTTTCTTGCTCTTTATTCATGTCTGCCTGTGGTTGTCCTCCTTGGTTGTATTGTGTGTGGCAGTGGTTAGCAGACAATGTGAAACAGTAGATGCAGCAGCGACTGCTTTAGCAAATTTATGCAGAATTCCTCATCTCAGTAGGAATATAAATATTTTTGACTAGTTCCATAACAGATGTCAGTTGCACATCAATACTGATTTGGTATTAAGTTAATGGGTCAGAGAAATACTATTTGGACATCTGTTAACAAGAGCCTAATTATAAGTAAATACAGGGGATTGACATTGCATAAACACTATGTGAAACTTTATAACTAAATGGCCACTGTAAACACCACCTCAAAAGTGGGTTATGTCCAGGTTGCATGCCAATTTGTGCTATTTTTCAACTTCATATATACTATGTCTGACATATTCTTTTTGCTAAGTTTTAATTTGTGACCACTGTTTCTCTGTGTTGATGCAGTTTGGCATTATCATCTTGTGACTTTAGAGACCGTTACCTTTTGACATAATAAATAATATTGCAGTTTTTGGCTAATGCACCATCAATTTGTGTACCGATGATTTGGCCTCTTTCAGCTCTGTTTGTCGTTTCATATTGCTTTGAAAACCTCATACTAATGTACTAATGACCACACCGGTTTATAACATTTTAAAAGTGTTGGAATGATTAATTTTTTTAAGAGTTAGTCTATTTGGTCTAACTCCATATCTCTGTATTGGGTTGAGAAATCCTGGGGGTGTTTGATGGACAACAGTGTCACAGATGCACAGTACTGAAGGCACATTGATGATGGGGTCATTACTAAGCATATTAGCTCTGTCAATATAGATACTAGCAATTGATTTTTCGCTAGTGTTAAGGGTGGCAGTTTAGTGTGGATTATGCAGCCTCTAGACAGCCTAATATATGCGAGGCCAAGACAGCTAAAGATCCAAAGCTGTTATTCTGTATCTAAGCTGTAGTCTGTAGATAGATTACCTGGTCACCTGGCTGTGGTGTTAAGCCTAAGGGGGCAAAGTAAGATACACAAGAGGTTTACCTCAATGCAGCTATGCAGTACTGGTTAATCATTAATTTTTCGAATGTCACTTGAAATGCCTGAGAAAGATGAACATTGCTACATTGTCCACTCACTTTAGCTGATTTCATTATCAGATATGACTTCAGCTATATATCAGCTGGACTGTCATCCTAGAAAGCACATAAAATCCTTCCGTATTATGGTATAGTTATGTATTGCAGTGTCTGTCAATACTGCCAATGTTTTATTTTGAATTAACTTGAAATCTTCATTCAGAGTTAAATGCATTGGCATCATTTAGACATTTATCTATGTGTTTGTCCATACATGTGAGTTATCCAGGCTCATAATATGTCTGATTGAGGTGTCTTAGAACTGTGGACTAATGGACCACTGACTCTCAACCATAAAAACCTACATAAGTTTGGAGAATCTACATGTTCAAACTCTTCTCTTGGATTGCATAACACAGAGCAGGGCAGCTGCCAGCACAATTCCTTCTCATGCAAGAGCATATGTCCTCTGCTGTTGTTCTCATCATTTGATAAAGTACTCTGTTTCTCATACCATTGGCAACATAAAAATGACATTCCATGCCAGGTCACCAGGTTGAGCCATTGAGTTACTGCCAGTGTGAAGGCTGCAGTTTGGAAGTGTTACTACCTGCCTATTGGTCTAATGAAGCAAAGATGTTATGCAGAATGAGTCGAATAGATTGCCATGATGCATAGAAATAAATTAGACGTTTTTGTGGCCCAGGTCATCAGAAACATTCTTGTGTAATGGCTGAGAAAAGCCAGTGATATGTGCTTTGAAATTTCTTTGTGTGGCAAAAGGTGTGTGGCAGCTTGCTGAAAATAACTTTTGTTGACGGGTAGCTCATTTTTACTTTAATCCTACATACTTAGAAAATTTACTTGCATTCTTCAGAGCCTGAATAGGTAACATAGCTCATGGTTTTATAGAAATGGATTGAGGCCAAAGCTAAAAAGTTTCAGTGGAAATCTCAGCTGTAATCACTGAAGCTTAGTGGGTGCAAAAGCTCAAACAAACTGAGTCTACAAAATCAATCTCAAACTCATCATTACAAAAGCATCTCCTGGTTCTAAGTCAGCATGACATTACAAATAAACAATAGGTCTTGTCTCTCTTGGATCTATTTTTTGCTGTACTGAGTTTACAAAATATGATTGGGCTGCCTCAGAATACAGTGTGTTCTGTAAATGAGTGTCTTCTCCCTGTATTTTTTAGCTTATAAAAGTAGCCATTCTCTCACACACATGCTGGATATGTGCTGACATAAACAGAATATAGACTAAGCACACAGATAGCCCACAGGATATGCCAACATGTTGCAATTAGTTGTATCCTGTAATATACTGTATATTCTTCATGAAAGTAGTGGCTCTCACATATAAGTAAATACAAAAACCCTGTAAATATTGGCTCTGTAATACATTAACAGTCTTGTCATGTTTGGGCCTGAAAGTAGAATGCTCCTAAAAAAGACAAAATTTAGGTTAGTTACATAACCCTGGTTCTAAGTAGCATGTATATGTATATGTATAGGAGGCCACCAGCCCTCCCCCTATATAAAGGTCTGACATACTGTCATTCACCATTCAAAAATTAGCCCACCTCTTCCTCATTTCACACCAGCAAGGTGTGTGGTCTGGTGAGACACTCACTCATGCTATTACGATAACCAGGGTTATGTATAACCTAAAGTTCTCTTTCATAGCATTCACTTCGTGTCTCACTGTGGCATATACTGACTCCCAGATTGCTTTATAAGCCCATTATAGGAACCAGCCCTGCCAGTACAGTTACCCCCACACTTAGCACTGAGTGAGCCAGCGAGTGTGTTATAACAACCAGGCTGTAAAACCTAGCAAAATTAAGAGATGAAGGCCAGCTAGCTGCCACAGATATCCTGAATGGAGACACCCCTGAAAAATGCCCATGAGCCTCTACTAGTGTAAGTAAGTGCAATAGCACCCACTATCCACTGGGAAAGCCTCTGCTTTGAGACTGGTTTTCCCGAGTGAGATTTTGCCCAAGACACAAGCATCTGATCAGATTTCCTGAAATTTGCAGAGCCCGGACTGGACACAAAGCATGTAGCCATTCCTGGTCAGTCGAAGCAAACGCTTTCAGCTCTATTGGTATGCAAGGATCCACCACTTTGGGAATAAAGGCTGGGTTAGGACGAAGACATACACTCAAATAGCGCTGCAGCTATCGATTATTTTAGTAATCGAGTATTCCACCAATCATAAGGATAAGAAATACATTTGCTTTATTAAAGAGCTATAGTAAATATGCAAAAGAGAAAATAAGACAGGTCTCTTAAAATGAACAACTAATTGGTTTCCTTTTTAGGAACATTTTCATTGCTTAAATTGAATACAACAATATTATCTGTCAAAACTAAACCCATTTAGTGCATTTAAGTGCCATATGACGTTCTGGGTTTTGAGGGGATAAGAACGGCGCCCTCCCACTCCTCTTTCGCCAACGGTGTTTCAAACAGCTTGCTTCTTCCTCCTCACCCCCTGAGTAGGTGGAGGATCTGACTTTCCTGGCAGCCAGCCTGGGTTGCTGGCTTCCTCACCCACGGGGTCTTGGCCTGTGGAGTCCAAGGAGCGTCCCATGAGAGCTTAGGAATCCTGTAGCTGGGCATGGGGCATGTCACCACTTATGCAAATGTCTGCCAGGGGGGTTCCGTAGCACTCAGTTGAGCTTTTCTGCTCGTGCAGAGTTTTAGGGCCTCACCCCCTCTTTTCTTGTCCTCGCATCCCTTCTGCATTGAGGATACTGCTGAGCCAAAGATAGTGTATCCAGGAGATCTTCTTTCTCCCTGATGGAGAGGTTGGTGAGATCCAATCTCCTGGCTTTTTCCTATAGGACAATCAAGCCCATGGCCTGGACCGCAACTTAGATATTACTATAAGAGATGTAGGCAATGGTAAGTGACTATGCAAATCTCCCCCCACAGCTTTGCTTCCCGCTTCGCTGTCATCTCTTCCTCCAGTTCTGCCTGGTTAGGCCATCAGGAGTGAATAAGCATTCAGGGCCCATGCAGTGAGGGCAACCGCTTTGTAGCTCTTGTCCCTCAGGTTGGACTGAAAGCGGTCAGTTTTGGAGGGCAGGGAAGACCCCGACGGTGACATAGGAGTGTTGGGGTGAAGATTGGAAGCCACAAACGGTTCTACCTGTGGCATCTGACGTAGCCCTCGCACCTTCATCCCCTTGCAGGCTGGCTGTTTTCCCATCTTCTGTATCATGGGCAGCTTTTTACTGTTATAGAGAGACCTGGTTCACTCTGCTTATACGGTGGGCCATGGGACATTAAGCTTTGCAGCCGAGCGTTTACACACTTCCTGCATGTCCACATCCAGTACAGCCAAGGTTAAAGCTGCCTCATCCTGTTCCATGCATGCTTTGCAGCCCGACCCAATGATGCCAGGGGAGATGAGTCGTCGTCGTCATCATTATTGTCGTCGTTGGAGACGAGCAGCTCCAATTCACCATCTGACCCGTTGTCTGCTTCATCCCCCTTGAGAAGCATTTCCGGTACATATTCTCGCATTTCCTGCTTCATGGCGTAGACATCTGCCGTGAGACAGTCCGCCATCACCTTAACGTAATTTGTGAATCTGTAGAAGGGATATGGTCCTGGTGTGTCTGTCAGTTCTTTTCGTAAGCCTTTTTGTTGTCTGACTGCACTGTTAGAATAGAAAGGTGTCAGAATGTGTGTCCACTGATAGTTTTTGAGTGGATTTGTCACTGGCTGGAAAGCTGCATTGCCACAGTTTAAGGCACCCCTGTGTAATCATAGCATCCAGCAGCTCCTAACCTGCTGTTCCATGTCACCTGCTCTTGTCCTTTTAAAGTCAAGACAATAATTGTGTTGAGTTGATGTTCGTTGTAGCTTTTTATTGTCAGGCCTAGAGACAGTAAAATTGTTGGTAAAAAATGTCTCTGTTATTAAGTACATTGCCACTTAAGATACCTTTTTCAAGAAAAAACAGGCCTTTTAATTTCATATAGCAACACAGTCTTTATCAGTTTCCCTCTTTTACAAATAGCAAATGAAAAAATGTTTTTGTTTTGATTTTCTTAGATTTTGTATAGTCTTTCCTTCCCTTTTTATTTTGACCTTCTTTAGTTGTAACTTTGTTTTTCTTTAATGTCACTCCTTTCTTTCTGTACCATTAAACTCTCCCCCTCCTGCAGGTTCATTCACTATTTCTGTCATTGCCCCTTTTTGTGTCTGTCAGCCTGTCTATCTGGCTCACTTTCTTTCCCTGTCCCCCCTCCCTCTCCCATTTCTTTACTGTGTCCTGCCTCTCTGTCTGACTCAGAATAGCTGTGTCTGGTAATGGGATTGCATAAGAGGGGGATTCTATAAATATCTGTAGGAGTGACCTACAGCTAATATGTTTGATGATTATGGGTGAGGAAAACAGAAAAGCTGGAGCCTCACGTGGCACCCTGGGGCAATGACAGATAGAGGAACTTATGGAAGCGTCTTGTGGTTTTATTCCAGTGTGTCTCTAAAAACCTTTTAAACAAGACATTTTCTCTTTTGCCTGCATGCATGCAAACATGCATGTACGTGCCTACTTGTGTGTGTGTGTCCTTTGCCACAGAGTCACTGTGCCGTGGCACACTCCTTGCCCAAATGCGATGCGACATGTTGCTGAGCAGCTTGATTTACCCAATAGGACAGGCCATATACCATAAGCCTGTTTGTTGCTCAGTCAGTCTAAACCACTATATCCTTTAATAGCTGGCCTTTCATAGCACTGACTTCACAACAGACTTGCTGAGCTGTCTGCATGTGCATGTGTGTGGGTGTGTGTTTGTGTGTGTACCTGTTGATGACAACTATAATTCATGTGTTACCTATTTCCACCTTAGTCATTAGTGTTTTCAACACGGATAGGAGCATGTCTGTTGTAAGAAAACTCACAGTATGCTGACATTAAATAATATTTGTCTTAATTATACATTGTATTGTAGGGCTATTCAATTACAAAATCAAGTGGGCCAGATTTTAAAACCAGGATATGTAGATGGGCCAGACATTTTCAGCAGCCTATTTAAAACCTTTTTTATCTTTTGGTAATGACACATTTTAAACAAATGCAAATAAATATTGTAAAAAATAGCAATGTTTATTCTTTCACTTTTGAAATTAAAAAAATATTTTTGGTCACATATCTGTCACAGGTGGGGTTAAACTGACTTTTCATTGTCAATTTTACCTTTCAGGGTTGACAGAGACATATTTTCAGTAGAGCACTTCCCTACTTGTGACTGTCAATAGCCAGATGTTTTGAAAAATGTTTTCTAAGCGTGGTCAGAATTCACATGGAAACCGGATATGGCCCGCGGGCCGCCAATTGAAATGGCCGGCTGTATAGGTTTGGTATATCTGGCATCGTCTACTGTAGTGTAATACCCCGGCCACACTGCCTACCTGAGCAGCACGGAACCTTTTACTTTTCATTTCAGCGCCCATGTTAACAGGTTAGAGCAGGGTCCGAAATTAACACCCGCCAAGCGCCAGATGCGGGTGGATTTTCCATTTGGTGAGTAAATCTCGGAAGGCTATCCGCCATACCGGCTTGTAAATGTTTGCACCAAAAGAGTCATGTAATAACAAACTATGCTGAGAGTCTCTACCGTGTTTTGGTATCATTTATGAGTGCGTTGCTTCTGTCCTCTGCTGTCTGTCGGACTTTGACACACACACACGCATACTACCATATGTGTTTTTACGTTTGTCTAAACAGTGCAGCACTAGTTTCGCAGCACTGTTTACCATACAGGACATCAGAATCCGCTAAAATATCACATGCCGCCGGTCTGCTGCTGCAACCTGGTATCATGCCAAAGCATGTAATACACACGTCGGTCCACCGTGGCAGTGTCACGTTTCAACATGTTCTCATTCCGCGGTTGATTTCAGTCTTTTGCTCTGGCATCTTCTTTAAAGAGTAACTAAACCCCCAAACCACTTTTTTTCAGCTGAAAACCAATGAATATGGGTATTTAGTACTGTTGTTGATGTATTCAGGTCAAATTTTGACATTTTCGGGCAAAGTATTTGATTTCTACATATTGTGTTATAAATATCCACAGCGACTGCCCTCTACAGGTTGAAACCTGGCTATTGCAATAGAATTTTGCTATTGGCTAATCTGGAGGCAGGGGATGAACTGTCAAACTAGGCAGTGCTGATCAAATATGAATCCTGGTTCTGTTACTGCATTGCCTATTTCCCACCTCAAATGTTTTCAGAAACACATTTTAGCACATTTTTTTTTCCTTGAAAAGCACTTAGGTCTATCCAATTGCGCCCCCTCCCAGCGCTGCCCATGTTGATGCGTTTTTCACGTTTTTAGAGGCATTTAGAGGTATTTTGGGCGGTAAAAAATATGCTAGGCCGGTGGGGTTTTTTTTATCTACCAGTCCCCTCAGCTGGTGAGTCAAGTTATTTTCAGACATTGGGTTAGAGCAGCCACACAGCCCGTGTGAGCAACGCGGCACAGGCGGTGCTCAGCAAAAATAGGTGTAACAGTGAAAATGATCTGTTGATATCATATTGACATCATACCAGCAACATTACACCTTTCACTACAGTTTAATTGTCTATATCAGTAGAATATGTCACAGACACAGTGTTTGCTGTATATTTTTTATTTATTTTTTACAATTGAGCACACGCTTCTTAACCTTTTTCTGTCTAGATAGGGCTGGCAGTAGCAGCACTGTCTGAATGGACACCACACGTGTGCAAGCTGCAGCAGTTCGCGCAAGCTAGCCATCACACACAGGTAGAGGTAGGCGGTGGGACTTTGAAACACACATTTCCTTTCTTCAGCACTATATTGTGTGTGATTGAGTGACTAAAATAGACTTGAATGAGCTGTTAGTATCTGATGTGAATGCAGACGTCTCACAGTTCAAGGAATGACTACCATAAGCGTTTAATTGCACTGCAGGTGTCTTACTCAGGTAGTTGGTTGCATTCGTCCATGGCCCTGTTTCTCTCTGTGTGTCTCTGTCTCTCCCCATTCTCACACACACACACACACACACATACACACAAATGCAGCAGTCCTTTTACCTTACCACTGCTCCACTTCTATCACTTTGTCCTCATTATGGCTGATCTGTCTACACTGTGGTTGACACTGAAGTTGTCAAAGTTGCTCCACAGAATTAGGTCACATACAGGCTGTCATGGTCATATTTCGTGAGGGCTGATCATTGTGTGTGGTATAAAGCAGAAGACGTACTCACGTTTCCTAGAATTTAATTAAAAATGTCCTCTAAAGGCATTAAAGTACCAGTTCATCAGTGATAAGATTAACTGTACATAGTATAAATATAATTAAGCCGTTTCCCATATTGCCAAGGTATTTACAATTATGTTCAGTTTCTATATAAAATAACAAAGTGCTTAAGTTATTTAAATGCTTCTTTTTTTTTAACAGTTTGAAATGGAAACTTTTCCTTACGTAGATGTGATTTATCAGACGTTCCCATGATATTTCAGATTTATTGATAATTAACACTCATAATGGTAAATCTCACATTCTCTACTTTTTTCTACCCACCCTATTTTGTGTTCATTCCTTTTTATGGGCTGGCCAATGAATCCCTGATACACACACCCAGATACTATTGTTGTACTGTGTTTAGGGCTTTCCACCTAAAAGGTCTTGAGATAGATCCTAGGATAAGCTGTATTCTTCTTTATGTGGATATTGTTAAAATTGCTACAGACTATGAATGGTTCTGGGATTCATAGCAGGTCAGGTGATGATGTAATAGCCTTGTTAATTGGTCAGTGAAAGGTCAAGTCCACACTCAGTACAATCTACTACAGCTATATGTGACCACTATTGGACTGTTAAAGGGCAAATCTCCATTTAGCTGGGTGTATCTACTGCATATGATTACCATTGTGGTTTATGAATATCACCTGTCATGTTGTGGTCAGCAAGTCTACCAGTACATAAGTTGATTACGGCACAGTGGTTTGTTTCATTAAGCCATTTCCTAAGAAGTCTGATGATGTTAAGTAAGTGCTGTGATGTGTATGTGTGTTATTTGGGAAAACATATTGATGAGCATGCTGATGAGTTTGGAAGCTGTGGCTTTATTAAAATATTGCACCAAATACTTCTGTGCTGCATTGATTACTCCAATCAATGCTTTTGCCAAATTGCAAAACCACAGTCCCTCCTAGTGTATTTACACCTCTACATATTGGTTGATTGCATGTTCAGTCTGTCTTGATTACACTTTAATTAGAGCCACTTAGACTGTAATATCTTGTAAATAGACATAGAGGAAGTGCTCGCTAACATTCCACACTGTCTAGGAGTCGCTTCTTGAGAACACATGTCCAATTTCCCCCATGTAATTGACAGCTTGACACTAGAACATTGGGCATGCTTTAAAATGACTCCAGTGGAAAATATATCACGATGCTGTTCTTTGTCTCTCCCTCTCTCTCTCTGGCTCTCACCTGTTATAAGTTTTTCACAACTCTCTTTGTTTATCTTTATAGTTACAATTTGCAAAAAACAAAGTCCAGCTAAATTCAAAATAAGCCCACATGCTCGAGACAAGTCCATGAGGGCAGCAAAACATCACCAGACTCGAGGGTCCTGTTTTCTTGTGCTTGTGGCTGTGTTTTGTTGTAGAGTTATGGCTTGTTCAGTGAAAGATGTACAGTGATTTAAAGTTACTAAATAGGGATCCCCTGTGGATCAGATGACGACCAGTCCAGGCTTTGTTTTCATTTATTGATGACACTGAAACCACAGCATTGTGAGCAAGTGAACCATGGAGCGCACAATATAAACTGCAGCCACCAGTTTTACGCAGTGATATATCAGCAGGCTATGCAAGCATTGGGTTTAAATTTGGTCACTTGGTCACATGGCTTTATTAACATTTTGCAGAAAAAGAATATTGTGTTAAATAAAGATTGGATCAGACAGAGTCTGAAGATATTGATATTGAAGGACTCTGATTGGAATGGGTGGAAAAAATATAATCTTTGACCTTTACTAATAAAGATACATTTCTAGAGAAACCTGACAGAATTGCTGTCACTATAATGACTTTTTACACTAGTGACACATTCTAGTTGTAGCTTGCAAGTCAGTTGTAGCTTTCAGTTGTCAAAAATAAGAAAAGATAAAAAAGATGACGGTCATAGCCCTGTTCATTGTCAAATGTCTCCCTCCAGCCTACACATCATGATGGCATGCCTGATTAGTCTTGCTTCTGTCCTTTCTAACTTTGCGAGAGGTTTCTCTCCACTCTGATATTTTCATTACCCTTCTGTATCTTGCACTTAAGAAATGATCAGTCCTTTGTATTATTAGATGTAGATTTTTGTAACCAAGTAAAAGGTGTCACAATATCACTGCTGTCAATGCTATCACTAGGCTGTCATCTGCTAAGATTGCGTCATCTATCTGTCATTGAGAGATAAGGCTATGCAATGCTGCTGACAGAGCACGCTCTCTTCACTAACTTCCTGTCCAATGGAGCAACAGCACACACTTGCTTAACTCTGCCGGAAAACCAGTCTTCATCACCATGGAGACAAACAGGAAGTGGTGGTGTGAAATTTGTCTGCAAGTTTGATAGCTGCAGGAAGATAAGCAGATATGCTGGAGGCATCTGATTAAACAAAACATAAGAGCTACAAGAGCCTAGCAGATAAAATAGGAGTACCATGCATGTTATTTAATGTGGATTAGGTACTGCAAGGGACAGTCAGGCTGGTATACTGGATTAGCCACACCTCCATGTAGGCACTTGCAAAAACATTTAGCGCCAGGGCAATGCCACTGTGTTAAAAATCAGTGCTATGCCTGCTATCCAAACCAAAAAATGGTACATAACAGTGACTGTCAAAAGCATGATTTGTGAAAATAGCCTAATGCAGTCATTCCCACTCACTCATTCTCACTTTACAGTTTTTTGGGGGTAGCATGAATTTAATTACAGGAACAGGAACATTTGCCACTAAACCAGTAACAGTACAAACATGGGTGCAGAAGTGGAGTTTGTGGGTATTTCAAACTGATGCAGATTGTTTTCTGAGCCTATTCGAGGGATCCATTTATACCTCTTTTTATCACAGATATTTTCACCCCATTTTGACCATATTGTCAATAATTTTTATTGCTGTGACTTGCATTAACATTCAGTACACTAGTGGCCTCGCAGACGCGTGTTTGTGCTTGGTAATATCAGACATTGTCTCTGCCCTTGTGTGAAACACAGCTTTGTTGATTAGGTGACATCTCCCCCCTGAAGTACCCAGCATGCATCAGTGCTATAGCATCACTGTGACGTCTGTGCCTGTCACACCAAGGCACGGAAACATACTCGGATATGGCATCTGTGGACTTCCTCTGTTTGCTCTGTTTCTTTAATGCCCTCCTTTTCATATTTTCTTTCTCCTGCTTTCTTCTCTTTTCAGATAGCTTTCTTCCTTTTTTTTCAGATGTTTTTTTTCTCTCGCTCTCTCAAATGTTTCCTTCCTAAAAATTCTCTCCTGCTGTTAATCTATCTTCTGTTAATGATGCCCACTAATTCTGTGTTCTCATGCTTCTCTTTTCGTTTCCTTTCCATAAAAAGCTTACAATAATCCTATAGGATTTTTAAAGTACAGGGATATTCAGTTTGAATTCTCACTTAATGACGACATCAATGTGCTGTACAACAAGTAAACAGCTTTGTTCTTGAAATGCTACTGTGCTCAGTTTGTAAATGTTTGCTGAGCTGGTTAAAGGCAAAGTGTACAAAGGCAGACCTTTGCCCATCACTGGACAAGCTTTTGCAGACTTCAGCATTAAGATTTGTTTTAAATTTGACCAGTCAGTGGGTCAGAGTTATTGTTATTGTTCTTTTTTTTTTTTTTTTTTTTTTTTTTACCCCTTTTGTATTTATTGATGAGTCGTCATCACAAACAGATTGAAACAATTCTGTGAATGTAAGCTTTACTACTCATCGCTTTTACAGTGGTTAGTCTGGTATCATGAGTTTGTCTGATAGGACATTTTCAGCTAAGCACTTTTGCTAACATACTGGCTAATTGCTGCCAGCTCTTGTCTTGGGCATTGAGTGTGTTAAATTGTTTGTGCTTTTAAAAGTGAGCCAGTTCAATCTACTTTACTTGGAAGCTTCCAACAAACAGTAACTACAGTAGAGGATTTATATGATTTTCAACGAAGACACTATCACCTCCATAATTGGGGTAAAACAGACTATTAATGTTGCTAATTTCACAGTTATTTCTGCAGCAATTATATATTTGTTCTGCCATATTTGTGCTGCCATCTCCCCTGCTGTCAACATCCTGAGTACCATCTCATCTACCTAGTCACAAAAATTACATCAATCATAAGACTGGGCCAGTGGCAAAGCAGAAAGGCATAAATTACACACTTGAGCATTGAGAGAGTTTAGACCAGAAGCTGTTTGGGGAACTACCCCCAGATCTCTAACTGGGCAAGTAACTTACATAAGTTCATGTCTTACAGACTATTCATCAATCCTTAATGTTAAAACTCTACTTCTAAATAGAGCAATTGAGCCACATGAATATACTAATTTGAGAGGCCATGGAATCATGTAGCTAGCTGTACTTGTCCAATTTAAAGCCTTAACTATGCAGTGTATTGATATTGGTCTAAAACAAAATCATGAACATTCAGGAACATGTTTAAGGCATACTATCTTAAAAAGCACACTTGTTAATGGCCACATGAAGTATGCCAAATGATTTCATGGGTCAGTCAGTCATGCTGAGGCTATTCTCTACCATCTGCTGTAATACTCCTGCAGCATTACACGGCCATGGTCAATCCCCAATGGTAAAAAATATTCCTCTAAGGCAGCTGCTGGAATTGTGATATGACACCACCTCTTGTCTGTCTGCACAATCCTAGCTGTGAGCAATGTATAAAGTGTAAAGTACATACTGTACTGTAGAGGAACACACACACACATGCTTCGTGATTAATATTATAGTCAATCAAAGTTTGTGTGAGTGTTTGGGTTTATTCAGTGCACCTACATTACAAGTGTGCTTGGTGGAATGACAGGTTATTAATAGATTCATGCAACCTGCCAGCACCCCTGCCTGCAACCAACAACGAATATGCAAGTGCGTGCACACACACACACACACACACACACACACACACACATCATATTTGTATCAAGCTGTGCCTGAGTCATAACAAATGTCAGGTGTACGTATTACAGCAATGTGACGCATGGCCAGCTCCAAATGGAAACTCCTGCAATGTACCTTATGTGTTTGAAGCCCCACTGTTTATTCAGTGTGCAAGGTTTATTGAAGCGTTCTGTAATTTTGCATTTTGTTGGCTGGCTATCATGACCATAAACATGCAATCAGTCATAATCATTTAAGTGTTAACAGTCGAACTCACCTAATAGTCCACAACGTCTAGTTATGGTCTTACGTAAGACTCAGATATGTCATATGACATTTTAAAAACATAACCACTTTGGAAACTCAAAGTAAACTTAAGTGGTTCATGCATTAATTGTCCTGATTAGTTTGTGACACATAATTTATCTGAAAAGAGAGTAAGATGTTATCTGCTCTTAAATCAAGAACACGCTCCAACTAGAACATTAGAAAATAGCAGTGCATTACAGACTGCAGGATATTGAAATTACCTTTCCTGCAGGAGCGACACATAGCTTTCAATCATATATACCCCCAGTGCTGGCAACATTTCCACTCTCCTTTCCCCTACAGCTGTCCTTCAGCCCTGTAGGCTACATCGTCCTGAAAATCGAATCTGTAAACTGCTCGCATCACCAGGTGTTCTGTGCCGAAGTTTGGTATTGATTGATGATCCTGGCCAGCACTATTGGCATGAATCATAAATTAACCCTAATAACTTGTCATCAGGCTGCTTTGATTTCGGTAAAAATAATCTGAAGGTGGAAGTTCACCCTTGTGCCTTTTATGGTTGCTTTTTTGTTTTGTTCTGCAACACACCACAGTTTACTCAGTTATCTGAGATAGTTAACAGGGAAAAGTGACATTAATTTTGTGAGTAGTTTTTGTGCAGGAAGGTGGTGAAGTTTAACATACACTGACTGGTGTCTTGGCCAACTGTTTCACCCTTTTACCAATACCGGAACCAAATACATGTGCGCATTGTGTTACACTGAATGTCTTTTCAGAGGCAAAATATGGTCATGTGAGTATTCATGTGAAGTTATGTGAATGCTGATCTTTGCACCAGTTTGTGGAATGATGCACTTTATTGGGTTGGATAATATTGCATTGTGAGGTTACATGAGTTGAGGTGTGAAGCACACAGCTAGCAGATTGAATATCTGAATTCTTGTGATGACATTATAGTAACATGTTATAGCAAATATATAAAGGAAACTGTAATGGTTGCAAAGCTCCACTATCAGGCTTGCATCAAATGAAGTAAATGTTCTACGGTTTTTTTCACTTTAGGCTCTACCACTACATTTACAGGGATTCCTTTCAGTGTTGATCCCACTGATCACCACATTATGTATATCAGTGGTAATGATCGATGATCTTTGTCAATGTTTTGCCTACATTCCCTCAGTGAGACGCTCATTTTTCCCTCCTCAGTATCCCAAGGCTTTTAAATTCTTAACTTCTAGCATTTCTAATGTGACATGATTTCCCTCATGTTTTAGACTAATTTGTGTTCCTAGATACATCACTGATCTCCCTTTCTTTACTATCTTTTTTCTGCCCAGATAAATGAGTTAAGCCATGTTCAGATTCCCATCATGCTCATGCCAGACGACTTCAAGGCCTATTCTAAGATCAAAGTGGACAACCACCTCTTCAACAAGTAAGGTCTTTTTAAATATATAATTGTTTTATTTCCCAAAAATGATGACACTGTAAAATATATGTTATTTTTATAATTCTTTGAAATATTCTTTAGGACCTACAGCAACTCATAAACCATGTCACTTTTCTGATTTTTGCATACTCACAGGGAGAACATGCCCAGCCATTTCAAGTTCAAGGAGTACTGCCCTCTGGTGTTTCGAAACCTCAGAGAGAGGTTTGGAATCGATGATCAGGATTTCTTGGTATGAAAAGCCTAGCAACATTACTACCACTTCTGGAACAAATATCTAGTTTCTTTGTAGTGCTAGATTAGTGTGAATTGCCACATAAGAAAGTGCCAGCTACTATAGACAGTTGGGTGATTTTACAGGCAATGCATTATCCTTAAATGTATCTGAATCTTATGTAATAAACATAATTACTTGGTA
Organism: Siniperca chuatsi; assembly: GCF_020085105.1. NCBI lineage: Eukaryota > Metazoa > Chordata > Actinopteri > Centrarchiformes > Sinipercidae > Siniperca > Siniperca chuatsi. Next base: position 12,863,549 of record NC_058060.1, read on the forward strand.
CTGCAAGCACACAGAAACAATTGCAGCTATTTCAAATTTGATCACAGTCTTAACTAGTAAACTGTTGCTCTTTAGCGCTTTTTCCTTTCCCTCTTTTGTTTCAGCCCACTACTTGTCTTCCTTTATTTTCCACTCTTCCCTAGTAAATCCCCATTCCCAGTGCAGGCAATGAGTTGGCAGTATTTGGAGGTCGTTGTGTCTGAGCTCAATGCAGCTGTCCTTCTCACATGTTTACATTAAGGTTCGGCTGGCTGCAGTGAGTGGGCAGTTGGGAGTGTTAAGACACTGGCCAGTGCAAAGGAATGTTGTGACATTCTCAACATTAAACTACTTTCCTACATAAGGCACTGGTCACATTATGGTCAAAAAGGTTTATTGGTTTGCATTTTTTCTTTTTGCCCTTGCTCTAAAACCAGCCTGTTGGAATTATTTCTAATTACATTGGTAATATTCCTCATTACATCCAATGGATACCACCAGCTGCAGGCCTGCTCTTTTGATGACATGCAGCAGTAACCATTAGTTTTAATGAGCAATGCTAGCAGTATTAAATTAAGTTTTGGGAGGGTAACTGAAGTGCAAACAGATTAACCTTTTTTCCCCACATTATGATAAATGCATAGTTGAGAAAAGGACTAACTAAAACAAAAACATTAAGATATTACTTTGAAAGCTTTACATCTATGCAAGCCTCAGGCGAAGGGCCTCTTAAACATTTTCAGCCACTCCAGTGTTACACCGGGAAGTGTCCATGCTTTTTAGGAACCTCCAGAAACAAGACTGCAACCAATTTTAGGTCTAAACACAAGAAAGAAATTATGCTTAACAGTTGTTTCAGGTTGCACGTTAAAGGTTAGTCCTCACTTTGCAATACAAGCAATAGATGCTGTGGCTTGAAGAGGGGAAAGGGAATTGAGGGCAGAAGACATGAGGAATTCTTGGAGAATGAGGCATTGAGCTAGGGGTGTTGGATCAAGTTACTTTTTGAGCTCCAAAGTCTGGGCAGCAGCTGTTTGTGTCTGTGTGTAGGTTTGGACAGGCAGCAGGCATAGGGGTCAGAACCCCACATGTTTAGACTGGAGAGTGGGAGGTGGTCAGACAACAAAAACGTAGATGCAGGACATGTTGTATTGTGGGATCCATTCAAATACACTAGAAGAGCAGCTATTTCAACCGTTCAGCCAACTGAGAAAATTTATTTCACCACCAGCTATTTAAACAAAAGATGTCAATATGGGTTCTGACTCATAGTTAAATAAGCACTTTTCAAAAAATGTTTGTATTTAGTGAGACAGGCCATTCAAAAAAGCAAAATACAAGTAAGTACATTATCTTGGTTCTCTGAAGGCAGGGCAAATAATGCATGTGCAAGGGTTGTCAAAAAGTCAAGATGACAAGCTGATCATATCTCAGTGTGTACACCCTGATAAATATGATCATTATTTTTCCTTTCCGTCTTTGCTCTGTGTGTTTGCAGAACTCTCTGACACGCAGTGCTCCCTTGAACAGTGAGGCCCAGGGACGGAGTGGGGCCCGCTTCCATACCTCTTACGACAAACGCTATGTCATCAAGACCATCAGCAGCGAGGATGTGGCCGAGATGCATAACATTCTAAAGAAATACCATCAGGTGATAACAGCTTATCAATTTCGATTTTTTTTACTTCAATTAGCTTTATTGGCATGAAGAAAGACATGTTGTTGCCAAGGCAATTGACAGAAGATTAACTTATATTACATATACATATTAAATACACAGGTGTCACATATGTAGGTTCTATATTATACTGATGCAGCCAATTCTTTGATTCCTATATAATACATTACAGTACACTACAATTTAATACAATTACTTAAAACCATACAAATCCCAAATTTCCCTTCACCTAGGAGAACTGCCAGTTTGTCTTCTGGGGTTAACATTAGGAAGTTTGTTATTTTCTTGGCTATTTCCCCTTACTGAAGAGAACTTCTCACAGTGGAGGAGGAAGTGCATCTCTGTCTCTACTTTCCCTGTCGAAAAGTGACCACATACACACATGACCACAAATCAGTCTCTGTTTCGTATCTCTGACAGAGTAGAGATACTCAGCCAATTTATATTTTCTGTTTTAGAGTCAAATAACAATTACTATCTTGCAGCTCTATCTATCTATCTATCTATCTATCTATCTATCTATCTATCTATCTATCTATCTATCTATCTATCTATCTATCCATCATCCATCCATCCATCCATCCATCCATCCATCCATCCATCCATCCATCTATCCATCTATCCATCTATCTATCTATCTATCGCTATATATAAAATTTCCCATGACAGCTGTTGCAGTCCTCTTGTCTATTTATCACCTTACATTTGATCAGAGAGTCACACTAAGTTATAAAGGGATCTTGCTGTGTTTTATAAACTTTTATTTCTCTATTTCTTACAGTCTCCTCTCTTAACACAGGCAGTAAGCATACATTGTGACTATAAAAGGGCCATGAATTCATATTCTCTCTACTCTTTTGGTAGTTCATCGTGGAGTGCCATGGCAACACGCTGCTACCTCAGTTTCTGGGGATGTACCGGCTCACGGTAGATGGCGATGAGACCTACATGATTGTTACACGCAATGTCTTCTCTCACCGCCTTTCCGTCTACAAAAAATATGATCTCAAGGTACGTGATCAGATAGGGCATGAATACTAGGAGAAATTATGTAAATCTAATCTATAGTTGCACTACAGCAGTCCCTTGCAAGAAGAAAAAGAATGTAAATGTGTGTTTCCCCTCCCCCCAAGACAGGCCTGTTTGTAGTTTGAAACATTTTATAAAAGCTTGTGTACAAGTCAGGTCTATAAAAATCATCATCAAGTTGATCAAACAAGGTTTGGTTGTATGTTTAACATAACAGGCATTATCCACTGGGGTAATAAGTGTTCTAAAACAGGGTTTAGAGCGTCAGGTAACCCAGAACAGAAAGAAGCCATATTAAGCCGTTTTAAGCCATTGCACCTAACGTGCCTAATTGGGTGAGCTTCTGTGTTCAGACATGCACAAGGGTTATGAGTATCTGCAGGAATGAGTGTAAGTAGGGTGGGGGAAAGACCAAAGCAAGACTTTCCAGTGCTTCCAGTAACAAGATGGAGAGTAATTTCCTTTCTTTTGTCTCTAGGGTTCCACTGTGGCAAGAGAGGCCAGCGACAAGGAAAAGGTACAGTCACCTGTCGTGAGCCAGGATCCACTGTTCTACATACCCACACAAGTTTAAATTTCAGCACAGGCGGGACCTCTTAACCTTTACTGTATGCTTTAGAGAGACAAAAATAATAATAATAATAATATTAACTCAGAGTGCTACAATTTCAAAGGAAAGTACAAATGCATCAAAGCAACAGTTAGAAACATAAATCATAACATAAATTTACAAACACATCAAAAGAAACGCAACAATTCACATCGCCAGCATGTTTTTAAAGCGTCTGTGGAATATTTTAGGCATCTGTCCCTCATTTTTGTCCATTGAATAGACTGCTGTCCTTTCAGCACATCAGGACGTGTGTTGCTGAAAGGACAGCTGGTTCTGATGACAGTGGAGGTCGGAGTCAGTGTAGATTGAACAGATGGACGCTTCGATAGCACTTGCACACCACTGACGTCTCGATTCTGGTGTCATTTTCGCTTAAGGAATGAGGGCCATTAAAGTGTTCAGAAACATTTTTTTCACAAATACATGAACCTTAGAATAGAGTATCTTTCAAGTTATTTAAACAGTTATGTCATGTACTGAAAATGAGTCAGTTATTCTGATTAAACTCCATGTCCATTAAAAGCCATGTGGACATTACAGAATGAGAGAGAGAACAAACTGTTTCCAGTGGTTTCAATAACTGACACAGCTTCAAACAATTCCAGGCTTACTGTCATCACCCAAAAGGCCCAACAAACACAACTTTGGTGTCTACTTTTATTTCCCTTTGGGTGGGGATGACAGTAGCAAATATCCATCTTCTTCAGTTAGCACTTACTCCATCACCCCATTCCCTTTCTAGCCCCTGCACGCTATTTGTGTCTCTTTAATTTGCTTCATCCCCTCTAACCTCGCTTCTGCTTTTCCATCAATTCCCCTGCTTGCTGTCTGTGTGTGAAAGATTGAGGTTTGTGTGTGTCTGTCTGTGTGTGTGTGTGTGTGTGTGCTGGGTTTAAAATTTTATTCAATCAGATGTCTCATGATTTTGAGTAGTCCTGTGTATGATGTGCTTTCTATGTAGATGTGTATCTGACTGTGTGTGTGTGTGTGTGTGTGTGTGTGTGTGTGTGTGTGTGTGTGTGTGTGTGTGAGCAGTATATCTGAGCAAGAGATTTTGTATGATTGATAGTGATGGAAATGTTGCTGTTAGTGTAAGACTGGCTATTTTGAGTGTTTGGCTCTTGGCTGCTTGGACAGAGTCACCTGTCAAAAATGTATTGTGTAACTGAAATTGCCAAGGACCTGATGGTTCACTGTGCTTGCTGTTAAAATTGTATTAGCTAACAATTAGAATGGATATTTTACCAGATATAAAAAATATATTTTCTATAAAGGGCTTTGACCCTTCGAGTGATGGAAGTTGCTGACAGCATCCTTGAACGCTGTGGCTTTGGAGTACTGTTCATTTGACCTGTCAGCTCAGCGATATTGGAAGGGGATGGTTGTCCAAAGTGATTTTTTTTTTTTCCATTGCATGTCTCCACATGTCACTCTGCAAAGGTCTGTCTGACCATCAAAAAGGTTTTTATAGTGTCACCATTTTGACCCAGAGAGGTTTGAACTTTCCACCGGGTTTTACAGGGGCTTAATCGTGGGGCACCATGCAGTGAGGCATGGAAGACTTCAGGGAATCCCCTAACTAAATATAGCCTACTGTAAATGGAAGAAGAAACAAAACGTTATTGAGGTTAAAACAGATGAGTGGAAAAACAAAGCAGCTGAGGATTTAACACACACGTGAGCCTACTGTGTGACCTCTTTTTGTCTACAGCTCAGCTGTGTGTGAAACACCATTTACAGTCTAGCAATAGAGATTAAGAAGCAACAGGATGTACTTTTGCCAAGCTAGCATGAATGAAGATGTTATTTTTTACCACTGACTCTAAACTCACAAATGATTACAAGTTGTTGCTGTTAGTCTGCGAGGAATTCTGTGGTTGTTTTACCTTTCAGTGAAATGCAGTTAATACAGTAAGCATTATTCAGTGCCACCGTAGGTGAAGCCCTTCACTGTTTTTACTCACATGCAGAATGCAAAATACAGTACACGATCGATCACACGCATACTTTTGAATGTGCACACATGTTCACACCCAAGTTACAACAGGTCTCAGAGACACAGCTAAGGCTCAGACAAGGATCTGACAAGAGACATGTTGGCTTCCCCACATTAAACACATTTGTACATACACACACATACAGACATGAAATTAACCTGCAGTTACTCACTACAAGTGCTCGGTGGCTATGATTAATTTGTTTCCTTCAAATAATTGTTCTGTAGTTAAAGTCCAGTATTTGAACACTACACTAACACTAGTTGTCACTGGTGTGAACACACATTGCAGTTGGCCAGTAAAATGAAGAAGAGGGTGCATCATGCCAAATGAAAGAGGAAAATCATGTGTTTTGTTCAGAAGGTGCAGTGTGTGTGTAAAACAAAATTGCTTCACACACACACAAACAACAAGCATGGCAGGGTTCTCTCCTGACTGCATGACCGTCTCCCTTTCATGCATGCGTCTGCATGGTATATAATGTTTTTCTGCATCTTTTTTGAAGTTACATTATTTCTAACACATTCTGATGTGTATGAACACCAGCCCCATTCTGTTGCACATTGTGGACATGTTCTGTATTACCCACATATGACATGTATTTTTCTTTTCATAAAATACATTTTGCTTCTTGGTTCTTGTAGCTGCTGTCTCAGGGTTTTGGCTATCAAACAGCAGCAATTGTCTTTCTGACACATTTTATGTACAGTATTTTACCAAGCAGATGAGCAGTGGGTTTACACATTTATATTTTTTACTCTCAAATTATCTCAACTAGAGCCGAACTAGGTACATTGGTGTTGGCCCATCAAATCAGACTAGTTACTTTATTTTACTTTACGTTATTTGTGGTTAACCACAGTAAACCTGTCCATGACCCATTTAGGACACTGACCCTGGTGGAGGTGATTCATGCGATCACAGTATTTGTTTTGTGACCTGGAAAATATAGAGGTTGTGTTTGTATGTTATTAGATAGCTACTGGTCCTTGGTTTTTGGAATACCACCTGTCTCCACTAGGTCTCTGCTCAGTAGCCATCTGCTACAGTTGTTTGCTGTTTTTGTTTACTCTCCTCACACCAGCACCGGCTGGTATCTTCGATGGGGGCACATGGCTTTAATGTGTTGGTATGATTGAGTGTGAACCGCTTTGATATTTTATTAGTAGCCCCTTATCCAGTAATTGTAAGCCCTTAGAAATAGTACCAGACCTGAATAGATGTTTGTCAGAATACAGGTTGCAAATTAGTTTACAGTTGTTTTCTTGCTCTTCGTAGTTCCAGCTCCTAGCCTCCTTAGAGTAGTGCTGCCAAGCTGCTTCCTTTCTCTACCAGGTGTCATAATACCAGTGTAGGCAGACTAGAGTCATGCATGAATTAATGGAATATAACTCTAACAGTCTAAAATCAAATTGATTAGTGAAACCAATAGCATGGAAATAACTGCAAAAATCATTACACTTCTAAGACATCGAAGAATTATAACCCTTTAGTCTGGTCATATGAATCTTTCGCGTTAATGCCCTTTCCAACCCTCTACCAATTTGAAAAAAACAATTGTGTTCTGTTACATTTTAAACACTTTGCCTTTACTTCCAACTTCCTTCCTCTCTCCTTTCTTCTCTCCTCTCCTCCACCCCTACCGTCCCTCCCTCGCTCCCCCTTTTCTAGCAGCCGCCCCCACCAGAGGATGTGCCCCCGCGGCCCAAATCTGGTAACGTTCAGCAAAGGCTGCAAACACTGCGGATTGCCACGCGCTTTTACTGCGCCATGAAACACGTAAGAGATGTAAGAGAACCAGGGCTCATATACCAGGCATGATCTATTAAACCAATCTTATTTTATTGTTATTTTTTGTACGACCGAGCATTTTCGTTTCCTCGTCTTCTCCAAGCTGATACTGTTATTTAAAGGCCATATTTTGCACACTTTCCATCCATTTACAGTCACCTTTTGCTCAAGTTGTCAGCAAGTTCAGTTTGAGTTTTGCCAGACAGTTTGTTTTTGTTCCCACCATTCACTCAACGGCACCAACATGTATCTAAAACACTGGAGAGCAAGAAGTGGAAGATGGCGGCATGAATGGGAAGGACACACAGCGTGGTGAAAAAAAAAATCAGGAACCAGAGATGGAAAGAGAAAGTACATACTTGTTACATTGCTGGAAAGATGATTTATTGTAGAGGGAGAACTTCCTTGCTTTGTGGGTATTTTTATTTCAAGTTAATGACTGAAACTAAGTAGTGAGTTACACAAACTATGTTCTGCGGTACAAATTGATAAGGAGATGACATTAACCGGCCTGTGTATGCTAACCACAGTAGTGATAAAAACAGTGTACACATTTGGATTTGTCTTCTAAATCAGTGAAGAATAGTTTCTGAAGAGTTAAAAGCAAGATGTAACATAGCCTGTGATGAGGTGAACCTGTCTATTTCCTGGCTCTCTGTCCTGCACCCCATTGCAGCTAAAACACTTTGTTTTGTGAAATATAATATAATAATCTGGCCCAAAGGCAATGTGATTCTGCTCAGTCTTCTAAATATCCACAGCCTTCTAAGATAATTGTTTTATGAGCGGTCAGTATTGTTGGCATCCTTGAATGAGTATGGCAATTACCTGTGTCTCAGTTCTCCATTGTTTCTAGTTTTGGGGGGATATTGCCTGTTGTTTCCATAAAATAGTCCAGTATATGACAGCCATAATGGTTTTAGATATGCTGCTTTTGGTACAGAGGCAGCACTAGTTTGGTCATTAAAGGGAACATTTGACAAAACCATTTAGGTGCGAACTATTTGAAGCACATTTATTTATGCACAGCTTACATACTGCAAATCTATTTGGTTTTCAAGCGCAAGTTGCACACCATACACACCCAAAGAGTTAATTATGCATAAGTGATATACACAGCTTATACTGTATGTTTGCATATAACAATGCTAAATTAACACATGAAGTGCTTGATTCATGTTGCCTTGCATGCAGTTGATATGAATCTGCTGATTTGCTTGTAACTGATCAAAGTATTGGATGAGAGTTCCACATAAACAAAGTTTTAACAGACAGTGCCTGTTCAGACAAATTCTGCTACTATTTGTTACAGTCAGAGCTCATAATTTACAAACTGCATATCACTGATGTGAAACCTGCTGGTGGATGTTAATCTACGCCTGACAATATCAATAGGAATATAACTGGATACAGAGGTCTAGGAACAACCCAGTGTTAGCATACCTCAAATCCTACAGAAAGGCATAGCTTTGTCCTTCTGAGACAGCAAGACATCGACATTGTCAAAGGCCAAGATCCATTTTCCAACCAGCTGACGGGGAGACCAAAAAGAAATTGGATTCATTTTTTAAGGTCGGGGAGAAATTCACCTGTCACACAGCTTTACAAGGCTCATCAACAACTCACCCTTTCTTCCTGCCTCTGATATATATATTTCTGTTTTTCTACTTCATCCACCACCCAAGAGTCACATTTCATAGCAGTCATATAATAGAGAAAATCAAAAACAGGCCGACTGACAGAATCCTATGCACGACTGAGAGAAAGCAAAGACGTAATAGACCGGTTAGAAAGACTGAGAATGTATGGCATGGAAATAAAAGAAAATGAAAGTGTAGAAAGATGGATGAATGTAAGAGTTGAGGTGTCTGTTTAGGTGACAGGCCTGCAAATTCCTTTCAGGTTATGTTCACTCTGCAGTCAGCCTTATGTTGCGTCCTCATTTACTTTTTATGTCACATCTATATTCAGTCTAGCAAGTTGTACATCACATTTATTGCAAATTGGAGGTCTATGTCTGTATATATATGTGCTCAAATGTCTTATTTTGTGATATGTATTCCTGTCTTCATCTGTGTAAAGGTGTAATCTGTATGCGTATGTGTGTGTGTCATTGTTTGCTATCTAAGCTCATTCTAGTGCTACAAAGTGCTGTTGTGTTGCTGCTCTTCTCCTGCTGCCATAGAAACACTGTAGTAGCTAAACTGCTGCTGCTGCCCTGTTACCACATTTCCTGCTCTCTTTTTCCTCAGTGACTCAGAACTAGGCCCCCGTCCCTCCTCACATAACACCTCTTCCCTCTACAGGCTGCTGACAGTTCTGCAGCAGCCAGGTTATGAAGAAAATCAATCCCAGTAGATAAAATCCCTCTTAAATAGGAAACTCCTTCATTCTGCTTGTAGGCTGAATAGTGGGAATCCATCACAAAGATACAGTACAGGCTTTACAGAGTTATTAAAAAAACGTTTATGTTAGATGCAAACCACAGTCTGGTTTCTGAGAAGCATCTTAGATGAACAATGTTTGTATAATTTGTCTCAGGAAGGGATATACTCTATCATCAAACTAGTATGAATGGGATGCTTTTAGGAGGCCAGCCCAGTGCCAACAAGGACATTTCATGGCTTTGAGTTGGACGTCCTTTTTTTTCATGACACAAAGTGTATGGATCTACCAGATGCATTTAAAAGGCTGTCCAAACTTCTGTGCAATATGCCACAAAAAGATTTGGCACATTGAGTGCCCTGTGTTTCATTGTCCTGAGAAGGGAATACATCTCACTGTAAACAATAATGGTGCATTGAATTGGTGAATTGGTGCATCAGATGGATCTCTGCCCTGCTGTGAGCATGCTGCATGTAATGTTTTACACAGTCAAATCATTTAGCTTGAAAGGAGGTCAGCCTTGGTTTGGACAAGCCTGTACTTTGTTAGCCAACTCATTTTACCAGTAATATGTTGTATTTGGCTGAATCAGAAAGGCTTATCTAACAAACCACAGGCTCAAAGCCTCATTTATGTCAACGGGGTACTTCAACATGCAGGATTGTCTTGTCGGGCAGAAACATTTAAACACGCAGTTGACATGACACATTTCTAAGATTAGGATTCATCTTTGTCATGCATTTTGAAAATACCCCTTAATTCTTATAGTTGAATAAGGCAGCTATATGCTATCTTTTAGTCCTGTGTAATGATATGTTCAGTAAATTAAATTGTTAATGTTCTTTAAGTATTCTGGGGGAAAAGGATGAAGAACACTGATGCTGGTGTTACTGCTTTTAGTATATATTTTCTTTCTAGTCAATTTTTTTCTCAAACAATATTCAAATATATTTAATGATTCAAACTTTATGTGATTGGGTGAACTGGTATTTATGGACTCTTACTTATCTTCTAAACAAAAATTGACACTCGATATGAGCATCAGAATTCTGTCACGTTTTTGCCCAGGTCTGCTGCCTACAGTACTGTGCCTCTCAGGTTTGAACAGTCTAGTGTTGTGGTTTTGACTGTTGTTTATTTGGTCGCTAATCTCCAATACTAATGGGCAGGCCAAGGAGCTGCCCACCTACAAAGACAATGACTTCATCAATGATGGGCAGAAGATCTATATTGATGGGGAGAACAAGAAAATGTTCCTGGAGAAGCTCAGGAAAGATGTGGAGGTATGTGTTAACAATTAGATATGACTGAAAATGTAGGCTTTCTGCTATCTCAGTGTTTAACATCGAATTTTGGGGTTGACTCACAGCTTAGCAATCCATACTGCACTCATAGCTTTTAATGTATTAAAGTATATTATGTAGCAAGATGTAGCTACCTGTTTACATATTTTGAGGTAGAAAATCTTGCTGTAAATTAGAGGAAAAAGCCCACCCCTCCCTCATTGTCATTACTTTCTGTCTGTATTAATACATTTCCTCCTTTCTACTCTTTCCCATCTCCCTCCACCTTAAACACTAATTTTCCTCCCATCTCCTCACTTGCTTTTTATTTCCTCTACCATCCAACCTTCTTCCATCGTCCTCAGTTCCTGGCCCAGCTGAAGCTCATGGACTACAGTCTGCTGGTGGGGATCCACGATGTGGAGCGAGCCGAGCAGGAAGAGGTGGAGAGCGAGGACAATGAGGCCGAGGAGGAGGGCGAGAGTGACGGTGGGGGCATTGGAACGCCCCCTGACAGTCCCAGCAACACCCTGGACAGCACCAAGCCTCTGTCACCCGGAGAGTTTGACCCTGCCATTGACGTCTACGCCATCAAAAGCAATGATAGTGAGTAGCCAAATGCATGTGATTTTCAGGCTTATAATACAATGTTAAATACAACCTTTGCAGCTAAATAATAAAAACTGTACTGAGAGCTCCCCCTATTGGGTATTGTAGTACTGCTGTTTGTCTTATTTAACAGTACCTGATTTTGCCTGATGATACTGTGCAAATACATAGATTCTCATTCAAGGTGCATTTGTTTTAAACTACAGGTGCTCCCAGGAAGGAGGTTTACTTCATGGCTGTCATAGACATTCTGCAACATTACGATGCCAAGAAGAAAGCTGCGCACGCCGCCAAGACTGTCAAACATGGGGTATGTAGCTGCATACAAGAGCTATTTAAATGGTTCTGTTCAAAGGATAATGACAAACTATTGATAATTCTAACATTGACTGACGAGTTACAAGACAAATATACTGCATGTGGTGAATGACAGTCGTCTGTGCCCCTTTCTAGGCCGGAGCGGAGATCTCCACGGTGAACCCAGAGCAGTACTCCAAGAGGTTTTACGATTTCATCACCACTATCCTGTCATAGCCTCCAGGAGCAACAGGGGGCACAGAGGCACTTGGGAAAGGGAGGGCAAGTGGGGAGAAGGGCGGGGAAGAGAAGTGACGGAGAGAAAAACCATCAAGGCTGAATTAATAAGGTGCTGTGATGGCTTTGTATCACTCTCCCTCATCCATTCTCCTCATCCTTCCCTGTTTGTTTCTCTCTCTCTTTCAGTGGTGTGCCACGCTCTGCAGCTAAAAAAAAACATCATTCGTTTACATTTAACCTCTCTTCTGTTGAGTTTTGTTCATGTGTTACTTTGGATGGTAAGGGTGTTGAAAGCAAGTGTCCAAGTCATTATGTTTTTTTATATAATTTGTTTTTGTCTGTATGGTTGTTTATGTGGGAATAAGGCTTTTTTTATTGCCTCTAATACAACATCCAGCACACTGCAGTTTTTTATTTTGATGTTTGTATTTGTCTTTCCCTTATGACATTGGGGGGTTATGATGTGTATAATGTTAGGTCAAAGGGAGTGCAGAGGTCACATTGCGGCACAAAGTGAAGTCCCTCTTGCATCGAGGAAGTTCATGTTGAGCCTTGCCTAATGCAATTGCTTCATTTCAGGAACTAGGAAGCAGTCTTCCAATAGGCCAACAGCCAGACCCCCACCCAAATCTTCCCATTTGGGTTTCTCCTCCATCACTCACCCTTTAGACGCCTCCCCCTCCCCCTCCTTCGTGTACAGTTAATGAATTGAGTTTCTGGGTTATCCTCTTGCCACACACTCAAACAAACACTTCTCATCAGCTGAGATGAGTTCACTTGTTGCAGTAAATTATAATGCTTGTTTCCAGCACTAGTTGCACCTCAGTGGTTGTCAGTGCTTTGTCCCTTTTGCTTTGATGCTCGGTGATTAAGAATGATTAAGGGAAGGATATGTACCTTTTTAAAATGAGAAGAGGAGGGATTTGAGGGCAACTTCTCTCAAGTTTCATTTACTTGCATAAACTCTGAATACGTTGGGCATTGTTATGTAGGCCTGGTTTCTGTTCCTGTGGCAGGGAATGACCCAGAAGTCTTGTGTGGCTGATTAAGAGTAAGCCACTCCTCGTTATATCTTCGTAAAGGGTGTCACATTGAAACATCAACAGCCCTTAACTTTCTGTTGCCATCAGCACCTTATGAGTAAATAAAAAATGTTGCACTTTTATTTGTTATTAGAGGTTAGGAGCTCTTGTTCTGTTACATGCGCTGCAACAAAGAGGAAAACAAACTCCGCTTTCATAGAATTGACTCTTTTAGAGGCCTGATCTCAAATCCTGTCTCCTTCACCATTTCTCACCTATGGGTGCTTCTTATTGGTTGGGAAGAATTTAATGCAATATTAGACGGGGAAAGTGGATGAGTTCTGTTTACAGGGCTTTTGAAAACTAACCTCTCCAATCCTTTTTAGAAGTGCTCTGTGGTGTTGTGGTGGTGGGTTTTGGGACCAGGCAACAAGTGTGACTGTGCTTGTGCGTTCAAGGCAGACAGAAGACTGTTTACTTCCAGCATCGTACCAGCACACACCCAATGATGGTGAACGGTGTGTGTGTCAGTGTTCAAAAGTAGTAATGGGGGAAAAGAAAGGGGAGGAGGGAGGTTGGGAAGAGTAGCTGCAGATGTAAAGAGGTGTTGTTAAGTCATTAACAGCAACAGCTTCGTTCTCTTCTCTAACCTCAGCTGTGAGTCTGGTATTCATCGTTTGTGTTGTTATTGTTGACATTTTTTAAAGGTGGTTTATCTGTGTTTGAATTTGGCGGTTTTATGAATTGATGTGGTAATATTATTTTTGTTTCTGTTTGAGGTTTTTTGTATATTTTGCACAAGAGGAAAAGGAACCAAATGTTACGAATACGATCCCAATTAGCTGATTATGGTCTTAACAAGGGAAATGCAATATACTTGTATGTAAGTGAGAAAAGTTGTTGTGCGTGTGACGTTGTGTATCACTTTTAGATAACCAACTGAAGCAAGTAAAGTCGTCCTTCTTGACTATTCTAACCCATGCAAAAAGCTTCCATCACAATGTTTGTTTAGATATCATAGATTATATTCACATTTATATTTTTACATTGGATTTTAGTCATGAAATATAGTTGTATTTAAAAAAGGAGCCACCCTTAGGAATGAATGATGGTGCTGTGGTAAATGAAGAATGATACTGCTTGAATTTATACAATGCTTACTATAGATGTACTTAAAAAAAAAAAGTCATAAAAAAATGCATGTCACAGGACTAAGTTTCCTTTTCCCTCTCTAGACTTTGTTGTTGGCTGTTCAGGTTCTCTTTGTGTCCCTACACTTTAACCAGATTTGTGAGCTGTTCAGCGTAAAATAGTCCCTACCATGCTTTAAATAACTGTTTTTCATTGTATACACTGTGCAAGATGTGTGCCTTTATACTCCAAAATTATTTAATTTTATATTTTGTAATCTTTTTTTAAAACAAAGGTAAAAGGTTATTTTAATAATAGGGTGTTTACTTTGACATGCATTATTTCCAACTTTATTTTCAACCCTCTGCTCAACCTTCCTCCACTCCAACACCTCTGTATTTAGATTTGTTCATGTTATTCAGTCAGTTAAACAAAACCATTCTAATGATTGTGTTTTAACCAATAACAAAAAAAGTGAATAGCTGTCTTAAATTTGAACATTGTGGATCAGTTTCAATCCTGTAAATTCAAATCCATCGTTCTGATTTATTCAGTGTGTGCAGGAATCCCTGTCCTCCTCAGAGTGAGGCGGTGTCTGCTGATATTAATCCCTTGTTCGTTCACGCTGGTCCTGCCTTTATAAAGAACGTGCGTGGAAGTGCATTGTGGAATGTGTGTGTGTTGTGATTGTGTTTTGTCGTGCTCGTCCTCGCTAACTGACTGCTTCCCCACTCTGCAGGAGTCTGTCAGCATCTTCATCACATTTACCCTCTTACCACTGATGCAGTCACATTTCAGGAATGTGTTTGTCCAAACTTTCACTTACCTTTGATGTACAACTCCAACTCATTTCTGAAACAGGTTTAGGTTCTCTTGCTCCCTTACCTCCATCTTTGTAGTGTAACCCAGATCACTTAGGTGTTATCAGGGGGGTTATCAGCTGATAGTTCTTCCCGAGTCAGTGGTTAGTTGATATTTCTGTGTTCTTTCACTATTAATGGGCTGTTTTGTTTCTATGGTAATGTAGCTCATGCTGTACATAGGTCGTGTCATAAAGAAAAGGGGGAAAGAGGGAACACAATCATCTTCTAGTCTGCTTTGCTCTGTTTGGCTGTGGAGGCTTCCCTGTAGTCAGACATAAGCAAGTGCATGCTGGGAGAGTGAGTATTTTTCAGTTTTGTTTGGGGAATATTAACTGTGGATCTCATGTAAGAAAGGCGATGGTGATGCCAGACTTTTACAGCTGCAAATTAAAGACAATAATAACACACGCACCCCTGCTGCTGTATCTTAAAATGAATACATCCTTGCTTTTGTGACTTCTCTCACTAATGAGCTCCTTCACCCATGCTTCACCCGCCCACCATTCAACCTGCTGCCACCATTAACTTGCCAAAAGCATCTTTCAGCAGTCAGAACTACCCCACATGAGCTTAAAGAACATTGTGTTTCGTATAATGTGTCTGAACTGAAATTGTTTTTTGGAGTTTTTTAGTTGTTTTTTTTTTTTAAACGTGTACTGGTAGATGGAGCGAGATGTGCATCGGGGTTGGGTGAAAATGTCCAAAGTTATGGAAAAAAACAGCCCTGTGTTCAAGTGTTGTGGGAACATTTGATTGCAAATGCAAATGACTGGAGGCCAGGCGAGATCTGCAGAGCTGGAAAAAATTTCCTTTGGCCTTAAGATCACATCTTTGTAGAGAAAAAAACATTTAGAGAGTATTTGAATCCTTTAAATTTGCATGTGGAAGTCAAGTCAACACACACCAGGCCAGGAAACATCGCTCCTGCAGTCGAGCTTTGGTCTCACAACAGTCCCGAGTACTTTTAGACTACATCTAAAAGACTTAAGCATTACTGTGTGTGTATGTGTGAGTGTGTGTGTGTGTGTGTGTGTGTGTGTGTGTGTGTGTGTGTGTGTGTGTGTGTGTGTGTGTGTGTGTGTGGTGTTTATTGCTGTCTGACAATGGTTGGTGAGAGTTCCCTTTCAGTGGTAGAGAGGCCAAAATGTTGATGTATGTTTATTGTTCTTCACATTTAATGATGATGATAATAATAATACACTCCATTCCATAAGCCTTCACTCAAACCAATTAAAGCACTTGTTCTGCTTAACTCAAAGTCTACCTCTGATGGATTTTTCTTTGTTGTTTACAATTCCATGTCCCATATTTATTCCTTCGTTATAAAATTCCTTACATATGTTTGGTTTACTGATGCTCTATATTTAAAATGAAATATTTCACACTCATGTTAATACTCAGCCTCTGTTAAGGAAGAGAGGAAAAAAGAAATGGCTTCCCCGTGACTCTTAAATGAACAGTCAAAGAAAAGGAGCTTCGCGGGGTTTAATTGTCCCAGTTTGTGTCACCATGTGTCATTTTTGCGGCATTGTTTGTGACTGTTAATCTCGTGCATCAGTGTCATCCCCAGTTAAAAAGTCTGCCGTTGCCGCCGATATCAAATACATTTCACCCAACATATGAAGTAATAATTAAATTTGGAGAAAAATAGATAGGCTACACAAAAAAACTGAAAGATGAACAAAAACGAAAGGTGTTGAGGAAACCCGCTTCTTTCTTGCTTTTTAAATGTATTTTTGTTTGTTTGTTGGATCATCATAATGATAAACCAAACGGGGTCTGTTTTACTAATTGTACCAGAGGGAGTCGCGCTTTGGAAATAGGCTACACATACAAGTGTGCCGGTGGAACAAAGGAAGCATTTGGGCTACATGTTGATCCTAGTTGGATGTGAAGCATCATAACGTCGCAGTCGCTAAAATCGTTGCACTCTGCATCATTTACACACTTGAATTTAGCAACAAAAAAAGAGACTGTAGTGATGTTCTTTAAATAGCCTGATGCATAATTCAGTGTAGTCTGATGGCAGATGTGAAGCAGTAAAATGCTGTTGCTGTGGTGTTACCTACACACACCACTGATAGAAAATCTGTTCATGGAAAAACGTTCAACCTCAAAATATTGTTACACCAAAATATCAAATGTCACAAATAAAAATAGGCCGTGACACCAGAGCAGATAAAAGCACAATAAAATATATTAGGTTTGACTATATAGGCAGCATTTTACCTAGTAATATTTATTTAGAGTATTTTCTTTGCTTTTCTTATTGCGAACATCTTATCTTATTGTGAGCAGAAATGTGCCTTAATGCTTTTCATTAGTTTTTAATTAAATTTTAATTCAAATTTGGTTGAACTACATGAGCTCCAATTTTTTATGCCTTTTTTTCCCGTCAAAATAATTAACATATCACCGCGAGACATGTCGGAACTAAATAAATCAACTGTATAAGTGACCTGACCTATAACTATATACAGCCTAATGAACGCTATCATTTCTTAATAAGCTAGTCTGATTTCAAAGACAGGTTCACACATTTTCATTCAACATCACCAAATTAGAATAAAGAGTAAGCTCTTGCTCTAATAGGAGAGGTCCGCCGTTACACAGAAGGCAGTCTATTGTTTTGCAACAGGCGATTTTGCACGACTAAATGCCAAGGACGGGCTATCCTACAGGGCAGGCTAGTGGAAAATGCGGAGGTCCTGTTTTTGATTTTGTTTATACGTTAAATATGAAATATACTCATTTTTATTATATGCCTGAATAAACGCGGCAATTGTAGCTTGATTTGTTTCTATCAACCTGGTCTGTATTTATTAATTTATAGTGGATAGTGACAGAGGAAATCAAAGCCTGGTATTAGAAAAAAAACCAACATTTACATTGCAGACCTGAGTCCTGTAGCTGCATATGGATATAAAATCAGATTTTTTTTAAAGAGGAGGAGGGGGTGGTGGCAGCTGCAGCCATACCATGTTCAGATCTCCGCTGCAGTAAGAGGCGGAGGCTCATTTGCACCGTCAGTACAATGTGGAGAACAAGCAGAGACAACCCAGCAGACAATAAACAAAGAGCGGCTCGCCATGTGCGCTGCAGCTGCAGTGGCACACGCACACACACACACACACACACACAGAGCTGCAGTGAGACGTCATGGCCGCCAGGGGGTAGTGTAACCTCCGCAAACCACAGCAGAGACTGAGAAAGAGATGAATGAAATGTGTCCATGAAATGTCCCACTGGTGGTGAATGTGTTATCAAAGAGGGCAGAAGCTGTTCCTCGCCTCAGAAGTTATTTAAAGGTGACGCTTACGTTTTGTTACAGTTGTCGTCCTTTATTTTATCTTTTATCTATTCGTAGGGTCTCCTACACAACTTATAGTGACACTATTGGCATATACTGTCTATATCTGTCCTAATACAAGCTGCAGCTGCTACTAACATGCATTTAAAACTGTGGGGGGGAGCTCAACACGAACACTATATAAAAGATGGAAACTTCTTTTTGAAAAAACAGCTTAAAATTTACTGTATATGCACAGTACATCTTCATGTTAACATTTTAACAGGATGTGTAGTGTGAACTGATGTCAGGCCGGCTGGTAGTTCTCCAACCGCTCCAGCAAGACCTCGGAGTATCCAGGGGAGTAGTATCTGAAACAACACACCGAAAATACTGTGTTTTATACTGAAGGACAATTTGTCCTTTTTTACCATTATCACACAGATAGGGCTGAATTCTGCTTTTTAAATTAGCTTTTTACAAACCCAGTTTAACTTAAAGCATTGTGTTACTCAATAAAAATGCAAAAACAAAAAAAGTATATTATGATGTTATTGGACAGGTTTTAGCTGACAGTGATTGGAAAGATGGGGTGGAGAAAGAAAATAGTACTAAAAACGTACTGCTGAGTCGGCACCCAGCTCTGAAATTACTGCTGTCTATATGGTCATGTGATCTGATCAGTCACTCTTAGATTACTGTTTATGTCTCTCAGTGGTGTTACATGCACAGGGTTTAGATGTCAACAAGGTATGTGTTTCAGCGTGCATGTGTGAGAGAAACACACCTGACTATCTCTTCAGGGAAACAGCTGTTGATGGCGTTGATGTGCTCCTGTAGAGGGGAGCCGGGCTCTGCCTCGATCTCTTGCACTTTCTTCAAACCCCCGCTGGTCACAAACAGACGGCGAGCCTTAGTGTCATGAGGCAGCACCTTTTGAGGGGAGGGACGGCAGAGTGTATAATACAGATAAAGAACCTTGACTCGCCAAAACTTGAAAAACTGACATTCATTTTAAAATGCAGATTACTGATTCAGGTTGCTGGTCGTAGACTCGCTCACTCACCTTGCTGAACTGGCAGACTACATGTTTGAGGATGTTGCTTGGAACATCGTAGAGGAGGGGCTCCAGAACGGGGAGGTAGGTGCACTTCTGCAGGATGCTCTTCAGAGCCTTCTTACTCTGAAAAGAACAGGAGGAATGAAATATACTGCATATACAACAATCATATAAAGCTTTTCACCATGTAACCCCTACCTTGACCTTTGATACCTGCTGACCGGTGACTCAAAATCTCTCAAACTATGGCTTTAAAAGAAGATTTGTCTTGTCCTATTTTAGTGCTTGCTAAGAATGCACAAAAGCCTCATTTCCATTACCGATAACAGATATTTGTGCCTCACTGTAAGTATAAGTTGAAAAAATATTGCCAAGCTAATATAACATTTTAATTGAACTACTTATAGTCACTATTAGCCAAAAGTAAAAACTAGAAATCCAAAATCTTTCTGTTTTTGAGGAGTAAAACTTGAGCAAACAGTATTTTAGTACAGCTTAAGGCCTCATTACACAGTCTCAATGCAGATCTCTTACTTTGGCCTGCAGGTCCTCAGAGCTGCTGGCGTCCATGTAGAGTTCCAGCAGTTTGGGCAGCAGGTTAGCTGTGCCCACTGCCTTGGCATGCTCAGGGGTGTGATGACCTATCTGACCGATGGACCAGGCTGTGGCCGCCTTGATGTGATGTTCAGGCTCCTCGGACAGACACAGGGCCAGCTGTGGCACCCCCTGCAGGACAGGAGGACACACGGCACAGCAGGACCAGTTCACTTAATGTGACCTACATACTGGACAGGAGGGATATGTCTATGGTTTTAGCGGTGGGTTTAGCTGTCACATGGCTTGTTGAGGGCAATCAGAAGAGAGTTTAACAACCACACACATGCACACCTTGGAGAGAATGACAGCCATGGCGAGGTTCTCAGTGTGAGCTGCCACATATCCCAGCATCATGATCCCCGGCAACCGCAGGTTTCCACGGCAATCACCCAGATAGTCGATCACTGCTGCCATGGCACCACAATTCACAATCACCTGGGACAACTGGAAACACACAGACACACACACACACATTGTGACTTTGTGTCCAGCCATACATGGTTGTGCCTGTGAGTGTGTGCAGTACCTCTGGCGTGTGTTTCACCACCTCCCTCATCAGGGTGGTGACGTTCTTCCTGACATACTCGTCTGGATCTCTGAGGCAGGCCACAGCTGCAGGGAAGATCTCAGCCTCTATCACCATCTCTGCCAGGCTGACCGAGTGCTTACTGATCTGACTGAGGGCTGAGAACACCTGCCTCTGGATGGAGACAAAAACATGACTGAATTATTTCCAGATTAATTCACATTTTTGTAAAATCAATTACAGCTTCCCGTTGTACATTTTTAAAGCTGAAATGTTACTGTTCTTTATTAAATATCTAGTAATTTTGCTAGAATAGTACATTTATTAAATTTAATTCAGTTGACTTTCTCTGTAATTGTTTCTAAAGTTACAAAATCTACCTGCAGTCAATATTAATATTATTATAATAAAATATTAATATTTAACATTTAGACTGGTTACCAAAAAACATTCTTTAAATTTCTTCTTTTTTTTTTCAAGGAAAGGTGCCACTTTTTCAGGTTTTCTAAGAGTCATGGAAACCAGACTTCTGTATGATTTGTTACTGTATTCCACCCTTTTGGCAGGTTTTATATCACTTATGTTTACTTGAAAATGTTGAGTTACTACAATGGTAATTTGTACTCAATGTACCCCAAAATACAAAGGAATATTTTAAATTAAAGTCTATGATAAAGAATGTTTCTTATTCATGACAAAGAATAATTTCAACTCTAATTTCAATAAATTTATGTTGGAGAAAATGTTCTAAATCACTTTAATTAATTCAGAATGAATTCACAAATCTATCGCATGAAATTCAGACAGGTCAAGAGGTTTGTTAAAAAGGTGAGTAAAGGGGAAAGAGGACAAATAGGTGGAGAAAGAACAATAACATGGGATGGAGCCCAATAAAAACCATAAAAAATATACATATATTTAGATGCTCTTTTTTGAGTAATTAAAAAAAATCACAAATCTGCTCTAAAGGGTCCCGTTATAATCATCCATTAATATTATGTGATAATATAACAGCAACCTAATTTGACAGGAAAATGACATGCAAAGTAAAAGCATTAAAGAAAAGCATGTGTATTGTTATTATTAAAAACAGCCTTAAGCTTCAATAATCAGAACAACAGAGGGCACTTAGGTTACATGAATATTTAGCATGCATGTCTCAGGTATGAATTGTTTTTACCTTATTTGGCCAGCATTGTTATAAGGCTTGTAAACGTTTTACAAAGAAAAGAAAATCAAATAAAGAAACAATATGATTGAAATTTCAAAAAATGATCCACTGAGCTGTTCCTTTCATGGGGTCATGCCATTATAAATGGTCGGCTGAGTTAAACCAGCAGCTGTTTAGGTGAGGCTGTCCTTTGAGCTGGCCTACCTTGAGTTTGGCGTCTGGGTTGAGGATCATCTGTGCCAGGTGTGCAATGGCACCATTGTCCACCACAGTCTGGGCCAGCTCTGGTGTGTGTTTGGAGATGTCGCTGAGGGTGGAAGCTGCGATGCGTTTGAGGGCCATCTCAGGTTCCAGAAGACACAACACCAGCAGGGGGACAGCACCCGCATCCACAACCGATTGAGACAGCGCTGCACAGTAATGGACAGAGGTGGGAAACAGGAAAACAAACACATAAAGGCAAAGGATGTATGTGTGCAAATATGGGTGTATGAAGGAGAGGGTGCTGCATCCCAAGACCATGATATTTAAAAAATCTTACCATGGGCTGAAATGTTTCCTCAAACCAAGAAAGTGAGAAAAAGGCAGAGGGAAATCACAGAAATCTGAGCATGGCGGTCTTCCTTACATGCATTGTGTCGCGCGATGTAGCCCAGAGCCCAGGCAGCGGCCTCCTTCACCCCGGGGTCAAACTCCTCCAGGCAGAGAACCAGGGCATCAACTCCCCCGCAGGCCACCACAGCCTGGGACAGCTCGGGGGAGTGTTTGGCGACTGCACGCAGCACAAACGCTGCTGCCTTCTTATAGAACCTCTGCATACAAACGCACACAGATAGACACCATCAATTGTCATGGCCCACATTTAGGATTAAACCGGCATTAGACTTTACTTAGGACTGAGATACTGGCCAGTTATATTGGTCCATGATTTGATGACAAACCTCCATGTAAAGCCTGCAATTAGATTTTTTTTAGTCTTATTTTTTTTTTAAGTTTGTTTTTAACTAATTATTTATTTAAACATCTCATGTATTCTAGAGTTTTCCCTGTACTGTTTAACCCTCATGTTTTGTTGACATTGGCTTTAATTCCTCGTTGTTTGGTCCCACAGTACCTAATGCTGTGTGCAAAAATAATAATTGCAAAATTATTTCCAATTTTTTCTTTCAAATATTTTTTTCTTTTCTTCTGACCCAATGAACCCAGTTAACAGAAAAATAATGAAGCCGTAACACTGGGCTTTCACATAGTTATCACACCAAATAAACTGTATATGCTATAAGGGTTCATGCACTCTAGAGTAGACTGTGAATAAAATGTATATTCCTTTTGACAAAAACCTAATTCACAGACAGAGAAATGTATCTTATAACTTAATATAATAATAATAATAATAATAATAATAATAATGTAACTCGTGTTTAAGTCTAACTCTTAAAATCATGGTTATAGGCAGTTCTGATAAAACTGGTGCAGTCTTGATGAAACAATGTTAAGAAACCAGCTGTTAAAAAGCTCCCGGGGTCTCCAGGATCCCAAACAGCCTATTTGTGTGGTGGGTCACCCTACACTCAAACACTGGGTTTTTTATTTTTATTTTATAGGTTTCAATGAAGATTTTTCACCCTTAGTGCAATATCATTCTTCAGCAAACAGAATTCTTGTCATATGTGACGTAAAATGTTTAAAAATGTAAACCGAATAGTGTCAGATTTTAAGTTTATTATATGAGAAACCATGTCTCCCTCCATTCTCAGCCTCTGAGTGGGCTGAGAGGCCCGGTTGCTCTCATGGTAAAGGGTTCTTAGGTTTTGAAGTAGCCCCCAGGGCGAACTGCCAAGTTAGCCCAAAACACACTCTGACTGGCTGACATAGACAGCCTGTCTCTTTCCCCTCTCTCTCTCTCTCTCTCTCTCTCTCTCTCTCTCTCTCTCTCTCTCTCTCTCTCTCTCTCTCTCTCTCACACACACACACACACACACACACACACACAGACCAGCCTCTAGAGGGCAGAGACTGACTACAGGACAACCTCTCTGTAGTGAACTAGCACTTATATGGCCGAAGGGTGAGATACTGACATTCTGCGAGGCCAGAGAGTGGACCAGCTGGGGCAGGATGTCTTCCCTCACCACGGCCTCGGCCAGGTCATCGCTGTGGTCTGCCAGGCGGCCCAGAGCCAAAGCTGCCGTCTGCTGGATGCTGGGGACCGCATCCAGCATCAGGGGACGCAGCATGGACATCACACCTGCAGGAGAGGACAGGAATAAACACTGGAAATATAGCAGCTAAAGCTAACACAGTCTTACAGTCTTGTTTCTCACCAGCATTTTGAAGGATGTCTATGTTTTGTGGCCTGGCTGCCAGATCAGCAACAGTTTGCACGAACTGCATCCTTGATTTCTGATACTGCTCAAAAACTGCAAAGCACAAAACAGACAGAAGGACAGTTTGACTTTCAGCTGAATCTTCATTTTATGAATCAAAACAGCTCGTGAGTCTCACCTTGAATGATCTGTCGTTGGCTCATTGTTACCCTGATGGAAGATGCCTCTTCTTGTGATTTATTTCCCCTCGTCAATGCGCTTTATCTCCTCAGAAATCACCTTGAATTTCTCGCAGGATTCAGTGTGGCGTTTCTCCTGGCCTTCTCCAGGTTTGGGTTATAGGTAGTGTTGTTGTTACGTGTTGCCGTGGCAACAGACAGGAAGCAGAATGTTCTGTCGAAGATCGTCTACTACAAAGATGAGGCACTCTCGCACTCTCGGTCGCACCTCGCAAACGCCTTTGTTTCCCGAAAATGTGTTGCGTGTGAGAGCTCTGCGCCGCTTCCTCGTCTCTGTTCACGCTGTCTTTAGTTCCCGCTAAAGACCAACCGCGGAAATGTCGCACAATTTCACAACATCGTTATTTACCACGATTCAAAGGAAAACAGAACCGAATCGAAGCGGCCGTTGGCTGATAAAGGGAGCGTGCGCACTGCAGTTCAGCGTGTGAGCTGACGTTAGCCGGGACTGTGGCGCTGAACATTTCACAATGAAAGACTTGTTTTCTTCTTTTTAACTTTTGCCTGCCTTTGCTGCTCAGGAGTGTGTCCTCACATGAACTTCCTGGAGGAGTTCTTGTTATTTTCGCAAAGCACTTTGCAAACCCCGTTTAAAAGAAGGGATCTGGACGAGCCTAAATCAGCCTTATCATCATCATCGTCATTATTATTATTGTTATTATTATTCTAAAATGGCACTGAAATGGGATCGGTCCAAGCCTTAGCCTCTGTCCTCTCTTCCTCGGTTGGTTATTGTATGGAAGGCTATTTGTTCTGCCACAGCAAATAAAAAAGAACAAAGTAGGCGATAGACAGGCCTTTAGGATAAATAAAGGAAATTATAACAATATGTGCAAATGGAAATGTAGAAAAGTATGAATAAAAGCAGGTCCAGTCAGGCACGCAGACATAACGCTGCATCACGCCGGGTTCTTACCCTCCAGCTGAGTGGAAGATATGGGAGATGAGCCGATTCAGGTGGCAGAGTGCCAATTTCTTTGATTTCAGAGCCTACTGCCTGATGTCAGCGACATACTTTACAAAGTTTCTGCATCAGTAACAACTATTCAAACGTATTTTAAAATGAATGTCAATTGAACGAAATATTAAACCCACCAACATCACTTAAACTGCGTAATCGGACCCAGACTATGTGCTTATTTTATTACTTTTGTTTGTTTTCACACTAAATGTAAATGCGGAGTGTTGTCGGTTCCGTTTGAGGTGACTTTTCTTTTTTTTTTTAACCGGAGGGATAATTACCACATTCAACTAAATGAGCATTGTTACTCAGTTAAGCTCCAGAGAACAGATCATTCTGTGTATTCAGTCCGAATAAGCAATATTTTCGTTTTATTAGGCCACTTTCTGCTTCCATGTTATCTGATAGCGTTATGTGGTTCCTTCTTTCATGTGTTCACTGCAGTATAACATAGGCCGACTCTTAAATCCTGCTGCCCGCCTGATTTACTCATTCAGGATAAATCAGCTTTTATTGGAAAGCTCGATTTGATTAAGACATCTTGTTGAGCCGCCTAGATGACATCACAACTGTGTGTATTTCAGGATTTTTATTATTAATTCAATTTTGGGAAAAAAAAGATTTTAAAATCAAATTTTAAATAATTAAAATTTAGTTTATTATGAAAATTGAATTAGACTAATTTTAAAAATATTTTAGCACCCAATATAACCACAAAAGACGACGGTTTCACAGAGAGCAAATGCCCGCATTTGAGAATGAAAATGACACTAAAATGTAATTATGCCCCTTATTGCCTCGTAGACAAAGTCTTCAGTTAATTTTCCATTAAAACTGCTGCATTTCAGTGCAGTGAAATGCAATTACTCATGTGATAAATCAGCAACACAAAAAACAAAGCCGAAAGGCTTCTATCTTAATTGGATGTGCTCGGAAACATGATTTGATCACGGGCCAGATCTCCTCCTTAACTGAGTTATCTACATCACTGCTGACTCACACAGACATCTGACGCTTTGCGCCGCCTGTCCATTTGCAGTATTCCTTTCTTTGGTTTTGTTAATGCAGAGCACCGGACTGCCGGTCCCCCGTCACAAAAAGAAAACCGAACTGACTTCTACCATAAGTGTAAAATGTTTTTATTTAGATGTTTTATACTGTGCAACAGTAACAATACAATAAGTTGTCCATACAATCGAGGGATACAAATACGGAAAACACAGGAGACATCAAAACATCTGTCATTAAGCATGTAATGGAGCTGAACAGGAGCCCAAGTCATTCCCTCAGAACAAAGGGGAATAAGAGAATAACATCATCGCTGATTAAATATGCATTTTGTTTCTATTTACACGTGGAATCTCTAAAACTGCTTATAACGTGTTAGAAATAAGCAATCCGATTCCACTGCAGCTACAAGAAACTGTTTTTTTTTCCAGTAAAAAGGCAATTTAAAGTTGATTTTTCAGGCTTTTTTTCCCCCCTCCGTGAAGCCAGCAGCGCTACACAAACTCATTTTCCTTTCGGAACAAACTCGATGCCTGAAACACTAAACCCGCCAAAAATGAGACTTGTGGGGCAAACACGCAGAATCCTCTTCCATAAAAGAAAATAAAAAATGTTATCATGAGCATGCATGTTTAAACTGACTCAAAATATCCCAACACACATGGAATAATCATGATAAACACGTTTCATTGGAAAATAAAATAGAAAAGTCTATCTTCAGTCACTTCTGTAAAATAAAGATGTAGCTTTAAAAAGGGGATAAATGCTTGTCCTTCTCCTTTCCGACTTTTTTTTTTGTCAACATCAAAATCTGCTTTCATATTAAAAATTTCCCACGCCACTCGACTTCCTCGTTCCTTTTATTTTGAAATGTCTCTGGTTCCACTACGTTTAAACTTACATATGATGCCATAATATTTATAACAACAAATGGAGAGAGAAAGAGAGATAACATTGTCTACACAATGGAACTACGTTGGCATGAAAACAGTAGGCCTATGAGCTGAGCGGGGGTCGTTGGCTGGTCCAGTTCGGTCGCGAGCCCCGCGTCATCCGGAGGAGGTCGACGAGCCGTTCAGAGAAACCTTCCGGGGTTTGCTACCGCCGCTGCCGCCGCTGCCGAACTGAGTGAAAGGCCGACTGGGGGCCGGAGGGGCGGCGGCCGACGTCCCGTTGACGTTAACGGGGCCGTGCGGGAGCTGCGGGTGCGGGGACTGCGCAGGCGTGCCGGGGCTCGGCAGCGACGAGGACGTCGAAGGAGCCCCGGCGGGACTCCCGGCTTTGTCGCTGGCAGAATCGCTCTCGGGACCGGATCTGCTCGCGCTGTTCTGGCCTTCCTCCTGCGCGTGGCTCACCTTCATCTTCTTACAGTTGGGTCGGACTCTGTACTTCAGCGGCAAAGGGCCGTTCTGTGGAGGAGGGTTGCATAAAGAGATGACCAAATATTATAACCAAATGCATAAAATGAATAACCTAAAAAATCAAACGAGTAGGCTACATATTCTTCACACTGTATTTAAATATGTTTTGAACCAGCCTAAATACAACAAAATGCAGTGGAAATGTTATTTGTTTCTTTGCACCAACACCTGCATCCAAATAAAAATGTGGTCATTATTCTAATGAAAATAGCATGTAACCAAACACTTTTAAACGTCAAAAAAAAAAAAAAAAAAAAAATATATATATATATATATTCGGAGGGACAGATGAAGCACTTCTCATTTTCTTAGCAACAAGAATCAAATACATTTTCAGGTCAGCTGTGTTTTTCCATTCCTCAGGGAATAACCCCCCATGTGGGCCTATAAGCCAAATTAAACTTTTGGAAAATTAGACTAGACTCTTCCCCATCCAACAGCCTTCTGTGAGTCTGTATTTTATGTTTAAAAAACTAAAAATATAATGAGAAATATTTTTAAACTGACCACAGTAGTGTCTGCACCAGTTACAAAGGGGTGGAAACCCATATTTAACAAACCTTATAACTTGTAACCTAAAATCAAAATGAATGATCTTAAATTTATTAATTAGTCAAATACAATCTAAATACACTCATTTCAAGATCAACATTGCTCACCTAGTCATTATTTTGCTGTAATTAAACACTGCATTTAAAAAAAAATGTATGTTTAAATGTATGTATTCCAGCTGACTAGGATATGATAATAGTCCAGTTTATTTGACAGTGTAGATTACTTAAAATTATCAATACTTGTATATATTTTATACATAAACAAGCAACAAGCAAAATAAGAACATTTATGATTTACAACTGTTAGTTACACAACGTAGGCCTAAATAAGGATAAACCAACTGAAATCAAGTCTATTTTGTCCAAAAGGACCTCTTACTCTTCTCCAAGTGTAGATATATGCTATATCCATTAACGTGTAGTAATCTTTCAGAGGTTCGTCTTCATACATGACTTCAACCTAGAGAGAGAAAAAAAATAAGAGTACATTTTAATTTTAATAGATTCAAACAGTAAATATATCTGCATTTAAGTACGATTTTGACATAAGAATCATGATATCAGTGGTCCAGTACAGTTTATATTCAAGTAGTTTAAATGTCCAGTTTCTATTTGTCAAAAATGAAATAAATAAATAAATAAATAATCAGTAAATCAATGAAGACCTGGTAGGTACTTGGGATGTCCATTTTGCTGCGCAGAAACTTCCTCAGATGCATGACTGTCATGGCTGCTGGACACTGCAGATACCTCTTGTTAGCCACCTGTAGAATATATAAGCATTCTAAAATTATACATAAGACAATATATTTGCATAGAGGTATACTGATATAGAGTGGCTAAGCATCTAAATGATTACACACTGGTCCACCTTAAAAGCAGGAAAAGAATTTGCTTTGCAAAAACAATGTAGAGCTTCCCAAGAGACAGTAGGTTTGGCTACAGAGGCGGCAAATTAAATATTCATTAGTTGCTTCCTTAAAAAGGAGTCTGCAGTATGAATCACTCTTATTTTGTTCCAAAGGATGTTAACAAGAGACATAATGCTGGCAAAGAGAATGTGGCCGATACCTGATCTTTAGATGGCTTGTCCTCCACTCCACCTCCCAGTCTGCAGAATAAGAAAGCTCTGTGTTATTTATGTTTTCCATGTGCCAACACCATACATACTCACAACAAAATCTGATTATTAGCAATAACAAACATATTTAAAAATCCAAAAATAGATATTTTGTGGACATCCACAGCCATTTGAATGAAAAGTGAAAAATGAAAAGTACACTTTATTGCTTTAATCTTTTCCTCCCACAGATGTTAGGTTTTTTTTTCTTGAATTTCACATACACACACACACACACACACACACAGTACTTGTAACTTATTACTCACGTCAACAGCCCTTAAAATGTTTATATAGTATTGAAAGGAAACCAGTAAGGCTGGCACAGCACACAAGCTGCTAAATTGCAAAACATAAAATGAAATAAAATAAACAAATCTCTTAAAATAATTTCATTTCAAGGCTGAAACAGTGGGGGACAATATGTTAAATATTCCTTAGTCGCTTCTTTTAAAAAAAAGGAGCCAATGAATGATATCCAAAAACGATTATTGGAAAAAAGCCAATTTCTTAACCTGAAGAAAATGTGTGTTCGGAACCAAACTTAGCAGGATATCAGTGATTTTAAGAGGGGACGTGGCTGGATATGTATTATGCTGGACAGCAGAAAAACTAAACTTGAAGGATAAAAGGACCTTGTTCTCTCTGATGCGGACAGCAGAGTCATTGATGGGTGCAGACTTAGTTTGGATCTGATGAATTATAATGCAGTATCTTATCAGAGACAATAAGTCTTTCATATCTAAAGAAAATCTGATGGAATACATGACGTTACCTAATATGCATGCTTAAACGTTTTCTTAAGCATTTTATGACATTACACTCACATTTCTTGCCACGGTAACTGAATTAAATACTAAGATTGCTACTCTGTCAAGAACAACCACTTCTACATAAAAACTGTAGCATTAATAATAATGCTACAACAATATTACTGGAACAAAACCAAACAAACAAAGCCTACCTGGTCTGATCAAAGAACTCAATAGAGAGGCTGATAATCTCATCATCTGTAATAATTCTCTTGTCCTCGTCTGCCACCTCGCCACGATCCTCATTTGATCCATTCGACGCTATAGAGAAAAAAAACCACACACACACATCGATAAATACCCAGAAAATCAAGTTTAAAAAAAGGATGGATCAAAAATATAATTTGGAACATTGAATTGCCTACAGAGTGTAAATCAAGTCTTTTGTTTCATCCAAAACTTGAGGAAATGTGTTTCTCCGCACTGTGGTGACTAAAGGGAAATTAAATAACATATTCAAAAACACAAGCTTTCTAACTCACCATCTACGGGGTGCTCCGCGTAAAAGTCTCTCCTCCTCTTCATTTCATCTGAGGACATTCAGGAAGACAAGCAATTACAAGTCTGCTCACTTTCAGTTGTCACAGAAATACAAATCTAGTTCTCAAAACAATGATCGTACCAGGGCTCTGTTTTTCCTCTGTGATTTCCAGCAATAAATCTGAACACGTGTGTTGAACACAACAGGATAAAGGACATCAGAATAGTGGCAGGGATGTGACACTTCATGGTTCCTTTCGATACATTTGATAACATTACACTATGGATTATTTCAATACAGCTAAAATAGCCTCTGCCTCAAAAGCTAACATGCCTCCATTTTATCATAACATT
This sequence comes from Siniperca chuatsi, assembly GCF_020085105.1. Classification (NCBI taxonomy): domain Eukaryota; kingdom Metazoa; phylum Chordata; class Actinopteri; order Centrarchiformes; family Sinipercidae; genus Siniperca; species Siniperca chuatsi. The sequence goes on from NC_058060.1 coordinate 12,894,385, forward strand.
CTGCCTCATAGGAGTGTATACATTATAATATATGAGACTTGGCAATGAAACAAGTGGAGTCTTGCCTGACTTTAGTCTGAGAGCTTTGATCATCATGTATGGTAAAAACAAGACACGAGCAGCACTTTACAAAGTAACAAACAACCAAATGTGATGACGAAAACAGCAGATATGATCAGCTCAACAACCACAGCACCGCATTTATAACAGAATATGAACAAACACTATACTGAAAAACACTGAAAATCTAAACATGTTTATATATAAAGATTTGTTACTTTTTCTGGGTGGTGAATTGACGAGAATTGTAAATATTCTTATTTCTTTACTTTTCATTTGCAGAAGCGGTAACACATTTGTTGTGGTGTCACAATACTGCTGGCTGACTATGGATAAAACAACCAATAGGAAGAAAGCTACAGAGAACGTGTGCGATTGCAGAGTCAGAATGAAAGCAAACACACGTTGGATACAGAAATGGTTCTACTGTCTTACTTTTGAAGAGGCCGGGGACCAGCTTGTACACAATGTCCTGTAGAGTTTTGTCAGACCTTGAGAGAGGAAGAGAAACGTCAGTCAAGTCACAGAGATACTGGAATTCTCAACATTTGCAGTTAAAACTAGAAAAACAACTGGTTGAATTATTCCTATTCAATTAAGCTTATGGAGAAGAAGACAGATGAAGTCTGTTTACACTTATACATACATATACATTCCTAAATAGTCTATTCTTGCATTATAGCACATACACAGCCTGTATACAGTACATAAGACATTCATAACTGGTTTTCAAGGCTGTGGAAAATGTCACATATTACGTAAGTGTTCCTTATTAACAAATTACTGGCTGATCCAGCTGCTCAGTGGGGAAACAAAGGGCAAGGAACAGGAAACAAATACTGTTCAAACTATTGTTGTAGCAGCATAACATTAGCAATAAATGAAAACTAAATCTTTATAAATTAGAAAGAATATAAAAAGCATACTGAGGTGCATCAATTCAACCCATGATGAGGCACAAAAGATTGTTTACTCCAAACTAAGGCGTCCTTTTGCCTAAAAAAGAAATAAAATCTACATTTTATTATATTAAGATGCAGAATATGGTAGGAAATTCTATAACCACAGTTCTCACCTTATGTTGAGCAGAGGCTTGGTTTTATGCACTTGTACATCACAGATGGGACAGTATTTGCTGGTTTCCAGGTAGCGCACAATGCACATCTTGCAAACTGCATAGATGTAGGAAAAAAAAACAAACTGTTAATAACAGATGTCATCTGAAAGGATATCCTGAATCTGAACTGGTAAAGCTGAACCTGGTTTAAGGAGAGATCTCCTTTGCAAGTGTATGTGCAGGGAAATACGTAATATGTAGGCTACAACCTGCTGCAACATATTCTCACTTCTCGTGTTAACATTTCCCCCCCTACAAGGAAAGAAGAGCCATTGCTTTTTGCTCACATGAGTGAAGACATTCGATGATGGTCGTTGCGTCTATGAAATATCCTCCGCACAGGACGCACATGAGGTGAGGGTTGAGCTCAGTAATCTTTATCCTGGTCGTCCGATGCATGTTGAGAGAAAGGAGCAACAATCCTGCAAGGAAAGAACAACAAGTCTTAACAATGCATGGCAGGCGAGGAGGCATCAGAGGGCTGCAGGTTTCCTTTACAACGCAGGTCAGACCATTTGGGGGGGTGGGGGGGAGGCGGCTGTTTGTTTGACTGCGTTAAAGCAACATCATCTTTTATGCTAATCCCATAATAACCAAAGGGGAAGGAGCTCGGTGGCAGATTGATAGGCAGCAGCGCCACAGAGTCACCTGACCGAGGCGCAGTGAATAATCATAAATCAATCACTTCCACTGAGGGATCGATGGAGCTCCGCGCTCCTCTGCTTAGCTTCATCTTAAATCAACATCGTTTAACACATGGCAGCATCAGAGGAACAGCGCAGGTCCAAACACACGCGAGCTTTAATCAGAAAAGGTTTCTCGGCTCCAAAAAATAAAAAATAAAAAAAATTAAGCCACGATGGCACAGACAATTCCGGGTTTCATAAATCCGGATTTGCACATATTCTGCAAAATCGGAAGGGCGGGATAATCTGGTGTTAAATGCGACATTTGCAAACTTTGCTTAAATGGACTGAACTAGTTTTAAATTAGAAAGCAAATGTCGAGAGAGAACTGAGCGAAATCTATAGCCTAACGATTATAAAACAAAACATTCATACACTGATGTCGGCTACCCGTCCAATAAATTGGGCATCTGCGTCTCATAATGTATCTCTCAATAAAAAACGGATATATTTAGTTTGTGGCCGCTCCTCTTTATAACCACATGTTTATCCCCAAATGAGAAATGTTGGTGGAAACTAATATTAGGTGCTGGGTCTGTGGCGCTCCGTGGTGAGTGTGGGTGAAAGGGGGATGATAGGAGACACCCATTCACTGCGTCAGGTGTGCCACACAGGCTATGGGGAAACCTGAGCGTTTCTATGGCAACTCCTTTTGCTTTTTAGCCCACATGGCTGCTCGCCAGTCACCAGAACAAGGCAGGATCTCTAACCAAAACAACAGCACGGCGAGCTGCCGGTGTGCACAGCGGGAACAAGGAGGGACCGGAGGCTCCCCGTCCCTCCGCGCACACAGACAGCCGCTGGACTGCCAGGCTGCAGACAGCACGGCTGCCATTTTGTAGAGGGAGAAAAAAAAAAAAAGCCCGTATCGGTTCAACGGGCTGCGGGGTTTCCTTCGAAAGGGGGCGAATAAAACTAGTATCCGACGCGTTTACACGAGCTTCCCAAATCTTTATGGACCACAGGGAGGAGCGGGCTGTGTGTGTCCCACTCGGAGAATAAGCTCAGCTTTATTGTGGTTCGCTTTGCGCCGTGTTTTTCATGGCGTGCGCGCGATCATCAGCACCGTGCAGCACCAACATGGCCAGGCAGCAGCGACTGCGCTGAAGTTGAAGCGCACACTGGGTCGTACTCAGGCTGTTTATTGTGCGCCATTATCAGCTAAAGTAACAAACCCTTTATTAAACGTCAGCCTTGCCTACTTTGTGCCAATTGGCATTTAACTTTACAAACCCGGGTCTGACAAACCACATAGCCTACACACAAACGGTGAATAAGTCCTCTAATGCCAAAGTACCATCGGTTTTCCATTTTATTTCATATTTAGGCCTATGAGCCACGAGGCAAATGCATCTTTTGTCGGTGCGCATTAATAAAAGCTGAGCTATGATGACTATCAGGGCGCCCTTTGCTGTCATATGAAGAAACAAAAACACTCATTAAAAGTCTAAATGTAGCTATAGACTGGACCCTCTTTAAACACGGGGAGACAGCCAGCCTGTCCAGCCCTGAACCAACACTGTTACTTTACGGAGCCGCAGTCGGCACCATGCCCGGGTCCCGGCCGGTTTCAATGCTCCAACCGACCTCTCCTGGCCGCCTCTGAACGGCCCACTGCAGGCAAGTCTGGACAGCGACTCCGTTCAAAGGATGCCTCACACATGGATAATGATGGATAAGGTCTACATATAGGCTAAGCAAGGAGCCTGTTGCGCCATTAATCGATTGACTTGTGTTTGGACAACTGCTCTCCCTCTGTCCTGTGGGAGCTGCATGCTCACTTCATAAGACTTCAAGTCAGTCACTCCAGAAATCCAAACGCACCTAAGTCCCTTCATAGTGGGAACGGATGCTGCTAAATGGCTGCAGCACCAACCAACAAACGCTACAGTATAGACTAAATCAAGTCAGTTCAAGATTCCCATTAAGGATTCAGCTATAGGCCTACAGAAACCTTGTAGTCTACACAGCAGATGTAGCCTAAACATCTTATTTTCATATGGACAGCCAGGTTTAATTATGGAGGCGGCGTTGAAAACACATCATCAGTTAATTTAAAACAGCTACTGAATCTTTACTTCTCTCAATAAAGCAACAACAAATGAAGAGATTTCCCCCTCGGTTCTTGCAGTGACCCAAATGTCGCCACCCTCATTTATTCCCAAACAAGACCAGTTCCTCTTGAAATGGTCCCCCATACACGCAAATCAACAGCAGCTGGAAATAACCCAATTAAAATCGGCAATGGTAAAAACCAAGCCCTCATATTAACCGCTGTCAGTCAATTCAGAATATCTTGAAATAAATAACTGGGGATTCCTAATTGACCACATGAGTGAAACTTATTAAAGTCAATACAAGCAAGAAGGACTTTCATTTTGTCTGTTAAATTGTGTCTCATCACCCAGTCTTTATCGCATCTATCCACAGATCCGTGAGGCTGTCAACCTGCAAATCCGAGAGGGGGGGAAATATATTAATTTGAACCCATTAAGCACACACGGGGTCCCCAACAGCATTCATGAGTAAAATGATAATTTTTTTTATCCCCCCAAGAGGCAGAAGCCCTGGCTCGTGTCTGTCTGTTCAGTATCGCCAGACTCAGAGTCACACAGTGCGCCAGCATTTAGCCGTATACGGTGAAAATAGGGAAATCCATATTGAGCTTAAATGTCAACAAACAAACTGCTGGCCACAGCCCACGTGAAATACAGTGAAATTACCGATGCTTTGGCTGCCTGCGAGACACAACCAGCCTTTTGTATCCTGGCCGACGTGTCGCCCACATTTTTTTTTTTAATTTCTCAAAAACCCAACCACCCTTCTTAATTAAGATAATCACACACCAAGAGATAAACAGCCACAGTGCGTGCTTAACGATGATCCAGTGTTTACCGAGCAGCCGTCATGAAACATTTATGCACAATTGAAATGGTTTGCCTCCTCGTCACGTTGATGGGAGCAATCCAAGTTAAGTTAATAAATCCAACATTTGGTCATATACACCCAAAACCAACAGCACACCCAGTTCACAACACCCCAAACATCCCAACTCTATAAAATAAAGACGCTGTATGGAAATATGGGCACAGAAGGACCGTTTGGAGCACTTGCTGCTGTTAACATCTCAGCCAACACAGCCTGGTTCGCCTGAGATCTCCCACTTTACATAAATCTAAACGACGCAAGGCAAACCCCAACCATGATCAACTTATACGGACATATTACTGAATGCTAGACAATGCAACACTGGGTGTGTGAGGATCTTAATTCGCGTTTGTGCACGAGCGGGGAACATCTTTTACAAAAAAAAGTGGTGCGCAGACACACACGGAGCTCCACGTCGGTGATCGCTGCAGCCACCGTTGAAAGCTCCACATCCACCGCTGGATCGGTACGTAGAAAAACACAAAAGCACCAACGCCAAACCTCGCCTTCTGCCCCCGTTAGTTAGAGACGATATCGAATAATACATACCTGGAGGCTCGGCTGGGAATCGGTGGGTCTTGAGGCGAATAGACAATGAAAGTTGGGAGGCGATCAGCAGAAAATGAATAGGAGCCGAGCCGCCATCTTGAAGCAGGCTGCAGACGCTGTCAGTGGCTGAGAGCGCACGGCGGACCGGAGCGCATTTCAGATGTGCGAATGAAACTCCTCTTTTCCTCGCCGCTTGCGCGCTGTGTGCGTATCCGATCCGCGGCTTCAAGAGAGCCCAGTCGTCCGGCTTCGGCTCGGGAAGGTTCCCACTTCAGCACCGATAACTTTGCCTCCAAAATATCCGCTTCACCCCCAGTAAAATGCAGCAGTGTGTGTGTGTGTGTGTGCTCCGTGGAAACTGACACCGTCCCCAAAATGGCTTGTAGTTCGACCGCCCCGCTTTGGTCACGTGGTCTCGTTGCTTAAGGGTGCCTAGGAATAACTGTCGGTGTATGTTGTTTCTCCTAATCTACTACGCATGATATAAAATAACACACAAAACACACACATGTGCGTTCTAATAGCCTTTTAACCACCGAATCTCATAAACTGAGGAGTGTGTGCTTTACTTAGCTGAATTAACACCCGGCAGCTGCTTAAGGGTGCAGAGAAAATTGCTGTCGCTCTCTCCTGTTCTTTCTGATGTACGACGCATGATTTAAAATAACCCATAAGCTAATACATATTTATACAGTTTGATACACTTTTCACCACGAAAAGGCACAATCCATGCACTAATGTGTATCCTGCTTTCGCTGAAAAGACACTTTGATTAGAGGCGTCTAGAAAGTAGGCTACTGATGGTTTGCCCTCGTCTCTCTGATGTTAAAAATAACTGCAGCACACGCACTCACACACGTTCGTGTCGTTTTGACCGTCAAAATGTCTCATAGCACTCACTAGAACGTGCAGTGTATCGGAGCACCAGCCAGCGACCTTATTGATCTCTGCTCTGCGTTGCTTTAAACGACCCACGCACTTGGTTAAAATACGTCCATGTGACAAATGGCTCTGGTGTGAAACCTTTGTCACAGGCTGTCCTGACATCTGCATAAAATTGTTTGTGTTTTTTTTTGTTTTGTTTTTTTTAAAGAAATGCGCTGCAACTTCCACTTGATGAATTGGAGCCTTAGAAAATGCCGCCGCAGAAAATGAAGGCATCTCGGATGTTTATGGAATCTGAGCCGCTGTGGTGCTTCAGCTGAGGAGCTTTGAACTTTCAGCTGAGGTGGATGCAGAAAGCGTCACAAAAAAAAAAAAATCTAAAAGGGGACCAAAATTCTTACAGAGCAATTTAGTCCGAAAAAGTTGTCTTTTATAAATAGCTCCCATCAGTCCGAGTCCTCCAGAAAAAGCTGGGCTGAGCCTCTTGTTGCAACAAATACTGCAGGAAACAAAATACACTGCTGCCATGCAACTATGGCAAAAATCCTATTCAGGCTGGTAAGGGCTGACAAAACACATGCCTACCAGTTACTTCACTGGCTCCATATTCAAGCTTGTTTCACATCTCTCTTACACAAAACCTGCACTATGACAAAGACATCAAGTGTATTTACTAAATATATTATCCTCACCAAATGGGAATTCCTTACAAAGACAAGTAACATATCTGGATCAGTGTGAGCATATCTAGCCCTGAAATTAGTCAAAGCACAAGGTGGATTTTATTTTTCTGTTTTATTGAAACACAAGTTGGAATGATAATTGTCTCATATGCATATGCATGTCATGTCAATGTCAGGCACAAAAAGAAGCTATCAAGAGATGAGCAATGCCGCTGGAAACTTCTGAAGTTCAGTGCTTTGTGTTGCAGAGGAAACTGGACACCGGCATCACATCTGACTGGCTTTCTCCACACTCTTGGCAGCGTCTTTGAGCTTTCCCACCAAATCCTGAAAGCAAGCAACCATTGATCATTTTCAATAGGTATAAAAACGGAGATGACCTAAAAAATAATAATAATAAACTGAAGAAATAACATTTACGCTATGAATTTGACTCAGTATAAATAAGAATTAAACAAAATTACGTTCAGATCATAGTTGCCACATTTATGATTCAGTCGGACTCCACACTGAATTACATTAGACAATATATGCAAATTTCGGATTCACGATGCAAATAGTTTGCAATCTGATTGCAGCCCACACGATTTAAATACAAGAGAATGCATCAAACAGCCAGGTCACACTGAAACTTTATCTTATAAAGGCTTCAGTGATGATACATAATCCATATAATGTTTCTTTTTATCCAAGGTCAACTTAATGCATCATCATTAATACAATCTATCGGCTTCTGTGGCTTTTATTCATTTTATATTTAAGGTTTGGCTGCAGCAATGAATATCCCTTGGAAGCTATTTCATTTATTACGTCGAACGCGCGGATATAATGGTGCAATTTAACACGTGGATTTTCTTTGGAGGTTCCCCTGTTTGAAGAGGGAAAGTACTCTACACGAGTCGACCTCTTTCATTTTTGTTTTTTGATAGGGAGGCTGAATGTGGTGCGTAATAGCTCGTTATGGTGCAACAGCAAGACGGTCTGTCCCTGCAATACAAATGACAGATGAAGAGCAAGTTGACGCAGATTAAAAAGCAGCAGTGGTCTACAACTCGGAACAAAATCATTTTCTCTACCTGAAGCTGCTCCACCGTGCAGGTGAAGTTGATATCTTCCGAGGAGCCGTCATTCTAACAAAAAGGAACAGACACCATCATTGCTTTACCCACAGAAACACACAACACACATCCAGGAAAATGCATGACAGTGGAGGCATCAAAATGTGGATGAGCCTTACCTCAGCGTTCAAGGAAATCGAGTAGAAAGGCTCGTTGACCTTATCGACCTGTCCGTTCTGCGGAGGGAACAACATTTTAGTCTGAAGTAAGAAATTGTGCAACACAAAGACAAAGGGTGCTCCACAACTTGTCTTATGTACCTTCATGTGGTATTGTAGACGCCATGACACGTCGTTAATATGAGGGGGACACCTTCCCATGCTAGAAGAGGAGGACAGAAAAGACACTTGCATCTGTAGTCTTGATCAGAGATTACACAGAAAATAAGCAGCGACTCAGGAAGGGTTACTTTTATACACCAACAGTAATTTAACGATGCCGTCGTTGATCAGGATCAAAGTCATAGCTGTATGTCATGTGAGCATTTTAAACCGATTCTCTAAAGCCTTTCAGTAATCATTAAATGTGCCATATGAGGCTATTTAATCTCCCAAAGTCCTGTGTATCATGTTTTTTTGTGTACGATTAAAAGAATGTCCGTGTTTTATTTGAAATGACAACTTGTTTGCAACTGTTCTGAATCAGTTTGCAAACAATGTGGCTCTTTCACAAAGAGCGTTTGTTTATGGCGCGTCATAAAGCAGCATTTACATTGCAGTTAATCACACTCCTTGACCTTTTCGTCCTAACACGAAGAACACCCTCTCTGTTCCTCACTGGGCTGAGGCAACAGCGTGTTTGCTCTCCCCTCGATTTCAGTAAAGCCAATCCAATTCTTTGAGATTGTGTCAAAACTATGTTGGACCCCCTCCCTCCCATAAAAATGGGAAAGACCTTCAGTTTGTAGTCATCAGTGAGCCATTAACGAGCAAAATCGTTCAGTTATAATTCTGCAATGTTAAACTTACAGCTTTAAAACAAAAAAATATATATATATATATATATATATATATATATATATATATATATATCTAACTGATGTCCCAGCTTGATCTTGGGGACATGATCAGCCTGGGTAAAACTTTTCACCTATAAAATAACAACAGCATCACCTCCACAGGCTTACCTTGCTAACAGACGTCTCAGTTCTTTTTTATGTTTCTGTAAAACAAAACATGCACCGATGAGTTATGGGGGAGTCAGCCACAGTTACAAGACTGCATGAAAAAACAACAACACAGATTTAATAAATGCTACAGAGTCACCTGATATGTGCTATAGAATATTTCTATTCTCTCTGCACTGAATGTGAGTTCTTCAAGGCAGGAGCTGTAAGAACAAAACAGCACTTTCATTAGCAGCTAATTTCACAAAACTGCAATTATGTTACACTGTCTTTTTAAAAACAGTCAGTGTTTCATATTTTTGGACATGTTGGGTATTTTAAATGTGACCTATGCATTTCCCCCACTTTTCCAAAAAAAAAAAGAGGGGATCAAATAAATCAGTGAGTCTTACTTGAGTCTCATGTAGGTTGATTGTTGATGTCTACATTGTGCAAGTGAACTTAGGGTTTGTAATCCCATTTCAAATGCAGTTTTAGAATGTGAATAAATGCAAGACAGCCTAAAGGCAGGGTTTTTTTTTAAAGAGGAAAAAGTCTAAAGGATTCTTTAGCTGTATATTGGTGTGCTTGTTTGTTGGATGATCACACATGTACACCTACAGCCCTTGACTGTTTATCTGTCCTGAACACCCAGTTGTGATAATGTTCAGAATAACACCTTCGCTTCTCTAATTATAAACACCCAAAGAAAAGGCAATGCCGAAGGACAATTGTGAGAAACTGTATTTTAATAATAAGCTACCATGGATCCATTCAGACCAATATGCCAAATGTAACTACACTACCCAGTATTTTAATTGATTTGCACCCATTTGCTGTTCCATAAAGCTTGCAGACAGTAAGGCTTCACTGGCTATTTCAAAAGTTGCTTAATAATGTTAATTCATTGTTTATGTGGGAACATTGCTGTTGGTAGCCTACAGGAGCAGGACATCCCATACACATCCGGGACACACATCCATCACACAACAGCAGCATGGCTAATTAACTCATTTCAATAACAACACTATGGCCTCCTGTGAATCACATTTTAAATGCAGGCAATGGTACATCATTTTGCTGTTTTAAAGTTTCTTCTAGTTTTACAGGAAACAGTATTTCATTACTACTACATTTACTGCTGCAGTCTTGGACAGGTCCATGGTCTCTGGGAGATGCGATCAGCAGGTCACATTATACTGTCCTCACATGTTTATTACAGGTCAGAAGCGTGCAAACAACATGAACATATTTCCTGTCACGCTGTGTGATTTGAGCACAATTTTCATCGCCAAACAGGCAACTATTTTTAGAAATTCACCACGAGCCCGTGTAGAGGTTAGTACAGCAGCATGCCTGTCACAGGAAGCCGCCTTCTGTCAGATGTCGCCTACCTTATCGTCGACTTGTCTGCGTTTTGTTTGACCGCCTCCAGTATGAAGGTGGTCGCTGCAGTGTGACTCTGTTTGAGCAAGATCTGGTCGATCTGCTTCAGCTCGGGCTGATCTGCAACCACAAAAACACGGCGTGAGGATGCCACTCTGCAGTGAGGACACGCTGCCTTTATTCTCTTTGGACAGAGTGGACGCGTTTGATTGGTTTAAATGACGTAGATTTGCGATCCATACTCGTGCTCTCCAGATTGACGTGCAGAATGGGAATCAATGATGATTTGCATGCGAATGGGCCCCTCAGCTGCATCAGCCAGGGGTCCTTTGTTTGATTGCATGCTGGACATTTCACTTTCTAAATAATTCTGCCATTAGTTGGACAACACATGGTTTGTGAAAACAAGCGTCGAGGGTAGGAGCTGCGAGCTATGAGGTAGCTGCTGTCATTGTGCATCATTTATATTTACTGCTTAAATCCGAAGCCGATCACAACACAGAGCACTGCTGGTTTCAGATCTGCTAAGAGCGATTAAAGCGAACGATCGGATGTGTATCCATGATCAGTTTTGACTAATGGTGATTGAAATAGTCTAACATAGTATATGCTGAATAGACTTGGTGCCAGTTTAAATGACAAAGGGCATCCCGAGGATGGTTGTGTGACTGCTGCTGAATGTAAAGCAGGCAGCAGAGAAGGCTACGGTCGCTGTAGCCCAGCTGATGGGCGGCTGTCGGCTCATTACAGATCTTAGCCTAATATAAACACGGGGGCACCGGTTTAGAGCAACTCGCAGCACGCTGCAGAGCCGCATTAACCCGCAAACACCGAGGCAGCTCCTCTACACATCCACACGGAGAGAAACCGGAAGCAGTGGCGGGGACAAAGCGGCGACGGGAAGAGGCAGCGGCTCACCGAGGACTCCGGGGTCGGCTTGAGAGGAGAGCAGACTCCGGAAAGACACGTCCGCCAGCACCTGGAAGCTGCTCTGGTCGAAGGCGGACTGGTTGGCGAGAGACTGTAGCCCTCTCTGAACAGACTCAGACAACTCCATTTTGCAAAGGGTGACCCACGACGCCAGACCACGTGACGGATCAGCTGATGCAGCGTGTGAAGCAGCAGAGGGCTGAGCTGAGGCGATTGCACCCAGAGCTGGGGCTGGCTAATGTCGAGAAATCCCAGGAGGGAGGGCTAGATGTTTGGGGAGCATGATTTTGGGGGGGATTGCTCGCTTGTGGTGGTTTTCTTATTGCGATTGTTCCCTTGTTGCTCTGTTCCGAGTGCACTTTGCACCAAAGAGGCTAAAGACAAACCTGTGCACTGGAGTTTGAACAACAACCTATAGCCTACAGAAAGGGCATTCATGTTGAGATTTAGGATATTAGGAACTTTCACAAAAAAATTAGAGTACAGTGGAGATATTTTTTATATATCTGCATATTTAGGTAAACTGAAACAAACATTCTTCGCAGATTGACAGCTTTTACCGACACAAGTATATTCACACACAGAGCTGCCCGTAGCCAGTTTTATCCTATAAAAAAAGCTAATAATATTTGGTGCATTGTCAATACCTGGATACACTGAATGTAAACTCTTTCATTAAGCACACTGAAGAGCTGGAACCAGGAAACAGCCAATCAGGAGATGAGGATTAAGTGAGACTGTTACAAGGGATTATTAATTGAGACAGAATTATGTTTTGTAAGCAACACCAGCCTTTTTACAGTTTAATTACAAAAGCATTGTCTGTACAGTTTTGCTAATGGTTATAGGCTACCACAGTGCCTATTGAAACCTGTTACAGTTGAACTCAGTCATCATGTTGACATTATTTTCAGTTAGGCTACTCTTTTCATTAAGTACCCTGAAGAGTTGAAACCAGCACAAACCTAAGGTGCCTTATTGGTTTTCCCTGTTAAAGATCAGGATACACAGATGGAGATACGGGATTTTTAAGACAGTTGAAAAGATGCACAACATGTATATATATATATATATATATATATATATATATATATATATGTGTGTGTGTATATATATATATATATATATATATATATGTATATATATATATATATATATATATATATATATATATATATATATATATATATATATATATATTACAATCAATGTACATTTGACTTGTGTAAAGTGAAGGCAGCATCTCCAAAGCACTGTCTATGCAGTTTTGCTGCACTTATCATGGTTCTACGGCCGTGCCTAATCTTAAACTGTTACACTTTAACTCAGTCATCATGTTGATATGATTCTGTTTTATTCATCTGCATATGCTGTTGTTTTTCATGTGGGGAACTTCCTGAGGCAGTCATGAGGTAAAGTGTTAGTGAGCAGAGTGGGTCACTTTTAAATTTCCATTATGTCAGCTAAAACATGTGTAATCAGTGTGTAATGCAGTCTAGGCTTGGAACCTCATGACAACTAGGCTAACTGTACAGAGAAAGGAAATTCCCTTTTGCAAAAACCATAAGTGCATTATTAACTGCAGGATTATGATGCGTGCAGATGTGCAAACTGCTCTTTGCTGTGCTGCTAAATTTCCCCAAACTATGGGAGGGGGGGGGGCATTCAGGTCATGCAGTTATCATGTGGCTTACATGGACACATTGTTCCTCCATACAACACTTGCTTCTTTTATTTATCATTTACACATTGCGCCTCTTCAGTGCATGTTATCATCCCCGTCTGTGGATTCAGTCTGGCGCTTCTGTGAGCATTTTTATGAGCGCCCTAGCAGCATTTAACGGGTTAAACCCTTGGAGGAAAAAAAAAACTATTTATTGTTTTCAAATGTTGCCTGTCGCTGCGGCGTACGCCGCTTTTTATAAATTACGATACTAATTTTAGGCTGCATCATTTCCCCAAAGTGAGATCATCGTCAGAATGTCGTTTAATAATCTAGAAATGAGGAGGACTGCCGATCTGTTGCCCGGCCACACACGCTGCAGCTATCGGAGTGACCTCTGACTCCGCGCTTTGTCCAAAGTCCACTTTGGCTCCAGGTCGGGTTGTGAAATAGATTAGCCTCCGCTCTCTCCCTGCTGTTTCGTGCATCCCACCGCGGCTTTTCTTTTCCTTCTTTGTCTCTTACATCATATTACATCATTAGGGCTTTTTTTGTCTGTGTCATGAGCCTGATGTCAAAATTTATTTGCAACACACAAACTGTATGAACCCCCTGATGCCTCAACACGCTGCCGTGTCATACATGAATGTATTTACACGTGCAGCATCTAAACAGGTTTATCCAATTCCTTCAAAATAAAAGTCTCGCGCAGAAATGTAACCCTCGAATCGAATAACCGACAATGTGAATAAAGATGTATTGAAAGCAATACAAACACTTTCTGTATACATCAACCCCCCAGTTCTTCTGTTTCTGCAGTGTAATTTATCTTTTCAACTTCATCATCAGCCTAATGTTTAACATAGGCTACAGGCCGAACTGAGTAGCTGATACAGGTCAACGTTTCCTTTTCATTATTATGTTGCTTCTGTTCAAGTTCAACGGAAACACATTCTTCTGCTGTCAGAAGGAACGTCAGGCTGCTGATCCTGTATCACAGCTAATTGCCACTGTTGGTGAAGACACATTCACTTCTTTTTACGTCTTTAAGTATAGCCTGTTCTGTCACAGCTGTACAAAGAAATCCTACACAAATCCTGAGAGATGCATGATTTGCCCAAATATTATACTCTATTAACCTGTGACCTCTTGAAGTCAATATGAAAAACTGTCAAAGGTGTCACATGGAAGTCAAACGTGCGCTGATGTCTCCAATTCAATGGCTTTAACTTTTAAACTTGAAGACCTTTACAAAAGCCAAAAATGTTTGAGTTGTGGGGAAATACAGTTTAAATCCGCTGAGCTGTAAGTCATATATAGCTTATCTTTACAGGCCAAATGCAATGAAGCTCCAGCTGTGCTACTCACGGATGCTGTTTGAGTTTGCTGTTTAAAGTTTTGAAAACCTAAAGGCATCTCTACTGAAATCTATTGTATTTCATTCTGTTCGTCTTTTCTGTGATGTTACTAATCCTTCAGTAGAATCATCACTTTATTATTTCTCTCTGCTGACTGTCTTTACATTCTAACAGTGACAAACTGAAAACATCCCCTTTAAGAGGACTCTGCGGTAATATGACCTTGGGAAATGTGTGCATTGTCAACAACAAGGAAACACATTTTCAAAGCCAGCTTGTAAGACGGAGATGTACCAACATTGGTCTCTTACTGGTTTAAACGGGCTGATTTAATAGAACTGATTATATGCATGTTCAGTTTATTGAAACGAGGGTTATAAGCCCAGAAGACATTGACAGATTGTCACATTTCTGTATTTTATTTCGTGATTGCCATGGTTTTATTTCCAAAATAATAACAAATCCATATCTAAAAAGTAAAGGCCAGATCTCTGGGTGGAGTTAGGATTTGTAAAATATGCTGACAGTCGAGGCCCAGTTTCTGGGGACTCTTGGGCTGGCTTGGTGGCTTGTTTTCCTCTTTTTTCACAGCTATAGTAGGCCTAACAGTAAAATCAACGAATTTTAACCAAAGCATCAGTTATTTCAGAGTGTAGACGGATTCCTGTCCTATACACCACCTATTTAAAAGGCTATGACTGTCCACTATCGCATCGCTACACAGTATTGCACTGTCCACCCTGTAACATTTCTCCATCCATGAGAAGGAGTTACATGTATTTGGAGGAGGTGACTCAGGGGTGGCCCACCTTAAACTTAATGATATTCTTTGGACATGACGCTACACAGCGCCTACAGTGTGCAGGAAACACAGGTAGTTATGAGCATCACTGCAGAGAGCTCTTGGTTCAGGTTTCTGTGAGTCTTGAAGATGCCTCACACTCACAAGAGATGGCTATGGCAATGATCCCCCAATTCACGTTTGACTAGTGGTGACATACATCAACGTGTGTTATCGCATCAATCCCAGTAACTCTCAGCATGTGCAAGTGAATGAGGCAGTGGTGACATTTAACTGTTCTCTTTTTCAAGAAGTTCCAAACAGCAGCTCCATGGCCCACCTGGCTGCTATTATCTATAATGTGCAATAATAATAGAAAGGGGTTAGTTGGTGAGTTAATTAACAGGCTAGAGTTTTGTGATGTGGAAATGATGAATGTCTTAATGTGTCTGCCTGACACATCCAAAGAAAAATCCACTTCTCCTTAATTCTGCCTTTAGATCAAGAAGAGTGCACGCGTAAAGGATTTACTAAAAAAAGACTTTCTCCTACAAATTACGGTTATTTGCAAATAACGTGATTAGTAAACAGATGTTTTAATTGTTGCCTATACATACATAAACCGTAGTTTACATGCTTTGGGCGTATATTGTGGAAAAAAATAAATAAAACTAAGCCTACACTTTTGCTGATACGTTCAATATGAACGTGTCTGCTAAATACGCTGGCAGCGAACATGCAGAGATAACTTCACATAAGTTCAATAAGAACGTTTTGTGTCGATATAAAAGGAGAAATGTCTGGCTTATAGTGTAATCATCATTATCCTGTCCATCTCTGAGAGACTCAAAAGGACAAAATGTCCTAAAAGTTAGTTCCAAGTTATCCCGAACTTTTCAGTTTGTGTCTGCAAAGCCTGAAAATGCAGTAAACCTCTCATCTCCATCTTTGATTCCGTGGCTGCTCCATTTCAAATAAATGGGAGGCTGACTGCCTTTGTGGATGTTTGTCTGAGCGTTGAGATGTCTACTGTGTGAAGCACTCGGTGCATGTAATGTCTTTATTGTAAAGCACTTTGAGCTGCATTTCTTGTATGAAATGTGCTATACAAGAAAAGTTTATTATTGTCATTACTAAACTAACGGTTTTAAGCCAGAAAATGTTTTTCTACATATTGCACCCAAAGGTGGCTGTTTATTGGTTGTCAGTGGAGCAAAAGAGATTTTGAGAGGCATGTTTTGGTCGATCTATAATCCAAAAAAATAACGTTTGTTTTGGACGGATGTACACCTGCCCTGGTAAAGATCAGTCTTTACTTATAAATATACATTTAATATTTATTGCCTGAACCATTTATGAGTTGCAAAAAAAGTGGGAGAAATAAATGAAATGTGGGGAAAAAAATATTAACTCCATTAACCAATGTTAACGGTTTCATTCTATTATTTATAAGCTTCAAACATCCAGATTTTGCTTTAATTAAAACTTACTTAAGCGTGATAGAGCATGAAACCACAACTCCCGAGCAACCAGCTCCGGGGTCAGGACCTCGATGTAGCCATGAGGCCCCTAGGAAAAATAAAAAAACTAAATCAGCTGTGATTCATATCTGGTTATTATTTTAAAACTTTAAACTAATCCCAAACAGCAACCTTAGAGGAGAACTTAATTTCAGCTCCCAAGAGGAAAGAAAACTTGCTTTTGCACTTCGTCAAACATCAAGTCTATGTAACCACTTGAGCACATTTTGGATGTTGGGGTCCCAGCAACCTTTCAGCTTCATTTATTAAAACAGACGAGACTCCCTGGAACCACTATACACTTCTCTGATCTGGCTCTAAAGTGTATTTGTTAAACAAACAAACAGCACACACGCTGGGCTCAGATTTGTATGAGGCTATTTAAAGGTCATTTTTAAGGCAGCTGGTAGGAGGTGAAAATTGCTTGCAGAGGGAAACAACAGATCCTAAAGCATTGCCCGCGTGCGTGTGCGCACGTGATAGAGAAAGCAAGAGAGACAGAGAGAATGAGGGAGCTTTTTTTTTTGCAGAGTGATTCTGCCCCCTGTTGGAAAAAAAATAACCTCCCCTCCTCCCCTTCCTCTCCCTCGAATGCACGGTGCTGCTTTTATAACGTTTAAATAATTAATTATTTTAACCAGCAGACTGATCACCATTTTTCCTGCCATATTCTGTTCGTAAGAGTACTTTTGGAAATTATGGAATTAACCACAGTAAATAAATAAGAAATATATGAAACCGTTTGTATCAGATTGGCGCGAATGATTTAAATGTGCAACAATATGATTGATTAAAGAATAGAAGAGAGGATGCCCTGCAGAAAAAAAGCAGGGCCATATAGAATCTGTAATTAACGTCTCCTTGTTAAGTACCTCATTAACTAGGTTATATAGAGAGCTAATTAAATTGTTGTCCTGCAGAGCCTATATTCTCCTCTTTATTGAATCATTTTGATGTGTAATCCGTCAGATATGAAAAGGAGTCAGAAAGAAGCGCGGATACATCCCTCCGATGATAATATGATAATCTCAGTGGGACAAATCCCCCCCTCCCTGTGCCCAGAGGTCAGCATGGGGTTAGTGTCTTGCTCAAGGACACTTCAGCAGGGCGCGTGGGTGTGTATCTGCTCGAGTCGACACCCTAAATGCAAAATCGCGCGGGAGTGCATGAATATGCTTGTGAAATGTCGCGAAGTTGTAAAAGGAGTCGATGGCTTATTTAATACCCGCTGATGGAAATTCATGGAGGTGGGGGCTACCAACAAAGAGCACGCGCGCACGGTCACGCGCGCCACCCCGGCCGCTGGGTGGCAGTGGTGTGGTTTCTCTCTCTCTCTCTCTCTCTCTCTCTCTCTCTCTCTCTCTGTCCTGTGGGGAGCTCATTGAGGGAATCATCGGAGGGGAACAAAGAAAGGAGGGAGAGAGTGAGAGGGGGAAGGCGGTGTGTGTGTGTGTGTGTGTTTGAGGGGGTATGTGAGGAACAGAGGAGGGGGTCTCCTTGTGACAGGACATATATGGAAATTTGAATGGCTCACATTCACCTCTACCAGAGCGCGCATGCCTGCTCCAATTCACCATCTCTACAGCCAGCACCATCACCACCATCACCTCCCATTATGACTTGGAGCGCGCGCCAGCAGCGCCACGGCAGAAGCCCTAAATGTGACAGATCCGTGGTGATTTTCTGCCAGAGATGTATAGAAGTATACAACCATAGCCTAAAATAAGCTTGGTTACCCCTCCGGAGCCGCGTGTGTGTGTGTGTGTGTGTGTGTGTGTGTGTGTGTCTACTCATACTCTGACAATAAAAGCTTTTGGGGTTCAATGCGATAGCAATTACAGCCCTTGGCTTTAAGCCTGTCTGTCACAGTTACAATATGGCAGGCCGATGTGTGGCGGAGGGATATTAAATGCAAATATCACCTGAAGTAAAATTCAATAACAGGGCTCATAGTCTTTAACTTGCTGTTCACCTTTTCATATTGCGCTACAACTGCACATTGAAAATATATGAAAATACACAACCTAATATTCTAATATAACAATAGACTAATCCGCTAATAAAGGATAAAACATACAACACATGGGCTGCTTCAAAAAGTAATTAGTCTCATGAATAATTATTTAGTGCCACATAAATAAAACGTATAGATAAAATTACCTATTATAATAAATTATATTATTATTATTATTATTATTATTATTATTATTATTATTATCACCATCATTATTATCAACATTCTAACAGAAATTGCTATTCAGCCACTTTTCATGTGACGGTTTTTAAAAATAAAAAATATATATATCCTTGTGTCTGTAACCTTGTTGGCTAAAATACGAAACTATGCCTATCATCATACATTTTTTATTTCATTTTTTAAATTATTAATAGCCTAATATTAAATTTTTTAGGCTACGTAAATGGCGAAAGAGTCGGTGTTTCCCTGAGCGCGCAGGGGCAGCTGTTCTTCCTCCTGCCTGCCGGTGAAAAGCAGCTTCCTGCCGGCTGCCGCTGCTGCTGCAGCCGCTGTCAGGAGCTCGATGTCCCCTCACGTCCTGCTCGGCTCCCCGGCACAGCGGCTTCTCACCGAGCACAACAGGCAAGTCGCACAAACTGAGAGAGAAGCTTAGCGATTATATCTGTGTCACAAAACGTATTTACACTTGGTTTAAAAAAAGAATTAAACACGAGTGTTGTTGCTTCCCCCCAGTATGGACCCGCCATATTTACTCTGCCGCTGACTGAGGACAGCAGGCAGTTAGGGTCTTTTACAGTTTAACACATTTAAGTCTGCATTGTGCCACGTGTAGCGAAATTAAGAACATTGTTTTAATCTAAGTTTGTTATACAAACGTATCTTAACCTAAAACCAAAACTCGCATCTGTTTTTGCAACATTGTAAAAACTGAAGTTAGTCTCTGCCCGGTTAGTTTTTTCAACATTGTTGGTGCTGGTTTGGAAATAGCACATTTTCCTTATGATGAGCCCATCAGACAAGGATTTGCCAATGCTACAACTGTGTGTTGTTGTTGTTGAATGGTTTGTTCAGGACTGAGCTTGCTGAAGCCTCATTTTAGTCAGTCCACATGTTAAAGCCTCAACCAGAGGCAGAGGTCTGGATCAAAGTGTGTTAAGTGAGTAATTGAACTTTGTGGTTAGGAAGGTTATAGTCTTGGTTGACATGTTGCCTGAAAAATCTGCGGGCTCCCCCCCTGCTCTTCAGCTCCCACAGGTTGACTGTGTGTGTGTGTGTGTGTGTGTACCAGTGAAGTCAGTGCAAAGCAGAGGGGAGTTGGTAAATGTTGGTCTGGGAGGAACAGTTCTGCAGTAGTTCATAATATATTACAATTCATGAATATTCCTCCTTTCACCTGCCTTGTCCATCTTCCAAAAGTCCACAACAGCCCACTCTCATGGTTGGCTACATGTGTTGTGTTCAGGAGGAATGAAGGGGGGGGCAGGCTTTGAAGCCCAAACTGAAGTTGTTACACCAGCAAATATAACAGGTTTTTTTATCAGGACATTTTGGCTGCAGTCCGTGGGAAATGCAGACATTTAAACTCAAGGCCAGTTTGATAGCTGCAGTCTAAATGACAGCTGAGCATAAAGGGATTGTTGTAATTGTAACAACGTGACATTGTTGTGAATTTCTTTTTTGACATAGTTTGAAAGCATATTTATTTCTGAAGGCTATTTGCACATACAACCTAACAATTCCTTCCTTCCTCCCTTAAAACCTCTGCATGTCCGAATATAAGCTTCTGTATCCTGCAAACTACATTTTCCTTCAGGCTTCCACAGACTTTTGTGACACTATATCACAATACTTTGTGAAAATCAGGAAAAAATGTAGAAAAACCAACATTTTAGTCTTCCTTTAGAACGAATACTTTCATGTACAGTGTCTCAGCAGAAGACCAGACAACAGTATGGTTGTCATTTTGAACGCTGTTACACAAGTTGACACAAACTAAATGCCCATTCATAGTTCCCACTCTGTGCTTATGCAGCAGAGCCCCTTAGGGACTATTCTGGTAATACTATCAAGGTGTTAGAACATTAGAAATTATGGAGATAGACAGACAGACAGATAGGTAGGTAGGTACTTTTCACTGTGTAAATTACATCATCTTAAAACAATAAAAAATAAATTATGTAATATTCTTCACACAGTAAATAAATAAATAAAATAAAAAATGACAAAATAATAAAATATATAAACATAACTAAATGATTCATTATGCTAAGTAAATAAATAATAAAAAAATAAAATGCAATTTTAGAAACACTGTGGTAAAGTTTATTAATTTATAGTTATCACACACACGCACACACACACCTATACATGCAGACAGAGTAGGAAGACAGACAGAGAGGCAGGCAGGCGTCCACTGCAGCCCAAATTAAAACACTTTACAATCAGGCAGGGCAAAGGACAGCCCTGAGGCATCTCAGTTTCCTTGTACGGGGTCTTAACCGAGGATCAACTTTCATGCAAGCACTCCTAAAAAAGGATGTTTCTTTGTTCATCTATCGGGACCAGTCTGCACAGCTTCTCTCGCTCTGTTTTACAAGCGAAAGAGAGGAGGATAAGAGGAAATGTAATTATGAAAGATGCAACATTACTTCAGAAAAGCCCAAAGAAGACCAGTTATACACCGTCACATACGTACAGGGCCTCTCATACTGTGCAAGAAAGGACCGTTGATTATAAACATCCTTCATACAGTCATTCATTTATTACAGTAACAGTGTAGATTGACTGTCAGGATAGAATTCCGGTGGGCTACTGTGGCCACACAATAAATAGAAAATATTTACATTTCTGTTTCTCCTCCCTCCACTTTCCCCCAAATGCAGAGCTAATTGAAGATGGTAATGCACAGATTCATTGTTTAGTGGTGATGCAAAATGTAGCTGATGTGTGCAGAAATGTTCTCTCCGAGAGGCCGCCGTGGGTTTGTGTGGAATGAATACAATGTTGGACACAAAAGGAGCACAGCAGAAAGAAAAGTGTCAATCTCCACCTGACTCAGAGCCCATTATAGGGTGAGAGAGGAGGCAGAGATGTGTGTGTGTGTGTGTGTATGTTCGTGCTTGTGTGAGTGGGAGAGGTAAAGAGAAAGACACCCAAAGGTGTATAAAGCGCACGCATCCATTCACTGTCATGATCAGCAGTCATTATCAACAGCCTGGATGCCAATCAGACTGAATTATTCTGCAGTGAATCGACTAGCAGGCAGTTGACCAATGACTGTTTCCTTTACATAGGAACAAACACTAACTCTGCTCCGTCTGATTTCATTTCCATTCCCTTTCTGTCACTCCTTTCATTGATTAGCTCCTCTGCTTTCAACTAGAACCTCTCTTTTATCAATCCCACCCTCCTTTATTTCTATTGCTGTCTTTCCTTGCTGTTTCTCCTTTGTCCACGGCACCCAGCTCGTCCCTTTTTTTTGTGCTCGTGGCTGAGCAGTGATGAAATCTGGGGTCCCTGTGGCAACAGGCGCTCTTAGTGCATGTATGTATGTGTATGAGCGTGTATGTGCGCGTGGTGTGGTTTACGGGGCAGGGGAGTGCAAGCAGCAGTCTGATCCATACTAATGTTCATTGATAGGAAAATCAATGGTGCATTGATCCAAGACTTGAGAGAGGGGGGGGGGGACTGGTGGAAGAGCAGCAGAAAGAGGAAGAGATGGAGAAAGAACAGTGGAGGAAGGAAAGGATTAGGCAGATGAGGGTGAGTAAAGACGGGGGAAAAAGCAGGAAAGAAAGAAGTTCAAACCACCGCAGGTCTCTGTGTGTCTGCAGATGACAGAGATGAGACTCGAGCCTCGGTTGGCGGTGGGTGTATATAACTATATGTGTGAACAACCTGTCGTGGCCTAACTATTCTCTTTTCTCTCTCTGTCTCGCAGAACTGCTCTTGAGAGTGGATGAACAAGCCTCAAATGGAACCTGAGAAGAAGAAAAAAAGAGGAGAGGAGGGGAGGGAGAAAATCAATTTTCCCAGACAGAGGCCGGCTGGTCTAATGGAGGTCTAAAAGAAGAGGAGGAGGAGAAGACATATTTTCCTCTGATTACCTCCTGTAGCCTCCCTGGCAAACCTTGAAAGCTAGGAACGCTACAGCGGCCTCGCTCATCCAACCTTTTCGCAGAAAGCTATGGAGTCTAGTTGCTTCTCTCACTCAACATCCATCAGGCTTTGAGGTGGAGAAGACACAGGACAGCTAAAAAATCCCAACATGCAAAATGAGTGATTGCAAGGAAATGGCAATCAAACACAGTGACTTGAAAGACTTTAGAGTTAAAGGAAATCATGTCTTCGTAAGCAGAAATGCTCATTTGTTCTCTTTACTCTGAATTCTCATCAATGGTGGAGCATTTTGAAGCCACATCTAAGCTAATTTCTTCATTTTCAGTCTCTATGCTGCCCTTTCTAGAAGTTATATAACCTGAGGTTACATCTCTGAGAGAGAAAATTAGCTAGATTAAATGGATAAAGGTTTCCATTTGGCTAAGATGAATCATTTATAAAGTATAAAAGAAGGAAATTTGTCATTAGTGTCTCTGCCAAATGAAGGGAGATATCTAGAGTACCCCTTTGAATGTGATTCTCCGCTCAGACGGCCTGTATGATGTCGTATGACCAGGTCACTATGTTCAGTTTCCTGCAACAGGCTTGATTATTATAAATTGGTGAGTGAAGTGGATGTTCAGTGCAATGCAGAAAATGCAGGCAGTGATTTGTTCCAGTTTTAGCTGAGTGAATTTTAAATCTTGTTTATGGCTCTCTCCTCATAAAGTGAAACGCATGTGCGATGGTAGGCAATTTGCTGGAGAATAACCAAATTGATGCCTGACAAAGGGAGAAGAATTTTTGATACACTGTGTTAAAACTTCTTCTAAACAGATGAAGCACAATTGCCCCATTTATTGCACGTATGACAGCTTCGATTAACAAACGATAGTGAGGTAAACCTGCTGTCTTTCCAACAAAAATGTTGCCACAAGCCATGTTAAGTCAGAGTCCAAAAGGCTGTGACCTGCAGTAGAACCAAAAAAGACAAAAAAAAGGACCAAAACAGGGACAGATGTGGTTCCAAAACCACAAAACCCCACCAACAGCCACTGTACGTCTGCTTCTGGAGCTTTGTCATGTGCTCATTAAACTTGTGAATGTTCAACCAGCTATTAAACAACGTTTCAATGAACTTTTCCTTTTCTATGGAACGCTTACTGTACAAATACAGTTTCCCAGGGAAAGGAAACTGGTGAAAAAGCTCCGAAGGGTTTGAAAAGCTATTAAATGTAGCTGAAGGAGAGCTTGTAACACACTGTCTGTCTGTCTGTTACAGTTTTTTTCTGTCACTCCCTCCCTGTCTCGTTGGCTCTTTGTGTTTTTCTGCCTCTCGGCCTGTCTCTCTCGGCCTGTGAGGTGAAAGTGGCTTCCATGGTAACGGCACACTCTGTTTATGCCACGACGTCTCACTTCATCACAAGCTGTTGATGGCTTTGATTTGCATGTGTGCCTGTGTGAGTGTGTGTGTATCCCATTTCTGCATAATACCCAAAAAACACACACACACACACACACACACACATCATACAGGTGTTTGTGAGACTAATAGAACAGGTTAAAACTATAATCCACAGACATTTGATGCATCACATTCCTCCATAAAATAAAAAGTAGTTATTTTGGTTGGCTAATGCTTTTATGCTGCCAGTCTTTAAAGGCACATTTCTCTTATAACAGGATATGACCTATGAAAAGCAGTTGTTTTTGGCATCTTGATCACTGGTTTTAAGTCTATAACAGTTAAATGAAAAAATGTAGGAACCAAACAAAACCCACAAAACTCTCTTGAGACGCTACCAAAATGCCAACATGTGCATGTATCTTGTGCAAACTGCCATGTGGAGTTTAACTTTCAAAAACCTTAAACAAAACCATAAAAAGGAAATTGGCACTTTAGCTGTTAAGATTAAAAAATGTAAATTTAATCATACTCATTTCCTCACTCTGTGAGCTGATCCCGTACACTTAACCACTTAAATTAGCAGCAGAAACAATGATTATGACTTCTTTTCACCAAAACCAGTCGCCCCCAATTAGTGGAGTATAAGGGGGGAGTGGAGGGTAGGGGATATGGGAGGGGGTGGGAGCGGAGGAGGGAGGGCCTGGCTAGCTGGACCCCCTGCAGGGCAGAAAGGGGGGAAAAATGGATTCCATACCAGGAAATCCATTAGGGCAGGGAGCGGCGTGGAGCTGGCAGCAGAGAGCGGCCGCCGTGTTTTTAAAAATTCCTCATTAGGTGTAATTTCTAAATTACAATCAGCATGGGCAGAATGAGAAGGCGAGGATCTGACCAACTCATCAGGATAATCAGGGTAATAGCATGATTCGGCGTGTGTGTTGGAGCAGAGAGAGACAGAGATGAAAACCAAAGAGAGCAGAGGAGGATGGAGGGTGAATTTTAATTCTGCTGCTGACACTGACTTTGGGATGTTTTTCTGCTTTGTTTTTTGATATATATATATATATATATATATATATATATATATATATATATATATATATTACAACTAAGTGATCTAGATAATTGCTGTGGGGGTGTCTAAAGCAACAAGCTAATGGAAAGTAGAAGTCTCTGTCTCTATCTTCTCTTGCCATCGTCTTGCCCTCCACCTCTGAATAAGACAGACGTGGAAAGATTGGTGAAAGTGAAGCGAACCAGTGGAAAATGAAGAAGAAGAGGGACAGAAAAGAGGGTGGGGAGCAGGAGAGGAGAAAGGGAGTGAGGGGCCTCTGTAAGGGAGAGGGAGAGAGGAGGGGAAACGGCAGGAGGGAGGGAGGGAGGGAGAAGAGGTTAATTTGCACATATTAGAGAGGGCAGGATTTTTCATTAAAAAGAGATTGAAGTTGATATATGCCTGTGCGCTCCTGACACACTGTACACTCTGATTGTGTTAAGTCCTTGACAGAACAAAGGATTTCCCCCCTCTCTCTTTTTTTCTCTCTCTCTCTCTCCCTCTCTCTCTCTCTTTCTCCATCTATCTCTAACAGCCATTGCAGCATTGGCAGCATTTTGCAGCTTTATGGAGCTGTTTCATGGTGAGTAGAAGCACAGACAGAGTGTCATATCAGGAGCCCCCCCATGTATATGCATACACTTACTTTCTTTCCAATGCCTATTCATGTCCATGCAGGGGAGAAAAAGACTTTCATGCATGTATGCTACCTTTCGATTTTCTCGATTACTAGATTTTCGATTTATGTGTGTGTGTGTATTGAATCTGGTGGTCAAAGGCTTCAGCACATTTGGTTCTCCTTTCTTGCTGCAAACAGGAAGCACAAGAAGCCAACGCCTTTTGATATTCATTCCTATTCCCTGTGACAGAAGGAAGCATTTAATAAAAAGAGCTACATTCATACAGTTGCTTGTTTAGCTGGTGGTATTTCTAAAAAGGTAGTTGCACACTGACAGAGCTTCCAGTCCATTGTTCAAGGCCAACATTCACTCAGGTAAGCTGATCTGGTGTCTGCTGCTACCTGTTGCAGAAACAACAGAAGCAATAATAACAACAATTCCTGCTTTTTTATGATCTGTTGTTTAGAACACACGCAACTGGTCTCCCCCCCCCCTTCTGTTGTCTTGTTTCCCTCCGGGCACGTCTGTCATTCCACGTTGGAGGGTTATAGCTGATCTTTGACCTTAGTTAGCGCAGCCCTTGAAACCTTTTTTCACACAAACACACACACATACATACAAGCCTGCACACACAGAATAGGAGATATTGATTGGTGATAGATAGATAGAGCAGGGCTGGCCTGATAAGGAGGCCATATTTGATGTTTGTTCTGGCAGTAGAGAGAGAGAGGCAGAGAGAGATTAAATCACAATGAACAGCCTGCTCCGTCCTTGGCCTCGTCCCCACTTGAGGCTTTACAGGAGTTTAGGGGTCGAGCTTAAAGGATGACGGGTGAGGGATTGTGGACAAGGGACGCCCGGTCTGCTTAAATCCACTATGGTAAGAACCATTGATTAACATGGCCTGTAATGTTATTCAAGGGTGAGTTTTTGTACAATCCGAGTGTTTTCAACATCTCAAGCTTTTAGATGCACAACAACGACTGCTTCTATTCTACAGACAGATCTTTGTTTTCCCTCAATTGTCCTCCCTGTACAATGTAGTTGGCTGATTGACAGGCATCAATACATGTCTGTGGGCTCACAATGGGTGTGAGCTCAGGTCTTGTTTCCTTCAACACACACACACACACACACACACACACACACACACACACACACACACACACACACACAGTGAGAGCTCATTCAACCACTGCTGCTCTGCATATCCTGTTTAAGAATGTGGTTTTTATCCCCTCACAAGCAAATTTTCAACCAGTGCATTTTATGTTGGCATGTGACCTATTTAGCATTTCTAAGCAGTATATAAACACTTAATAAATGCTTTACAACACACTATAATGTAGTTGTTACAGAACAATTACAGGATAATGATAGATGCTAAAATGTAACAGTCGTACAAGTAGAGAGCAGATATAAAGTCAGAACACAGACTTAGTAATGTCACTTACACAGCAAGTTTGCTAACATTAGCTAACATTAGCCACCATGCTGGTCATACCAGACAAAGTAAGGCTGTAGTGTGTTTGATTTCTTATGCATTCAACATTATTTTTGCAAGAGGAAGAGAGTGTTGTTTCTTCTTTTAAAAGTTACATAGACTGGCTTTAAGTGTTTTTATATATTTGTCTACAATTGTAATTTATATGCTGTAAACATAGGCTGTATAATGATATATGATTGCACACAAATTAGGATTTATTAAGTGTTTATACAAATCGCTTACAGGCAGGTTTTAAACTGTTTTAAACTGTTAATGAATGTGCAAAAAAGTTGTATTATATATGATTACTATGTCACACTTT
Source organism: Siniperca chuatsi (assembly GCF_020085105.1). Taxonomy (NCBI): domain Eukaryota; kingdom Metazoa; phylum Chordata; class Actinopteri; order Centrarchiformes; family Sinipercidae; genus Siniperca; species Siniperca chuatsi. The sequence continues at coordinate 12,922,117 of NC_058060.1, forward strand.
TTCTTTCTCCTGCTTCATGCTAATCTACACAGGTATTCTTTTGACTTCAGTTTTGTGCACAATGGTAACGTGATAAATCCATATCATGACTACAATATTATTATTACAGAAGTGTGGTTAAATCAAAATGGTGCAAACCCCGTTCTGCCAGCGCAGTGACCTGAGAGTCCCCTTTTACATATGACCAGAGCCAACCCAGGATCCAAATCCCCCGGTCGAAAAGGCAGCATGTGTACGTATGAAAGGCTGTGTATGTTGGCCAGTGTGTGCGCGGTCTCAAGGGTTGGGAGATTATGTCGACAAAAGGTGCACCTGGTGCTTTAGATTGAGTTTCTCTCCTCCCCTTCCTCCCTTTATCCCTCTTCCATCCCCCTCTTCCTTCTCCTCTGGCCATTTCCAACATTACCCTGGGACTTTTAAAAGATTAGACCACAGCTTTTATAATTGTGCCACTAATGCGTGTCAACAGCTTGGAATGAGGGAGACTAATGGAGAATACTACTTTTTAATATCAAAAATACCTCCCAGTTATGGGAATACACTTTTTAGTTATTGTATACTCTTATATAATCATGTATAGTGTGTCAGGGCAGATTATTGAGGCCTTTCCCCTATGTAACTCAGATCTGTTGGGTTTCTGTGCAGCTAGTGATAAACAGATGCATGTGCTCAGTTACATGGTGTTGCGGTCTAGTCTTTTGTATCACGATGCAAACTTACTTCCACTAGTTTTTCTGATTATGTTCTTTATAATTGAGACACTAAGTGGTGGAAGAAGTATTTAGATCCTTGACTTAAGTAAAGTACCAATGATGTAAAAAAAAAAAAACTCAATTACAAGTAAAAGTCCTGCATTCAAAATCATACTAAAGTACAAGTACCGAAGTATTATCAGCAGAATGTACCTAAAGAATCAAAAGTAAAAGTACTCCTACTGCAGAAAAATGGCCCTTATGACTGATATTATTACATGACATTATTAGATTGTTAGTTTTGATGCAGCAATGCATATAGTAATTTACTGTTGTAGCCTGTCTGGTCAAGGTGGAGCTGGTTTTAACTAATCAAATGATTAATGGGGCAGGAAAGAAGAAAAAAGTCCAGACACACAAATTTGTATTCCCTTTTTGGACTTTTCTCTAAAATTTGTTTTTTGTTTTTTTGCGTGAAATATTGGATCATTTTAACCAATGGAGATGTTTAGAGGGGAAATGCCTGTGTCGTTCGGTGGAACTGGTAACTACTAGCTTATAGATATCTGAAATGTGACAAAAGGTCCCAAGTCGACACTGTTTTTTTTTTTGTAAAGGGCCACAAGTCAAAAATATTGGAAGCCATTGCTTTAATCTTTAACAATGCATTTTATTTCACAAGCTCATCGTGTGTTTTTATGTATAATATTAATTTGAAAAGTAACTATAGCTGTCAAATAAATGTACTGGGGTAAAAAGTTCTATATTACCCTCTGAAAAAAAGGGGAGTAAAAGAATAAAGTAGCATAAAATGGAAATGGAAGTAGCTCAAAATTTACTTTCCAGTACTTGAGTAAATGCACCTACTTACTTTCCACCACTAGACAGGATTTCACATGGCTCATTCTGCCTACAAGCTGCTTCACATCATGGTATCCTACTTGTAACACTAGAACATTTTGGTTTAGCTTCTGGTGGCATTAAAGTCCAAACCTTCAATGAGAAAAATCTCATTTTTTGTTGATTAATGGATCATATCAGATCTATAGCAGTGAAAATATTAATTTGTCTGCTTTAAATAAAGCTCACAGGCAATGATCTGCCTTTCATGTCTTCTATTTTAGGAGACCCAGATGCCACAGCTGTTTTTAAGGTGTCATTTTGGTGACAAATGAATTAAGGCTACCTGTGTCGAAAAGCATTTACAGTTGGAGTGGCTTTTTGTGTTCTCTCTCCACAGGGAAACAGCAGAGACACACACCAGCTCCTTGTCTGTGTGTTTTTCAAAGCCTGCATGATTGCATACACACATGTTCAAATAGCACTCACACACACAATTACCTGTTATGAACCCTTCACAGACATCTCTTACTGCACTAATATTTCCGTCATCAGAGTCAATGCAACAAGTTCAACACACACACACACACCAAATCTCTCTCTCACTCTGCAGTCTTCATACCTCTCTCAGCCCCACAGCATGTATTTGAGAAACTGAATCAACTTTCTGTGTGTGTGTGTGTGTGCGCATCACATGTAACGCCCCCCCCCCAACACATGCACACACTAGCCTTCCCCTCCAGCCCAGAGGTCTCCAGTCTGCATAATAAATGAGGCCTGCTGATAGGTGGATGAACAGGGGAGGGGGAGGGCTCTCTCTCTCTCACACACACACACCAGCTTGTACCATTATGCAGCCTGGGTCTTCACCATTCAACAGCTGTTGCCGTTGAAGAAATCCCAGGTCTCTTTACATGCTTGTTGTTCGCTCATTTATTGTGATTGCAGCAGCGGTTCGACTTCTCTTCAATCTCTGATGTTCTGATTTCAATACTGGAAATTAGCTTCGAGTCTCCACAGGGATATCTTCCTTACAAACCACTGCAGTGTCCTTGAGCAAGGCACTTAGCCCTCAACTGCTCAGGGCAGCCCCCAGGTGTTTGTGTGTGTGTGTGTGTGTGTGAAACCCTCCCTCTTTCTGCAGCTTTTCCCTGATGTTTATTAGCTAATCATAAAAACACACACATACAGGTGGAGCAGAAGGATGAATATCAGAGGATTTGAGGTTGATGATTTTTTATGCATGTGGAAGATTTTTGAGCTGAAACACTAAAATTGCTTGATGAATACTAAAAATGTGTCACCTGACAAGCACAAAAAAGGGAAGAATTAATAATACTCTTCTACCTTATCACTTTTAATGTAATTATTATACATGGACACACACATGCACACACAAAATTCCCCTCAACCTGCCTTCACTAACCAGGGGCAGAATATTTTAATAATATAGACCTCTCACATAGCCAACCATTTGAAAGTAATTATCAGTAATCATCTGACTGACTGATCTATTTTTACCTGATGATCAAACCAGATCTAATCTCAGATCTATATCCTGTCACATTCATTATAACACCACAAGATTACATTCATCTCTGCCAGCACCACCTGTCTTTGTAATGATGTTTCATTCTTCACCTGGAGCCCATTCACAGATATGGCAAATACAGGAAATACAGGGGAAATACAATGTCTGCATTTGTCTTTTATTGTGTTCAGGTAGGATGTAAACATTTCAAGGGAAAATGCATTGTGTTTCTGAGTGTGTTTGTGTGTCTTTACTTTAGTGTTAGGTGTATCATGGATTTCCTTTATCCCTTTCTTAATTTCTTAAAATTATTCTATTTTCAATTTAGGTCTAACAAGTCACTATAGATACTTAAAACATCCCTGTAAAATCAGCATGGTCTCTTGCAAATAAATATATATATAAATAAATTATTTTTGTCACTTTTTTTTTTACCACAGTTAAATAGACTCTAATTGTGCTTTTAAAACAACATGACACATAGAGGCCAAAGAAAAATGCCAATTGGAGAAAAGGGGGTTTCTAGATGAGTTTAATTGAATTTATACATAATTTAGTGCATTCTGTGTGGGTCATGTGGCTTCCCTGCAGTTGGCTGCTGTGGTTGATGGTCTTCAAAACAACACACTGAAGGTCGCCACAACAGGCTGTGCATTTTACAGCAAAACTATTTGATCCTATTGGAATATAGTAATATTATAGTAATATGGTGGAGAATTAATGGATTAAAGTGAAACAAGGTTGCCAAAGTCATTTTATGTATAGCCTATAATATTATAAAATATTGTAATATTAAATGTATACTGCAGGAGGTCACATAATCATGAGCTGACATATGTGTATTTAAAAATTTGCCTATATCATAACATCACTAGACCCCCATTGTAGGCTACATGTGTGTTACATTATACAAGAATATGATGCTATATGTACAGGCTACATTACATGCTCGCTATAGTAGATGAAAATACCTAAATACACGCTAGAGCCAGTGGGGTCGCTTTCTGTTTCAGTAAGTGAACACAACATTTTTTACAACAGTAATTTCGGCAGAGTGTGTGAAAATTGTTTTGTAGCTTATTCCAACGTTCTGAAAATCTTACATGGTTCAACATAACGGGGAGCCTCAGATACAATAAGCAGGGTACTGATGTAAACGCCAGAGCTGCGGCTGTAAACTCTTCCCTGGAGTAGAAACGGGCTCTGCTGCAGAGCTGCATTTCCCCTTTCGAAGGGGAATAGCAGACAACAGAAAATCATTTATTCAAATCCCCTCCCTTCACCGCTGAATTTATATGCTTTTGGCGCACAGTGAAGTTATTCTCCCCGCTTGTGTGCCGTTTTCGGAGCGCGTTTCTTCTCGCCGGCAGTGGGAGCAGCAGGCAGCGGGGGAGGAACGGCTCGCTGGCCGCGCAGGGCTTCACTCCGCGCGGCAGTCGAGCGGACCAGGCGCCGCTGAGCCCCGGGAAGACGCTGCTACACGCCGGGGCGGTGAACTGTTAGACAGTTTGGCTGCAGCTCATTTGTCCCGCATATGGCGAACATACAACAGAATTTGATTAATTTTGTATATCCAAAGTTATTTATACAGCCTATTTTATATATATATATATATATATATATATATATATATATATATATATATATATATATATATATATATATATATATATATATATATATATATATATATATATATATATATATATATCGATTATCATATTATTACTTTACATCATTTTTTTGTTTGCAGAAGTCTTTCAAACCTTTAAAAGAAACTTCTAAGTTTTAATGTATCTACAATATAATCAAAAATTAGCAGAGTTACCCTTACATAGCCTACTGTTATGTGTTTTGGGATTTATTTTATTTTATTTATTTATTTGCAATTTTCCTGCGATAGTAGCCAACATGCTACAAATGAACAAATACAAATGTAACAGGTATACATAGACAGACAGATAGATAGATAGTTTTTTTTATCTTTCTACCGTTCTCTCTCTCTCTCTCTCTTGCTCACACACACACACACTCACACACATTGGGGACTGTGTGGTTGGTGAGAGCAGAGAGAAAAGGCTCAGTTGCTGAAGAGAAAAGAGGTTTTTCATTGCACTGTCTCCCATGAACAAACATCATCCTTAACGTCCAAATATTTAATTTAACAACATCCATTTGTTCTTCAGAGACTATAAACTTCCTCCTATTTACAGTTTTGTGGTTTTTAATTCTGCAAATATTTATGCATTGAAATGTACAACGTTGAATTAATTTATGTAAAAAGTGTTATATTTGTTATACATGTTTTCCATAATTGCTAGCAGTTTTATTCTCTCTGTAATTATTTTATATTATTTAGTAATTGGTTCATCAGTGTTGTAGACATCAGCTGCACGGTTTCTTGTGTATTTTAGTGTAAATGATGATTGTAAAACAGTTAGATTTTATTGATCTAAACTACATGTACTGTGGTACAGTAAGACTCAAACAAAGTCCGTTTGTGGAGTTTTTCCTTATCTAAGCCCTCAGAGACACATTTTTAAATTTTAGGCTAAATAAACAAAACTGACTTTCAAAGTAAAAGAATGAACGGTGCATTTCTTATATTACATTTACTGTAATTTGTCCAGTTTTGTGTTCACCCTTAAGTCACTGCATGTGTGTTGTTGTTGCATCAAGAAGCTTCAAGGTGTCATAGGACTGGGAGGCGGAGATGAAGAGAGAGAGAGATAGAGAGAGAGAGAGAGAGAGGGAGAGAGAGGGAGAGAGAGAGGGTCCTGAGGGGGGGACTTGCATATGCATGTGTGTGCCTGTATATGTATGTGTTTGTGTGTGTCAGGGGGGTGACAGAGGAGTGTCACTTAGCAAAAGAATACGAGCTATCTGAGAATGAAGAGGGATGGGGCCGAATCCTGCTGCTTCTCCTCGCCACCATTATCCTACAGGAGAGAGACCTGTGGGGGGCACACACACACACACACACACACACACACACACGCACACACACACACACCCTGGGAATCTCCTCAGCTGCTCCCCCTACACTCTCCTCGTACCCTTCCTCCTCTTCCTCCTGCTCCGGCTCTAAACACCTCTGTTTGCCGGATCTGGTTCCACTCGGCACCGGATCAGGGCCCCTGGCAACTGACTGCCGGTTTCTGGCTAGGATTAAGCCTCCTAATGGCAGCCACTCTGTGATGATTTACACAGCATTACTGTACACACCAGCGGCTGCCTCCTCCTGCTAATGGTTTATTACGCTGAAGCCTCTCTCAGCTTTATTGCTCTTTGCTCTCTCTCTTTGAGGCTGAGGTCTAATTAAATAATTTAACTGAATTACCAAACATATGCCCAAACCTGTGTAGGAATTACTCATGGCACTTGGTTAACTGGTTTTATGGTTGTGCTTTCATTTCTGAAGTCTAAGCTGCTCTGACTTTATCCAGGATGGGAAAGATGATGGCAACAAATGCTGTGAGAATGAGAAATGTAATGTCCTGTGAAAAGCATGTAACTTTTAACCACCAACTTTTCTGGGTCTCAGTAAAACAGCATTGCTTTCAGCTTTGTGGCTATGCATTTTTCCGATGGGTGGGGTTTTATATGGGTTATTTAACTTAAGAAGGAGAATTTTCTCAATCCATAAAGGAGCACTGAATCCTTTATCCTAATTTATCAAAAAATTCTAAATCAACAAATTTCTAAATAACATGTTTGTCATTGGCCAGTGATGAAGTGGAGGCACCGTGGCAGTGTAGTTGTGTGGAATCGTTAGAAACACTTAAAGGTGTGGCTTTAATTGTGGGTCATAGTGGAAGTAGTGGTTGATGCATTTAAAACAAATGAACAGAAAACTCTTTAAAACTAGATTTTGTCTTCAAAATGCCCTCTTTTCTTTTGTTTTGTGTTATCCTATTACAGCAACTTGATTTCCAACATTTTATTTTGGTAAAATCATATTTTTCTGCTCCTTGTGTTTTTATTTAAGTAGTCTATTCTTTTTGATCTATGTAAATGACACAAAATTACAAGTCACATTCTGTCTTTCAGCAAAACTTTGCATTTTAATTTATAAGAAACTACTCACGTAACTTAGGTTGATTTGCCTAAATTGTGAATGTAGTTATTTGTGTGTGTACTGTGCAGTTGTAAAATTTCTAGAGTCAAATCATTTCAAGCTGTCATTTGGTTTTCATGGATGCAATCAGGACAATACAAATAAAATCCAGAATCAAATCAAGCTTTACTGTCTTCGGTTTCACTCTGCTCCAAGGTTTCTTGATTGCAGTTTTGTTCTGCAGCTTTGTTGTCTCTGAAAAATGAAAAACAATGAAAATGCTTCATTTTGAAGCAGGAGAATAAATACTAGAACTTACGGAGCCTGCTCAGTCGGAGGCAGGTAGCATTCCTCGGTGACAGCTGCTCTGCTCGCCTCTGAAGCCACAGATATCTCCCCAACATTTGTCTAATCACCCAGGGCTTAACCCTCCTGCTGGCCTGCTATCTGCTTTGTGTGTGTGTGTGTGTGAGAGAGAGAGACAGAGAGGGATCTCCTGTCTTCTAGGGCTTAGTAGTGTTTTGACTTTGTGATCAGGCACCTGGTCAGGCAGCACACAGGGGTCCTCCATCAGCTGGTAAGCCCTCCCACCCCCAGGGAGGGTTTCTGGGGGAGTGTGATCGATGATGGACACAGCAGCTCTGCCCTGTGTGTGTGTGTGTGTGTGTGTGTCAGGGTGGTGCTGCTATTACGGGGAGTGGAGGGGAGGCAGCTCTGATGGTGGAGGCTTATAAAAGAGATGGTCCTGGGTGGGTGGGGGGTGTGTATGCTGTTTAAACAGCCTGGCTTTGATTGACAGGGCTGATAGTGAGCGGGGTGGGGTGGGGGTGGAGGGGGTTTGGTAGTGGGAGGGGTGAGTGAGCAAGTGCTTGAGAAGAGAAGAGAAAAGGGGGTTGTGTTGTTGAATGCAGGTTAGGTTAGGTTGCGCATGTGTGTGTGTGTGTGTGTGTGTGTGTGCACAGGGAGGGGGAAACTGAAAACTCCTGAGGGGGGTGAGGGGGTGTATTTTGGGGGGAGCAGGGGTGCAGGAGGAAAGAGGAAAGTGAGCTTTTAATTACCAGGGCAGAAGCAGATGCAGCAGAATGGTGCCCCCACCTCTAAACACACACACACACACACACACACACACACACACACACACACTGCGTTTCTTGGCAGCTGGAAGTCATCAGCTTTGGGGGGTGTGTGCATATTTGTTAGGACAGGAGCCTTGAAGCACATTGTTTAAATTTAAAGATGTTCAGCTTCTATTGGCACTTCTTAGCTCGATGATTATTCATTTTCCTCCCCCTTGTTACTGAATAATCACATCTTGCTGCTGCCATTTCCTCCATAATTTTCAGTGTAATTAATACCATATAACATAAACCAGGTAAGCCATTTCACTCTTTCCCCATATCATGTCATTCGATGTTGTCAATTAATAATAAAAAACAGATTTTCAAATTTCATTTTCAAGAGTGAAAAAACATTTAAGTGATGATTTCTTTCACACGGTTGAATATTTCCCAGTTTCACCCTCATCTTGTCTGCAGTCACCTCATGAGTCACGCTTTATATTTTTATTTTATGTATTTTTAGGCTACTTATTTATTTGGTATAGATTGTAGTTCTACCATGTATTATAATGAGGTATTATATATTGGTAGATGTGTACTGTACTATTTTGTGCATAACTAATATGTTGTAGAGCCTACATGGATTTTAAAAGATATGTTATTGCATTTAATTTTTTAGGGTGCCTTTTTAACATCTGGCCAGATGAAAATTAGCTATTTAGATTAATATACTGAAGGCATTGTTACTGCTATAACTATTCAAATCCACACAGACTTTCTGTCAGCAATAAAAACATACATTTTGAAAATAGAATTTGGATTATATTTTTCTAAAAAAGTAAGAGTGTAACTCCCTTTGTGTGTCAGCATACTCAGTATTAATTCAGGTATAAATGGCTCAGTATTGCGCAAATAAATCAGTTTGAAACTGCCAAAGAACCTCTACAATTGATGGAACAAATTCATTGTAATATATATTTATAACAAACTCCTTGATACAGACCGATTGCTCCTGTTACTTTATCCATAGTGTTTCTTTATTTTGGTGTTTTGAAATACAATGTCAACCCCCCAAATATTTTCAACTTGTACAAAATTGATCCAAACAAATATGTGCACAGATGAAAACACGGTGCCCCAAGTATAAAATGACTTCTCATCAAGAAAATGGTGCAAAACTTAAAAAAGAAACACAATGTCCCTGAACATATAAAAATAAATTAATACTTTGTGTGTCCAGTCACTGTCAACCTTTTTGTCTGGTCCTAAAGATTCACACACACAAACTGAGGCTTAATTGGCTTTCCTTCACACCAGCACGGCCAATCACAATCACTTATGTACACCAACGGCCAATGAGAAAGGTCTATGTACACTTAACGAGGTAAAAACTGTGCCATTGAAGAGCCCCTGACACACTTCCTCCCCCCTACAAAGAGCTATATACAGCGACACCCCTCCCCAATCAGCCAACTATCAAGTAGCTTCTAGCCTTTAAACACAACACAGAGAAGAAGTCATTAAAAGGATGTACAGCAAGATTCGACTGTATGAGAAAACAAAAAACAAAAGACAAACAAAACTTTACACAGTAGTACAAAATGATGTTAAATTGTAACACCAGCAGGCTTTTAAAATATATCATCTTATGCCCATTACACAAACAAACTCCCAATAAATAAAAAGCACAATACAAAGTTGGCTTTGATATTAGAGAATGCAGCAGAATAATATTCCTGGTTTTATTAAAGAGGCGGTACGTCCAGCCTGACGTTACCAAGTATCTGTTGCCTTAGCAACGTAGCTTAATTACGAGTAGCGTTGTGAAGAACTGGGCTGAGTGACAGGGACACAGGTAAAAGGAAAATAAATCCCGCCTTCCTCCCTTGGCCTCAGGCACTTGGGTTTGGACCCTGAATGGCCAGTCCTGACTGTTGTGGGTTTTTAATGGCCGCTGCTGTCGGCCTTTTAGGTCCTGATAGGCTGGTCCTGCTCGAGAGGTAGGTGGTAGCGGGGGGCTCAATCAGGAAGATGAAATGTAATGACTTCCACGTGCTGACAACCAACTGCATATTTTCTCTTTTGTAAGTCTGTGCTGTGTGGATTAATGCATCCCTCTGAACATTCAACTTGCTGTTCCCCCCCTCCCCATTTTTACATTTCACTTCCCTGAGTGAGCCCCCTGAATCTGGCCCAGAGAAGAGACCGTCAAAAGCAAGGCTTGTGTGGTGACTGTACGAGGCTTGGCTCACTGACATTAATGGATCTACACAAACGGAGTGAAAGAGACATGGGAAGAGAGGCAACAGCGAGAACATGTGGGATATTTTCACAAGCCTTTCACCCAATATTCCCCCCCAGGACCGCTGCAAGGCAGATGTCAAACATACATCTGCTACTGTTAACTCCTGTAGAAGGGAATTGTAGTTTCTTTTTTATAATCATGTATTTTTATTTCTATATTTGTAGTTCTGTGTGTGTGCTAGCTTGTGTGCTGAGTACACAACTCTGATAGATGAGGCCCCTGAGAGAGTGAGACAGCAGAGACCAGACCGAGAGGGATGTGAGTGTGGAGAGTGGGGAAGCAGTGAGAGAAATGCAAAAACATGACACAGCAACAAGAGAAAGAAGAGGAGAAAGACGAAAAGAAGCAGAATGATGAGATTAGAGAAGAAAATATTGAGAGAAACTAGTTAAAGGAAAAGGTTTCTGGGAAGCTGACCTGTTAGTCAACTCACCTGTTGAGAGAAGAGAACGGACACACACGCTTATTTACCGACACTAACACGCTAAGTTGCTACCAGTGATATCAAATGAAAAATCATTATCTCAACAGTGATAAAATAAGAACCTGAAGCAGCACTAAAGCTACAAAGTAAAACATCTAGAACTGGATGGAAATAAATAGTACATATATTAACACAAAATGCTGTGTTAGGACTGTAACCTGAAAAAGTTGCAGAAATAAACCTGGCAAGTTCAAGTGACTGCAAATGAAATGCTGTCACTCACCACAGCGTGTGCTAATGTATTAGCAGAGACAACTGGAAAGAATAATCTACCAGGAACACAGATTACTCTGCTGTCAATGTTCTCATCACTGAACTACAAAGTTGACCAACAGGCTGATCTCCCGAAGACTCTGCATATTTATTTAAAGAAAAAAAAACAGCAACCAAAACACTAAAGAGCATCTGCCGTCATGTCTTTTCCTGCCCTGCGACGCCCACGGCCTTCTCGGCTAGCCGCGGCTTCTGTGCCCCCGAGGTGTGTGTGTCAGTGTGTGCGTGCTGCAGCGCCAGGAACGGGTTGGCGGTGATGGCGCCTTGGCCCTGGCTCTGGGCGCCGGGCAGCAGGTTGTTGATGGGCAGCTGAGCGGAGGAGAGTGGGATGGAGGGAATCTGGGCAGAGGAGGAGAGGGACTGCAGCTGCTGGAGGTCCTGCTGCTGCTGCATCAGTTGGTAAAGCAACACCTGCTGTTGCTCCTGGGGGAGAGAGGGAGGGAGGGAAGGAAGCAAAGAGGGGAGATAGGAGGAAATAAAGAGGGAGCAAGACGAAAATGCAGGAGAAAGAAATTAGGACAAAGTGAAAGTTTCAGACAAGAGAGGAAGAAGAAGGGTTAATAAGCTTAGTGATTTAGGCCATTATCCAAAGGAAAATTGTAGCTCAATGTCATTGTGTGTGTTTAACTGTGTGATAGTGGTGATGACAGTAAGTATTTGCAAGCCTGCTAGTGTGTGTGTGTCATACCGCTGAAGGTTGCGAGGACAGCAGCTGCTGGAGCTGATGCTGCTGCAGGAGGAGTCTGTGCTGCTCAGACAGCAGGCCGAGCCGCGCAGCGCTGACGAGACAAAACACAACTCAGTCAGACTAACACAACACTCTGTCAGAGCTATCAGCTCTTAGCACGAGACATTTTATTACACAATTTCAAAACATTAGAGGTTTACACCGAGGACACCACCGGAAACTGCTGACTGCAGCAAAATGCAACATAAATGAAACAAACATTAACAACTCATGCAATGGGTCTGAAGAACAAATATTTCAGAAGTATTGCTATTCAAATATTATTAAGAAAAAACTGAATTAATCTTAATTGTCCAGCGAAGGAGCTGGTGGTGCAATGGTAAAGGTTGAGGTTGGTACTCAGAAGATTGAGGTTAAAATGAAATTTCAAAGAGTTTCCCCTCGGGGATCAATAACGTATTTCTGATTCTGATCTGATTTACTTCACTTGCCAAAAAGCAAGAAAATGTGATATTGCTAAAAGGGAATATGAATTCACATAACCACAAACACAGAACATATAGTACTACAACATCTTAACAAAGTGTCTTTTGATAGACTTTAGAGACGAGAAGGAAACAGAGCTGCAGGTTGTTGTTGCGCTGAACTGACTTCTGTCTCACCTGTTCTTGCTAGTTGTTGAGCTGCTAGAATCCAACACGCAAGCAAAAGGAAACAAAAACGGAAAGTACGCAATAAAAGTTCACATTCAAACATCTTGGGAAGAGATGAGGTTGCCAACATGTATGTTCCCTGATTCTGGTGTTTTCAGTACTGAAAAACGTCTATGCCACTTAGCATTATTGAGCATAACTTTGTACTCGCTCCTGTCATTCAGTTTTGCTTAACTCCTAATGTTTTCTTAATGTGAAAAGGAGATGTCAGAATGATAAAAGCAGCCGTCAGACGTACCTATTATTAACAGGTAATGTGACGCCCGTAGCTGCTCCTGTAGTGTGTGTGTGAGGGCTGATGGTGCCTGTCGGCGTCTGGATCACCCCGTTGAGCGCCCCGACAATTCCCCCCATGCCCAGCGCGCTCCCCGCACCCAGAGCGCCCATCAGCCCTGCCACCCCGGCTGGTGTCGTTCCCACGGCAGCAACTCCGTTCAGCTGCGTCTGGGGCGGGCTCTGAGAGACGGAGGGAGGGGTGGAGAGAGAAGAGGTGGAGCCACTACTGCTGTGGCCACCACATGATGCACTGTCCTGAGAGAGACAGCGGGAGAGAAAAAACACCATTAATGACATTTGATGATATGATGATATGTGATGGTTCACCTAATTTACCATGTAATAAGGTGTAAAATCATGACATTAACTCATATAACTAAACCTGCTTGTTTCACTCAACCGTAGCTAATTCAGTTATTACATTAATGATATGTTACTGCACCGTCTTGACTTTGTGGTGATACAGGATTCAAAGTGACTACCATGTGCTGGGTGTTTGTTCTTACCTGAGCTGCCACAGGTAAAGATGAGTCAGTGGCTCCTTTCATATCTGCAACACAAATTATCGCAGATTTAGATTCTCTGTGTCTGTGTAGATATGCATTAGGGCTGCAACTAATGATTATTTTCATCGATTAAATTCATTGATTATTCTTCTGATTTTTTTTCAGTTAATCAATACTCGTTTAGTTATCAAATACACATATTGCCAACTATAAATTTAAAGTGTGTGTGTGTGTCTACCAGAGGAGGCTGTGGTGGGGGTGAAAGGCACTGATAGCTGAGCGCTGAGAAGCTGCAGTCTCTCTTTCTTCATGGTCAGAGTTTTAATCTGCTCCTCCAGCTTCCTGTTCTCCTCCTGCAGCTGGTGAAGGGACTTCAACATTCCCACCACTGAAAGAGAGGGAGGGAGAGAAATGAGAGGGAGAAAAGTGATCGATCTGATTGATTGATCAGTGTAGTGGAGTGGCAGCACTTTCTGCTTCCTGCTAAAAAAATATTTTGTAATTGTTTCGCTCTGAGTTTTAAATTTACTGGTGTCCAGTCCTGTGTGAGACAAACAATAACAATAATTCACCTGTCGCTGTGTGAGGTCAACGCAAGCTTTTCCAACGTAAAATGGTTTTACCTTCATTATAGATGCAATGTTTTGTACTTTTGGGATGAAGCTGCATTGGAGTGATCTTTTCACAAGCAAAAACAACGATGCTCTGACTTTCTGAAAGGCCACTCCTTCCTTAAGGCAAAACCATGCAACTCAGTGACTGATTAGACAGATATACTCAGGGAGGTCAGAGGTCAAGATCAGCTACAGAACACTGACAGAGACAATCATTCAATGCCTGACATTACGAAATATTAGAAAACAGGAACTACAAAAAAAAAAAAATCTAACTTTTGGCTCAGGATTTTCTGAGAACTTGTTTCTTTTGTTGCATTTAAAAAAAAGTTAGCGCTCACACACCCAGCCCTGTGTGTGCGCGAGCACAGTCTTGTGCGTCTTTAGGTGTGTTTTAGTGTGTGTGTCTCTCACCGTCTCCCTGCGCTCCCTGCTGCAGCAGGAAGCTCTGCCCTTCGTTCCACTGCCTCTCCAGGAGCTGCTCTATGCTGGTGGCCACCGGGGGCACCGCCTCCCCGCCGCCTCCCCCCGCCCCTAGCAACCCTGGCCCCGGCCCCGGCAACGACCCCGAGGAGTCATAGCGGATCTGCAGGCCACCAATGGGAGAGCTGAATGAAGGGAGAGAGAAAGAGGGAGAGCGAGAGCATGGATAGAAAAGAGATAGAGAGGTCAATGGGGAGATTAACGACCCAACATAAACGTCAGACAAACATAGACACTGCTGGCTATAAAACTACATCAATTTGTTGTTACAGTGGCCTCTAATGAAAAGGGGCCAGGCTTTCTGTCTGTGTGTGAGACAGACAGAGAAAGAGAGGGAGAGAGAGGAAGAAACAGGACATGCAATAGAGAGACAGAAAGAGGGAAGTGGACTGTCTTGATGCGATAAATCTTGGTGTGTGTGTGTGTGTGTGTGTGTGTGCTGAGACAATCTGTTGAGTGTGAAAGAGGGGAAATGAGGGACAGCAGGAGAAGTTAAAAAGGACAGAAAGAGATGTACGTAATGTGGGCGAAAAGTGAAAAACTTTTGAATAAATGTGTCAATGTCACAGCATTATCTAAAAAATTTAACTTTGGATGCAAAAAAAATGTATTAACTATATTTACATTAAGATATTCAATTAAATAAAAAATCCTCAAGGTAATTAAAATGACGTTAAATGTGTTACTTGTGTCACCATAATTTTCTATTATTATATTTTCTTTTCAAATTAAATGCCACCCTTTCCGACATAAATTATTCCCCTAAATGCGAGTCATGAAATAATACAGACGCAGTGTAAAAAATAAATAACTAAAATAATGTAAATTGTAACCAACCTCAACAAGTGAAATCATCCATCCCACAAAGAAGTGGAAACAAACAAAAATGGATATGTATCATCAATATTCCCATCCTGAAAGATCCATGCAAATATTCCCAAATGGAGATGCGGAAAAACATCAGACTGTCCTTCCATGTGTGATTAAACCAAGAAAAAAAAAAAAAAAAAAAAATCTAACTGGAGTTGAAGGATGGTTACCACCTTCAAAAACACAAGTTATCGTTGGCTGAGAGAGCGAGAATTGCCTGTAGGGGTAAGAGCGAAAGGGAGTGTGCATGTGTGTGTGTGAGGAGTGAGAGGAAGAGAGAGGAACCGAGGGGCCAGCGGAGGGAAAAGCTGAGAGGGGATGGGTGAGGGGGCAGTGAGGAATGTAAATGGGGAGGGATGGGTGGGGGTGGTGGGGGTGACATCTGTGTGTGTGTGTGTGTGTGTGTGTGTGTGTGTGTGAGAGTGTGTGTGCTCACCGCGGGGTGGTCTTGGGAGAGGCTCTTATGGAGAAGCCCTGAGCTCCGACGCCGCTGCTGCCGTCTCCCACCTCCTGATCTACACACACACACACAAAAAAATCAATTGCACATCTAAGACCAAGCCCGCACTAAGCTGGCTAAAGTTGAAAACACGATGTGCATGCACACAAACATTTTCAGGTCATTTTTGTGAAGACAAACACAAACAATAGGAAAACAGCTAAATCTCTTATTCTTTCTATTTTGGTGGGTAAACAACAAAACTGTGCATCACAGCCAACATCTGGTAAGGAGTGAGACCAACAGCCTGGATATTCTGCTGAGTCTACACTGATTAAACCTCTGTTTTGTGCCCTGCTGCTCTCTGGGATCACCTCTACTGTGTTTTAATATGGCCAAACTTGCGATTTAATTGCTCTCATTTACATTTTTTACCTGTTTCTGCTGTCAAATAACAGAACGAGCGGAACATAGTCATTTGATTGTGGCTTATAAATTATTATAAATATATTACCTGTTAACCATGCGAACAGTAGTTCTTGTACAGACAAAATAAATATAAATACAGAGAATCCGGGCCCCCTTCAACAGCTCAATCATCATACTTCACATTGTTTTATAAGCTTGATACTTCATGACTTTTACTTATTTTATGAGAATTTCTTATAAACGTGATTTTGAACTGATGACTCCAGCTGTAAAACATGCTTAAATACAATGGATTTTTACATCCTCTATATGTGTTTGGTGTTGATGGCACATTTACACAGCACTACCGCTCCCAAATTCTCAGATGTGTCTATTGGGATTTATTTTATTGGAGTTCTATAACACTGAGGTCTAACTGACAGTGTTCCTACAGCTTAAGGCAAGTTAGATTTGAGACTTTTTTTAATGCCACTCGGAATTAAATTTAAGACCAATTTTACAATAACCAAACTTGAAGAAAAAATAAATAACATTGTGTTGAATAGGTCTCCTACTTCCTAATTTGACTTGTGTGATTGGTGTTTTGTCCTGTGTTCAGACACCACAGTACCTCTGCTTACTGTGTAGGCATACCTCTATTACTGCTGTGCAATATCCTCCGTCTCTTTATAAATAAGCTACACTTAACTTGGCAGTTCATGCACTATTACTTTATACCATATTATTATCATCAACAACCGGTAAACCCACTTGTACTTCACACTTATTTTATTTTATACCGATACCCACTTGGTACTTAATTTATTTTCTGACCTGTATTATAGTGTAATATATATATTTTTTGCTTAGTACTTCTATTCCTGTGTGCACTCACGTGATAGTGAGCTGCTGTAGCAAAAGAGTTTCCCCTTGGGGATCAATAAAGTATATCTGATTCTGATACGTTAAAGTCTCCGAATGTTGTTTGGAGATCTGTTGCTGCTGACCCTGGCGCTGGTATCAGAGACTAGGGTAGAACAGAATTGGGAAATACCTGCCGTTTGTTGGCGGGTTTTCTTGTTGATTTTGTGTTTCTCACTCTGCATGTGGGATTCCACTGCCTTGATTCCCATTGTGCTGAGTTTGAAAAACTTTTTGCATAAAATACACCAAGCCTTGTACACATTGTCTTGTACCGGTTTCAGCCATGCATGCAACTTTACTGCCACTCAGCCTCTGACCAGGCTTACAGTACATCATTTCCCAAAAGCTCTGTTGTCCTCGTCCACACTAAAACTCATTGCCTTTGTTTTCAGATTTATCCACTCTAGCTGGCATAGTTTGGACATACTGTAATACTTGTGGCTCTGCAACCTACAAAATTTGCCTCCCTTTGTATCTCTTTCACAGAAGAGCCTTCATTCAAACTGCATGTGCATGTCTCTCTCTCCCCTACCTTCTGTGAGAGTCTCCCTCTACCTCCTCCCTCTGGGCTCCTGGCCAGGCGCTTCTTTTCATTTTCCTCAGTAAGAGTAATGAGTCACACATGCAAACGCACACTTTTGCATTTACAAACTCCCCTCTACTTAAGATAGTCAATCCCAGCTTTTACCCTCACCAGGTCACCACTCCAGTCCTTCGTTCGCCTTCATTTTCAAGTCTTTTTTCTCTCGTAACCCTTTTCCTCCAGGCACCTCCCTCCAGACACTCAAAAGCAAAGAGAAACGGCTGCCAAAGTAAACAGGCTACATGCATACAAACACGCATACACCTTGCACGTTTGTGCTCACATGACCCTTACTAGTTCACAAACAGAGCTTCATGCTTGTGTAGCTGTACACACGTGCTGTACACGACTGTGTGCATAACTTTATGGTAAGGAGACATCACAAAGCAAATGTTCAGAAGGGCTGCACAACAATAAGTTTCATTACCGATTAGAGATTAAATGACTGACTCATAAATCAATTGACTGAAAATAAATTGATTATTAGATGATTATTTTGATAAATGATCAATTATTTCAGTCCATTTTTAATCACAAATGCTTGGTTTTAACTTCTTACATGTGAGGATTTGCTGATTTTTCCTGTTTTACAATCACTACAAACTGAATATATTTGGACTGCTGGATAAAACAAGACATTTGAAGAAGTCACCTTGGGATCTGAGAAATCATATTAGGCAAATTTCACTATTTTATGACAAGGGGAAAAAAAGGTTAATCTATTGATACAGAAAGTAATTGTCAGATTAACTGATGATGATATTGATATTAAAGATATTAAAAAAAAATTAATATACAATGATAGAACAGAGATCAGCAGACAATCCTCACATTTGAGAAGCTGGAATCAGCAAGCGTGGAACATTTGTGCTTGAAAAGTTGTTTATAAATATAAAATCTAATATCAAATAATTGATTAGTATACTTATTTTTTCCATGTTAATGCTCATACACATCTAAAATTCTACTTAGTAAATTAAATCTACTATTTATTTGATATAAAATCTAATATTTTTCTGATTAAGTGAAAAAGTTGCCACTATGATGTGACAATTTGTTTCCAATGCCACCAAACTGTTTTTTCAGGAATTACACAAAGCTTGCTTGTGTTTATATACAGAACCTAGTGCCTAGTCTCTATCTGTTGCTTGCACACACACACACACACACACACACACACACACACACACACACACACACACACACACACAGTGGCCTCCTGTCATTCAGGCTGATTAGTGAGTTGACCTGCAGGTCAGGGTGAATCTGGCTCTGATGACTGCTGACCGGCAGCAGGAACTACCTACCTTCCTCCTCCTCGCTCTTAACTCTTTCTGCTCCTCTCCCTTCTTTCCCCTTGCGTCTTTCCTCTCTGTTCAACCAGATGTCTTCTATCAGGAAGTGGCTACTCTGATTACTAAAGCCACGTCTTACTCCTTTCATCAGCTCTTCTGCACTGGACAGACAACAAACCACCTCTTTTCTACTGCAGGAGCTCCTGAAGGCAACTACTGGCCCTCTCTGCTCCTCTACCACACTACTACCTCACACAACCCTCCTCTTCCTCTCACACCAGCTTAGAGGAGATTTCTATGTTTTACATGTAAATTATGTGTGTGAGCTGATGTGCTGCATTTATTTGTGTCTGACAGGGGGGGGGGTAACTGGAGCTGAGTAGGAGGAGCTTGAAAATATCACGAGTGCTGACCCTTGACCTCTCTGTGGGGCCGAGGGGGCGTGACCTATCCCTCTCTTTCTCTTTCTAACACACGCGCATACTTTTGTTACATGCGCACACTGCCACATTAAGTATGTAGCCGTACCTGCTGGTGAGGCCTCGGACTGGGCGATGAGAGCTGCCATGGCCGAGTTGGGATTCAGCCTGTTCCCAAACATGTGGGAGGGAGCGAGGTTGAAGACAGAACCTGGCAGACCGCTCACCTGTAGACAGAGGTACAGAAACAGACGAGAATAGGCCACAAGAAGCCATGTTTCACTGTGATTGAAATCTTATATAAATCACTTAATCACTGTTTGCGGAGATGATTTTTTGGCATTTTGTCCCCTGACTTTATTGGATAGCTGATATTAAAGAAACAGACAGGAAACAAGAAGAGAGAGGAGTATGACATGCAACAAAAGTCCCCCCACAATGCAGTTATATGGTATCAGGATGACCAACAGGAATTATTACATATTTACCAGACAGTTATTTTCCTGATTTATTAATGAATAGTTTAGTGTAAATAATATCACAAAATAGCAAAAAAAATGGCCATTACAATTTTCCAGAGCCCAACAGTGCAAAACACAAATTAATTTAATTTACAATTATACAAACAGTAAAAATTCTCACATTTCAGAAGCTGAAACCAGCAGATTTTTGCTATTTTTGCTTGATATATGACCTGAACGATTAATTGATTTTTTTCTGTTGATTTTATGTCTATGGTTTTAGCAATATATATTTCTTTAAACATTTTTAAAGAAAAACTTAAATTCTTGAACAGTAGCAAAACAATGTCATCTATGTATGACTGGGATTTTAGTTCGTGAACTGATATTTAAAACAAATGTTGCATAGTCATGGGTGTTTTTTGGTGTGTATTTTGTCAATTGGCTATAAGTGTTAAGTTTATTTGTATGGCATATTTCTGGAGGTCTGATTGGCACGTTATTACACGTTTAATGAGCCTAAGTCCAAAGCTGAGAATCAATCTGAGCAATCTAGTTTGAGAATTTCAATTCTCTGGTCTCTACTATTGATTCTGCTTTGTCACAAAGCATCTACATATTATTTCATGCCAGTAAAGCTTATTTAAATGGAGAAATATCTGAATGTGGATTTAACAACACTTTACTATTTTTTGATGTACAAAAAAACAAAGACATATTATGGATCCACAGCTCATTATTCTGTTACACACACATGGGGCTCAGAGTGCCTCGACACCCTGACAGTACGCTGACATGCTGACAAAGTGTTTCTGATGCATAGAGTTTAATCCAATTAAGGCATTTCCCAAATAAGGAACGTGGAGTGAAGGGTGGGGTGGGGTTAGAGGGAGGAGGGCGAGGGTGGAGCATCAGTAGGGGAATCAGGTTTATCTAAAAGAACAAAATGGCTGACTGTTTTGGTTGCTGAAGAGTACAAGAAAAAGCTACGACCAAAGCATGTGACACAGCGGAAAACTTATTTAAGTCACTGGAAGTTGCTCTTCCATAATTTGTTTGGATGTTTCAGGAGCGCTGTAATTTCTGATCAAGCTGAAAAGCATGAGGAGATATTTATTTTAAAAGTTACTGAAGAAAAAGTTATTGTTTGGTGTTGAAACTCAATTTTATAATTAATTGATGGGATGGATAAGTTTAAAACTTAAATAGTTCCTACACTTTCTGCAGTTTCACTGAAGAGACTTCTGATCAGCACTAAAACAGAAAAAACCGTGAAGCTCTGTCTGCCTTTCTGTCCCATCTATTGCTTATAAAGTCATTCTTATCCATTTGCTGAAATTTAGGGTGCACTATGGGGGGAAACCTAGAAAGCCATAATCTGCTATTACAAATTCATGGAAGTGGTTTGTATAAAATAATAAAATCTGGAAAACATCCTGGAAACTCCCACCACAGTTAAATGTTACATTCGAAGAAACCTGTACCCTCCGTCCATTTTCCCCCTCACTGAAATGACTTCAGATTTCGTTCTAGACTCCCCCCCTTCCTCCTCCTCCCCCTTCCTTCCCCCAGTGCCATAATCCTGCCCCCTTTCCCATCAACATTCATTTTTCATTTTCATTCATTTTTCATTCAAAGTGTCTCTCGCACTCCCTTTCTCTGTCCTGGGCTGATAGCCAATAACAGTAGGCCGGGAGTCTGCTAGTGGACTGAAAATAGCAAATGGTCTCTGTCACTCACACACACACACACACACACACTGAGGGAAGCCTGTTGTTGGCGTCGATCTATAGTTGCATAATTTCTGCAGCCTTGATTGGGAGTGTGTGAGTGTCCCAGATGCTCAGAGCTGTGCATCACACTTTACAAACCACCACACACGTTTTAACAATCGGGAGCAAAGGAGAAAAAAAAATTCTCTCTCTATTAAAGTCTTCCTCACTCTGGCTTTCTGCTGCTCTCTTTCTGTCTATTTTTCTTACACACGTACAAACACACAGAGCTACAGCCCAAACTCGTCTATACATGCTGCAAACAGGCGTGATATCCTGTGCTTCCCTGGGCCTCCCGTCCTCTATAATATGTGCTGAACAGAGAGGAGCGGGGCAAGATGAAGGCCAGGCCAACGAATTGAAGGCATGAGTGCAAACCCCCCTACACAGACACACACACACACATTGGCCCGATCCCTCCCTCCCTCCATCTATCCCTCCGTCCCTACTGTGGTGCTTGTCAGATGTCATTACATCACAGGACAACGGAGGGAGAAAAAGAGAAATGGATGGGGACAGAGAGAAGGAAGGTCGAGGGTGAGAGAAAGTGTGTGTGTGAGTGAGAAAATGAGGTGGTAAGTGAACACGGGAGAAAAATGGAGTTGGGTGGACAGAGACAGAGCGTGGTCTTTGGGGAGGTCTTGAAAGGACAGACACTGGGGTCAGTGATTGAAGGAGTTTTTCTTTTTCTTTTTGGGAGATGGGGACAGTGATTACTGGAAGGGGTTGAGCTGATCGAATTAGAGTCAACGCCCTCACTTTGAATATAGGCGTATTTAAGCCAATGGGACACACCAAAAACTATTACACTTTGAAGAAAAGCATAAAAATTGCAGTCTTAGGTCTGAAAATAACCTTAATTCATTTTGAGCTGAATAAACTTACTGTTTCTTCAACAGCCAAGGTTTAAATGGGAATAGGTTTAAAATGGTATAAATAGGGTAAAATTATCTTATGTCCATAAAAAATTCCCAAACATTTCAAATAAATCCAAAATAGGAAGGTTTTTCCTGAAATATGCAGCCTGGACTCTGGATCCACTTTCTGACCTAGTGCATAGTGAATTACCGCTTTTCCCAGCTTTGCCCAGGCGTGTTTCTACTTTTAAGGATTTCCCTGAGTGTTATCTTTCTGATTACATCCCTACAAATTCCTGTACATTTACGGTAATAAAGATGCATCACTTAATATTAATAATACAAACCATGCACACTAAAGGTCAATAGTTATTGAATTACGCTGGAGAATCACAGATGTTTCAATGAAATGTTAAGAGACAAAAAATAAAATAAAAAGGCTTATTTTTGTGCTCCGACTAAACCAGAAAGACCCTCTACAGGTGCACAATTTAAAACCAGCTATATAATAACTCGCTGAGAAAACACAATCCCCGCAAGGTCAGGACACACACATTTCACACATAATTAACATGCAGGGGATTAATAATAGTGCAGAGAGATTTGGTGCGGAAGATGTTTAATTAGTGTGCTTTGCTTTATTTGTGTTCCCACAGTTTATCTGCACGTCAGCTCAAAGATGCGAGAGATGTGGGTGAATTGACAGTCGCAGAGGGTGCTGAATGAAGAGAGAGGGTGGGTGTGTCTGTGTGTTTGTCAAAGAAAGAGAGATGGAGTGTGTTTATTGAGCATGTATTTTCATGTATGTGACAGTGAGGAGGGGTAGTGAGAGTTTTTAGCACAGGTTGTGTGTTTGGACTCACATGTGTGGAGGCTGTGCTGGTTAGCGGTGCAGTGGCAGTGAATGGAGAGGGAGGGGCTAGCGAAGGTGTGGGCTGCTGTTGCTGTGACAACTCAGAGCTGGCTCCGCCCACGGTGACAGCTCCTGTCCCCGACGATGACCCATCCACACCACAGAAAACACCTGTGGAGAAATCAGAGATAACAGAAATCAACGGTGTTATCTTCTTCTAATATTACATTTAAATAACACTTTTAGAGGATTTTAGAGGAATCTTGTTTTACAGTTGATACTACAGTGACTATAATTATTACAGTATGAAAAGCACAGGTGTAATAATGAAATTAATTATGGCTGAATTCCATTTATTAGTAACACCTTTGCTTTTGTCTTTTGTCATTGATAACAGAGCAGCTCTAAAATGTGTCTCATTTCCTAAGGATTCTTGCATTGTGTCTTAAGGTTTGGTACATGCATTACTTTGCATTTGTTGTTGCTTCATGCAATATCCTTGTCCTATACAAGCTGAATTTAACACATTCTAGTTTGAATGACAACTTGTCATTTAAAACTTTTGCAACCACAGCAGTAAAATATCTATTTTCTCCATTATCTCTGTGTTTCTTAGGACTTTTGGCAATGAAGTAACAAAAATGCTAATAACTTGAGATACAGAAATAGACAAATTGCTATATTAGAGTATGAATCATTTACAGAGATAATGGAGCATCTAAAATTAAGCTTTAAACACGGTGCAGATCTGTTGACTTTAACCAATTTAATGCATGATTAATAAAATCAACAAATGTAATGCATGATTAACTACGCAGGCCTGCCTGGGTAGGCGGTCAGATAATTTGGTTTCTTTAGGATCATAAAAACTCTATCAATAATAATAAACTCAAGTTCAAACATACAGAAACACACACACACACACACACACACACACAGCTGGTGACACAAAGTGGCAAAAATCTGACGACACAGATCATTCACATTAAGCTTTTACAAATTGGGACGGAAGAGAGAGGAACACGTTTTCTCCCTCCGTATGTATTCTTTGTACTAATTCAGACAAAACACACAATTTTATTCAGCTTATTAAAAATCATGTTTATATTGCAACATATACACCAGTTATAAATCACGTACGCAAACATATTGCACAATTCTCTCTCTCGCTCTCCCTCCCCTTACACACCCCTGTGCTCACCCACTAACCAGGGATAAGCCCTGCCCCTGCCCCCCTTTGACCCCAGTAGAGAAGGGGGGTGGAGGGCCCCTCAGCCCCACAAAAGCCTGAATGGCTCAGGGCAGCACACATTCACTGGGGGAACAAGAGATCTTTGTGCCAGGAGGGGAGGGGTGGAGGAAGAGAGAGGGAGAGCGAGAGAGAGAGATTCAAACACTACATGGGCCTACATACTATTTATAATGCTTTGTAATATGCACCAGAAAAATTGATACCCAAAGCAGGGCTGCTGTGACTCAGGGGGCACAAGCTCCTGCAAGATTTTTAGCAGCTGGATGAGAGGCCAAACCAACAGTTTATCAGAGTTTAGCTCATGCCATTGATGAAATGAGTTACACACAAAGGGATGGTGTCAAAAACAGTGCCAGCAACAGGAGAAAAATACAGATTCATTTAAATTCGTATTGACTTTATGATACAAGAATACAGAGGTGATTTAAAATGTCCAAAAATTGAATGCCATATGCTGTATTTTTAATGCTCCACAAGGAATGTTTGACTTAAAAAAATGTATTTCATATTTTAATTTATTTTCCTGAATTTGACAACCAAACAAAACTTTAAGTACATTTTTTTAAGCAAGCAGGAACAGAAAGGAAAAATGTTAATGCCAGTTATAAACAAATATGTAAATTGGTTAATTGGTTTAATTTAGGATTTAACTGTACTATATTTATATCCCTCATTTTAAATAGGTCACTTTTAGGTGAAAACCTTCTTGCTCAGGTTGATTCTCAGGTTTTAACTGAAAAGCAGGATTACATGCTCCACCAAAAAAAATCTGCAATCCCTGCATTAATAAACTTTTTTTTTTTTTTTAAATTAAAACAAATTAAATACACTAAAAAATGTATATAGTCATGTTAACAACAAGGCTGTTTTTCATAGTTGCTAAAGAACTGCTATTTTCTCATTAATTGCTGCCCACTCTGGTGAGAACATATTTAAATATTATAAAAACATTGTTATTTAAACAAACTGATTATTATGCGATTACTGCTTTTGATGCGAATTAAAACTTGTCGTACGATAGCAAAAGAAGACAAAGAGCAAAAAATATGTCCACACACACACACACACACACACACACACACACACACACAAGCCTGATCTTGGAAAACTTATACCTATTGGTGTGATCAATAACGTTAAGACCCTGAAGCACAGCTAACTCCATCGCACGATCTTCCTGTTCCTTTTCCCTTCCTGCTCAGTACATCTGTAAGCTTCAAAAATATCCACCTTGATTAGTTCAAGCTGGTATTATCTCCATAGGAAATCTATGTTGTCTATTTAGGGAGGGTTAAGGCCAATCTAAAAACCAAGTGGATGGCATCATACTCTGTTATTTAACAGCTGAATCGGTGTTTTGACTAACAACTTGCTCCAAATTCTGTTTTAGAAGGAAATTTCCATCTAAGTAGCAGGGTGATGCTGAATGCTGGGGCCCTGTATGTAGCTTGTTTCTTTTTTTGTTTTTAAATGGCAGACAGTCATTTAATCAGTTTAAAAATGGAATGTGGAGACAAACACTGAATACCATCATGACAACAGAAAGACATTTG
The DNA here is from genome assembly GCF_020085105.1 of Siniperca chuatsi. Taxonomy (NCBI): domain Eukaryota; kingdom Metazoa; phylum Chordata; class Actinopteri; order Centrarchiformes; family Sinipercidae; genus Siniperca; species Siniperca chuatsi. The sequence goes on from NC_058060.1 coordinate 12,948,323, forward strand.
TTATTCTGAGAATTTTCTACCACCAAAGCTGAACAGAAATGTATTCAAACATCACAAGAATGTGTAGAGGGAACAGAGCCGCATCGAGGGCAGTCAATGTGTGTGTGTATGCATGTATCACAAAATGTATGAAGGTTTTCCATAGACTGATGAAGCCATATCATTTGCAGAGTCATACAATAGTTTGGACAGGCAACCAAATGCAAGAGTCTCTGCAATTCTGAGCAGTTAGAAGGTAGGTAGAGACAAAACAAATTGAGGGGTACTGTAAATTCAACTGAAAATATTCTTTTTTTTACCTGAACATGAAAGAGCTGTCACTTTGAAATTGTCTCCAATTTTCATATGTGTTGTCTGTTAGAGGTTTTCTGCATGTGTGTGTGTCTTGTTTTTCTTCAAGCTTCAAGTGTTTACCAATCTTTGTTTTGGATGAATTCCCTGTTCTCCAAATATATTTTTAAGCTTGATTCACTACAGTGCTCACACTTATTAAATATACTGATTAAAACTGAACTGCAACAATAAAAATAAAGAAAATTATAAACTAAAAAAATTTAATTACATAAAAAAAAAAAAACAACTGAAAAATGTTAACAGTGCCCAAAAATCTTTTTATTCATGAATCTCCAAATGTTTTCTTCAAATGCAGAAATGTATTTTACTCGAACTAGGAATCATGTTTCATCTACACACTAAACTAATCAGGATGTAAGTACAGGTTTCATATCTCACCAACAAGCTTCATTTGGTATTTAAATGAAATCCTGTTCACTGAGTATTTCTCTGGTTTTCACAACTTCCCCTCACATGTGTTTTGCAGCGAGACCAAACCGCTGATAATTAAAATTTCACTGGGATAAGGAACAAAATAATAAAAACATCACATAAATAAGCAAATCAATATATGAATAAACAGCAATAAGCATCTTATGTTTTCTTGTCTCTTTTCTCATTATTTTTTATACACACACTCCCACTGGCCTGAATAAATTAATGTCCACCAAACATCTTTCCTCCCCCACTGTGCTCTACCAGCTCGTCCGTCCCATCAGTGACCCCCCTGCCGTCAAACATTAACCTAGCCAAAATCTAACCCCCTGCCTCTCCCCACCCTCCAACACATATCTATCAGGCTAACTATCTATCCATCAGCACAGTGGAGTCAGCAGACAGGATGGAAGGGGGAGATAAACGCCAAGATCCTCCCCATTACTGCCCTGCATTAACCCTAAGCTAAATATTTACAGTAGGAAGAACACATGATTCTCAGACACACACACACACACACATATACTGCACAGCCATACATAACTACCACTGTTTTGTTTTCCCTATCTTCTTTCACCAGCTGTGGTCAGAAATGCCGCCACTGCTGTAGGGAAAAGCACAAGCACCAAAAACTAAGATGGACTTGGAATCACAAACAAAATCATCCTCAACAACCACTGCTGCAAGAAATTATATTCAGAACGCAAACAGCACCAGTCCTCAGGTTTGACTAACCAATTCATGCTCAAAGCTACAAAAATAAATAATATCCACTAAGCACACCTTTGAAAGCATGACTGAACATCAATATTTAAGGATAGGCCCAACTTGTGCTTACCAGTATACTATTAGCAACACACAACAATAAATTTGAGGGTTTGCAATGATACAATAGTTTTAATGTGTGAGAGAGCCAAATTCCTCATTGCTGCATTTCATATTGCTTTAACAACACGTAACATGTTTCCTCTCAGTAACATAAAATTGATAAAAGCAAAACATGAAGAAGGAAATTTCTGTCAATTCACAATTAACCTCATTAAACTGGGGGTAATGATAAATAAATGAGATGGCTACACTATAAAATAACTTAATCTCTGTGCCTGAATCACTGTTAAAAGAGCAGTACAATTGAAAAATACTGTATGACAAAGAGACATACGCAAGAACCTTATGTAAAAATGTTGAAGAACAGGAACAAATTGGTGTTCAGCATCGAATCAACTGATCCTAATGATTAGGGATGGACAGTGCCCTGATTAGAACATATATTTTCTTCATTTGCATTTGGACTTGGGACTATGCAAACACACGTACACCTTAAACTGTATAAAGCATCAACAGGTGAGACGAGGATTTGAGGAATGAGCAGAATGCAGGTAAGAGAGAGCAGCTGAGAGGCAGGAGAGAGAAACAAAAGGGTGGTAATTCTGGAAGAAAGGGGAGATGTGGGATGTGTGGGCTGTACTGAGCCATTTCCATCAGCATAGGGGAACTCCAAAGCATAAAGACAGTTGCCAAGCAACTGAACACGATGAAAAAAAAACATACAGACCACTTCCACGTGTGAGAGCAAAACACACACACACACACACACGTACACAAGGAGCCAATTACAAAGGGGTGTCAAATCCTTGCCATTTATGATTGGTAATGTTAATACTTTGCTGCACAAAGGTAATCCACAAACATTTTTAGTGTCACTTTTAGTGACAAATGGCAAGAAAGCTCCACAAGTCAGGAGCTGGATGTGCAGAACAAAAACGGCTACAACAATGCCACACATAAGCAACTTCCCTTTTAATCATTTTGAAGACACTATTGTGAGCACCATGAGACACAACTTCTTTGTCTAACATAATCGGATGATAAATCATGTATTAAACCAGCCCGTTTCCTCATTTTAGCTGCCAACAACAATTTCTGGCTATTTGCTTAGCTACAGCAAAATTGTGATGATAACTTCCTCAATGCAGCTGACAGACAGAGAGATCTGAGAGTATTTCTCATCGTGAGATCAGTGAGACCTGAGCTTTCAAAAACTCATCATTGTAGTGAAACATCATTGTGTTTTGTGTGTTAACTTGCTGTGTCCTTCTCACCTGGCCCAGTGGTTGTGGAGCTGCTGTTGCTTTGCAGACTCCCATTCCTGAGGAGCGACGGGGACTTCTGAATCCCACCGCTGACACCCATGACCCCCAACCCCCTCTCTCCTACTCCTCCCACTCCTAATCCACTGCTGGAAACTAAGCCCGGCCGGCCTGAGAGCGTCGAGGATGAAGAGGAGGAAGGGGGGGCGGTGGAGGAGGCGGTGTTGGCTGTGGAGGAGGTGGGGAGAGTCAGGGAGGGAGCTGGCTCTGAAGGCTTCACATCCGTGGTGAAGCAAGGTCCAAATCGGTTTCGCCAGTTGCCCTTCTTTTTCTTCTTCACCCCATCTTCCCCTCCTCCTGCCACTGCTCCTCCGATCCCCGGTCCTGAGCTGGAGGGTTGGGGCCGTTTGTAGCCAGCACACCCACCAAGGCTTGTCGTCTCGCTAGCTGTGTGACTGTGGGAATTCTCATACAGCTTCCCGCCCACTGAAATGATAAGAAAGCAGAACTGAATATTTAAGTATAAAGCCTGCAATCTATTGGTGTTTGTTGTGGTTTGTTGGCCTGTGATCCATCAAAGAGTCTACTTTAAGAGGAAAGCACATCCTGAGTCATCAGTTCTCTTGTAAATTAGGGCTGCAACTAACGATTACTTTCATTACTAATTCATGTGCTGATTACTTAATTCAATTAATCTACTAGTCGTTTGGTCTATCAAATGTTAGAGACTTTGAAAAAGGCCTATCACAACAGAAGTTGATGTATCTAAATAGCTTGTTTTGTCTGACCAACAGTCCAAAAACCCAAAGATAGTCTGTTTCCTATTATAGAAGACAAAAAACAAGCAAATATTCACATTTTGAAACCAGAATACTGCTTAAAAGTTTTTGCCTAAAAATGACTAAAAAGTGCACTCCTGCGATTTAGTATTCTGCTTCCGTAAAGTTGCAGTACTTTCAAGAGACAAAATTGACGCAGCATAGGTTGAGATATCCTCCAAAAGCTCCAAAAACACTGGCTCCTACACTTCCCATAATGAAACCTGGTAAGTGTCTTTTGTTAAACCTTCTTTACCGGTAAAAGCCCACATCTTTCAAACTCTTCACCCGCAGTTTGTAACGCAGGTTTTCTTTCCAAGATTACTAAAGTGACATCACTTGAGTCATTTTCCCCAGAGTTGACAAATCTTTCAGTGACTGGTCAAATGTGACATGTAAAATTAGTGTCCCTTTAACAATTAAACTTGTTCTGCATTGATGCTAAAAATGTCATCACTGTAATAATGAGACCAAAAATGTGACAACGAAAAAGGTAAAAACAAATAATTAAGCACCTAACTGACAAACAACAAAAATAGATTTTAATAAACTATAAGTGATCATTGTCATAAATAAATGTGTGGTACCTGCAGAAGCCGTAGTGGCAGACATCAGAGAACCGAAGAGTGTTGTAGTTCCCTCTGAAGCTCCGCCCTCTGAGCTCGGCTTCACAAGGCAGCTGCTGAAAGATGGTGGGGAGGAGAAGGTGGTCCCACCCCCGGGGCGCAACGCTGAATCTGAGAAACTTAGGAAGTCTGAGGAGGAAGGAGCAGAGGGCGTCTTGCTGGCACTGGTCAACAGGAGACCTGGAAGAAAGAAAGACAGGTGGAAGACAGGTATAGAGACGTTGACAGAAAAAAAAGAGAGAAAGACAGAAGTGAAGATGGCAAGTGAGATGAAGAAGCAAGAGAGACACCAAGAGTGAGAGCAGGAGAGAAACAACACAGAGGAAACAGATCTTACAGCTGGAAAAGTTTCCAAACGACTCCTTTCCATCATCATGGGAGCAGCAGAAACAAGTTAACCAACAGGCATTTTATCTGCTTTCCCGCTCTCTATCCTCCCTCCCTCATCATGTAGTCCTCCCATGTAACACAGGAACTGACTTGAAAGCACACAAATGGATGGATATTCAAACACACACACCATTTCTCTGCTGGACACACACAAACAAACACACACCTGACAAGGGCGTCAAGGTTCTGATAGTACAAAACACAGGAGCTCAGTGTGAGCACTGACTCCTTTCAGGTCCTGACATCCCAACATTTTCTTTCTTTTTTCTTTCTCTGTGTGTGTGTTGGTCTTTTCCCAGACTTGGCCCACAGATTACAGGAGCCAGAGGTATGGCCAACATGTTCTTTCTTTTTTCTTTGTGTGTGTGTTGGTCTTTTCCCAGACTTGGCCCACAGATTACAGGAGCCAGAGGTATGGTATTACAGTCCGCTGTCTGGCCAAAATCCAGAAAATGACATACACACACTGCTGACCAACAAATCGTATTTTCATCATCATCGCGATATGAACATGCACGATAAACACATCGCAGAAGACTGCCTGAAACCCAATGAATAAGAAAAATCATTTAATTTAAGGATGGGTACCGAAACCCGGTATTAAACGGGCCCCAGGGCTGAGACCATAGTATTTTTTTATCATGCTGCAGCATCTGCCCTGCTCTGTGTCAGAGCCGAGCTCCTTCATATACACACACTAGGGCTGGGCGATCGGGGTGAAGAAGAAAAAGAAGGGCAACTGGCGAAACCGATTTGGACCTTGCTTCACCACGGATGTGAAGCCTTCAGAGCCAGCTCCCTCCCTGACTCTCCCCACCTCCTCCACAGCCAACACCGCCTCCTCCACCGCCCCCCCTTCCTCCTCTTCATCCTCGACGCTCTCAGGCCGGGCGGGCTTAGTTTCCAGCAGTGGATTAGGAGTGGGAGGAGTAGGAGAGAGGGGGTTGGGGGTCATGGGTGTCACCGGTGGGATTCAGAAGTCCCCGTCGCTCCTCAGGAATGGGAGTCTGCAAAAAATATATCGATATATTTTTTTATATCGATATATTTTTAGACGCGATAGGGAATTAGACCATATCGCATATATCGATATAGTTCGCGCGGAGGAATTGGTTAGTAAAAGAAAAAGCAGTGGCTCAGTAATTTGGAGATGGTTCGGATTCAAAGTATCAGATGAGCAACAACATCACGTTATTTGTAGGGAGTGCAATAAACAAGTTACAGCCAGGGGTGGAAGCACTACAAATCTTTTTCACCACCTAAAACAGTGGCACAAACTGCAGTACGAAGAGTCTTTGAAACTGCGTGCTGCAGAAGCCACAGCCGCAAGCCATCGACAACCTGAAAAAGCTCCAGCCCCGAAACAAAGCTCACTGCAAACTTCATTTTCCCGCAGTGTTCCTTATGAAAAGAAAAGTGTCAAGTGGTGTACTATAACTAAAGCGGTGTCCTATCACATTGCTAAAGATATGGTCCCGTTGCAACTGTGGAACAAGTCGGATTCCAAAGCTACTGAAAACTATGGATCCGAGATATGAGCTTCCCAGTCGCAACTACTTTGCACGAGAAGCACTGCCACAAATGTACACTGAAATCAGACAGAGCCTTGCTGACCGGCTCGCTAACGTGACCCATTTTGCGTTGACCAGCGATATGTGGTCGAGCAGGACGTGTGAGCCTTACATGAGCGTGACAGTTCACTTCATTCAAGACTGGGAGATGAAAACAGCGTGTCTGCAAACAAGTTATTTCCCCCAGGATCAGACCGGTGAGCACATAGCTGAGGCCCTGCAGGACGCAATTGCAAGCTGGAAACTCCAAGAAAAGTATCTGGTTGCTATAAAAACCGACAACAGGAGCAACATCGTCAAAGCGGTTGAGCTGAACGAGTGGCTGAGGATGCAGTGCTTCGGTCACAGATTGCACTTGGCTATTGGTGAGTACAGTGTTGTAAGGAGTATTCAGATATTTTACTTTAATCAAAAACATATTAAAATGTTAGTTTTTCCTTATTTTCCTTTCCTTCCTGTCCTATTGTTATACAGTATTTTTTTTTTTTACATTTTATTGTTATTTGAACAGCTGAGCATTTAATTATGAACCAGGTGAAAAAACCTGTTTACTATTTATTCATTTGATTTTGCAACTGTTCACTGAAATGGCTGGTTTCAATAAAACTACTTGTGACATCATATTTGGCTTTGACTTTGACTGAACATTTGCTCTCACTTTGCGGAAAAAATATCGGGATATATATCGTATATCGATATTCAGCCTAAATATATCGGGATATGACTTTTTTTCCATATCGCCCAGCCCTAACACACACACGCACGCAGAGCCGTGGTAGAGACAGTAAAGTGAAGATAACTCACAGATTACTCGAGCTGAGGACAACTACGCTCGCTACTATAAGTGTAATAAAACCTTAGCGAGTAAAAAGCCAATACACCTGTTCAACAAGCATAAATATGTAAACAAATATGTACACAAGCACCCCGCGCTAGCTTGACTAATGGCGGCTTGTTACAAACAAACTAAAACTAAGTATGTATGTAGTCTTCTGTTTAGCTTAGTTTGCCATGTACCTTAAAATTAGGCAGATTCTTGTAAACTTACTGCTGGCTGAGACAAACCAGCCCCTCCTCCCTCTACCAGCAGTAACTTACCTGCAGGTGAATCACATCAGCAGCAGAGGGAGGAGGACAGAGGACAGGAAGAAGGACTGATACTGACTGACGTCTGTGTTCTTCATTCTTTCTAAACTTCACTGAGTATTTTTGATGTATTTGTTTTAGTGTATATGGTGTTTTTGTGTATATGATTTGTTTTATTAACATTTTAGATTTGTTTCCAGTGAGATTTTATTGAGTTTATATAGAGACTTTGCTGTTGCTGCTCTAGAAACAATATTTTGTTACATTTAAAATATTAATTTTATTTATCGCAAATCACATTGTCATCGCAGTTATCGCACATCGCAGACTGTCCTCATATCGCGCAGGCCTAACACACACATAAACCACATGAATCACACTCTCATTTGGTTTTTAATAACATTGCTGGAATTGAAATTGTGCTGCACTTGCAGTTTTTTTGGTCGGTGGGCAGAGCAGTAACACCAGATGATTTGTCATTGCGTTTCCATTTTTCTAACTGAGGGGTTAATTCCCAGTTGTGGGGAAATTAACATAAAGGACCATTTGCAGCCATCAATTCACCTTGGTGGAAAGGCCCAGTGGAAGCAGAGGCAGATGTGGAGGAGGTTGCCATGGTGACCACGGCGGAGGGGAGGGGTTTCCCTGAGGAGGTGAGAGACTTGCGGCCGCCCCTCTGTCCCACCGCATGACTCCCGCCGCTGTTCTTCTTGTTCTTCACCTCAGACGTCGCCTTCCCACCTTCTGCAGCCAACCCATCTTTGGAACTACCGCCAGAGAGAGTGGACGACACTTCTTGAAAGTTGGCGGTGGTGAAACGGGCCGTGCCGTCGTCCAGCCGCTTCTGTGAGGGTGCCGGCAGAGAGGTGACACCTCCCACTGAACTGCTGCTGTTGTAAGTCTGGAGGAGGAAGGTGAAAAGGGAGTGAGAACAATGAAAAATTATAGTTGAACGGAAAGGGAGGACAGGAACCACGAGAAGCACCGGAACAGGGAAATAAAAATTATCAAACGGTTTTGAAAGGGAGTACAAAAAATGGGAGAAAGGTCAGTGGGGAGGACAAGATGTGTGAGGGATACAGAAGAAGAGCAACAAAGGTTAATCAAGGTAAAGGAAAAAAAGTCAACCAGCCACCCCTGCTGTAATATTTAACTAGCCCAGCCACAATTCACCAAAGCAAAGGAGTGAGGAGTAGATGAGTGCCCTCACCTTGTCTGGGACCATGATGTTTGGAAGAATGAGTGAAGGCGACATGTCCATGGAGGTCTTCTTGTGTTTTGGTTTGTGCCTGTCCCTCTCCTTGTGTTTCTGAGCATTGAGAATAGGACAAAAAAGGAGAAACAGATCTTGAAGCTTCTTAAGACATGATACATGAAGAAGAGAAATAAAGACAAAGAGAGAAAAACAGACATCCTACAACCCATATTTTATAGCCCTCTGCATTTTAGATACATTGGGAAAATACTGAATATGGACATACTAGGCCATATACGCAAGTGTTCTGTGGAAGATTAAAGCCAAAGAGATGGCAAAAATAAACTAAGGTATTAGTTATTAGGATATAAGCACAAAAGAGGGAGAATGTATGTGTGTTTGGCTGACAGAAAGAGATGGAAAGAGAGAGCATTGCATTTCAAAGGCTCAGTCTGAGATGAAAGCTTGGAGATCTACAAACACAAAGAGAGAGATGGAAGAGAGATTAAAAAAAAGGGACAGGAGGCAACAGGAATTCAGCGCGCTGCAGTTTAGAGCAGTTTGTGTGTCTAAGTGCCTTGTGCCGAAGCGCACAAGGTCTCATCGTTTTATCCAATCATATCTTGCATCTTGGACGATCACAGCTCAATTTACACCCTTGCTATCACACGCGTGCCGCCACACTCTTCTCGCACCCCTGAGGTGGCGACTGGGTGCCAGTGCATTTACACCTCACATGCATGCCCCGCAACCTGACAACTCTCTGCACATACATACTGCTTGTATGTACGTGCAGGAGATCCTGAGAGACAACATGGGACTCAACATGCTTATAATGCTCAGTGTCATGACAACTCTGAAACACCAGAAACAGCCCCTCCCCCTTCTTCTCCCCCCAGGGTCTTGTTGGGGAGTGATTGTGTGGAGGCTGGTGACAGTTTAGCCAGACTTCCTCTATGAATGGCAGTTAACAGACATCATCAGGCAAATATCAGGAGATCCAGTAGCAGCAGCTCCACTATAACCTCTCTGCACATTGGCTTCCACTAATGCTAACGCTCTGGGGTTAAGAGACAAAGGTGGCAGAGTTCTGTTTGTGTGTGTATTTCTGGGTATAACTTGGAACTAAGGCTGCAACTAGCAATTATTTTCCTTTTTTTGTTTTCTGTTAAGTAACTTATTCCACCTTGCCTCATATTTTCTGTATCAGTTTGTTCCAGCTTTATTTTAAAGCTACATGATGTTTATACTGAGATTCACATATTGAATGGGAATATTCTAGATGTTTTGTGCATCATTTTATACACATTTCCACAAAAAGCTGACATATTTCGTATCTTTGGGAACGTTGGGATCCCCAACAGAAAGTAGAATTCTGAGAGTCTAAACAATGTTTGTTTGCACAGCATGAGTTTGTAATGACTGGCCTACTGGCGGGTTGCTGTTTGTTAAGGGGTTTTAACCCCCGGCGATAATTTATCAATTAATCAAGTAACAGTTTAGTCTATAAAATGTCAGAAAACAGTGAAAAATGCATTTCACAATCACATTTTCCCAGAGCCCAGGATGGTGTCTTCAAATTGCTTACTTTGTCAGACCAACAGTCGACAACCCAAAGATAATCTATTTGCAGTGATATAAAAACAGAAAAAAAAAACAGTAAGTTAGAACATTTAAGAGGCTGAAACTAGAAAATGTTTTCTCTTTTTGCATGATAAATTAGTTTCACGATTATCAAAATTGTTGTTGGTTAATTTTCTGTAGGGCTGTGCCCAAATCAGGATTTTCAGTTTACAGTCTGCCATGCTGTTGCTCCTGCATTTCTCTTCGTACAATGACACAGAAATAAAAAAAAAAGTGCTGCGGGTTGACTGAAACTATAGTGCCTACTTTGCTACAGAAAGCAGATAACCAAAGAGAAACATAGGATAGAGTGAGCGACTATCCAAAGTGAGACGGTTAACTTAAACGGCATCTACTGCAACAAAAAGCAGAGACGATGCTGGAGAAAAGCAGTGAGAGAGAGACGTAGAGGTCAATTCTTTGGGATTCCCTTGTTGTTTTTCATTAACATTCCAGAGGTAGGTGTTGATGGACAGAGGCTGAGCTGAGAGGGTCGGATAACACACACACACACACACACACAGTAGGACCCGAAGCACTGGGCGTGGGAAACATAACACACGCACAATGTAACCCTGACACACCCTTATCAATCAGGTCAATTGATTATACAGGCAGAGACAAAGCCTTTCAGCGTGTCCTTTCCCCTCTTTCTCTGTTGCTGACCATTAGCAGCCTGATCATTTGACATGTCCGAGTGGTCTTTGAGACTGTGTGGGGTAAATATAAGTGGTGGCAGAGGATGAGGGCCACGTCTATTTATCAACAAAATGCTAAGCAATGAGCAATACAACGGTGGGCTGAAATCCTCTCTGTCTACGTCAAATGCTGATCATGGGGCTCTGAACTGGGAAACTCACTATTCAGTAGATAAACACTATTCCTTATAACTGTCCTGAAAATATGTGCATGGAAATGTCTTTAGACTCTTGGTACACATAGGCATCTTGATTATTTTATCTTGAAACTAATTGGATTAAATTAGGACAATTATTTTCATTATCAATTCATCTGCCCTTTTATCCCCTTTTATGTATTGATCATTTTGTCAATACAATGACAGAACATAGTGAACAATACCCATAAATAACTACCAGAACCCAAGTTGACATCCTCAAATTGCTTGTTTTGCTCAACCAACAGTCCAAAAATATTCAACTTATAATCAAATAAAGAAAGAGAAAAGCTGCAAATCCTCACATCTGAGAGGCTGCAATCGGAGAATGTATGAATGCATTTTAGCTTAATGACGTTAAATAATTTTCTGTTAATTGACTACTCAATTGTTTCATCACTACATCGAATCAAAGTGCCTTTTGAACTGTACTTCTCCTTGCTGTAATGCGCATAGACAAGAAATTAAAATTCATTAAACGTAGCTATGTTACGTAACGACTAAAAGGCCCGCACCTGTTGTTTGTTGACTTGATACATGTATTTTAAATGCTTCACAAGTCAACGCAATGGCCTCAGGAGGAAGATGAGAGGGTGCAGACACAGAGGGGAGGAGGGCTGTGGAGAGGCGAGGGAGAGAGGGGGGGAAACGGAGGAACAGGAAGTAAGGGGGAAAATAATCCGCCCTGGCCTGGCCGGAATTCCCCTGTGCAGTTTCCTGCAGGATTTCTGACCAGCCATTGTGTGTATGTATGTGTGTGTAATTGTACTTGCAACATAGTGAGGACTGAAACACCTTTTTTACCTACAGAGTGAGGACATTTTTGGAAAGGGAGGACATTTTGGCTGGTCCTCACAACTTCACAGGGCTGCTTGAAGGTTAAGACTTGGTTTTAAAGGTTAGGTTAGAATTAGGTTAGGGTTAACATTTAGTTGTAGTGGTTAGGGTAAGGGGCTAGGGAATGCATTATGTCAATGACGGTCCTCACTCACAAAGATAGAAGTACACGGATGTGTGTGTGTGTGTTCCCTACAGGCCTTTTCTAAGCAGCCAGTGAGGGGGATCTTTTAGCCCATGCTGTAGTTTGACTGCATGGGCTAACATGAGGTGGGTATACAGCTGAGCCTCCAAACCACATAACAAATGCATGTGTGGACACACACACATCTGAGCCTACTGATCTCTGACCCTGGAATGTGGATGGAGAGAGAGTGAGAGAAAAGGGGGTACTCTAACTGATGCAAATAAGGCAGTATTAACAAAAGCCAGGGCAGAGAGGCTGAATAGTATGTGGACAAATACACACACATGCGCACACACGCACATGCACACAATCATCCTGAAGCTGGCATTGTTTGACACAATGACTACGTAGACAGATAAAACATGTTTAATGCTCAATTTGGATTCCACTAATTACTTCATGAACGAACACAATGAAAAATATTTTGTCTTCTTTCATGCATTCTATCAAAAACAATTAACTACAATTGAAAAAAAAGATGGAAAAGGGAACTCAAAGCATCCAAGTCTTTTTGGCACAGCATCGTTAACAAAATCTCTACTGAGCTGTCTGCACAAACACAGGTTTAAAAATAAATGCAACATCTCATCAGAACATGAGCATTTCATTCAGTGGAAGTGAAGCAATTATTTGTTACGTCATTCAGGTGACAAAAACAAGCTTGATGGAGGAGCTGACTTCCTGATTTCAGAACAGTAGAGCAGACCGCAGGGCCAAGAGAAACTTTCAAAATTCACCCATTCTTTCTTCCTTGCTCAACCGGAAAACACTAAGCTAACAAAATTCCATGGTGCATCTTCAGAAAAAAACACTATTTTCATTATTTATTAGAATTGTATTAATTTTATACTCATAATAATAATAATAATAATAATAATTACAATAGAGCTGATTTAAAAGATCTTTATCAGCTATATGCAGCCTAGACAAATTTCTATCTTTGGTACTTTCTATCAGATATCTATGTCAGTTGTTATACTGATGTGTTGTAAACTGATTTCACCCAAACATTGTTGCTGCAAGGCATCTGTATAAAACAGGCAGCTAATATGTTTGCAGTGGAGAATTTTTTTAATTGAAAGTTACAGCAGCCACTTGTAATACTTAAATTTTTGCTCAGTACTTTTATATTTGTATTCAATCACAGTTGGTTTATAATGTTGATACAGGCAATATTTTCTGCTAGTATGCACTATGCATTATGTAGAACAACATAAATATCAGGGATGACTGAGCAGAATTGTCAGCAAACAACTTGATTGAGAAGTCACTTAATACAACATTTTATTCTTGTCAGATAAAGATTATGTTATGATTCACATTTGTAAAACAACAACAGAGAAAGTGTTTGTTTCTTGTTTCTGAGGTGGTCTGGACCAAGTTTCCCTTCACTAAAATATTTTCACTTACAGTTGCACACACGCACACACACAAGTATGTCAAGTACTTGTTCTCGCTTGTTTTATCTAATGAGGGTCCTTTGCTGCAATGCACTTTGAGACAATCCTGCTTGCTATATGTGCTTGATAAAGCTGACTTCACACACACGCACGCACACGCACGCACACACACACACACACACACACACACACACACAATACTTGGATCCTGTAAACTCTTCACAGTGATTCTTACTTAAGAAGGAAGTGAGGATGGATGCATTTTCTGCAAGTTCTGTCCAAACAGGGCACATTGTTGGAGATTGTGGTGGGAAGAATCAATGACACTGAACAGAAAACTCTATGCTCTCTCGCTTTAGCACATTATATTGGGCTATAGTGGGTTCAATATTTCTGCCTACCTATTATACTCTAAAACAGGCCTGAAAAGGTTAGAGATGTAGTATCAACCATCAGAAATGTTCATGACTTCTTTAACATGCTGCTTTTTTGGGAGAATGATAGGTTTAATTCAATTGCAGGTGAACAGATCAAATTCAGTTCGGTACACATGACAAAAAACAAAACAGACACCTTCTGTAAATTCAGATTTTTCACAGCCTGTGATTACATGTTCTGCTAACAGCTGTGACTGATTAAGCCACACTAATCAGAGCTGCGATTACTGGTGGGTGTAGGTGGGCTGCAGTCATACTAGCAGCTAAAAAACAATCCAAATGCAACTGCTGCTGGGTTTATAAAATGCGATTTCTGCACTCACTTGAACATCAAATTAAAAGGACCTCTGTGATTTTAAAGGTGTTGTTTAGTAAAACTGATGGACACATTGATGTGTTTTGAGCTGGGACAAATTTGTACACTCCCAACTGTCAAGATAGTACGCTCAAATCAAGAACATCTAAAGCATAGCTTTAGCGTTTTTCTTCATGAAAATATTTATTACAATTTAAATAAAGATACCAAATGCATTACTTTCAAGGCCATCCATCCATTTCAATCTTATTTTTCTCAAATCAATTGACTTAACATATGTTCAAGACCCAAGGTAGACATTCGTTGCTGTTTTGGTTATTTGTCAACATATAATATCTTAAGGTATGATAGCTTAGAGAGCCCTAAAAATATTGTCCGACTTTGTTGTGAACATGAACACACACCTCTTTTTCTATTTGTCTTGTTAATTTAAACTTAATAGTCTTCTGACACTCCACTTCTTATAAATAATGCCCTGCCAATATATTCAAAGAATGTCTCCATAAATGCTCATTATGGAGCCATTACAAGAGCCACTGAAAATTATTAGTGATCAATGTTTTTACTGCATATTTGCCTGTCCCTCCACAGTGTGAGCATGTAACAGTGAGGGCGTATGTTTCTGGTGGAGTCACAGTCGTGGGTTGGAGGCATAGAATGGGTAAGATCTGAGGGCTGTCTTACCTTCTTGTCCTCGTCTGGGGGTCTATCCATACACTGAGTGGAAGAGTCACTTAAGCTTTGAGACCTACTACCACGGCCCCTGCGCCTTCGCTAAAAGGTAAAGAGGAACTCCAAGTTACTGGATGAAGTCCAAAGAAAAGAGGCTAAAATTAGACCAAAAAAAAGAACTCTTATATAAAAAAATAAACAAAACTCAAACTAAAAAAGGCTGACTGAACTCAAGGATACAAAAGTCAAAAAACAGTCAAAAAACATTGTCACGAGCATTAGTTAGGAAAGTGGTGGTTACAGGAGTAATCTTATTGGTCACTACTGAATAACATATGCATGGTGGCACTGGCAGTAGGTTTTTAGACCAAAAATACATTATACCCCCACTGTAAAAAATACCATTCCTTTTCCAACTTTCATTGACCAATGTAACCATCAGGCAAAGTCATTCAAGTGTAGAACAACCATTAATACTAGAAAAAACAAATCAGGATTGAGGGCAACAGTAAAACCCCTCACTCCCATAAGTTGTGTTTTATTGTTGTAAAACTTCTGTGCAAAACTAGGATCTAAAGAGGCATCATGGGACTCTTTTGAGGGGTCTTTGAGGGTTATTGATCTCAGCCCAAGCCAGCTTGGTCTTGCTCATGGTTCTGTTGCCATGGGGATAAACAACTACACCCTCAAATTACAGCCATATTACCTCCAGGCATAGATCAAGGCTTATGTTTATCCTGTAAATAATATCTATTCAAAAGTACAGATCTATGACCAGAGACTGTTTCTTTTGGCATTTCATGTAAAACTGGCTCTCCGAGGCAACCTGGTGCACCATGGGATAAATCCTCCTCTTCTGGCCTCACATACAGCTCATTGTCTGAGTCACATGGCAATCTCTTCCCTTTAAAAGTCTAAATCTGGTTTCCATGCTGCCATACTGTAAGTTAACACGTACTAAAACGTTCCGAATTTACTGCTCCTAAAGAACACTAAAAACCTCTTCTTAAACACTAGATTATCATTCCACCTTAAAGACAAGCCTAAAAAAGAAAAACATATTGTATTTGCGAAAAAGGTTAGCAGAATTACCATTCCCCAGGGACAGACTTTCAGCTTTGTTACACTTTCAATACAATGAATACAACTTAACTGCGCCATAAACATGTTTTTACTGCCAAAGACCAGTTGCTTTGGAAGAACAGCTAGTGACAGAAAGTTATGCAACAAGGTTTGCCAATCACTGTCACAGAAGATGCTTGAAACCAAATGCATCTGTATGCCAACAACGGATGATTGTAGATGATTGTAAAAGTAAAGCAGATGACTCAAAGAGCGCATTTACACTCCTTAGAAATGGGGAACAATATTCATACATAGTCTTGATTAAATCTCTAGCCAAGAAAGAAATTTCACTGTAGTCCAGACTAAACAAGGACAATCTAAGTTTGAAATTAGATTTGGATAGTCCAGTCAAATACCATATGTTGCTAACATGCTGTAAACATCCATCAAGTGGTATTTTATGAAACCCACTCTGCTAACAACATTGCTTTCCTCATTATTGATTCCCTCTCATACATTCCTGTCATCCATACAATCCCATTTTAATGACATTATGCCCCAGTATCCAAAATCAATATAACAGCATGAGTCTTTCCATCAGCGTTTGTTAACATTGCAAAATGTCATCGGTGTGTGTGTGTGTGTGTGTATAGACACTGTAAAGCCTGTCCTGTGTTTCCATCCTACCACTGTTCCAGAAATCATAATAATCAAGTCACGTTCCTGCTTTTCATATTTGCGTCCCTCCCCCAACTGACGCGAGTGTGTACATGCATACATGTGTATACCTTGTGATAGGTTGTTAACTATTGGAGAGGAATCGGGAACACAACAGGATGTCTCTTCAGTGAATGTGTGTGCTGAGAACACAATTCCTCTGCATATCCACTTGTTGGATTTGTGTGATGATAAGCCTATCGTTTTCATTCTTCTCGTATCTGACTGAATTTTGCAATAAACAATTGCTAGCTATTCACCTATCAGGTTTGCATAATGCTGGCTACGTAGTCAGAGCAAGGCTAACAGACTACAAAAGAGGAGGTAAGACTGCGATCATGGACAAGAAATCAGTAAACTGTCATTTAGGAGTGAATGCCAATTGTATATCAAGCAAATGTACAGACTAAAGAGACTTGTTTTTCTCTCTTCTTTAGGTTAGCCTTAATGCTCTTTTAAATCATATTAAATCATTATACTTTGTAATCGTATACTGTCTAGAAAGAGACAGCATTAAACTGACACTGCAACCTTTTATTGAAACCATGTGTCCAATTTATGTAAAGCAGCACAAAAGCTACTACTAAACCTGATGACCAAATAATAAAAGCTAATTGACAGGACAAGTCAGTTGGAAACCTAAGAAATAAATCACTGAAATGTTATTTTCCAAACAATCTGAAATACATAAATAATGATTAAACCTGATTAGCATTGTTTGACCTTAACAGTGAAAACCAGGCTCAGAATACCCAGTCTAGCACCTGCAAATCCAACCCGCTGTGCCCCTCTGTAGTACCAATACACAAGGAAGTGGAGGGCACGATGAGCCACTGTTTGAGAGATTAGAGGGATAAGGAAGGTAGGAGGAATAAAAGTAGATGGAAAGCGGTAAATGGAGGGAAAAGGACAGGTGGAAGAGAGGCAAGCAGTTGGAGGATGGATTCATTGGTCCAGTGAAATAGGAAGCATAAGGGGGAGAAAGATAGATGGAGGAAAAGGGGGCAGAGGCCAACAGAGACCGGAAGCTGACTAAAGGAGGGAAAGGGCCGAGCAGGAAAGAGACACCAACAACGGAGGAAAGGTTGGAAAAAAGATGGAGAGGCTGAGAAAAGAGCAGAGTAGTACTGAGGAGAAAGACTAAGGGAAGTAGAGAAAGAAGAAAAAGAAATGGGAAGAAGTGATGGAAGGTCATCTCTCTGTGGCAGCAGACAGGTGCAAAGTCATTCACAAGATGAAAGGTTTTTCTCAGTGTGTTACGGGTAAACCAATATGTGTGTGTGTGTGTGTGTGTTACATCTACATAGTCATCCGTGCTTGTAGTTAGTGGAACAAAAAAAACCCCAAATAAATCCAAATTGTTAATAGACACGCAACCTTCAAGACTCTCTCATGCATATACATATAATCACATGCAACAAACACTGTGGCAGCTGCAAGCCCGCAATACACACACCAGTCTTTCAGAGTCAGAGGGCTTTCATACTTAAATAAAACTGAGAACAATGCTCAGTTCTGGGGGACAGAGTGTGTATGCATGTGTCTAATACAAGCTAGTGAGCGAGACTTGTCATGTACCAAGGACAAATGTCAAATTGTACGTTTATACTATCATATTTACAAAAACACTAGCTCCTCAGTTACCTGGTACAGTGAATGATTAATCACCTTAACCTTAATATCAAATCAAAATACAAAAAAAATTAATTTGTCCTCATATGTGCGGAAATAGGTTAAGGCTACAAATACATTTTTTAGTTAAGAGGAATGACAGTGATGTGGGAAGTTGTGGTTTAGAGCATCAAAAGACATGCTATCTGTGGAATGTGACAAAAATATGAGAGGACACTTACCAATTTGCTGTGGTGGTATTTGCAATATCCACAGTACTTGACATTGTCTGCGTCTGATCCTTGTTCCTCACATAACAACCCCGCAAACTGGGCACTGTGGCAGAGAGTAGTGTAAAGGACATTAAAGGGATGTGAAAAAAAGACAAGAGAAAACTTTTCAACATTTATGTGTAACATTGTAGCACAATAAGTATCATTGTACCAACAAGTGCTGAACATGAAACAATATGATTTGTACACAAGGAAGCAGAAAAAGAGGTTTGGCCACTCTAAACCAGGCTATGTTGTCTCATGTTGGCAGTATTAACATGTGAAAAAAGTTATTATCCTACAGAACTTCTATTTTTTCTAAGCAGTGGAACCACTGGACGGCATGAAAATCTTAATATCCACAATGTCTAAAAGGTTTTGCTATTATAATACTCAACAGTATATCAAATCTACAAGTCTTGAGTTTGAGTGAAGAACTGAAGAAACCATCTACTTCTTTGTCACTGTGAGGTTAATGTGATGTGAATAGGTCTCACCATGTGACATGGAAGGCCTGCCTGCAGCCATGTTTGTTGCAGGTCATACAGGCTCCACAGGCTGCTTTACTCTCTCTGCCCTGGTCCTCACAGATATAACATGTCTACACACACACACACACACACACACACACACACACAGAGTTAAGAGAACCATTTTAATTTAAAAACAGACCCTTCTCATAATTACACTGTAGATGGGATTTTGTGACATGTCTAAATGCATAGATACATTTTGTTACCTTGTTATAGCGCTCATGTGGCACAGACTGGAGTACTATGGGCTCCATAGTTGAGACATTGGCGAATTCCACTTCCGGTATGTAAAGGGCACAAACCACATGGGCCCAGCCTGCAAAGACACACAGAAAACAATCATCAACCTCTGCACATATATGACAGCAAAAGGTAGCTTGTGGCAGCATTTCAGAGTTTATATGAAGATTTATAAACCATCTGCAAAGGTCTTGAATAGTAATAAAAGTGTGCAGAAATGATGTTTGTTATCCACTTTTTTGATTTGTTGGATGCAAGTTTTACTAATGTGGCAAAACTCTGTGTTGGAAATTTGAGGCAGGAGGGACGACTGATAACACGAAGAATGCAATATTGCTCCATACATCGCCTACAGAATTTTATCACCTGGGTAAAAAAAAAAAAAAAAAAAAAAAAAAAAAAAAAGCCTTTTCCTGCATATTCTTTAGAGCTGTAACTCATAACACAGACTCTAAAAAATGTGAAGTCTCTACTAAATGCATAACTGACTTTGCTACGCTTCTGTGTTTGGTCCAGTTTATTAGGGTGACGGGAACTGCCTTTTAAACTCTGCAGCGGATTAAACAACCAAACCAAGACAGCCGATGATGGTCACCTTCTCACCCATCATGTTGCACTACATGATACACCTGCACAGGGTAACTGAAGTCTACAAAGGCCAGTACAGTTATGATGAATGCTCATGTCCAGGTATTTCCTTCTAAGCTTTTGTGACCATTAATGAAGAGCATAAGCCTTCAGACTTTAGTTTCCTGTCAATGGATGAAACTTTGCAACTTTTGTTGGGGTTTTTTTTGTCAATGTGAAACCAAAATGGACCAGTCCAAAATGCAACAATGGATAATTCTTCTTTGGCCCAAACCAAGAGAACCAAAAAACCTAAATGTGGTCTGGACTCATCATTAATATGCCAAATTACAGTTTTGGTTAAACTCACATATTAAAAACAAAAAAATGAGTTAAACTTTGAAATGCTGAATCTTAAATGTTAATTTGCAAACTGGTGGTTAATCTATTTAAGTAGCCGTTTATTCAGCCCTAACACACACACACACACACACACACACACACACACACAGCTGCCTGTCAGTGAAGACAAACGGTAGAATGACAGTGGGGCATGGTGGAGTGGCAGCAGAATTGACGATGAACTGAGGAGCAGCAGAAAGAGGTCAACAGGAGGTCAAATAGAGGTGGGAGTCTCCTGCCACACTGGAGGTGACTGTTTTTCCCCATAGCGGAAACAAAAACAGGCTTAAACTTACAGTTGAACCCCTGACCTGCCTTTGACCTGGTGAGCGGGACAGGGGGAGGAGGGCAGAGGGCGGGACAGAGGGGAGGCGGCGGGTGTAAAATGGGTGCATGTTGTTGTTTTGAAGTCCCTCCAAGAATCTGGAAGAGGCCTATAAAACAGGACTATAAAAGCAGCACAGCCTTCCTCTTCAAACTAAGCATTCATTCTTTTACACTTCAAGAAGTTATCAAAGTCTAACGTGTTGAGACAATTAGCTTAAATTTCGTTGATAACAAATCAGTGTGTTATGATTTCAAATAAACAACAAATGAGGCAAAAGGCTGTCAGTTCTTGATAATGGCTTTATGAGCTTCTGTGGTAAACCACGGTAAAACCATGACACCAACACCAGGTAAAAAACAGGACTAACTTCAGTTCATGTTGTCCTTACTGTAGCAGGTAATGGACTGCATGTACAGTGAAACCACATCAGTACAATGAAGAATATGCTCAAAAGTGAGAGTACCTAATTTAAATGTTTCATACTGCTGCCACGTATCTAATATTTCTTAGCAGTGACTTGTAGGAAGTGAACCTGTTGTTGATTTGCTAGTGTTTGATTTGTTTCCATCAAAACTCCTTAAAATATATGGATGTGACAGATCAACTTTGTTATCATCTTTACACTTCTGATATAATGAGAGCACCAATATTTACTGGGTATCTACAACTAAAGAAAACAAAAAAGAAGCCAGGACAAGCAGCTGTAAACTCTCTCTCTCTCTCATATGTTAAGATGCTGGATCAAATACCCATTTCAGACTAATACCTTTGCTCTGCTTTATCACTGTCCCACCTGAAATAACAGCAACTATCACACAGATCAACAAGTGAAGAGGAGCTGACAAGAGCAGAGAAACGGACGGTAGGGGAAGGAGATGGTGCGAGAAAAATGGGAGGAAAAAGAGAGGGAGAGAGGGGTCATGGGAAGGGTAAAATAAAAGAGAAAGTAGTAAAACGGTGTGTGTTAGTGTTGTCCTGATGCCTCCCTGCAGGCCTGGACACAATCCCACAGCTGTGCCTCTCTCTCTGACTGACTCAAACACACACACACACACAGAATATTTACAGTCTCCACCAAGCTGACCTCCCAATGAACCCAGAGAGGAGACTCCTCACAGGCCATGCACTATACCCATCCTGGCCCGCCCCCTCATAAACATACACACACACACACACTCATAAAACATGGACTGGCAAGGATGGTAGAGAGAGGCAGCACACACAACAAACAGCAACATAACTCTCCCAGCACGCTCACACCCCTTAAACTTGCCGGTGACATGCAATTAATGACAAAATACACAAGAGGCTCACCACAGATGTGGGTGTGTATGTGTGTATGTATGTATGTATGCAGCTGAGAGGGATTCTACCTCCGTTGTCTGTCCTCTTGAGGGCTCCATCTTTGTGGGGACACAGCTCACATCTCTGTGGGTAAAGAAGAAATACCAGGTCAGAAACAACCGGTCAGCCTCATCTACTTAGAGTGAGGTAAACACAGAAGTAGAAGAATCATAACAGTTCGACTCTATAGGTTAATTTGATTCAGACCCCTCAATTCAGGTAAGGCGATAGATGCTTTATCTGGCAAATTTGAGATTGAAAAATAAGGATCAGTGGCCATTATTTATCTTTCTTCCATTAAAATAATGCTTTGCAGGAAGTTGAGTACTTCATTACATGCATTTTTCCATTTTCATGAAGGCACTCGTCAATCAGAAAATCACAAATTTTGTGTTATGTTATGACTGTTAACTTTGCACACAATGCAATACTTTGTGAATACACACATATAATTAAATGCTCCTTTTAAATACTTTTGCAGGAGTATATTTTTATCATCTTTAAAGGAACACCTCACCCATATTTTGTATTTGTCAGTTGCACAGCCTGGAATTCAGGACAAACAAGTTTCTACAAAGATTCACAACAACTTTGCTGCTTTTCAGCTTTGCAACATTCAAAGCATTTACATGTACTTAAGTGACCTTGTTAATGTCAGATTCCTGCCCTAAACTCATTTCTTAAACGCCATGTAAATGGAAACCTAGTTTCTCAGGTTAAGAAGGTTAGAGGAAAACCTAGTTATCCTGCTAAATTTCTGCTAGAGAAACTTTGCCCTGTGCGCACACATGAATACAGCAAGTACACACATCATTCCTAGCACCTGTATCAACAACTACGTAAGTAAATCTTGCCCTGACAAAATCTCAGCAGGTCCTTAGAAGTTTGCTGAGGTCATATTAAGTTGAAACTCGGCAAGCCGTTCCAGTTTCACAAAAAGAACACGTAAATATGGAAGCTCTTTGGTCCAATTCACGGGTGCTGTAGCAGTTGCTGGAAATTCAGTACTTTCCAGGACTGCGTTCCTGCCTGGGCAGCAACATTTTCATGTGCTGTTATGATGCAGACTAGATAGCTTAATGTTTGCACACCATAGTATACCACACACAACAAATGGTATTTGGTACAGTTGGTAAACTGGCCAGACTCAACCAGCATTTATCATAATCTTCTATAGAGCTTTTCAATCAGGATTTAAAATCATTTGATGAAATATGATGGTAACTGGTACAGAATACAGATCGTGGGCTGACAGGCAGGCTAAGGTCAAAGGACAGCGGAGATTGCACATGCCACAGTAAATCCTGCCAGTGCAGGCGGTTGCTCCACAAAAAAGTGGCAGTAGCAGGCAGCTTCTGCCAAGCTGTATAAAGATTTAAGATGAAACAATAGACATGGTTGGCTAAACAACACAAGCAAGCTTTCAAGTCTCACTTGTGGGTTAAACAATGATACTATTGCTCTGTGATAAATAGTGTCATTTAGTACAATACAATTCACAAACAAAACTGACCCCAAAACACTAGTGCATGTTATTTTCACATGTGAAAGCAGTGTCTGAAATTAACTTTTTGACTCACCGGCCAAGGGGACTGGTAGATGAAAAAAATCCACGGGCCAAGCATATTGAAACAGACACACTGATGATACAAGACCTAACATGGCACTATTTTCTTGGCACATTTATAAATGATAGCACTGTTCAAGGGCATGAGGTCCACCATCTTTGCCAGACAGTCCTGTGATTCCAGGAGTTCACTCATAAATGATAAACGAATAGATAGATTGCGTGACTCACCACACGGGCTGCTCTCTCCTGAGATTCACACTTTCTGCAGAACCAAGGACCGGTGGGCACCTGCACGATGCCATAGCAGGCTGAAGAAAGACAAGGGGAAATTAAAGTAAGTCATCACAACCACAACAAAAAGACTACATTTTATACCACATTTACACAGTGATGATGAAACCATACCAAGCCTAATGACACTTAACACAAATATCACACTATCTCCACTTCTGACTATTTTTTACACATGCCAGAAGGCAAACTTGTGACTAAACTGGTTTGAATGCCGAACTGAACAGTGTTTTGATTTGACAGACTGCTGAACACTGCTGTTGTTTTACATCACTCTACTGACAGCTGACATAGCTTGCCAGCGCTACAAAATATTTTAAGCCCCTGGGACAATGGCAGAATCACCGGTAAACCATTGTTAATGTCAACACACATAGGCATCAATGATGATTGTTTGCTTTACGTTAATGTTGCCAAGCGTGTTGCACGACACATAAAGAGGCTGCAATCAATAAAATACAATCTTTACTTGATCTCCTTCACACATTTTTATGAAAAAAGTAAAAGAAAGGTTGTCAGAGATGATATGAGAATACTCACAATAACAGGTAGAAGTTCCATTTTTATTTTACTCAGTGCTGTGTGGATGATGCATGAACAGGGCCATAAGGCCGGAGAGGACTTGGTTGCTATTGATATCTCTTTACTTTCATATGTTCTCCTAAATTATATTAATTCTTAATATTTTGACACTGCAATAGCAAGCAATATGATTTACAAGATGGACTGCAACTTTAACAACACATTAAGTTCTTTCACCTTGAGTCATAACCTGATTTCACTGATGCTTACACAACTCAGACTTGAAGTTGCAGTACAGGCGGTGCTACCCTAAATGCAGCAGCACTACCCTAAATAGCCTACCTCTACACATTTTCAGATTATCTCTGACCAGAGCCCATAATCCAATGGAATAAACAGCTATAATCCAGATTTCTGAGAACAAAACACCCAAAGGTTACTGAGTTCAAATGAAGAAACTGGTGACCAGATTTACAGATAAAACATCATGTAACAGTTGGTTTTGATATTCTGCACACACTGCATACCTGGTTCATTTTAAGAATTATGGCCGGCTGATCCAATCACTTAAAAGCTTGCAATTTTATTTGGTGCCATGCTAACCGGTGCCACATACACTATATGACTGCTTTGTTGTTATTTTAAGCTTTTCTCTAAGATTCGGAGGAGCGCTTAAACACACAGGAGACATGTTTTTGTTCATGCCCTAGTTGCATACAATATATAACCCTGTTTTGAGTATATACATTCACATAGGAAAAATGACTAAATAAAGTATACTTTTAAATGCCGTGATTTAAACTAAAAACATTTTTTGACTGTGTTGCTGATGGATACTTTTGTCCCACAATGCAACATGTAATGGAAATGTAAAAAACAATGACAGTGGTGCAACAGTGACAAATAATAATTTCACATTTGAAACTGAGGATACTTAACAGACATCAGTCTTGACTAATTGCCTTGCATTTTTTTTTTAGCTTTCTGTGTGCAATACAATACAACAACTTCTTGTACTATACACTATCTTCCTAAATGTTAGTATATAGTGTGAAATTTGGACATTCTCCCAGGCTCAGTGACGGACGCCTGGTCTCAATTAAGTTTACAACATTTTACATTTTCTTTTGATATAAATCATCAAATTAAAAGGCATTTTAGATGCATCACCCTTGGGCAAATAAAATACCATGTCAGGATAGTAAATCTACCCAATTGGGCTAGTGGTAAAAAAGAATTGAACACATTTTTTTTTTCCGGAGCTGGTGAGGGAAGTAGCGAAGGAATGAGCCATCTCGCTTCCTTCTCATCTCTGTTGAGAGTTGCACAGTACCGATCGGGCACTCGTGAGTAGCGATGGGTACTGAAACCCGGTAATAAATGGGCCCCGAGGCTGAATCATTAAAGACCGTAGTTTTGAAGTTTCAAAGTCAGCGGACAGCAGATCAGACAGGCCACGGTGGAGATTACACGAGTATGACAACTACGCCCGTTACTGTAAGTAAGTGCAATAAAACCTTTGCAAGTAAAAAGCCAATACTTTATCAATACACCTGTTCAACAAGCATAAACATGTAAACATGTAGAAAGCGATATTTTAATCTGTTCTGTCCACCGCTGATATGTTTTACACAAGCACAGCGTGCTAGCTCGGCTAATAGCGAATTGTTACAAGCTGGCTAAAACAAAGCTGTCTATATGTAGCCTAACTGTGTTTGCCACGTATCTTAAAATTTGGCAAATTCTTGTAAACTTAGCTGCTGGCTGAGACAAACCAGGCCCTCCTCCCTCTACCTGTGGTAACTTACCTGCAGTGAATCACAGCATCAGCAGAGGGAGGAGGACTGGAAGGACAGATACTGACTGATGAAGAACACTGACATCACTCAATATTTTGATGTCAGGAATATGATATATTTTATTAACATTTTAGATTTGTTTCCAGTGAGATATTTGAGTTTATATAGTGACTTTGCTGCTCTAGAAACATTTAGTTATTCTAATCCTGTTCTGAATGTATTATTTATTTAAATAATACTTTGATAATAATGATTTAGTAATGAAAAAGAACCGATAAGAGAATCAATAAAGAACTGAACTGAAAAGGAGTATCGATAAAATCCTAACAATACCCATCCCTAGAAAATTGCAGCGGGTAAAGTTGATGAGATTTATTTATCACTCACTCACAGTTAACAAGTTCATCTAGTGGGGGAGAAGGAGGGGGGATTGTCATACCATTATCGATATGCAAGAATGTTTGTTGCTTTGCATCTATGACACACTGTGTCCTTGTTCTGATTCATTTACTTTATTTATAAAGATTAAACATGACAATTACCTTTAGTTTTTGATGTTATTTGATAATCACTAATAAATAAAACAATTTGTATAGGGGTAAGTAAAAATTGACTTCAGGCAAGTAGATTTCTGAACCTTGCCTCATTGCAGCTTTCAATATTTAGTAGGCCTAATACTTTGTATTGAAGCTTCAAAACTCCACTTTTATTCTGGACAGACCTTGTGATAATAGAATATGGGATATGATGCATGACAGGGTATGTTTGATATTGGGAGTATTACAATACACAAAAAACAACTTTACTGTCTAGATCTCGCTCTAGTTTCATAATGCACTTAATCTTAGGCAAATGATACAGTATTTTCTACAGGCATCAAGCTTGACAGGCTGAGGCTGGGATAATATGATACAACCTTAATGTGAAAAATAAATTTAAAAAAAAAATACTATGAGATTCGACACAGTTGTATAAATATACTACTAATAATGCCTAAGATTAGTTTCTGTAACTTTAAACCAGCAAAGAGAAACAAGTGGGCCAAATAGATTTAACATTTTACTAGATCTGAGTGCTGCCATGTATGTTACAGTTTGGCTGTTAGTACGTTATTTACAGACATGCTCCTGTCAGGCCAAACTCTAACAAATTCTTACAAACAAACCCATGTTACAAGTCCAAATACACCTAAATGCATCTGCATGGATTCAGAGTTGCTGACATTTCAAATACTTTTCAGTCTCCCCACTGTGTGAGTTTGCCAAATGGACACATGGCCAGTTGTTAAATTTGTAAACACTGGACGTCATCATCTGAGTCATCTCGGGTGAGCACTGGCTTGGCAGCACAACATTTATGTCACTATACTAGAAGCTAACATGTAGCCATTAGAAATCATTGATTTTCTGCTTGAACTGTTCCAAATTTTGGACTCCGAACATAAAAAAACTGCTTTTAAATAAGTTTCCACTCCATATCTAATGCAGTTTGGACTATTATTATTATCGTAGTCATCTTTTGACAAGATGAGAGCATCCCTCCTTCTCTATATCCAACATGACAGCATCTGACAGGGATAAAAAATAAATAAATAAATAAACAGCACGACTCGCAGCCAGATGTGTGTTCATGAAGCAGCTGCCAACTTACGTTATCGCCCAAAGCAGATTAGTTAGCTGCCACTGAAGCAGTGGACTGCCCAGCTGCATGAGTTGAGCCTGACCTCAGCCTGGCCTTGGTGAGGGAAGGCGAGGAGGCGGCTCCATACGGGGCGCTCCATAACCTTGCAACAAGACAACGCTAACTAGCCTGTAAGCTAACGGCTAACTCTTAGCCGAGCTAACAGCACAGCTTACCTTGATGCACGGCGACGTTGCAGCCGTGTCCGTCGCAGTACACCAGCGGATTTTCCGCCCAGCCTCTCTCGTCAGAGCAAACACAGCAACCACCGATCATCTCCTTCATATTATTCTTCGAGAACTCGTCGTCCGCCGCCAGACAACGCTCGCCGGAGACCATCTACGAAGAAAGCGGACATGCGGAAGAATACGATATACAGATAAACCGAAACCTTCGCTGAAGACGCCCCTCTTTCCCCTGCAATACCACTTTAGGTTCCACTCGGTCGAAATGTCATGTTTTGAATGTGTTTACGTCCCTTTTCGACACCGTATTTTTTCACCAAAACATCCACTTCACGGCGCGATGGTGAGGAGAAGAGGGGGGACTGCGTAGAGAACAGGAAATGCGTAATGACGCAAGGCGCGTGTGTGTGCGTGCCCTCTGACAGGAAGTAAAAGACAGATGTGATTGGATCGCCTAGAGTAACGTTCCATTTTGGTTCCACATGGCTGAGATGGTTTGAAACTTTGTAGCAAAGTGACTTAACTTTACTCGGTTTACTGTCAACACTGTAGCAACATGGAGGTAGGCAGAGATGTGGCGTTTTACTGACAGAGACCTACCAAGTTCAGCAACTGTTAAAAGCACGATGTTTAGAAAACGGATGTGAGTATTGACTGTTTAAAATGTGTTTACAGCAAGGACTGTAATTCTTGATCTGAGTGGACTAAGATGAGTTTGTGATGCATTCAACACAGCTGCACAGAAAATAAATGTGATTATTTCCTGTTCCATATCACATCAGAGGTTTTACTTTCAGTGTGAGGATCATATTTGATTATTTTACATAATAGCTAAATTTAGAGCTGAAATGATTAGTTGATTAATCCACTAAATGATAAACCAAAAAAATATTTTGATAATTGATTAGTCAAAGTAATTTTTAAGCAAAGTACAAATCGTTCTTGGGTTCAGACTTCTCAAATGTGAGTATTTGCTGCTTTTCTCTTGTTATTATTTGTTTATCATTTTGGGGTTTTGGACTGATGGTTAGGCAAAACAAGACATGAGGATATGTCAACTTGGGTTCTGGGAAATGTTAATAAGCATTTACTTTTAAAAAAATTTCATAAAAATAAAACCAGGGTAATCGCAGCGATTCCTTGCTGCATTGGACTGGTTTTATAGACTAAACAATTAACTGATTAATCAAGAAACTAATTGGCAGAATAATCAATAATAGAAATAGTCATTAGTTGCAGACCTAGATAAATTGTGTGTGTTTACACCTACAGAAAGGTGTTGTTGGTTTAGATGCTTCAACCAGATTGTACATGCTTACACATATCACTTGTTACTGATTTTCCCTTTCTATGGGATTTTTCTATGTTCAAGATTTGTTTTATCATTTTCATTTTCAAGCTGTAATTCAGAATGTTTTCCACATGTCATTTATGTTTATGCATCCTTAAAAGTCAGGCTTGCAGGTGTCTTATCGCATTTTAAACTCATTCAAAACTACAACATGACAATAGTTAGATGATAAAGACATGGCATTTATAACATCGATTATGCTATATTGTCCATTACAATACACTTTTTACAGCTTTAAAGTCAATGACAGCAATAGGTTTTGAGGAATCTTAAGATATTTTCTTAAACGTGTGTTTAATAAATTTGAATCATGGTTTGTATGTATACCTAAACCTCACCTTTTAATCACCAACTTGGGTTGGAACTTTTTTTATGTTTTTCACCATGCCATTTCAATATGATTACGAAGGGTAGAAGAATGGAAAAGGTATAAGTCTGGTGAGCATAGAGGCAGTATACTTGAGACAGCAGTTTGAAAAGCTTTTCATTGTAAGGATGAATACCTTTTATCTGTCAAAAAATATTAAATGGGCTTTGAGAATCATCAGGCTGCATATCAGACTTGTCAATATGCAGTTTTGTTTTGACAGCATCCCCACACAGTTGCCAAGGATGCTCCAGAACACACTCACACACACACACACATGCTATTCCAAGCACTCAGCTGCTGCTTGCATCACCGATTCCTCTGAGCGAGCTCCCGCTCTTGGTTTCCAGAGAAACGTAATGACTTGCCAATAATGCGCAAGAGCACACGAGCGTCCTCCGTGTAATATGGTGAGCGAGAGGTCCCTGGGAGTGCCTGCCCATTGTTTGCTTTAATTTCAAATTGCTCAAATGCTCCAGTCGACACTGGGCACTGCACTAAAAGGGGGTTTGGGAGGGATGGGGAGCTGGGGAAAAGAGGAAAAAAAGTGAATTGTGTGTGGCAGGGGAAAACCTATTAGAGCTGGAGAGAACAAAGGGAGGCGAAGGAGGGGGCAGCGGTTGTGGAGGGGCCCATATAGCTACTGAAACACTGAAAATGGCAAATGATTTTTACAACTTGCACTTGATTAAGTCAAAGTCTGCAGGAATCATGTATAATGTTCCTCGGGTTGTCAGAGAAGAGCTGTTTCTGAGACAATTGCAGCGACACTGTCTGCTTCACTGGTGACCTCAAAGTACATATAGCACTCAGAGCTTTTATATAATCATAACCACACTGTCCTCTTAGATGCTATATGTTAGAGCTTTGTTGTCCATACTGTACATCTACCAAGTTGGTATGTGGATACGGATCTCTAAATCCACTGCAACAGCGTTTCTGCTACAGGCCTGGATCTGTTTGTAAAAATTTGCTGTCTTGTTTCAACCGTATTCTTTTGCCACATAAAAGATATATATATTGATAGAGAAGTAGTGAAGTTTTAACACGCTGAAGAAACATGCACCCTTTTTCCACAATGCAAGTGTAGCCTATAGAGCAGGATTTATGTCATAGGCTATTGACTCTGTCAGGGTTTTCAAACATTTTGCAAGTATATTCTGCACGTTAGGTAGCCTATTTCACTTGCACAATACAGTGGTCAAGTTGGACGAACCTGGGTGAGGGAGAGCAGAAATAAACAAAAGACTGAGACAACATCCTCATGGTATTGGCCATTTCATTGATTTTGCAGTTTCCACACGTTTAATAAAACTATGTAGAAACAACATATGGGAATAAAACAGTATAATTGGCTTTCCTGCAGTGTGCTCATACAAATTCCCTCTTTTTCTTGTCTCTTTTGGTGTACGTTTAATTTAAGAAAGGTGACTTCACAGCACTTGAGATTTAAAAAGTCAGAGGGCTCTCATGATTGGGTTCTGGGCATGTTTGCATAGGCTGAGTGAAGTTTTGTGGTCTCTCTGTGCAGAATGAGGAAGGTGTAACATACGCAGGGAGGAAAGACAACACCAGGAAAAGCAGCCCCCACACCCACAGACTTATAAGTGAACTGCATCTGAAATGGCATTGTGTTAAGCCATTGTATACACAAATGTTGGACATACTTAACTGCCTGCCAGTTACTTATTTTAATGGTTACTGCTTTTTCTTGCCTACCTAACTCCATCTCTTTTAAAGCTGATGTGTTTTCTTGACATTTATAAATTCTCAGAAAGACCCGGGAGCGAGGAATGTTTGTTAGAAACAACACACCAGTAATAAAATCTAAATTTTGTCCTTAAACAATGCATCCCAAATGTGTGTGTGCGTTGCAGGCGAACTCGGCAGAAAACTAAAGCAGTCAGGGAGGAATGTTTTCACAGACTGAGCTCATAAGCTTCAACAAATGACTACTGACAGCTAAGTATAGGACTTTTATTTTGAAGCAATTGTGTTCCCAAACAGATGCCATGTGCTTGTTTCAAATCAATTTATTAATGAGTCATGGGTATTTTTCATGGCTTTCATGTAGAATGTAAACTACCTATGGCCTGGAGATCTTGCTAAACAAAAACTGTCTAACATTGTTTATGTTAAAGTCAAGAAAATGTGTGTGGTGTGACATATTTGGTCAGTTTTTACACAAGCTTATACATTTCGCCCAACTATTATTCTTTAAGCCTAGTTAAATAGAAACAATGAAAACAGTGTTTCACAGACAAAGCAGTGAGAACATGCACACGTTCTTCTTCCATTCAGTCCTCCCTGCATGAATACAGCTATTACAGTAAGTTTTAGTTAAGATTATTTGCCTGTAGTAACCCTGATAAATGCATCATTAAATTTAACGGCGCCTTATATTCATTTAGGCAGTAATTATAGGCTATATACCAGATTTTATACCAGACTTTATAGATATCTTAAGTGGTATTTTTATCTCTATAGTATCGGCATCCTTGGGCTGATTCTGCATGTCTTTCT
Organism: Siniperca chuatsi; assembly: GCF_020085105.1. Taxonomy (NCBI): domain Eukaryota; kingdom Metazoa; phylum Chordata; class Actinopteri; order Centrarchiformes; family Sinipercidae; genus Siniperca; species Siniperca chuatsi. The sequence continues at coordinate 12,980,601 of NC_058060.1, forward strand.
TATGGCTAATGGCAGTTTATGGTAAATGTAATATCTGTTGTAAGGGCTTTAATGGTTGTGACAGACTATGTGCATTCCTATCTGTGTCATGAGTTTTGTCCTCATCTGATGTGTTGGGAACAACTGGAGGAAAAGACTATAACCGCTATAAACCTGTCAATTCAGTAAACAAACCAATTATTTGTTTTAACGGTTTTCAGCTATTCGAATGAAAATTTTAGTCTTTTTCATCCGCTGCTGAGTTAGATTCCTGATGTGGGACGGCGTGAAAAATTCCAAACACTGAAATGACCTGAACAGCTAAATGAACCCAACGCTCCCGAGCCATAATGCTTCTTCTTTCTCGGTTACACCACATTCAGACCCATCAGTATTTGCCCATGGTCTCCTCTCTGGTTGGCGAGTAGCACAGGGGCCCAGGAAAAAAATAGTCCCAACTAGGCGGGGTGAAAGGTGAAGAGAGCCCTCCCCCCACCACTGTCCGCACACACTTCAGGCTCGGATTGCATGTAAAATCTCATTCTCCCGGGGTGGTGGGGGGTGGAGAGGAATTCATTGTTTTGGCATGGGGCAGTGGGTTTGTGTCATAAAAAGTCTATGCTCTTACAAGTGCCCGCGCCTCCTTGACCAAGTGTCTCCATAAAACTCAATGCAAAACAAATGACTTGGGGCTGCAGGAGCAACGCGTTTGGTTCGATGAGTGTTAGAAAAGTGTTAAGAGTTTGGAAGCTTGCCTGTACCAAAAGATTTTTATGGTCAGTGAGTTTATAAAAAAATTATGAAATTCACCAGCTGAACCATTTACATAAACCTCGTTCAAGAAACTGGTTTCCACTTCGAGATTGTATGGAGTGTGTGGACGCTATATATTTTGCAAGCCTGTTCAATTGAAATCAACTATGTCCGTTTATATTTCTATTTCATAAACGGTGCCGAAGAAATGTTATCAGTTTGTCCTGCTCGGGCATTAAAGTTTGAAACATTTTCCCCCTGTTAAAATGTAGGTTACACTGCACAAAACTCTGGAGCACTGGTCATTGGTCATGTGAGTGTGTGTAGGCCGTGTCCTTACCGTAATCCGTCTATCTCCCCCATTAAGCCGGTCTTCCACAGTGAAGTAGTGGAAAATAAAAACAGTAGATAAAACAGCAGACGTTTAGACGTTTTATTCATTTATGTTTCACTCTTAGATTTTTTTCTCTTGAATGTTATCATGAAATTACCAAAGCACCGACTCCCAGGAAGTAGACTTAACTCCATGCCCCAAACATATAAGATTAAAGTGAGTTTTTGTGGTTCCCCTTCACTCTAACTCCGTGCACAAACATATCAAACCTATACAGGAGTAGCCTTATGTCCACTACTAGGAATGAGCCCAAAGTGCAAGATTTTGTCGTCTGGGGCATTTCCCCCATATCACCAGCACATAGCGGGCTGATGTAAGAAATTTCCACCGTGCTTGAGGTCTCTCTCTCGGCCACTCGGTCTCGTCTCCCCCCCTCCCGACATCCAGGCGCAGGAGAGGGTGGAATAAGTGCCCTGTGGCATCTGGTGCATCACAAATCTGCATAACAAAGAGTCCCTGGTCTTAATTGGAAATACTTAAATATGTATATATACACAAGGTTATTTTTATTCAGTAATTATTACAATATTATATTATTGTTTTTAGATGGCCCTCAATTCAGACCTTGGGATAAACTGAGAGCTCTAATTCACAAACAATGATCAAGGAGTCAGCATGGGGCAGTTATCACGTCTATAGCACCCATGTATGAGAAGCATCAGTGGCAGATGTTTTGGCAAATTCAGCCTGATACCTTTTTATAAGACAGTAACAACTCATTTTAAAGTATTTTATTTATTTATCTTTTGAAGCAGGTAATCTTGTTTGGTCATATTTTATCAAGTTTGTCATTTTCTGAGAATTATTTTATATATCTGTACTAATAATATTTTTTATGGATATTTCACTTGAAGAATTCTCATGAACAGACTATTGTTGTATTATTGCTGTTAAGCTCCTATGTGTCCCACAAATTAACCGTGTCTGTGTGGGGGTGGGCGGGCATTCAGTAGGCAAGACAGTACGTTAAGTAATTCATTCAGCACGTATTGTGGCAAACAAAACTCAGGTTCCCGAAAGGGCAAGACATGCAGTGGTCCGGACGTGGGATGAAACAAGCCTTGACTGTCTGTTCCTCCCTGCGTCTCCCAGGCCGGGCACGGTGCACCGTGGCTCTGGGATCTAAGTTATTCCCCCCGGGAATCCGGACCTCAACAAGCTGCCCCTCCTCTCACTTCACTCTGCTGCATCCGTGAAACTCCGCATGCACCGTGTATTAATGCTGTCATACAGAATCAACACGTGAAAAGCGAGTTTTTGCTGCAACCAGAGCGAGACGAGCTCAACGTGCAGGTCATTGGTTGTTTTCAAAGCGACGAGAATGCAGGTCAGATGACATGGGTGTATGGGAGTTGAACGGGAGTGAACTGATTGTGAGTTGATTAGGCAGCCTATAAGACATATATTCACTGATAGTTGCACAGAGGCGCATCAGCACACACACTGATCTCTTATGGTGTGTTTGTACTGCAACCCTGACAAGTAACGTGTGCGTTGCACGACAGCCTTCTGCGGTTCATCGAGTAAAATAGGCTATTCATAAATAGGAGATTTTTCACGCTAGAGGCTACTATAATTATAACTTTTAATTACGATGCTGTGCCACAATACGCACAGCCACTGTAATGTGAACTCTTAAATTAGAAGCAAAAGGCTTTAAAAAAGAGGAAAAAAATTGGTCCACAACAAGGCATAGTCCCCATATATAGGCTGACATTTCAAGGTGCAACACTATAACCCCGATCCTCCAAATAGTTGCGCACGCGTGTGTGTGATGGCTACGGGTTCTGTATATAGTCGATTGCCTATTTTTGCTCATAATTTAATTAAGTCCCATTCACACACTGTTTTCCTTATCTTGTCTGTAAGTCCGTGATCACCACGTTAGTGACTATGCTCTACAGTCCAATATTGTGGATTTTGTGGACAGGATCCAATCACATTGAGAGGAGCTATAATAACAACGCCTACATACATACCACGCTGTTTGATGTAACACCGAGGTAACATCGATGCTATTCAACAAACAGTGAATGGTCTGTAAATAAGTAAATGGGTTTAACATTGTGGAGATGAGCATGCCCAGTCTTGAGTTTGGCCCCATGGCGTACAGCGCTGCCCGTGAGGAACGGGCCACAAGGGACTCACGTGTTTTATTGATAACAAAGACGGTACATAACGCAGGGAGTATTGAAAAAATATGGCTCAGGGGCGAAACACAATAGCAGTCCAAACAGCTATCTGCAGGCCTACCGGTTATTCAAACAATTAGCCTATATAGTGTAGTACACAGTCACATTATTTGGACAGCGTTGTGGGTGGTAGCCTCAGCCTACGTTTCCTCTGCTTTGAATGTAGCCTATGCGCGCGCGTGTCGATAAGGAGTGCGCGTGCATCTTTCAGATTGCGTGTCTTTCTTTGTGTGCGTGCGCATAGGCTTGTGTGCATGCTCCGTGAAAAGTCATAGATGTGTGTGTGTGTGTGTGTGTGTGTGTGTGTGTGCAGGCAGGCTATAGGCCTACGTGTTTTCGGTTTTGACATGCAGTATGCACATGCGCATGGACAAAATGTGTACAAAGTATTATGCGTGACACCACACACAAAAAGAGTTCCTGGAAATAAAAGTAGGAAAGTAGGTGACTACCTTATGTTCAATAATAGCCTGTGTTCCTGTCCCCACTTGTTGATAGTAACTATATTTATATATTTTTCAATATATTAAATAGATTTAATATTTGTTGCTCCAAGATGTCCCGTTCAAATGTTGTTTTTTTAACGGGAGAGTTTTTAAGTGGCTACAGCTTTAACCTATATTGTCTGGAAAATCTTGAGGGAAAAGCAACCCTGACTCTGCACTTTTAGCTTGTCCAATCACTGTCCACGTTGTTTTACCGAGGTGAAAAGCAGAATACAGTTGAACGATGATTTGCCGGTTTAGCATGCCTCCAGTCAATTCACAAGAATAGCATTTCTAAAGTTTGACGGTAAGTTAATTTTTTTAAAATCTCCAACTATAACAATTGCATGCGCTAATACATAATAAATTAACAGTGCTACACCACAACACATTTAAAATGATTTCTCTCTCTCTCACTCACACACACACACACACTGTAAAGGGAAAAGGTCTAAAAAAAAAAAAAAAACATTGGGAAGGCCGATGGATTTATTAAGTTTAGCCAGACAAATGAATTTAGGCCTTCTGCAGTCTGAACAAATATTGTAGTATAAGTAGGTCAGTCTATAGTCAACCAGCGAGGAAAAAAATCATATGGAGGAAAAGCTAGAGCCAACAAAAGCAGATGATTTGAGCCTTGGTCAGGGCAGCAGCCTAAATGTGGAAAAGCAGCTCTCCAAGTGTAAAAAGGAAATGTCTTTGTTTAAGCTGCACTGCGTTAAAACACATCAAACTGTCTAAAATACCAGGAGTGTGGAGTCATTTACCAGCATACAATCGATTGCATATAGGACTTCTACCGCATGCATTTTGATGTGGACCGAAAGGGGGATAGCACAATACATTCCAGTCTTATCGTGACACTTTGCAGGCTCGGGCTACCTATTCTGGTTGTACGCGCACTGTGAACTGGGTGCATTTTCAGCAGCTCTGTATTCAGCTATTGAAATATGAACTTGTCATAACTGCAGTATTTATTCTAACAGCGGAATCTGTGGGCACAATTGTAAACTATTGTAATGGTAGGTTGTGGGAGGGGTGGGGATGGAATATCCATTTTTATTGCATCACCTGTCAGTAGCGCCCAATGGGCGTCGACTCCGAGGGCATTAATTGATGAAGGTGTCTCCAGACTGGCGCACCTCCCCTCTCTGTCATTTTATTTGTGGCTCAACCAGCAGCCAGAATAGCAGCTGCATTTTAGCTCTTATTCTGTTTCTCTCTGTCTCGGACTCTCTCTCTCTCTCTCTCTCTCTCTCTCTTTCTCCCTCCCCTCCACCCTCACAACTCCCTCTCCCTCCCTGTCTCTCTCTCTCTTCTCGCTATTTTATCCCTCTGGCTGAGGCAGTGGTGTACACCTACCCCTCGTCCTGCTGCCGTCCAGAGGGGAGTGGAGCCGGCAGAGGCAGGTAGCAGCAGCCCCGGCTTGGTGGACGCATCCGTCGCATTCCTCCACCATGCCGGACCGGGGAAAGAGGCGACGACTGGATGCTGTCAGCTCATTCAACCTATTAGACACCGGCAGCTCCATTTAACTCCGCATGTCAAAGTTTGCATTTTCATGACGCAGCAGCAGCAGTGTGGATGGATTAAAGGTATGAGCAGGATGCCTTGAGCTCGCGACCCCATGCCATTTACTGGTAAATCAATAATTTACAGAGAGTGACTACATGGATTAATACATTGGAACGGATACATAAAACATGGGAGACCTGGAGTGTGGCTTTGAGGAAATGCAAGGAGTGAGATTGGGATACCTGCTCATCAAAGGCAAGCAAATGTTTGCTTTGTCTCAGGTCTTCACCGACCTGCTGAAGAACATCCCTCGGACCACGGTGCACAAGCGCATGGACCACCTGAAGGTGAAGAAGCACCACTGCGACCTGGAGGAGCTGCGGAAGCTCAAAGCAATAAACTCTATAGCTTTCCATGCCGCTAAATGCACTCTCATATCGCGGGAGGACGTGGAGGCTCTGTATTTCTCCTGCAAGACGGAGCGTGTGTTGAAGTCCAACAAAAGGAAAGCGAAAGCGGTGTGTTCCCCCGGGGATGAGGATGCGTCCCCGGGGCTCCTCCGTGCGGACGCCGAACTGTGGAAGGAAAAAGTTTGGTTTAGTTTGCACGGTGTCCCGGAGACTCTCACACTTCACAACAAAACGGGCAGGAGGAGAGAGCTGACTCCTTGCCTTGCCGACTCCAAACTACCTCAATTTTACCACAAAACCCACGGACGGGAACACCTTTCGGTGACTAAGTCCAGTCACAAACACTTTAAAAACTATGAAACAGCTAAAATAACAGGGAACCGTGTTACTTTGAGCCAAAGGCACTCGTTTTTCCGGAGCGCAGTGAGCCGGCAGCCGGTGGTGCTTCAGTCCGCCATAGCTGCTCAGTCCAGGCTCTCGCGCACAGCCGGCGACCTACTTCACAAAAGGAAGAGGAGGCGCGAGGGGGGCGGCGGCAGGGACAGCGCGAGGCGCTCGTGGAGCAGGAGCAGACACGCGCACCACCACGTTTCACCGGTGCTCCTCGTACAACCCAAATCACCCGGCAGTCACGGGACTTCTTTTGGCGCTTTCCACCTCGGTCCGGATTTCTATCTTGACTCCAGACCTCACCATCATCATCACCACCAGCATCACCATCATCATCATCACCACCACCACGAGCCGACTTTCCCGGAGAGTTACAGCAGCGACACCGAGTCCAGCACCTACTCAGACCGGGCGTACCCAGACTCCGACTTTGGGTCCGGCTTCTCCACCACCAGCAACTCCGGGAGCTCAGAGGAGGAAGAGGAGGGCGAGGATGAAGATGACACGCAGTCAGAGAGTTCAGATGTCAGCTCAGACGAGGAGGAGAGCTCCTCTCAGTCCGACTCGAGCTCCGTTTCTAGCCGTGTTTCGGTCCAGAGCATCCGGTTCAGACGGGCTCGGGTCGGTTCTCTCGCCAAAAGTCTCAACACTAGTAAAGCACCTTTGGTCCTGCAGCCCACGTTTCACTACAACAACCAGCAGCAGCAAGAGAAACAACACAGGACACAGGGCCATGCTGCCACTTCACAGACAGGCCACAGACAGGAGAAACGTAATAAATGTGAATTTATATGCAGTGAAACTAGAAAGGACTCGGGACCCTTACAGCCACCAAAATTTAACTCCACTGTTGTTGGGGAGAGCTTTTTCACTGAGGCCAAAAGGGAAAAGGCGTTTGAGGCTGATCCAAACAGGGCTGACCCTGTCTACGAGCTGGTCCCTTATACACCGGGGCTCAACCGGAATAAGGCCTTTCACCCCTCACGCAGGACACCGGCGCATCCCACCAAGTGCCCCCCGGGACTGAGCGCACAGTGTGACCAAGACAAAGACGCCAAGCTCCCCAAATGTACCGACAAAAGAGAGGCGAAGGCCAGCAGCCTTAAACTGCCCACTCCACTGAAAAAAATAAAGACCGAGGCGGAGGAGCACTCTGTGACCGCCGCCCCCCACTCGGAAAGCGGCAGGACAGCCAGGACACCACCCTTCAACCTCCACAATGTGAAAGTTAAAGTGGAGGAAAGCTGTGATGAATATGAATACCAGAGCCAGGCCACTGCAGTCAAATGTAAAGGAGATAAGGCAGAGAGCAGCAATGGCCAATATCCCAGCGGAGCCATCAAACAAGGGGACTTTTTCAGCAGCGGGATTAAAGCCACAGATAAGAGCCATGAGGCGGCTTCCAGGTCCCCCTGTAGTCCTCAGGAATGCTGGAGCACCCAGGACACTCCATGTATCGAGGAGGGGGAGCACAGGAGCAAAAACTGCAGAGCTCCGGTGCTGAGGAATAAGAAATCCAGAGTTTCCAGGACGCAAACAAAACAAAACGTGTTCTGTGTCAACAAGGCTGCCTCTTCCTCTTCCTCTACTTCTTCTTCTTCTTCTTCTCGTCCCGCGGGCTGCGAGGAGGTTTCGGCGGAGGATTTACCGAGCAGACGCAAACGCAGCACCGCGAGCACTGTAGTATCGCCTGCGAAAATGCCTTTCAGCCTGATGGCAAATTTCCCATCCCCGCCGTCGCTGATTGTTGGCAGCGACGGGGATTTGTGCCCTGCTTACTCCCTGAACTCGCTGAGGGGCCCCGGGCCTCCCCCTCCGTCCCACCCCGTGTGGAGGTGGCAGCCAGGCGGACAGATTCTCCCTCCCCCACTCGCTCAGAGAACTAGGAAATACTGAGCTGGTTTTTAAAGCAAATTTTTTTACAAAAATAAAGTCCCGGCTGTGTCCATTTCCAACCTAATCGTAGCCGGAGTCTTAACGGAAGCTCACCAAATTGCTCGCAACTTTATCGGTGTTTATTATTATTTTTACTTCCCTTTTTTCTGTGAATGGGTTTACATTCCGCTTTGTTTTGAAGTTTGATCGAGGAAAACCCACAAGATCCCCTTTTTGGAGCCCCAGAAAACGCCCACAGGACTGTAAGACACCGCTCATGGATTTATGCTTAAAAACTTTAAAATAAGCTATCAGCCCTAAGGAATATGTTAGGTTCTCATTATTGTGTTTACTTGACTGTTTTTTCTGATTATTTCTTCTTCGCTTTTCTATGCTCGACCTGTTGGATTGTATGGTGCCAGGGTTTCAGTGGTTTGTGCTTTGTCTGAAAGAGGAAAGGGGTTAAAAAAAAAACCTCAGCATTCCTTGAGATGAGGCTACTCTTAATCTAGCTCGGACTGAGGGCACATTTGACGTGGTAAATAAAGAAATCAGGGTTTCCCATTCTGTGCCACTCGGTATGTTTTATATATCAAAGCTGTGTTTTCTTTCATGACTGCCATGCTGACCAGCGTGGCCACAGTGGCCCATTTGTCCAAATGTTCAAGTTCAGAGAATTATTAAAAATTGGTTTATTAATGTCTATCTATACATGCTCACAGTTAAGCCTTTATTAGTTTTGACAGGAATGTATTCCTGGTGGTTGTGGGGTTGTTGTTTTTTTTGTTTTGTTTTTTTCTAGAGTCCTTGTGATCTGGTTTTCAGTCTTATTTTTATTTCTGCGGAGTATTTTCTGGTTTGCATATGTGTGACTGTGCACAGATGCAGGTCCAGACACAACACAGGCCTTATGTACAGACAATCACGAATGAATAAGGCTCAGACCTTCATAGCACGTTCTGCCCCACGGTAGGTTCATGTCCCTCCTGCTCCACTTGGCCACCGATTTCCGTATTTGCGTTTAGAGCACGAACATGAGTTTAAAAAAAACAAACATACTGTAAAACACATAGACAATAGATAAGTTATGGGAAGGATGTGATTCAGGAGTCACAGTGGGGAAAAACAGCACCAAAACAGCGTGAAACACCTTCTAGCTACTCAGAAACAATGCGACAAAGCACAAGATATAGGCTTAAATGCATTGCACTTTGATACTGTTGGGGGTCTTGTTTCAGCTTTGGGGTTTTCTGACTAGCCTGTGAAATGATGTCTGAGAAATGCTGATAGGGGAAAAAAACCCAGCGAAAGATGCGACTGTTTAATTTGGATGTAGACACAAAGGCCAAACTGCATTCATTTGACTGCCATTTGAATGTTTAGGATTCATCCACGTGAGTTTCTAACCATGCCATGATGATTTTCTGATTGCCTTTAATTTAATAATATGCTAATTTCCGTGAAGCAACTGTTGTCCATTATTCTATTTTGAGTTGAAGTCAAATGTCTCGATCTGAGCTGGAAAAAAAAAACGTCAAGTATTTCCTATTATTGGCTGTGTTTCTCTCTGATACACCCCAAAAAATCCGTTTAAAATATTGTAAAGTACATCACAATCCTTAATGTAGCCTTTTGAATATGGCCGCTCAGTGAATGTAGTCCCTCAGACCTGTTTCATTTGGCCCCTAAATTCAGTGTACACACCTTTTTTTTTTTTTAAACAGTAGTAACTCAAGTGGTTGAAGTTGCACCGACATGTAGGTATTTTAAGTAAATGTGTAGATGTTTTTGATGTCAGTGCAGGATGCGCTCTGCTAATTGACAGGCTTTTTAGTCTGCGACAAAGAGAGGCCCAGCTTATGGCGAGCCAGATCACAACAAACCCAAAGCCAGTGAATGATGTCAGCCCCCTCACAAGCGCAGCAAAGGGTGCATTCATTCAGAGGATTGGAGAAACAATTTAATGGGTGATTGTAAAAAGAGATTTTTTTTTTAATACAATAAGTGAGTTTCACTCTGCCTAAATCCATGGGGATACATATGGTGGGCTAGATGTTTAGCCATGTGATTAAAGCACCACTCTGCAGCCACGAAGCCCCATCCCACTATGGGCCTTATTTCTGAGGCTGGAAGCGACAAACTTGAACTTATATTCCCAGCCTGTAAACTGGCAATTTTTGAAGCCATGCCACAAGCTGGTATATGAGCAGGCTAGCAGTAAAGCGGAGGGGGTTGCACACGGTTGAGAGGGGGAGTTGCTGTGTTGCAAGAGCGAAGCTTTCAACCTTTAATCCGCATGTCAAAAGCATAGGCTGCACGGCATAGGAAGAAGAGGAATAGCCTTCGCCCAAAGCTGTGCGGGTTTGCCCCCCTGACGCACCAGCCTATTCTCACGCAGTGCTCACAATACGCGGCTGAGGGACGAAGATGGTGGTAATGGCCTGTTGGGAGGGCCTTTCCACCGTTAAGACAAATAGCTCTCTGACAGTGACGCTATCAATGTAAACAATTGCATCGTGCAGCAGCTAGAGGTTGCATGCACTCTTCCCCCCTCCTCTTCCTCCTCCTCTTCCCCACTTCCCTGCCCTCCTCATTCACTTCGCTTTTTTGATACAATACTTGAGGTCAGGTTTTTGACACGGAATTTGAAGTCACTGGTTGTTTATATAAAACTGAATATTTATTTTTGTGAATTTTCTGGGGTTTCTTGTATATTGATTGATTTTTTTTTTGTTGTTGTTGTGAATATAGGCTACTATATAGGACAACTGCACTCGAAATGGAAACTTGAACGGTGAAGCACTTTCCCTTTCTTTTCTTTTTTTAATTATGAAGCATTCATTAAACGCGACTGAGTGTAATTATCAGACTCTCTCTTTTCTTTGGAGTTGGATCGTGTGTTGTTTTGGAGGGGGGTTAAACAGATTTAATGATGGAGAAATTGGCCTGGGGTTTGCGTTAGGTGATGGTTATGAAAACAAACAAGTCACATGATTTTTAAACGTTGCTATGGGGGTTTCCTTTTTGCTTTTTATTATCTTTTATTTTGGGAACACTTCATCTTTTATATATATCGTGCTCTGCTTTGTCATTAAATGTCCTCAGCCTTTCAATTTACTCTGTAACACAAGTCATTTCATAAATGTTTAAAGGCGTTTAGGGAAAATTAGACCTATTCAGTCTTCAGTTAAATAACAGATAAGGGTTTAGTCCTGAGGCAAATAGGTGTCAGATTTGAAAGGAAATAGACCCCAAATAGATCTACAGTAGTGCTTATCCACATTGTGGGCAATACAACTAATGATGACTGATGGTAAATATCCCTCAAAGATTGCTTCATACAGTATCTTCAGTTCGGTTAAACTCTTACAGTAGTGAGGGGAATCCCTTCGCCGGTGTATTTAAGGGTTGTGTGACGGAAGAAGTGGTAGGCCTGCGGAGCCTGCAATAATAACAAGAGGCAAACCGCAGACATTTACGCATGCAGCATTTCTAACCACTGCACGTGAGGTGGTGCAAGCCTACCCGGTTTAATACATGAAGCAGAGGGAAACCTCAATAAGTTGGTCTAAACAGCACTTCTCAACATTTGAGCAACTCATAAAACAAACAGTACTGTAGCTCGCATGCATTTGCAGGAAGCATGTGTGCAGAGATGGTCAGCGTGTCGAATAAAACATCATTATTCCCTTCCATAAACAACTATAGAAGTATTAGTCCTGTGACAAAACTACAGCTGTATACCTTTTTAATCATGTAGAAAAAGCCACATCCAGAGTATAGTGATATCACAGAGGATTAAATACAATAAAATAAACAATTCACAACCATATGTACCTGCTGTATGGACACACAGGAATACAGCTAAACTCGCCCAAAGGCTATTCGACTTTCGACAATTTTGTGTGCAGCGCAGGACCGTGCAACTTTTCTAAGAAGCTTTGAGCAGACTAGCCCTTCGCTCAATCAGCTATGTTTGACGTGATGTTTCCCTGATTAATGAGACTCTGCGGTATGGTCCAGGCTAAAGCCCCGAGGTTGATAAGGGGAGCCGGGGCTGGCAGGCTGTCTGGCCCCGGCACGGCTGCTGCTGCATGCTGCTGGAGCCTGGAGGGGCCATACTGGGAGCAGAGGCAAGCCATTACACTGCTGCTGGCGTTTCAGGGTTAAATTCCAGTGCGGATTGGAAACCAGTAGACTGTAACTTCTATAGAATAACAATAGAAATAATACATATTAAAAAACACAACGAGCCTTAAACACAAATTGGTTTTAATAATTTAAAAAAAGATGACGTTTTCTAAAGCGCTCAGCATATTGCACTCAAAATGATATTTGACGGTGGCTGCATGTTTGGGAAACGAGGTTATGGGTAATGCTGACAGACATATGCCGCGTTAGGGTCAGCACTTTGCATTGATCTTTGAGACAATTAAATACACGGAGACGATAAAAGCTGCCAGGACGTTTTTATGTTTAATCTCTCAGCTGTAAAGTATTTGCCTGTCACTCTCCCCTTCGCACAAGGTCACTCACAAGCTCATAATATTTTGGTGTAAAATATTAACAAACCAAACAAATGTTTTGACGTTTTGGAGCCACTTGTAAAATATATATATATATATATATATATATATATATATATATATATATATATATATATATATATATATATATATATATATATATATATATATATATATATATATATATATATATATATATATATATATATATATATATATATATATATATATATATATATATATATATATATATATATATATATATATATATATATATATATATATATATATATATATATATATATATATATATATATGTATATGTGTGTGTGTGGTGTGTGTGTTATAGCAGGATTTTAATGTATCACCAATTACTTAGCCGTGCCCTTTTTTTCTTCCAGTGTTCTCTGAATGAATTTGTGAGTCTCAGAAGAGCCCACGAAACGGCTCTGCGTGGAAAAAACACTGAAGCCTGAAACCCGCAGACTGCAAAACACACACTTTTTGCTTCCCTGGCATAACAAAAAATAAAAAACTAATGCTGAAAGAAACTCCCATAGTATCAAGAAAAAAGTTGAATAAATAGCTTCAAAAAGTTGAAGCTATTTAATCGGAATAAAAAAAATGAATGAATTGTCAGTGACAGTGATTACTGACACAATGCAAACCACACTGAACAGCATCATCCATGAGATTGTCATAATACAGCCTATAAACTCTGGTTTGGGCTCCTGATAAACACTAAAGCTCTGTGCAACAAACCAATCGGCGTGTGTGCTGGTATGAGTGTTTATACTGCTCTATGAAGATAATAGGGTGGGGGGTGCATTTATTCTATTTAATTGTATAAGTTCATAATAAAGGCTTCCTCCTTTAGTTAAGTAAAACACCACGCGGAGTGTTAGTGTGAGTGTGACATGAGTCTGCTTTAACAGAGAGCAGAGCTTCTGTTTAAGGTGTAAAACAAACTTTCCCCATCGTGAAAAGTCGGTAATGTAATGGCTCCTCCACGCGCTCCTCTGTGCGACCCATGTGCTTTTCCCTCTTTAACATGAACTGTTACAGGCTAAAGATCTGAGAAACAGGGTGGAATTAAAGGAACAATAAAATCCGGTCTTTTCTCTCCCCACTCCTATATTTCGCTTTTCTAGGTATTAATATTTTGACCTTTTTCAGTTATGAGCTTTCACGCTTCAACAGTTGTGAAGGTGTACAGACTTTAAATAGACTTTAAATAGAGTCTGAGTTACATGAAGGACCATCGTTTAATATATGGAGGTAGACTAATGACAACAGAACTATCGAGAGCTTCATTGTATCCCAATATTTCAATTTATTTATTTATTTACAAATACAGTTTTAATATATTAACAAAATACCCCCAAACTTCCCTATTTACTGCATATGGGCACGTTACCTTTACATTTTAAGTGTATGGCGACTGCTAAACAATGAACATGCCTAAAAGTCCGAGATCTCCATGAAATATAAATAAGTAGTGCAAAGGTCAGGGGCTCCTAACATTATAATATTAAAATAATCACGCAGCTATCACGTCATCAAGACCGGAGTGATACCAAAGCACAGATAAGAACTTCGGGATTTTTAATCAGATCGTCTCCATCAGCATATCCCGAAGTTTAGGTCACTGGAGTCTATAATATCTGACATTCCCACATATTCATTAACATTTCCTTTAAAGTCATGTTTATTCACTTCACTGCAGCCTCCATCACCACGAGCGTGTCTTAACGCGAAGGAGGAAACAGCGCTGCCTCTGCTGGGTTTTACCCGGCTTCCCCCTGCACAGCCGCGGGGTCAGAGGGAGGGATGGCGGCCTGTGTGGAGGGGAGATGGGAACAACACTGCTGCAGCAGCTTTTCCTTTTTAAAATCACATTCAAACGCCAAATCGTGTATTTTCATAGCACTGAATTGGTTAATGTCTCACTGCAACTGAAACAATTCAAGTGATTGTAAGTGCCCAGAGGGTTCAACGGTATCCTTTCCCGACATGAAGGCATTCAGCGTAGCAACATTTACTGTTGAAATTTACCACAATTAGTTTGGGCTTCTGATAACACGACAAAATAGATTAAATTAATAAAAACGATGTATAGGCTAATTGTCTTAATATATAATTGTCTTAAGTGTGTTATATTATTATCATTATTATTATTATAGTAGTTTACCAAAAGTAGACTAGATGTCTGATTACCTAGTTATATCTTTGCTGAAGTGACTCAACTCTGTAGCCTGCATGTGTAAATTAAATTGAAATGCTCTCGAGTTAATAACTGACCCTAGGGCGCTCAAAACACGTTTAGAAAAGACACGGGGAGCACAAAGAGCTGATGTCTGGTGGATTTCCCTGGCCAGAGGGACTGCATGGGGGGAGGAAGGGGAAAACCAGCACCAGAGGGCTTCTGCTCGGTCATGGAGCTCAACTCCATTTGTAAAGGCTTTTCTGCGGACAGGAGAGAGCCAGATGTAGCCTAATGTTGAATGGAGCATGGAGACCGGAGCAACTTTTAACATACAATTCAATCAGTTATCAACAAGTCCGGTTCGATGACGTGTATTGGCCTCGGGTGCAGCTAAAAGCCCGGTGTTTAGGCGATCAGTGTGAGCCAACTCAGCACTGATCACAATCACAGGAAGGCATTTTTACCAACTGGCCAAATGAAGTCTCCTCTCATTTATCCTGCCATTTATCAGATCAACACTTTTAAACCTTATTCGGAAAAAACCTGAAAACTATTTGCCTTCGCTTGTTTTCTGTTGGCCTATATTGTGTGTTCCTATAGCCCATGGCTCCCATCAGAGGTTTATTTATGAATTATTCATCAGCTTTAAATAGAGGATAATTAACAGACCTACAAAACAACTGACACATTTCTTATTTAAAAGGTCCAATACTGGTGGGTTTGTGGAGATAATTTTATCAGAAATTATTCTTTTTTTAAATGTGTTTTTTAAGGGTGAGAAATTGCACTTTAACTAAAAAAACCATACAAAATCAAGTTTATGTAGTTTTCAAACCTCATCAGAATTCAGTCAGTTAATGTGACACAGAAAAATGTTTTCAGTTGGAAATAGGAGTGTAGAAGAAGACATGCAGCCTAACCAAAACCCTGTCACTTCTGTGGAAATAATATATATTTTTGTTGTTTTATAGTGACCCACATTTTAGATAAACAGTTAAGTTAAAGTTTGAAATTCCTGTTGTTCATTTTTTAGAAATTGCCTAATCCCATTACATGAATGATTGAACATGTGCAGTGTGTGAGCATGTTTCAACAACCATCCTGAACTTATTATTATTATTATTAAATTAACTGATTTTATTAGTTTATTTTAAATAAAAAAATTTACTTAAAAATCAAACCACTCCTTAGACTATTTCTAAAGGCCTTTTCTTTCTTAAATTTTTGTATTGAAATCAATAAATGATTGGCCTTTAAACTGAACCCCTCCTCCGCGCGCGCGCACACACACACACACACACACACACACACACACACACAAATCTCATAATGGTTTCTTTGTTGTAAGCTATAGAAATACCTTGTTTTCGACAAGGACACATTATTTGCATTTAAAGGTACATCTTCACATTGCTTTACATCTTTGTATTATTTATGCAAAAACCCTTCATGCGTTCACAATATATTTACTCTAAAACGGTCCATCTCACTGGTTTTACTGGTCACATTTTTTAGAGGTTGACCTAAATGATGTTGGAGAACTTTCCATCAAAAAGTGGAAAAAATGTCTGTAGTAGAACTATGTACAAAGAATTAAACTATGATAACCATGTAACAATTTTAAATGCATATTTGGCAGTCTATTTGGATACATTTATAAGCAGCTATAAAATGTATGCAGTCCTAGGGCAGGAAGATTTAACGCGTGTGTTTATCCTTTATATCAGCTGATTAAAATGTTCCACGGCTTGAAAACTAATATCTGGACACTAGTTCCCTTTATAATGTTGAGAACATTGCACACTATAGGGGGATTTAAACACGGCCACAAGCGGCGGTGACCTTTGACCCCTCATACCAGGGAGTTAGGACAAGGAGCCCAGGCTGGATTGGGGATAAAAGCCACCAACACACACACACACACAGAGAGACAACAGAGAACCTCCTCCACTGCTGTAACCACACTGATACAAGGACACATAAAAAATGTATGTAATTTGAATTATTAGCATACAAAATAGAAACAATCCTTAATAAAAAAATAGCTGGAGTTCTACCAGTGGCCTACATGCATTCAGGTCACAGCTTGCTGATTATTGATTACTCTGTCAGCGCCACTGGCCCTTGCCTAAGTCGACAGATATTCTCACCTACAGCCCTTCTTGTTCAGTTAGGGCTATACGTCAAACGTCAGACAGATGAAAAACACAGCCTTTGCTTTGCCGCAGGGCACGCAGGCAGGAGACATGATGTGTCAAAACCAGATTTGAGCAGATGAGCTTCCTTTCTTCTTCTCTTCAAGTGAAGTTTCTTAAATTGGGTGGGTGAGAAATATATAGGACACTTTTTTTAAGGCTGTCTGGGCCTTTGCCAGATAAGGTTTCAGCCAACTTTTTTCACCCACTTCTTTATAGCATGTATTCAGGATGTGGGACAAAGGGGAAAGCTGGGGATTCAAGACTGATTGTAACTAACTCCTTATTTAGGCCTTATTTCACCAGGTAGTTAGATGGTGTATTCAACTTCGAATGAAAAATGAGTAGAAACTTTACTTTAAAAATCCTTTAGATGCATCTGTAGCACTCAATAATGAATCGTAGGTCATTTTAAATGATGTTCTTTATCACTTTATCCTGTATGGTATTGCTGTAGCCTATAGATTTAAAATGATTATATTTAATAGTGGGTTTACAATGACTCATATCTGTATTAAGTTCATACTGTTGTATGATATTACAGGTATATTTTGTTTTTGTCTCACCCTTACAGATAATTGCCAATTTATATGGGCGTAATCATACATTGTGGGGTTTTTTTAATCTTATGTAGTATCAACAGAAAATTATTTTGATATAAAATGTTGGTATTTCTTTATTTTTGATATTTTATTTCCTGATTTTTCTTTAGTCCATTGATCTGTTTTCTTGGTCCACAATGGTTTTTCTGTGATATTGCAGTCCACATTAGTTGTATAAAATCCTGTTAAACTAATTTTCTGATGTGTTTTATTTATTCATTTTGTCTCTCTAGCTGTTGTTGTCAAACACAGAAGACTCAGCTCTTGGTGATCCAGCTCTGATAAGCTCTGCATGTTACAATGGATCCTGGTTAATAATTTGGCTTGTTGGGAGTGTAATGTGAGCCCGCAGAGTTCCTTCTCTTTCTCTTTCCGGGGCGAAACAGCAACAGAGCGCCGTTTTAAAATAAGGATGTTCAACTCACATTTTTAAGTACAGTCAGGACTAAAACTTTATTAAATGCATGATTAACTCGTGTGTTCTAATAGACACATTAAACCATCAATGCACTGTTTTTCTATGTGATTAGCCTACTTAACCCGCTTCCCAGCCCAATTACCCATTACTTGATGAACTTTAGGTGATTGTTAAATCATGCATGTCACCATATTTTGTGTTTGGTTATTTCTGAGCTTTCTGGAGACACTAGTTTATTCTCATTTGACCTCTCTCAGATATGCTCGCAGAACTTTACTGGGGAACTTTACTTTTGGTTTCTCGTGTCCTGCGTTTCCAGGCCTCCTTTATGGATTTGTGGTGGAGCAGCTTGTAAATTAATTTTTTGAATGCACTGAACGAGGACCCGAAGCAGAGAGTTTGGAGCACGCTGGTGTTGCAGACTTTAACAAGCTCTGTGCACAAAGAGAAGAACCAGGTACTTTTTGAGGGGATCATCAGACTCACAGGTCTGAGGAGGTTCTGTTCACTCAAGGCACCTGATTGGATGAGTGTTAATTAACATATGACTTAACTGCTTGTTATTCTTGCTTCATTCATCAATGAACACAAAGTGACAAGTATCACATGATCATGTATTAGGCTAATAGTGAGACAGAGGACGTCCTGATATTTGATATATGAATCCATGCTATATATAAGTCTTTCAAAAATATACAGTTAGCTGTTTAATATTAAGTGTTTTTCAGGTTAGATAGAAAGATGAAAAAGATGTCTTAAAGGTTACACAAAAATACCCAAACTACTGCATAGCCACAATAAGCAGCTGCTTGAAATACAAAGCACAAATGCTTCTAGGCCTGCTGCAAAATATGTGTGTGAACAGAATAAAGCTGAACAAGCTGTTTAATTTATGTAAAACTAAAATAGATTAAAACCGCCATTTTATTCTTTCCTGAAATAACACACATCTTATCTTTTACATCTTTTTTATTTACTTATTTAATGTTGATTGAGTCTTTTTCTCTCGCTGCCATGACTGCCTAATCTGCTTATCTTGTTTCATTTGTGTTTTGGCAACATGATGCAGCGTTTGCTTTCTCTGGGCCCGGACATCTTCCAAAACAGAAAATGTTTGACTGCGTCCATTTCAAAAAGCACAAAGCTGATAAATGAACTGAAAGGGAGGGGGGGATGCTTGTAATCACAGATACACTGCAATTCACATTTAGAAGGCTACACTCGAAGTGCCATGAAGGTGTTCAGTAAGAGACCTCTGTGGTCTGATATGATTTACAAACGATTTATTTGAATTCAGTTGTTTTAGAGTGAGTGTCAGAAGGATTCACGTGTCCTGCATTTATTTTTGGCTCTACAGAAAATCTTTCGTGAAAATATATCGTAAAAATGTTCACCAAACCACTGCCTTAATAAAGCATTAATCGATTAAAAAGAAAGGTAAAGAAGGTACTCGAGCTACATGGGTCATTTGTTGAGGAAGATGGGATCTGGTGAGATCAGGCCTGATTATCCTCAAGTTGAATGTTCTAAAATGTAGTTCAGTTTGTAGAAAGTCCTCTGGTAAGTAAGCCAAAGAAACGGGTATAAGGGGTTAATATTCCTCCAGAAAACCAAAAATAAGTTGGTTAGAAAAGAGGAAGTCGCAGTCGCCATGATCACACAGCCAAGCACACATCTATTTTTGGGAGAAGCAATCATGAAACTTTTTAATGAAAATGTCTCAACTACTTTATCCTGATGCGGAGAACTTTACTCTGTTTGTGTTGAGGTGACCTCCAGTCTACAACTTCCATTTTGTTTTATTTTTCTGTCTCCTCAGGTTACATATCTTCATACCACATGTCAACATGTTGTCTAGCCTCTTCTTTAATTTCCTCTCATAAGGTTTAATGTCAGCCGATAAATGCCTTAAAATGAAGCAAATAAAAAGGTGTGTAAACTGAATTAATGGGCTGGTTTTGCTACACCACATACCTGCTGTTATTACAAAACTCTTAGGACTATATCTATTATCAATAACGCTCCACCTCAAACGACTTCACAGTCTACCGGAGCCAGCTGTACTGGTTTCTCCAGCGGACTCTGTGTCCTCGGTAGGCGCGCAGACTGCAGGCGCTTACATAACGCCTCGTCTGTTTATTGCGATTCTCCATTACGCAGCGCCACAACGCTGATCTGTCAGCTTCTTTTACAAGATTTCGTTGACTTAATCATTTGTTAATTCCGTCACCGCGTGCACACAGTGAAAACACGGCGAGCGCTTAACGAATGAAGCAGGTTATTCGAGCTTCTCGCAGGCCTGGGGTGGGCTTTACGCAGCGTCACGACCACAGCGCTGCATACTGATGTTTAGGGTTCGGCTAGAAAAAGCTTCTCAAAGTGGGATCCGGGGACCTCCAGGAGTGCTTGGACGGGCTCAGGGGAGTCCCGCAGCAAATAAAGCATTATGTATTTTCACAAGGGTATAAATGAATTCACATGATCCCAATTTAATATGTATCTGGGCGTCAAATAGGTTTCACTCCCACTGTTTTGTCTTCATATATGCAGTTGAATCTATATTAAATCAACACTTAAAACAAAATAATAGATTTTTGGAAATCAAATAAGATGAGTTTGTGTTTCTGTGGTCACATGTAGGCCTGTGTGTAGCCTACTTGGTGTTTTTATGATGTGAAGACGTCTGCAGGTCCCTGATAGGAGAGACGAAACGAAATCTGCGCGTACTCCGTATAAAAATGGACAGAGGAAATGTGTTTGATTCCCCCCGCTGTGCCTCTCTCTGGTACAGTCAGCGTGAGGAGATGGTGCGGTCTGACAGCGCTCCCTGCTGGCCACAACGAGGAGTGGGAAATTCTCTTAAAGGGGATGTCTGGAAAACCGGAAGAGATTTTTAAGGTGGATCGATGGAGTTAGCTGCACGACGAGGACGCTTCTCTTTTTTTTTTGAGTAAAGGGCTCACAGGGGCAAACTGGACTCAAGACGAAGACTTTCACCGGTTCCGTTGTGTTTTTGCAGTTTTCAGCCGAGCAGCTTAGAATTACTCTGCAAAAATATGCGTCTTTAGTGGGAGTTCGTGCTGGAGCTCACAGTCTTACCTTTCTTAAACCAAACTCAGAAATACCACTGCTGCTGAGATCATTTGTCCTCATTTCCAGTTTGAAACGACGTTTTTGAAGAACTTCCTTGAATTAAGCAGATAAGTGGCGACCTCGACCCGAGCAGAGTGAAAACTGAAGACACTAATCCACACAGCTGAACCTCTGTTGTAGGATGTGACACCCCGTTGTCCTTTTACTTGTCAGGAAAAAAAATGTAAACCTCAGAATAAAACAAAATTCTCAATAAGATTAATATTTTTCATGTTGCAGCTTATTCTGTGCTGGACACTGCTTTACAGCGATATAATGGCTCATTCAGGTCAGATGATCCGAGACTGGTCCCTAAAAAAAGACCAAGGCACTTTATTCCCACTGACATAATAAAAGAGAGATGTTATTACTTTTGGGTGCTTTTGAAGACTCCAGATGTTGTTGGGGTTTTTTTTTTAATGTTGATGGAAGAACTGAGATCAGTCTCTGGCCATCAAGTGCTCCAACCGGCTTCACATGGGCTGAATCAAATTAATAATGGGATTTGCTTCGTGACTCGACGCAGCTTTGGTCTCACAAACGTGGCTGTGGAGAAACGACTTATCACCTGCCTGTGATACAGGTGTAGGCCCATCTGAAGCACGTGGGTGCGCGGCCAGGTCACTTTAGGCCGGTTCAGATTATCTCACTGAAACGGTTTAATAACAGCAGACTAGAATCATTTCATAGATCTTTAGATTAAAAGGTGTACATAAGGGGTGGACAGACTTTTTTTTTTCACTCCAGTTTTCGTGTGTTTTGTGTAACGATTTTCTTTGCCTCATTAAGCCACATACTTTTGCAGCGTTTGTGACGAAAGAACCAGCAGTTCAGACAGCAACACAGGCCTCTGAACCTCTGGAAGTTGCGCTATATTGCACGCACTTGTAAAAGCTCTAACTCCAGTAATAGCCTACTGATAATTAGTTTTCAGCTTTGTGTGATTGACTGGTGACCTTTTGTAATTTTGATTTTTTTTTTTCACGGAATGGAGAGCATAACAGACGTCACATGGCATTAAAACTGGATATTAACTTCGAAGGAACATAATCATATTTAAAGGGCAGATGCATTTAGTTAAAATCTTAAACACCATGACGCCATAAACAAAATACAGGGAAACTGCATCAGTAAAGATCATTGATCGCTTCACCCTCGCCAGCTTTACAGGAAACACACAACACAACGGCCCCACTAACATTTAATTATAACCGTCACAAATGCATGGTGGCTTACTTACTTTATTGCATGGCAGCATATTAACTGGCCTGTTTTTGATCCCCTCTCAGTGAAAGCAGCTTCCTCCTTCCTTCATTTGCATACAGTCCCTCTGTGTTCTCACCTCCCACACACCTTGTATGCACAGAGTCTGTGGTGTGTCAATGCACCTGCTTTTCTCCTCCATTCCTCCCCTCTTCTCAGTCTGCAACGTGTGCGTCCTCATCAAACGCAATCTGTCCATCCAGCTGCTCTGGTTGCGGCCTCAGACATGTTCAGAGCTTGTGTCTACACGCTCTTTTCATTGCATCCGTTTTTTCATCGCTTGTCTGCGGCAGTTCCTCCACCAGATCACGAGAATTCACCGTGGTTCGTGGGGTGCGTCAACGCCAGCGACAGACTTTATGCACCCAAAGGTGCCCTTGACCTTGACCCGGTAACCTGCTGTGCACGCTGCCTGGATGAGGGGTAGGTTGAGGGAAACTGAAAGAGCCGAGTCAGTTGCATTTCAGCAAAAGCCGGTTTGTATATTTGTGTAAAATTACGGAGAAAAAACACTTTATGATTCAGTTTTTTAATTATTCTTATTGGGACAACGGTGACACTAATAATCTTGTATTAGAGTAACCTCCTTTGAAAAGAGTATTTTTTGGAAATTCCTCAAGCACATATGCTGTATTTGTGCAGCTGTGATGTTCTCATTCTGAAATATTTTAGATAACAGAATTTAAAAAAACACCAGGCCAGTGTAAAAACTATATATATATATATATATATATATATATATATATATATATGACATGGAAGTCCATCTTTTCCTAAATTATTTTTTTCTTATGAGAAAAATCTGAAAATCAACTCAGGAGGCTTAAAACTTATTTATTTCAAAACATTTTTTTCCAATAACCAAAAAGCCTTAAACATTAAAATAAAAAGTGTGCTTTGTTCTCTGGGCTCAGTCAGAGATATTGGCTGACTTTTGCAGACATTATGTTGGAAATAAGTATTTCAATATTCTTTGCAATAACATAAAGAGTTACACCAACTTTTAGTCACTCTATCTAAAACACAAGTGTCACAGGACATCTTCACATGAGCACTGAGTTCTGTATGAGTGTGTTTAAATGAGCTGGAAGCAGTATTTTATTTACTTTCAGTATTTGTTGTTGAAGGTACCAGGTTGCAGGGTTGACCTCAGGGGGTTGTTACTGTGGCAACCGGCAACATGGTTTGGTGGCCAGTGAGTGTTTCAACACATCTTCCAATGCAGGAACAAAGGATGTCAAAGGAGAAAGTAAAAGACAAAGGTGAGACAGACTGCTGCCTTTTCCTTTTTCTTTCAATCTAATGACTTCTCTAAGTCTGTTTCATGTCCTGATCCGTAAGTGAGAAGGAACAAACCTCTGTGTTATCTCCTTAATGCCACCAAATTCAGTCCAAGAAAAACATTTCAGTTATCAACTGTAACGTGCATGCCAGTATCACAGTCCCTGAAGCGTTTTGTGTTTTGACCTGTGCTGGATACTTTTACTGTGAATCTTTTCTTTTCTAGTGTCCTCTGCTTGCCTGTTGGAGATGGACAGGGAAGTGTGGCACTCTACAGAACTGAAGGACCATATCTGCACAGCGTTCGTCTGTCTGCGTCTCCAGACAGAGTGCAGGCTGGGAAGGCTTTTGTCGTGGAAGTTTCTGGAAGCCTGGCTGGACGCCCCAACCAGCCCACAGGTCAGCTGTATTTTCCTCAGTTCTTAGAAACACGACGCTTCAAGTTGCACATAGGTTAACTCCTGTGTTATAAATACTTTCTGACTGAAGAGGTTTGTTTTGATGAAGATGTTTTCGTCTTTATGTATAGGTAAAAATGCTTTTTTAAAATAGTTTATATTGTTATTTTCTCAACATTTTTTTTTTTTTTTACTTATTTATTTTTTGTCTGTTGTATATTTGTCCTGGTTTTACATAAAATATTTTTTTTGAGTTTTGCTTGAATGAATGGTGATATATAATTAATTATATTATTTACAGTTATGAATTATATCATTATTTTTCATTATAAATTATTATTATTATTATCTTTATTATTATTAAAATGATTACACAGAGAGAGTGTATCCATGCACAGGACTGCTCCAACTGTAGACTGAATTTTTAGAAAGACAGCATTTGTGTTGTCAGTGTTTATTTATTTATTTATTTTAACTTTTAAAGGTTCAATTATTTTAAGAAATTATGTACTTGCAAAACACAGTCAAAGCCACCTCGCAAAAATATGTATTACTCCACGTGTTCGGATATAAACTAGAAACAAGCTACATGAAGTTGTGTATTGCAACGGAAAACACATTTTCCATTATTGTTTCTTAATAACTTCAGACGTACTGTGTAATGTGGTTAGAAATTATCAGCAAGAATTTATTTATATTATATATTTCAAAATAATGTCTATTAAATAATTATAAATATGAACAATGATGTAATACAAAAGTAACTAATTCTAATTCTAAAATAATTATTCTTTTTTGAAAAAAATATTTTCTCTTTCTTGTGCTCAACAATTCATTAATAATTCATTCCTAATGTGCTTGTTAATGAGTTTTTATATGAAAGAATATATTTACACACAGAGAGAAAATATCAGGATCTTTGATTCATGCTTACATAATTTAAAAAATATATATTTGCTGCATATGTTACTGTTTCAAATGAGTTTTTCTGTGATTTTTAGGGATTCTACGTCTGGGAGGGCAGGACCTCTCTTATGTCACTGTTGAGTTTCAGGAAACGACCCCTAAAGGTCAGAGTTCGCATCATGTCAAAGTGTTGGATGATGGCTCATTTGTTGTGTCATCTGACTGGATTTTGGAAACTCCAGGAAAATATGAGCTCAGTAAGTTAACAAGAGCAAACACATTTTCTTGAATGCTGAATAATTAATTAACAAAAAATGAATAATATTTATTATTATGTGGTAACCCTCTGTCACTCTCATGTTTCTCTTTTATCCTGTCATTTTCTGTTTAGACGTCAGTGTCTCCAACCCCCTCTCCACACTCTCCTCCACCCTCCACCTCTCCGTCTTGCAGCCCTCTCCAGACAGCTTGGTGATCTCTGTGCATCACGGCCCCCTGGGTGTCCCCTCCTGCATCCCATTCCTACAGGCAGACTTCAACAGTGTGACAGTGGAGGCAGCATACCTCGGCGAGCCTGTCAAACTGCAGGCACACATGGGTGATGGTCTGCCGGTAGAGTTTATTTGGTGGTTTACTCACAAGGAAAAAGAGAAAAACATGGAGGGTGTAAAGACATCTTGCCTTCCCAACTCAGACTGTCTGAACAGCACTGTGGTAAGTAGGGCTAAGAAAATTGCACTGCAATATATTATGCACAAGTATCTCAAAATTAAACATTTTCAGCATTTAAGTTCCCTATTTTTAATTGATCACAATGTATTTTAAACATTTACCAAAGCACAGAGTCTTACAATGGATTTTTCTATGGATAATGAATCCACAAAATCTCGTAGTCTAAGCTCAATGAAGTGACTTTGGCACATTCAATAACAAGAGAGATTTGTTTTTTTTAAAAAGCTTTAGCATTACTAACATGAATGAATGATGTTAAGGTCTGCCTGCTCATGTTTACAGTCCAGCCCGTTTGTGACTGCTTTAGAACAAAGAATATCAAAAAGATTATAACCCTTTCAATATTAAGCTAAAAATATGGAGGTATTGAACATTTTCTTTTTCAAAATAACAAGGGCTGTTTGAAAATATGATGTAAATTGCATTCAAGATTTATAATGGATTATACACGTGTAGAATTTAGGTTTGGTGAGAAAAGAAATTCTGTTACAATATGCATTGTATCTGAAATGGGTGTCTCA
Source organism: Siniperca chuatsi (assembly GCF_020085105.1). Classification (NCBI taxonomy): domain Eukaryota; kingdom Metazoa; phylum Chordata; class Actinopteri; order Centrarchiformes; family Sinipercidae; genus Siniperca; species Siniperca chuatsi. The sequence goes on from NC_058060.1 coordinate 13,006,774, forward strand.
TCTGAAAGCTCATTACAGAACAGTAATCCAACTAATCAGTGAAATCTGGGAGATTTTTGGTGAAACTGGCATCAACTGTGGTCTTCGAACAGACTCCGAACCCATAAATAACAGCCCAAAATGATTAACCTTTCCTATTTAAGAGGGGTAAAGGGTCAACACCTAGAATGTGAAAAGTTCACATAAGCATCATAGCCAATAGGCAACTATTGAGTAAATCATTAAATAATATATTTTTAAAAAGTCAAAAAAGTATTACAATTAAAAATATTTCATCTAAAACTTTCCTCATCAACTCACTGTCATGTTTTTAATCTGACAAATTCAGAAATTAAATTCTGTTTGCCTTCAGAACTGGACCTTTGAAACAGAGGGAGTTCACATGGTGTCAGTGAACGCCTCCAGTGCCTATGGGTGGACACAGGAGACAATATATGTTGTGAGTACTCTGCTTTCATTCACTGAAAATGTTGTCTTTGTGTTTATTATTGATTAAAGAATAAGGCTGGTTATATTTTAAATGTGTCTTTATTATGAACAAATCCCATGAAAAGACCAAAACCAACAAGGTGTTAGTCCGGCTGTCAGTGGCTCTCAGCACCAAGCCCATTGGTTCCTACTGAACATGTAAATCTTTAAAAACTGCTCACAAATATATAAGTTTCATTTTTTAAAAAGGGTCAGCGATTTCCTAAAACAGCTGGTCACTGTATTTTTAACAAATGTTACTCAAACAGGAGGAAATTGAGCATTTGTTGGGGGCTGTGGATTAATACACATTTGGTGAGTTAGCAAGTATTTACGGGAGCAGGACGGTGTCTGTGGGATTGACCGAAAAACAAAGCCCATGTTCATTATAATGAAGGGACGTGTCACCCAGTGCAACAGTGGGGCTCACCGATGTGTTTTTACTGGTTTTTGGACAACAATGGCGCTCTATGGCACATAGGAATAAAATATATCAGATTTTAGCTGTCTTGTTAGATATAAATGATTCTCTAACAAATACTTGTTAGAGGAATCAATTCATTGTTGTTTTTGGTCTTTTCATGGGATTTGTTGACAGTAAGAGAAATATAAAATATGACCAGGCTTATCCTTTAATCTCACATCAGTGTGTTTTTGTTTGCATGTTGTCTATGTCCAACACATGTGGGTGTGTGTGTGTGTGTGTGTGTGAACTTGCAGGTGGTCGTGCGTCTTGCCGTCTCTGACCTCAGAGTCAGTGTATCAGGGAATCAGCTGACGTCCGGTGAGAGCGTGTCTGTGGATGTGGGGCTGTTCACCACCATGGAGCACCTACTTGTCCTCAACCTCACACTGAATGCCGAGTATGGCAGCATTGGCATGAAGGATAATTTAAGCACTGATGGAGGTGACTTTAGTAATGACAATAAAAACATCAGTGATAGTGATAATGTTGACAATCATTCAAGCATAATTGCTCACCAGGAAAACAGTAATGATCACGACTGTAGCAACAGTAACCGTGGCAACATCAGCTATGATCACAACCTCAATCAAAACATCTGTTGTCATGCTGGCACCCACTTACATCTTTGCTCTGATACCCACCACTTTGTCCCTCTTCGTCTCCTCCACACCTCCAACCGCTCCAGCTGCCATTTGCAGCTCCACCTTCGCTGCCGCCTCCCCACCACTGCAGGGCAGTATCACCTCATAGCGTCTGTTCTCTCCACTTCTGATCCTTCATCTGTGCTGCTCTCCACCGTCCATTGGGCCTTGATGGTGTACGAGCATATATGTGCCCTAAGGCCTTCTGGGACTTGGAAGTCAGTAGTTTCAACACACGCAGAATTCAGCCTGGAGGTTGTCAGCCCTGCCAGCCGAATGGGGTCGAGAGTGATTTGGACTTTTAGTTTGGATGATGTTATTGTGATTAGCAGGACAACTGAGGAATGGAACGTAAATGTGTCTCTTACAATAGCAGGCCATTATAAAGTGACAGTTAAGGCCTTTAACCCAATCAGCTGGGCCTCATTCTGCACACACATCCTCGTTCAAGATCCAGTTGGAGAGTTGTTTTTGAATGTTCCCAGTGTGATCACAACACATCAAAAACACTCTGTTCTATTTAGCGTCACAGCAGGGTCAAATGTGACCGTGTCTCTGCTGGTGAATGCGACATTACTTCACAAAAACAGCAGCTACACTACAGGAGAAGAGGCGACGGTGGTTTTGCTTTTCGACCACAACGGGACAGTTGTGGTGGAGCTTCGAGCTGAGAATCGAGTGTCTTCTCAGAACAAAAGCCTAAGAGTGTGTATTGACAGGAACAGGAAGCCATCACCACAAGTTAGAGACAATCCAACGTGGCAACCACCTACCAGTCAAAGTCTTGTTCACAGCCTGGCTGACAATGGTGAGGAAGTAGTTTTCATTAACACCCACCAAGCAATTCAAAACATTTCGACATTAATTAAAATTTAAAAAATGGAGTGTGACTTTCTTTTCTTGTAACTGTTAAGTAAATCTCTCAGATTTGTATCTTTAATCAGTGTCTAAACATTTTGATCTTTGATTATGACACATTTCTTAAATAAATTCATAACTAATTGTTTTCACATGGCACCGTCCAATGAGGCTTTTTTACATACAGATTTAGTTCAGTGAAGGTCTCGTGCTTTTATCTGAACATGACACCTCTAAGCTGTTGAAGACTCACTTTAGAGAGTTATTTTCTGGCTTTGGTTCTTGCTTTTTTTAACACTGTCAAAGAAAAAGGAACCTTCAAAATGATCAAGTCAATGCAAGCTCATAAAGTGTCTTCTAATCTGTCCAATCTTTGATGGGACATCATGTCAATTTTTTCCTTTCCTTCAGTGTTTTCAGGTCCACATTTTCTATGATTTCCCACTTTCTTGAGACAAATTGTTTATGTCTGCACAACATAATTCTTTACCTCTCTGTCATGAAGAATTTAGAATTTGTGGTCTGTATATATATAATGACAATGTGAGGTCTGTTTTGTCCCCTAACAGTATGGATTTATGCAGAAAAGCAAGCCTATCCCACAAATACAGATATAACTTTTCTGGCTGTGGCTGAAGTATTAGACCCTGTGGAGTTCCTCTGGCATTTTGGAGACTCAAGATCAGCCAGAACCACCTCAAGGACCGTGACCAAAAGATACCACAAACCTGGCAGGTATGAGACACAGATGAAGTACAAAATACAGTGGAGAGGCTTCATTGACTCTATAACTGTGCATAGTTTCATTGTATTCCCAATAACCAAGAAACTGTAGATTGTTAAGATTAATAACATGTGCCACTATTTAGTGTTAAAATGTTGTGTTTTCCCTTTTAGCTAAAGTCATTCTCCCATCCATGAGTAATCAGTTTGAGAGCTTGTGCATATACATAGCTGTAAACTGTGTACCCTAGACAGAAAAGCGAAAATGACCTCATGTCACAGCTCAGATGTGTATATTAAACAAATACTGAGACATGTAAATGCAGTGCTGCATGTGTAGGGGTTCAGTTATGGATCTTTAAAATTTTAAATATTGTTTAAAAAATCCTTAATGTTCACTATTTAGTTATAAAGACATTTAAGGAATGAAATAATCAAAATTGTCTCATAAAAGTACTTAGATAACCTGTTAACAAGAATAAATGGAGATACATCACATACAGATCTTTCCCTGAATAGGACCTTTGCCAGTGTACAGGCTAGTATTTACAATTTCCACCTCGCTTCAATGTAGGTATGATGTAGTTGTAGTCATGTCCAGCGGCCGGACCTCCGTTTCCTCCGATGTGTTCCCGCTGGTAGTCCAGAGAGCAGTGAAGCTCAACAGACTGCTCCACCAGGCTTCTGTCCTGCAGAACCAAACAGTGATGGTGAGTTGCCGGGTCAATGTGGGGACTGACGTCACCTTCCTGTGGGGCTTCGGAGATGGATCTTCCAGGCCAGGACAGAGCACAGAACAGCACATTTTCCACAGGTGAGTTTCACTATCAATATTGATTTATTTGTTAGGCACCAGTTTTATACTTATATATAACAGAAGGGTTCCTTCCAGGTTTTTTATGAGACAACCTTGAATTTCCTTTTCTAAATCTTCATGTAATGAACCTTGATAAGGGAGTTCAAAGTTTTATTCCGAATTAAATACATACTTTTGCTGACATCCTTTTCAGCTTGTCTTTTCCTTGTTCTTCACTTACCTGTAAATCTTAAAAAAATTGCTTCACTGTAATGTGTATTTTTGCCTGTGTACTTGTAGTGTATGTGTTTTCACTCTCTCTGCAGGACAGGAGAGTTCAGAGTGAAAGTAACCGCGTCTAACCTGGTCAGCTCCGCCTCTCTAAGTAGTCACATCTTTGTTGTGGACCGGCCTTGTCAGCCTCCACCAGTCAAAAACATGGGGCCTCTCAGACTACAGGTACATTTTACCAGCAGGACTGTTACCTCGACCAATACATGCACATAGTATGGTAAGGTTTTGCTAAAAAGATAATTACATTTCCGCATCTTCTCTCCTCTCCTCTCTTCAAGGTGCGAAGATATGAGGTTATCCACCTGGGGGTGACCTATGAGACTGAAGTTGACTGTGACATTTCAGGAGACCTTGACTACACCTGGACCTTGTTTGACTCTGCAGGTCGGGTCTTCCCTTTGCCTCTCATAGACACACACAGACAAAGCCTCGTACTGCCCAGCCATCTCCTGCACTATGACACCTACACTGCCATAGCCAGGGTAAGTAGGGGATGAAAACTGTCACGCATTGGCTCTTAAACTGCATTCTGGGACTCTTTACATGAATTAATGTTCCACTCCTTGTGACTGTGTTTTGACTGTGTAGCTGTCATTGCTCTGCAGGTTCAGGTCGTTGGCAGTGTGGTGTACAGTAACTACAGTGTGAGAGTGCAGGTGATACCGAGCCCTCCTGTGGCCTTCATCCAGGACGGCACCAACGTCTTCATTAACAGCAAGAACATGACCGTGGTAACCCTGGACGGACAGAGATCATTCGACCCTGACTTCCCCGTGAACCCAGTCAGGTACAGAGACAGTGTAATGCATGTATGAAACCTTTAATGGATATAAGGTGTATGCTTATTTAACTTCTGGAAAGATTTGACTCCAGTGTGCATTCAAACTCAACACTGTTTCTGATTTCCTCTTCACAGCTTCAGTTGGACATGTAAACCCGTGAGCTCCATCACCAGCTCCTGTTTCCACCACGATGTTCCCACTTCATCCCCTGTGCTCGTATTTCCTGCTAGTTTCCTAAAACACAACTTTGACCAGTTCCAGTTCACGCTCACCATCCACAGCGGTGAGCGTTCAGCTTCATCAGAGACCTTCCTCACATTAACATCAAACATGATCGGGTGAGAGTAAATAGAGGAAATATCAATATTTCCCAGTCACTACATCTGAAGCTGTGTTTGAACAAGCATATTAAACCTTTGAACTGCTAAATTACTTTTACTTACTTCCTTTTTGGAGCAAAGTCTGTCTGCAAAATTTACAACAAAGGACATATGAAATTTGGATGCTTTGAAGTGAATATAATTTTAGAAATATCTGTCACCATTAAAGAGTGCACTATACCTTGATACATACACCTTGTGATTCTTACCATGTATCTGAATGTTTCCAATCTAGGAAAGTGCCAGTTTACTGCCCTCAGTGCCAGGGAGACCAGGTGAACTGGGATCAGTCTTTCTCTGTCACCGCCTTGTGTGAAGGCTGTGGTATTGCCCCAAAATACATCCAGTACACCTGGAGCCTGTACTTGGTCAATGCGTCCTTCAAGCCTGTCATAGAAGGTAAAAGAAAAAATAGAAGATGAATGCACTTGGACATGAACAGTAAATTGCCATTATTTCATTTGCAAGAAAAAATTCTCACCTTAATTCAGTTCTCTTCTGTTCTATTCTAGTCCCGTTTTGTTACACACTGGATCTCAGTGCTCCGTCCACCATCTTGGAGGGTCCTGCCACTTCCCCTCAGACTCCTTCCACCCTGCATCTACCTGCTACAGATGCTTCACAGTACACCCCTGCTGTCAATACCTCTCTGATTGAGGATGCCCCTGAAACTAGAGCCAAAAAGCTATATCTGAACATGACTGACAGCGTAACATTATCGAAGAATAACAGAAAGAAGTCAACTATGGCTGGTGTGTAATTAAATGTGACTGAGAGATAAAAACTGCAACCCCAGTGCTTACCAAGTGGTTCCTTCTGTAAAAGCAGACCAACGGCATAAATCTGCATACTGAAATAGAAAATAACACCATGTCACTAACCTTGACTTCTCTCTTTTCCACCTCACACAGGTTTGACAGAACCTGAGCCCTCGACTTTCTCTTCTCTAGTCAACTTAAGAACAGCAGGATCAGGTAAGCCTGGGCAGCTGTGTATACTGCCAGGGTGCTGCTAGCTTTTACTGTTTAAAATGGAAATGATTTCATTCTGTAGGTAAATTGGAATCAAATATTGTGAAGCAAAATGTGAATATGTAATGTTTACCATGCTCACAATGTTTAGCTTAAAAGCATTAATGACATGTACATCAATAGGGAAAATCAACAAGAGCAGATAATGTGCAAGGTCATAGTTACAGTAAAATGGATAGTTTATGAATTATTTAACAGCTTATCCTCTTTATGTCCAGGAGAGGAGCCCTTTTATTACCCTCTGGGGGAGTTTGACCCTCCAGAGCCTTTGTACTCCTCCACTGAATACCAGCCACTTGCCCTTGACAACAGTGGCGTCCTATATCCAGACCACTTTGGCCAGAGGGACGTTATCAGTGAATTCCCCATTGATTCGGACTCCTCTGCTGACTGGGACTTTTCCTTTCCTGTCCTGGAGAGCGGTGACTTGGGAGGTCGACTAGGTGAGACAAAACTGAGCTGAAATGTGTGATGCTGTGAAGCTGCTCTGGTCTGGCAGTCACACAAAAACAATTAAAATTAGACAATTATTTAATCTGGTGTTTGAATGATTTTGAATGGTGTTTTCAGTTATTCTGGCTGATTAGACCTCTGCACAGGTTCAAGCTATGTGGCGCTATGCTGGGAATTATGTGAGGTAAACAAACTACGTGTACCAATAAGAATGATAAAAGTGTAAAATGTCCCGCCCTAACAGGTCCAACAATACTAACAGAGTGTGAGGGAGCTGTCAATCAAGCACAGTCTGTACATGCCCACACAGTCCAGAGAAGAGGTCTAATCAGGCACAGTAGAAAACACCTGTGTACAGTAGGTGTGCCATGGTCTCAACCAACTCCTGAGGCTAATATCTGGTTTAGCGGCTAAATGCTCCCATTCACCAGCTAACATTAGCTGCCAACTTTGTCTGACAACCGTTTGGTGCTGTTAGAGTAAAGTAACATAGGTTTATCACAGCCTTTCACAGCCTTTTTGCTGAAAACAGCTGCCTACTGTGTCTAGAAACGATGCTAATGAAAGCGGTGAGACTGAACCAAAACAGCTTTAACAAAAGATTTGTATGAAATGATCTAAGAAGTCAAATAGGCCAGTTGGTGAAAAGTTAGTTTTCCACCAACCCAGAGCAAATTATGAGGAGAAATAGGAAACAATCACTAATTAGAGCAATTAAAACAATTAGTGCCTTCTTCTATTTACATATACAGAGTCTGTGCAGATTTTCAGTGTGTAACTATAGTGTGCATTAAATCTGATTCTATTACAGATTCAGATTATGATGTTCACTTGATGAGTGCAGAAGAAGGAGACCCAGGGATTTCAGCAGGAAGACCCTCAGGTCCAGTACATGTCTGTATTTGCTAATAAACACAAGTGTGGGAGGTTGTGTATTAACCTTTGCATATTCCCAGGTGTGGATGGTGAGAGCTTCAGTCCAGGAGATGATTCAGTGTTTCATCCAGCAGTACATGAAGACGAGGGGAGTAATCTGGTGGATTCCAGGCCATCTGTCATGATCCAGGAGCCAATCTTGCTCGATTTATCTCGAGACCCGGTAGACAGAGACCTTTTTGAGTCCTACACTTATACAGGTACATTATTCAGGAAACTCACCAACGCACATTTCCTCTCTTTATCCACCTATCTCAGCCTTTAGTCATCATTCTCTTTCTTTCCATCTTTCCAGGAATTTCCTCCCCATTGCTCAGCTTTAGACCCTTCAGTCTTAGGCCTGGGAGCAGGTACATGTTGGAGGTCACTGCCAGTAAGTTTCATAACAATAACTGACGTTTTTGCCAAAATATAATGTGTTATCAGCACTGAACTATGACAGAATGAATAGATGGAATGACAAATAAACATGAACTTGAATTTGAAACTGAAATACAGATCAGTCATAGTCCAGGTGAGGAAGGGTTTTCCCTGTTGTTGGATATGACTGTCTTTCATCATTCCTTAGAGATGGGCTAGCGAGATCATTCTGAAGCAGCTAAGATTACTTAGAAGAAGTCATAGTTGAGGCTAAATGTTAATGTTAATTAAATATGATAACAGCAGCTAGGGAAAAATGAAGTCATCACAGAAGTCCTGATTTCTTGATTTTCCTCACATTTGCCACAGTGCTTTTACATTTTTATTTCCTTCTGACTTTTCTAAGAGCAGAATGTAATAACTCTATTCTAATTGTTCTAATTGTCTTGTAAGAGTGATGCAGAATAGATGTAATACGGTTTTCTGGATTGAGGACTACCACAGTGTTGTCTACAGTAAAATAATAATGACAACATCAATCCTAAATTAGCCCATCATTAATTTTTCTTATGAAAATTGAAGGGATGGATCTGGAGGCTAATCTGACTTTTACCTGTTGTACTCAGAATTTCATGATAGTATTCTGGGCCGGACTCAGCTATTCTTAAAAACCAACCCTGCTCCAAAGGGCATGACGTGCCAGGTGCAACCAATCAAAGGAATGGAGCTATACACACAGTTCAGCATCTTCTGCACCTCAGGGAAAGAGGTATCTCCTGTCTCATACAGTAAACACACACAGATACACAAAGACATAAAGGAAATAAAATGTCAGCAGGTGGTTTTGATATTTAGACAAGGGAGTCACGATGTCACTCATAGTACACGGTGAATGCTTAACGCAATAAGTACATGCTAAGATGTAGTAACGTTTTTATTATAAATGTAAAAAAATGTAAAACTTTTTTTCTTAAGTTATATTTGAATTCACTCAATGATTCTTGGCTACCTCTCAGTTTTTGAGTCATACCTCCTTATCTGGGCTTTTCTTTACTACCAACATGCCTACTAATTACCCATCCAATTCAAATCTTACCCTAAAATGTGCAGGGACTCTGAGTTTGTGTAGGTGAGTGAGTTTCTCTCAGTCAATCATATTTTCGCAGAAACAAGCACCATGATACAGCAGAAATGCATCCACCTTTTCTCTTCAGCTTTGATTTCTTTACACTGCTCCCTGCATGTCAACCCTCACATGTTTTTGTGTGTGTGCGCTGAAGGACTTACAGTATGAGTACAGCGTGAGTGTAGGAGACAGACCTCCCAGGATGCTGTATCAGGGAAGAGACTTCCAGTACTACTTCAGCCTTCCTTCTGGTGACCCCAATGATGACTATAAAGGTAAACACAAGCACAGACACACACAGACACACACTTACTGCAGATTTTCTTTTTATTAATTGAGTGATTGATTTTTGTTCCTGTAGTAACTATTTACACAGAGATCAGAAGCAGCACGTATGGGACAACCACTAAACCCTGTCCTGTCACTGTTCGAGTCCAACCAAGCTTCTTCAGAGACACCTCTTCTTCTTCTTCTTCTTCTTCTTCTTCTTCCCATCTTGATCCTGATCTGGAGCTGTAAGAATCACCAATCACCATGTCATCAAATCACATCAGGATTATGGTTATGTGTATGTTGCAGGGCTTGGTTAGAGGTGTACTCTGTGTACTACACTACACTTTGTGTAGGTACAATCGTTTATGCAGACCATACTGGACAATTGCGGAGACACTTTAGATTTTGAGAAGAGATTTAGATTTTTTAGTTTTTGATCAAGGAAATACACACCATAGTGACTCTGAAATTACTTAAAATCTATGAATTTATTGTATTTTCATAACCCAGTACCGCCTACCAAGTGTTTCTAAGTTGTAACTAAGAGCTTTTTAATGGCTAATTCAATGTTTATTAATGCTTAGTATGCCGTTAATTAGGTCAACTTTTGTGTTTCCATCATGTCTGGAGTTGTACATTTTAATAAGTTACTGTCTTACTATTTATGCACTATATTGTCGTGTTATTAGTATCTCTTTCTGTCCAGTTCAGAGTCAGGTCTGAGGAACCTGTCGGCTCTCGTGCGGCTTGGGAACAGTGTGGAGATTCGTAACTACATCAGTCTCCTCTTCAGCATCCTGAACAGACTCAGCCTGGACCCCGAGGCCAACACACATGCACAGAGACGCATTCGCAATGTGCTCATTTGCACAGCGTGTGAGCTCGAGAGCAGTGAACAGGTACACATCTCTCACTCTCGACTCCTGTTTGTCAGTCTCACAGTCAGATTTCAACAAACTTTTCCACCTTTTACAGTATTTTAATTACATGTCAATTAATCGTAGGCATCAATGGTGGACAACATCTTCATTCTCAAAAACCTTTTACAAGTTACAAGTCAGGTAGGTGGAAGGTTGTCTCCTTCCATGGACTTTCATTGACAAATAGACACTGATAGATGCTGAAAGGTGAAAAATGTTTCTCATTGTTGCTTTATCCTGTTTAGGTGACAGTAGCGAGTGCAAGACGAGTGACAGTTCACGTTCAGGCCATCTCAGAGCAGTTTTTGGATTCCAGTACTCCAGTCTGGAACTCTCTGGACCAGAAGACACTCAACACCCTGGTCGCCCTGCTCGCATACAGCCTGCAAGCGGCTGTCACTAGTTATGACTTCACACCAGAAATGTTCAACAGTGCTGACATTAAACAGGCATTAGAATCAGACTCGCATGGTGGAAACATCAGAAATGCAATAGCCCCTTCTAATGGCTGCATACCAGACTCATCCAGTGGTGTTTATATCAAAAAAGGGGGATCGATTTCACCAACGCAGACGATGCAGCTTGTAGCTGATATTCTGCAGACTGCTTCAGACCTGATGCTGGTGAGCGAGAACAAACATGCTCTTGTGCATATCTACTCATCAACCTCCATTTATCCCTCTACTGTCACTTCTCTTCCTTTTCAGAAGCACATCTTGTTCCACGAGGCCCATGAGCACAGAGTCAGCACTGGTCTTATCGCCTTATATGCCACATACCAAAACCAAACCTCCACGGTCATCAGCAGTGGCTCAACCGCCTTCTACATGCCAGCCTCCCTGATCCAGCTTCTGTTTGTTCATCGCAGTAGAGAGACTGAGAGCAGACCGCATCGACCGTGTGTGCTCAGCATGCTTACTGAGCTCTCCCGCAGCCCGTACACCTGGGCCCGCTATCCTGGAAGGGTGAGACTGGCCTGATATGATGACACTTAGTGATTAAACGGCAAAGGCATTGCTCTCATTCTCCCCCGCTGATTTCCAGCTGAGTGGACCAGTGGTTTACCTGAGTCTGTACGAGTGCAGCACGAGGAGAAAGATCCCTGTCCGCTCCCTCATTCAGCCAATGAACATCGAGCTGCAACAACCACCAAGAAACGTATGTCGCTCCTTCTTCTTTTCTGTCGTTTTGCAGCGAGTTGACTCCATTTGTACTATATCACCACAGTAGAGCACATTGTTCAGTGACTGTAGAAAATGCTAGTTGTGTGTATTTAATGTGATTATTGAGCTTGAGTGACTAACTCCAACAACGTGTAATCACATCCATTCTGCAGAAGAGCTCTGTGCGTGAGTATGTCCTCCTGCGCAGCCAGGTCAACTACCACAGCTTCAAGATTACCCAGGAGCACTTGCAGCAGGCCATCCAGCTGAGTGTGGCGTTCATGCCGCCGCTCAACAAGGCGTTTCCCGTCATGCTGCTCTTCAGGTAGACTTGTGGCGACTTGGTTTGTTGTTGTATAGCCATTATCATCTGATAGTTAGAGCAACATAATAACACAATGTAATCATTTTAATGAATTTTTCAGTAAAAGGCAACAATGTGACAAAAAACCAAACCAAGAGTTTCTGTTGTGGCAGGATGTTTGAGAGGCCGACTCCCAGCATGCACCATCTGCACAGGATTCACCACTGGGAGAGTAGCACCACTCGCTTCACCCTGGCCCCACCCTACCTAAGTGGTAAGACATTTCTTGGTTCCATCTATCGGTTTTCAGCTGTGTCCCTCCTCCTCCCTCCTGGTCTTTCCATCTGTTAATTTACTGGTTATTCTATGAAGTATCTATCAAACGAATCATCCAATAAAACGCAAGCTCGCCTTTTCTGAACACAGTTTTAATACAGAATGTGTAAGTGAAGCAATTAAACAATGCATGTCATTTCAAGAGTTTTACTCATCATGGTTTGCAATGTCAACTCCAGATGGGCTTTTACACAAATACACAAAACTTAACAAGAAAATACATACAAAACAACGCAAACAATGAAACAATTATCAGTTAATAACTGACTAATATTGACTAATCAATGTTAATCCAAATTTTAAAAGCCTATTTGCTTTGTTTTAGTGAAAGGACAAGGATGAGATATAATACAAGTTGTGATCATATCAGAGATAACGATTGTTATTCACCATATGACAACTTTCTACGTTACCAAGGCTCATTCAGTGTGATAAGTGTCTCTTGAAATTTCTCATGTACTCTCTGTATTTGTTAAAAAAAACTGGATTAACAAAATCATAAAACTTTCTAGCTGCAGGGGTTGGTCACCTGGCCCTGCTGAATGCTGATTTTGGGAAAGCACCCAGACACAAAGACCTTAGTGAGCAGGTCAGCTACAGTCTGACAGTGGACAGCAGCCTGTGTTTGTCCTGGGACGGCCACCAGGGGGCCTGGACTCACCACGGCTGCAGGACACAGCAAGCAGACTCAACTACTGCAGTCAACTGCAGGTAAGGAATGGACTACAAGAAATAACTGTCCTGTACATTGTGATGTTTCACATAAATCAATCACTTCTTGCTTGTTGGTGTTTCGCCATTTGTCTCAGTTGTCACCAGTTGAGGCCGCTGACTGTGGTGCAGCAGCAGATCCAGAGCAGCCATGACACAACCGATCTGGAGCCGTTCCTAAGGTGACTTCATCCTCCTTAGACTTGGATGATGTATTTAACCAAGGAAAACAAAATCCCTCTGTTACTTAAACTGTAGCAGTAGTTTGGACCTTTTCTTTAAGAGTATGTGGTCCAGTACAACACAAATAGCATAATAATCATTTTGTGATCAGTTTGGAAATGTAAAAAAGTAAACAGAGAGAAAAGTTTCTTTCATGGCTGTTTTTAAAATTCAAATTTTCTGAGAAGCAGACATTTGCCTCCCTGTCATTCTGTTGTCTGTACTTTTGAGACATTTATTTTAATGAATGAAAAATTAAGAGTATAATATCCTCCAGTGCCTCCTCTCTCCCTCTCTGTCTCCTCAGTGTGTCCAGTGATCTGAGAGTGCTGTGTGTGCTGGTGCTGTGTGTGTGCCTGTACATTGTGGGGTTGGTGGTGTGCAAGAGAGCTGATGTCGTGTCCGAGGTGAATCGGAGGGTCCACTACCTTTCTGACAACTCCCCATGTGACCCATATCTCTATGCTGTCACAATCCACACTGGTCTCTGCTCTGCAGCCTGTATGAGTGCAAAGGTAAAGTTGTTTTTTCTTCCTTTAAACCAGTCAAATCTTGATGAATCATATTGAAACTGACTGATCATGATCAGTCATGACCATATGGCTTGTCATTTGGATATTGTTGTCTTTATCAAAATGGATACCTTCACAGTACTTTGATACCAGGATATTCCTGCAGTGACCACTGAGTTGTCTCCCTTCATGAAACAGTTGTGATGTCTGCTATATGGCTCTGATAGGGTTTGATGCATGGATGGATTCATAGAATAATGTTGTGCTACTATAGGAGTAAATAAGACATCCTCTCCATATTTATTAACACAGTAACTTGTTGTCAAACTGTGTAGAGTTTGTTTGATATTGTCACTAAAGGACTTTCTTGTCCTATTTCCTGTCTTGTTCATGTAACCAGACAAAAATACACACATACAGAGTTATTTGGATTTAATTAGCACACATATTTAATAGTTTGATGTTGAAACTTAATGCAATTGACTGTGGGTGTTTTACAGCTGACTTCACAGAGTAAAAAGTAGAAATCCACCAAAAGTGGTACGATTATAGGAATCATCAAACACTTTGTAGTTTGTGGGGAGAACCATGTAGACCACATCTCCCTTGTCCAGTTGAAGAACTAATGCATTAGAACAACTGACATAGCCGTTGGTATCATTTAAATCATAACTCCACATTATACTCTTGTCATTGTGGTAAAGTTTGGCACCCATCCAAGATGACACACGGTTGTCCCACAGAGTGAATCTGAAGTAGTAGGCTCCTCTGACTGGGGCTGTGAAGATACCTGCAACAAAGGAGAAAATCAGTGAGGGGTCAAAATTGTCTTTTTTCTCACTGTTGAGTGACCTCTCCCTCTGTTTAATGGGCAGTTGTTTCTTGATTCTTTTGGCAGGCCTTAAGGGTGGTTTTTATAAGTAATCTGTAGGAGCTCTTGGCTTGGTTTTGATTCCTGCCCAGATCAATACTACAAACTAGTGTCATTGTAGCAAAACAAAGGGATATTTCTTTTATTAGTTTAACTAAGAAAAGTTGTACCACAAAAAGTTTAAAACAATCACATCTTGCCTTCTTTAAGGAACCCTTATGCACATTTGTGTCTGTAGTTGAAAGGGCTGAATACCTGTAGTTGGGCTGTAGGCCTGGCCGATGTTGGTGAGGACTTTACTGAACTTAAGTGTGATGTCAGTATTGAAGGGTCCAACTTGTCCTGCGTCAGTAAGACTTACTGAGAACACCACCTTTGGACGGTCTGTGTGAGTGTGGAAGATGCACATAGAGAAAACTTGATGTACAGTCTATGAACACATGTAACATCTTTTCTTTGAAAAAGATTTGCCTCAATGACATAATGATATTCAACCACACAGCATAGTGACACTGCAGTCATTTGGATGCTGATTGCCAGCAGGATTTGAATTTCAGTAGTATCAGTAACAGCTGAATAACATAATTTCTGCCTAATTTAATAACAGTACTCATCAATATTAATGTCAGTCTGCATCCTGCTGCACTGAATATGTTCCATGTTCACAAGTTCCATTCTCACTGCTAACATAATATGACGTTTTGACTTTTAATAACGGTTTATGTAGCTTACCTGCGTTCTCTCTCTTGAGCTCATTCACCTCGTTTTCACTGGAACTCATTCTGGCCTCTAAAACTGTGAACACATTTAACATTTTTATCGGAAAATTGAATTATGGTCATCTGTTGATGATTATTAGGCTGATTATTAATCCCACCTGTGTTCTTATTTTCGCTTGCTGTTACTCTAGCCAAAAGATCTGCAATAAAGGGAAAAATTAATAAGTAACTTAATAGCTGATCAACAACCAGATGTAATATCTCATCATTATGTTAAACCTGTTTCTGCTAAATAGATCTTTTTACTCCTCTTTTCTTACTTTTGGACATAACATCTGAGAGTTAACATGTTTTCTAGGATAATATGCAATGTTTACTTTTTAGTGATTTATGTAGCTTACCTGCGTTCTCTCTCTTGAGCTCATTCACCTCATTTTCACTGGAGCTCATTCTGGCCTCTAAAACTGTGAACACATTTAACATAGAATTATGCTCAGTTTTCACATTTTTTGTTGATTACTTTGTAATCATTGTAATCCTACCCTTGTTCTTATTTTCGCTTGCTGTTACTCTAGCCACAAGATCTACAATAAAGGGAAAATGGATAGGTAGGTTAGTTGATCAATATCTATATGTAAAACCTCATTCAAATGTAAATGTTTCTGCTAAATCTTTTGACTCCTCTTTTGTCACTTTTGAACATCACATCTGAAAGAGTTTCACACATGTTTTCTACCATACTACTTTACTTTTTAATGATGTTTTTGTAGCTTACCCAAGTTCTCTCTCTTGAGGTCCACGGCTAAATTTTCACTGGTGTTCATTCTGGCCTCCAAAACTGTGAACACGTTTAACGTTTTTCACCAAAAGGTTTACTGTGAACTTCACTTTGATCATTGCCTCACTAAATATGTTTTATAATTGACATAATATACCATTTTTACTTTTTAATGGTATTTATAGCTGACCTTTGTTGTCTCTCTTGAGGTCTTCCATCTTGTTGTCACTGGCGCTCATTCTGGCCCCCAATACTGCAAAAACATTTAAGGTTTTCCATCAAAACGTCAACTATGAACCTTACCCTTATCTTAGTCTTGCTAAGTATATTGTCATTGCCATTGCTAACATACAAATAAATTGATTTGTAGCTTACTTATGTTCTTTCTCTGGAGCTCTTTGACCACATTTTCACTGGAGCTCATTCTCGCCTCCAAAACTGTGAACACATTTAACATTTTTTATTGTAAAATAGGCTGATTGTAGGTTTTTCACCAAAAGCTTTATTATGAATCTAAGATCTTAATCTCAGTAGATACACACAGCACACACTCTAAACCTTAAAGATGTAGTTACATTTACTCTGGAGCTTGACAAAATCAGAAAACTATCACAAACATGAATTACTTTTATATCTATATATAAAAGTAATGTAAATATTTACCTGCATTCTTGCTTTCACTGGCTGTCAGTCTGGCCTGTGTGGCTGGGATTGAACCAATAAATTAAACTCCTTAAAGTTATTAGTGCCTTTAATGAACATTGCATGAATCTGTGCAACACTATGTGACTGACAATCAGTTTATGAAGTGTGTCACCTGTTTTCTCTTGCTCTAGCTTCTCTATCTTGCTCCTGTGTTCGATGGCCATGTCTCTCAGCTCCTTCAGCTCAGCCCAGATATCGGGGGTGATGTTGGTCTGGCTGCTGCTCTGATCATTAGTTGGTTTGACGCCCTGAATCTCAAACTGAACCTCTTTCTTCCTGTTTTCCCCCTCTGTCTGAGTGATATCGTTCCCTGTCACCCCTCCACTCTCACCCTGAGCCCATGCCCGGTGCAGACAGAGCAGCAATGCCAGAGAAACTGCAGCATTCCTCATTCTGAAATAGCACCTGTTTAGACAGCAAGATGCAGTCTGACACGTCTCACTCAGTTCCCATCTTTATATGCAGGTTCAAATTAGGTCAACTGCCATGTGAGAATTAAACAGATGTCTTTGATAACAAATTATAAATAACTCCAAACATCCTTGAACACGGAGCTGATTTTAAAGCAATCAGCTAATTTGAATGACGGTCTTTTAAAATAATTATTAATGAATGCTTTCAAAATAATGGATTAAACTAAGCTATCCTTATAAAAGTCAATGAAGTCCAGTACTAATGTGTTTGAGAAACCGTCTCTCTATGTGTACCAGGTTTACATTGTGCTGAATGGTGAAGATGGGTTTTCGCAGACAAGAGAACTACAAGTCCCCGGATGCACTCTGTTCAGAAGGAACTCTCAAGACACATTTATATTCAGGTAAAATCCAAATATCTCCAAATATTACCTTCAACAAGATAAAAAAAATAAGGTGTTATTTGTTTTATTTTCCACATAAAATCAATACACAGTATGCTTCACATTTCACTACATAATAATTACAGTAGCTTTAAGAAATTAGAAAGTTTGGTTTGCTCATTCTTAAACTCTTACTTCAATTTATTCTCTGTCTCTGACGCCACAGTGCAGCAGACAGCCTGGGCCCTGTGTGGGGGGTTCACATCTGGCATGACAACTCTGGACCCTCCCCGAACTGGTACCTCAAACAGGTGGAGGTATCTGAGGTAAGGTCCACCTGTGTAGTGTTAGTGAATGTGTTGTTTCCTGTGCTTGGACTTTCAATTTGACCATCAAGATGGTTTGTTTGTCTGCTGTTCATACAGGTGAACAGAGGGCATGTGAAGGGGCGTGCTTGGCTCTTTGTCGCTCAGTGCTGGTTGGCTGTGAACAAAGGCGATGGCCGGGTGGAGAGAATGCTGCGGGTTTGCACTCAGGGAATAGGCTTTGCTAAGGTAGAGCGCTCACGTGCACATATAAAAAAACATCTTTTAATCTCGTGTCCAAAGTGACCCTGGGTCTCCACCTGTATGCTTGCAGATGTTTTGTCTCAAGCTATCTGACTACTTGGCCAACCACCACATCTGGATATCTGTGCACAGCTGCCCCTGCCCTAACTCGTTCACACACACTCAAAGACTTAGCGTGAGCCTGCTGCTGCTGTTGGGGTACTCATGTGTCAACACAGTAATCCTATCACAAATGGATGCTCAGGTAGGTTAATAAAACCTTCGAGATTCAGTGTATGAGAGTTCCAAAACATGATACCCATAACGCTGTTGTTCCTGATCCCTTGTTTACAGTTGCCATTCGAGTTGGGCATTATTGATGTATCAGCTGTTTCTGTGACGACGGGAGTATTAAGTGTGGTGGCAGTGTTGCCTGCAGCAGCAATAATATCCTTCCTGTTCCGACTGCGTGAAGTCAAGCCCACGGGGTCAGGAGTCCAACACACAAAGGGCAGAAAGACTGAAAATGACTTTTTTGAAGGTTTGTACTTAAATAGTGAGATTAGGTTCAACACAGAATTTCTCCTCTTTCTTAGGAATAGACAATGAAAATGATGCCCACCTAGATCACATTCTCAGTTTTTCTTACAGTATGACATAAATTTGATTCTGTTTTTATCAGAACATAATTAATCCGCTTTATCCATCATTACAATTTTTTATTTACTCTTTTCTTTTCTTGTCTCCTCACCTCCCTTTCTATTTCTCCTCATTTCATCGTTGTTTTGTCTCCTGCCCTTTCAGTGACTGACAGTATATATGAGCCCCATCTCTCTTGGAGCAGTCTTCAGCAGTGGGCGCAGGAAGCCTGGAGGAAGAAATACCAGGTTACCCCTCCAGCATCTATCTTCTTTCTCTCTCTTTCCCTTTCTCTATGTCTTTGTTCTCACAACATTTTTCTCCCTATCTGACCCTTCTTCTTGTGTTGTAGGCCACAGACCTACTGCCAGCGTCCACTACGATTCTGGAAAATAAAAACACAGACAAACAACCTGTAATCCAAACAGATGTGTTCATAAGAAAGCAGGACGCTCTAGCACTTGAGAACAATATGGGACCAGCGCTTCAAAATGTGTTGCTGGTGACTGAGGGGAACAATGTTGATCAAGCACCTCAGGGAAAAGAGTTTGATCTTTTAAGTGAAAGCAGCGGGTTTCATGGAACCGAGAAAGCTCTTTTGTTCGGTACGAGGGATGGAGGTCAAGCTACTCAGAAGGGGGAAGATCCTCAAGGGAAAATGAAGGAAGGCAGCCATCACCAGGCAGCGTGGTCTGGTCACAGCAGGTGTTACCACGTCGTCGATCGGCTGAAAGGGAGAGGATTCAGACCAGTATCTCAGTGGTGTCACTATTTGGCCTGGACACTGTGTCTGCTGTTGTCCCTCTCCTGCCTGGTGCTCTCTGCAGTGCTGGGAATGAGGTAGTGGATGTGTGATGGCATTAAATGGATAATAAGTGTGAATCCAGTGGTGTGGATTATACTTAATTGATTTATTATTAATACTGACTTTTTGAAACATGATTTATATCCTGTGTTATGTAACTGTATGTCTCAGAATCAAGACTATGTGTATGTGCGTGTTTTCATGTGTCAGGTTCAGCAGCAGCAAGGTTCTGCTATGGATACACTCTCTTTTCTTCTCCTTGATGTGTTGCATCTTCCTCATCCAGCCAGCTGTGGTAAACGAATACCAGCCTATTGTAAACTATATTTCAAATACATAAACATAAAAAACACAATTAAACACCTAAGTTTTTGTTAACATGTTTTTTTTCTTTTCCAGATAATTACAGTGGCAGTGGCTGTCTCACTTTGGTACAGGAAAAGAGCAGACTTTCATAATTTCTCCAGTATAAGAGAGTTTGAGATAGAGACTTCAAAACTGCAGCGCCACAATGGTGCTAATCAGCCAGAAGATCAGTTTGGGACATCTGCCTTTCCCCAGGAGAGATGCTCATATCTTGAAAAGGTGACAGCCAGCCTCTATTTTATTCTGTTCTCATCTATTCACATCTGAAAAAACATAAAGTCAGTTATCTCTGATTGGCAGCTGCTTGGAGCTCGTCAGCGAGCCCGGTACCTCCGTCTTGTGCGCCCACCGACTCCAGCAGAGCTGAGGAAAAGTCGTGGGAAGAAAAGAAGAGAGACTCTTATCCATAACACCCTCAGGTATGTCTGTGGGTCTTTGTGTATGAGTGCACCAGTTTGTATATGATTTTAAAGCTGTATAAAAAATTTGTCTTTCTCTTGTCGTCCAGGGATCTGTCTGTCTGTGGCTCCATGCTTTTCCTAATGCTGTGTATAAATTATGGCAGCTCATTCACTGACCATTACCGCCTCAATAAAGCTGTCAGAAAACAGTTTATAAGGTTTGCACACACATGCTGTCTCTCTCTTTGTCCCTGTTGCTCTCTGATAAACACGCTCCAAAATCATATTTTATCTTTCAACAGGGGCCATGATAATGCATTTATGTCAATACAAAAGCAGGAGGACTGGTGGAAGTGGGCACAGACCAGTCTTCTTAATGTACTGTACAAGAATATATCAGCCACAACTGAGGTAAGCTACAAAAGCTCTGCAGTGATTCATCAGAAGGATTTATCCATCCAGTGCCATTCAATGAAAATATGAAAACAATTTACCTTGACCGTGTCCCTATAACCCACTAAAAGAAATGTCCCTGTGAAAGAAAAAAAACCCTTATTTTATATTTCATCATTATGAAACCAAACATTTTCACCTTTTTCACTACTCAATAGTTTGATGTCATCCAACAGTCACACGTGTTGTTTGGAGAGCCAATCCTGTGGCAGACGAAGGTGTCCAGCTCATTTCAGGGCCAGGTAAGTAACAAAAGGAGACATGCCTTTATATGTAGTATTCCACTACTTATTTAACCTAAACTGACTCATTTTATCTGCCATCATAATTACAGTTACTGAAACTGATGATTCTTTTAAACGTTGGATTGTCAAAAATCGTGCTTGAAGAGGAAACACTTCTGATTTTGCACACACTGAAAACAAAGATTGGTAATAGTTTTCCATAATAAGTAAAGTATGTAATATTTTAACATTGTGTGTATTGTGAAATAACAGCAATCTAAGCTTGAGAAAAAGCAACCACATGTTTCTGGAATGATCCAGTGTACTACTTTGCTTCAAGCTAATAATCCGTCACAAGGTATTCTTACTCAAAACATCAATTTTATTGCTGTGTTTTGCACTAACTCCCCCTGTAGAGAGTGCTGTTTCACAAACATGGACCCAGGTCACAAGCATATATATACTGCTGCACAGGTCTCCGGTGTGACTCTCGTACCAGAATGTCTTCGCTTATTCTTGTCTGGGAGCAGAACATCCACTTATCCGCAATCCAATGCCTTAGTTCCTATGACGCCTCCAGGGACATGTGGTCAACTGGGCTGCTACTCAGGACCAAGTGCTACCGTTGGCTTAGGCCACACGAAGTGAGAAACACACAGACACACACACAGTGGAAATTGTTAGTCTTTCCAAATGTGATCTCTGTTAAAATAACTCTAACGTCTGTAGCATCATCACCACCATCACTGAGTTGTCCTCTACTCTTCTGCAGGTCTGACGCTGCCTCCAAACTGAAGCTCCTGCATTCAGGTGGCTGGCTGGGCAGACAGACGGTGGCCGTGAAGGTCCAGTTCACCTTGTTCAGCCCTGCACCCAACTTGTTCACCGGTGTGACCGTGCTCGCTGAGCAGAGTCCCACCGGAGTCCTGCTGCCTTCTGCCCAAGTCCAGTCAGTTAGAGTGTATCACACTCTTTCTGTGTGGGACTATGTTGTTATGGTGTGCCAGGTAAAATGCTACCTTTTTATCTGTAAAAACAACTAGTCTTCAACACCATCATAAAGCCACCAAACGGCTGAGGAAATACTGATGATTCAATTGATTTTGAAAGGGACAGCAAACACAACATTGGACTGAATGGCACTCTTAACTCTGCATTAACACTGTGCATTTTGATCACAACAGCTCATGGGATTTTAGTTACATTTTTGTCAAAAAGCCTTAAGGTTCCTCATGTTTTTTCTTCCTCCCCTCCAGCTCCTCTTCCTTCTCTTGTCTTTGCTGCAACTCTGCGATCAAGTGTACACCGTAGGGCAGCAAGGGCTGATGGGATACTGGAGGACACCCTGCAACTGGCTGGAAGTGAGTTTATCACATATGCACAAACACACACAGGCAAACATTTTAATTCCAACATAATAATAATAAAAAAAGAACGTACAGTAGACACATGGAAACATGCACAGGCACGCACACACACTTGGCCACACACCAATGCTAACAAGATCACAATGACCTAGCTGAAAGGGTAAAGTAACCTGTAGCTCTTAAACTAACATACCTGTGAAGTAATTCAAACAGAAAAAGTATCTGAAGGTCTAAGCAGATAATGAAATGTACCTGATTATACTTTACTGCAGTAGAAATATACCTCTCTCTCTCTCTCTCTTTCAGGTCAGTTTGCTGACAGTAACCCTAGTGTACTACATTTATTACATCTATCAATCTATTATAATCTTGGAGGTTGTGGAGCTGCTGCAGAGACACAACTACAGAGGACATGTTGATGTCAGCCTCCTGGCTACCTGGGAACAAGTGAGAGAAAGAAAGAGATGAATGAATGATTGAATGATGTTTTAAATTATCACAGTACCTTCTCTTGGAAAATAAAAGAGCCTCATCTTTAAAGAGATAATTATGAATAGGTTATTGGTAGAACATTATTAAAACTTTACATTTAACATGACTTTGTAGTTTTAATACATTTTAAAAAGACACACTGTGCACAAGCTTTGTTGTTTTTGTTAAACACACCCTTAAAAAATACACAAGGAAAGCCCAACTTTCCTTAAGAGATCATGGTGTGGGTTTTAAAGACAGCACTGATTCACAGGGATTAAAATGTCTTTTGTGTCTGCAGTGTATTCGTACTCTGCGTGGCGTTACGCTCTTCCTTCTCACCATGAAGTGTGCGACTGTGTTGAGGGTGAACAGGACCATGGCCACCTCTGCGACACTCCTCACCCACTCACTCTCCAGCCTTTTCTGGCCAATGGTAAACACACGGTGCAGCAATACCACCAGTTAGGAAAGGTCTTCATCCCAAATATAATAAAACCATCAATGTAGTATTCCATGTTTTGCTTTCATGTGTGCCACAGTGTGAGATTGTTCCTTTAGCACTCATAACATAAATGTACATTTTGTCATTGCTTGATTGTCATTAGCCTTATTAATATACTGCACTCCCGTCCTGTTGGAGGAAAAATACTGGACATTATATAGGCACTTAGTGTGCATTGTCTCATTAATGCAGTGTCCTACCCACACATGTAATGCTGATATTCTTTTTGTAGATTTTTACCCTCTTAATGCAGCTTTATAAGACATGTGTCATAGAGAAAGCTTACTAGACAGACAAATGATAAAAATGGTCTTCTCCTACTGTCCTAGATTTCAGGTCTTATCCTGATGGGGGCGCTGTCCTGCGTGGGGAGTCTCCTGTTTGCACAAAGCTCCTGGGCCTTGAGCTCACTTTCCCGCTCCCTTCAGACTCTGCTCTGTCACCGCTGGGGTCTCAGGGCCGTTAGAGGCCTCCTGCCTGGGCCTGATTTCCTTTACGGTGGAGTTCTCTATCTGTCCTCCACTGTGGTGTGGACAGCAGTGGTACATGTAAACTATATAATTTTAAAGGTTTTTTTTTCTTTGCAAAATTTGTGACTGAATGGATAAGAGACTGTTTTATGCATACATTAAGTCTTGGCACAACTTATTCTCAGTGGAAGAAACAATCTGTCTATATCACTGTTGTGTTCTAACAGCCATCTGTCTTTCTTGTAGGCGATAGGTGTGGTGTCCTCATTGGTCAGAAGTGCCAAAAGATCTCAGAGCAGGGGGAATGTCTTCACCATAGCAGAATTAGCCGGCTACATCAGACAGAGGGTCTCTGGGCGGCGTAGACAAGCATGGATTGAAAATCACGTGGAAGGGAAGGTGAAGAAAAGCTGCTTTGTCCATAAAAACAGCAGAATGTCAAGTGAACTATAAAACTGAGATTCTTTATTGAAAAAATACACTTTACACACTATTGAAGTTGCTTTGTAGCATTCTAAATATCTATATATCATAGTCAAATTACCGTGGTGTAACAATTCAGAGTATGGTCGGGATTATTGATAGACTATCTCATGCTACTAGCAATCCTTCTGTGGGTGTTTCTTAAAATTAAGATTACATTTCCCATAAATCCCTCTTATTGTACCTCTTCAAATGTTACCCATCACACCACCTAATTTTATTTGTAGAGTTTACACTTACACAAATCCTGAAGTATTGTACTTTGCCTTTGGGTTTTTCAGAATTATTACTTTGAGGAGTTTGAAAGCTTAGTAGATGAGCTACTGTTCAGACTCAACGCCCTCTCAAACAGTCTGCACCACACTCTGCCCCCCAAAGCCCATCGTTACAGGGAGGAGGGCAGTCCCGTCACTTCACCCATACAGGAGCCCTCCAACATGGACACACAGGTGAGTTAGCCTCATGTCAAATATCCAGAAAAAAAGGAGACACAGACACATGCATATAGTGCATGCATCCAAATACATATTCATGTATACACATACACATTCCTCTCACACACACTACATTATTTTAAAAAGGTGTCTTCCGGAAAGCCGATGCTGTTTGAATAGTGTGTGATTCTGTTACAGGACTTCGTAAAAACACAAATGACAGAAGAGACAATGGTGGGTGATCACACAGATGTCAGTGGCCATGGAGAAACCCTACCTGCATCTCACCAGCTCAGGTAATAACATTTGCCTAGCATCTACTTAGGCTATAGACCATTCTTAGGCAAAAATTGAAAAATTATAAATTACAAAATGATAAGAATTGCCATGTTTTTCTGCATGACACTGCGTTACCAGGTCCAAGCTTGAACTGGAAATACTGCATTTCCTGCAGCAGAGAGGCCTAAGGAGAGAAAATTCCTCCTCAGACGTTCTCGTGGCGTCGGATAATTCAGAACAACCTGGAACAAGAGCTGAAGAAAACCCAAAAGACAGAGCGCTCCAGACTTATTTAAAGGCACAAAACTGCCTGTCACTCCCAGAGTCAGCATCACTTATCAGGGTTTGGACAGAAGATGTTTTGGAGAAGCAAGTTGACGATCGGTCTGAAACAAAGCACAGTTGCTGGTTAAGTCAAACTCAGGCCACCCATGCAGTTGTGGTGGAAGTTCTGGTCCATGAGGAGCCTGGGAGTGTAGAGCCAGATAAACATTAAGGTCCTTATGGACACTGCAAGCAATTCAAAACACAAGATGTCTTAAAGGTCTGCATTTTCTATTCTATTAAGATATACTGTATATAATGGTACTGTATTGTATGTGCCCAGCATCTTATTTCATCTGTTTAATTATCAAATAATATTACCTGGATCACATAAACATGTGAAGTAAGTCCTCCAAGACTGTTTGGTACTTTATAAACAGGCATTGTTACAAAAACTTTTTATAACTAGTTGTTCATGAACAATTTATTAATGGCACAACAAAACACAAATAAGCTTTTGTAATGCATAAATAAAATTAGATTTTTGGTTGCAAAGTTATGGGTAAAAGGTCATTAATAAAGTGCCCCCCCCCCCTTCAAATCAAATCTGCAGTTATAAATGTCCTTTAGTTTGGATGCTCTGCAGGGTCCGTCCTGATTCCTTAAGAGCTGACTATATGTTATCATGGGGTTGTACACCAACTAAAATGATCTGTTACCTTAATGTACTTGCAACCTGCCAATCCAAAAGGTATTTTTAATATATTTTTATTTATGCATCAAAGTGGCATGTCTGTTGTAACGGGTTATTTAGTAATTGGTGTCAATATATCTTTTATAAGAATACCTTGTGAATAGTCCTTCTGGGATAGGCCTATTATCTTAAGATGATGATACAGATTTGCTATCTAAATAATTAACACCCTTAGGCTTCAAAGACTGAATTGTGATGAATATTCATTGTTTGTGTATCGTATGAGGTGACGGTGTGTCTAGTTGCACTCAAATTATAATGTAATCTATCGCTAAAGTTTTCATATCAAATATCTCTAACCCACTGGCCCATATACGTCCGGGGGGGAGACAATAAATATAAGTATCCAATAGTATCCTCCAACGTATAATTGAGTGGCGAATTGTGATTGGAGGACAGCCGATGATGACGACCAATCACAATGTGGCAAGTCAGACAAGTTCCAGACGGATGAGGCGGCGTGCCTGATTTCCGAAGTGATTCGTTTGTATGAACCCACGAGCCAAAGGCGTCTACAGCCACACGTCAGTATTGATCCGGACAGGTGGTCTGTGCAGCCGACAGTGTTTTGATGACATTCATCAGCATTATTAGCTAAGTTAATTAGCCGGCTAGTTCGGAGAAGCACGTCGTTAACACCGGGCCGCATCATCTGTGGACAATGAAGAAGGTTGCTCTGCTGCTGATTGTTTTGCTCGGCGTTGCACATTTTGCAACTGTTATCAGATGTGAAGATGGTAAGTCTGAGCCATTTAACAACCTTATGTGTTTGTCATAACTGAACGAGTTATTTATGTAAAGCAATGTCGCAGCTGGTGTGTGTTTCCGGCAAGTTACTGTTATGCAAACTAGCTAGCTAAGTTACTGTACATTTAGCTAGTTCTGTTTGCACGCTAGCTAACAGGACAGGTCAGCTAATGTCAACAGGACTGCCACACACATACAAATATGTAGTTACCTGGGTTGTGAATGTTTACACTAACGTTAGGCATATCCAAAATCTTTATTCAGTTTGTCCCGTTTCTGTTATAACGTCACATTGTTAGTGTGCAGCACAGGTATCCCCCTCAGTTACAAACAGGGTGTATGTTACTATCACTTACTACTTGCCTCTGTCTCCTAAATCTTAAAACAAGCAGCATTTTGATGGCAGAACCACACTGTCTGAACTTGTACTCCCTCTGGAATTAGCTTGTCTTTTTTCTTTTTTGCTGTTAGATGTTACAGAGGAGAAGGAGGAGACTGATGAAGAGGACAGTGATGATGATGAGGAGGAGGATGATGATGACGACACAGAGGTGAAAGAAGATAACGGAGTGCTGGTTCTCACCGACAGCAACTTTGACCCTTTCATGCAGGGCAAAGACACAGTTCTGGTTGAGTTTTATGCCCCATGGTACGTTTGTTACTCCTCAGCTTGTGAAATTTGCTTTACCTGTTTTCACTTTTTCTCCAGGCCATTCCCCAGTCACAAAGATTTACAGCATGCCTCTTACTTTCCATATCCCTGCAAACATTTGAAATATTTCTGTATTCTTTGTTTGCCCTTTTTAGGTGTGGCCACTGCAAACAGTTTGCCCCAGAGTATGAAAAAATTGCTCAGACTCTCAAGGAGAACGACCCTCCTATACCTGTGGCCAAAGTGGACGCAACAGTAGCCACTGAGTTAGCGAACAAGTTTGAAGTGTCCGGTTATCCCACCATCAAGATCCTGAAAAATGGGGAACCTGTGGACTATGATGGAGAAAGGACAGAGAAGGGTAGGAACATTTCATTCATTTAAGCATCATCACAGCCTCTCAAAGCAAACCTGACCTCCTTTTTGAAAAGAGTTGGCAGTGATATGGTGAATGCCTGTGTGTTGCAGCTATTGTGGCCCGGGTGAAAGAGGTGGCTAAACCAGATTGGAAGCCCCCTCCTGAGGCGACGCTGGTGCTGACCAAGGACAACTTTGATGAGACCGTTAACAACGCGGACATCATCCTGGTGGAGTTCTACGCTCCATGGTCAGTCAGGAGACTTCAATTATAAAATACAGATGGTTTAATTGCTACTGAAAACGTTTTGTTGTCTTAGAAGTGACAGACTGGCATCCATTGGAATGATAGTTGGACTTTTTAATAGCAGCTGTTAAGACTAATTAAACGTTGCTCATTATTTGCCTGTTATAACTGACCTTCAGGTGCGGACACTGTAAGCGTTTGGCTCCAGAGTACGAGAAAGCAGCCAAGGAGTTGAGCCAGCGCTCTCCTCCCATTCCTCTGGCCAAGGTGGACGGCACTGTGGAGAGTGAGATCGCCTCACGTTTTGAAGTTACAGGCTATCCCACCCTCAAGATCTTCAGGAAAGGCAAGGTGTTCGACTACAATGGACCCAGAGAGCAGCACGGTAGGTCACTTATACTATGGA
Organism: Siniperca chuatsi; assembly: GCF_020085105.1. Classification (NCBI taxonomy): domain Eukaryota; kingdom Metazoa; phylum Chordata; class Actinopteri; order Centrarchiformes; family Sinipercidae; genus Siniperca; species Siniperca chuatsi. The sequence goes on from NC_058060.1 coordinate 13,035,270, forward strand.
CACTAATACAGGTCTTTCAGGTCTATCCTTGCTGTTTTCTATGTATGCAGGCCTGTATGCAGACATTCTATTTTTGTTCAGCCATCACAATTGATCCAGTTTCCACTTTCCCTGTAGGCATTGTTGACTACATGGGTGAGCAGGCAGGGCCTCCCTCCAAGCAGGTCCAGGCAGTAAAACAGGTACAGGAGCTCATCAAGGATGGCGACGATGCTGTCATAGTCGGTGTGTTCTCCAGTGAACAGGACGCAGGTTATCAGATCTACATTGAGGCTTGTAAGTACCACGAGCTGGAGATGTGTTCAGAGCAACTGACCAATAATGTCACTAACAATGACACGAAACTAATAACTGCAGTTATTTTTCACTTCATGCCTGTGTGTGCTATATAAGGAAATTTGGCTTGAGATGGGTAATCTATCACAGTGTCAGAGTTCTAATATCTCTGCGTAGTGAGCGCACAGACAGTCCTAAACTCTTTCTTGTTCTTCAAATGGACGTGGATAGTTCTCTCATTGCTGTCTGTCTGGCAGGTAATGCACTGAGGGAAGACTTCACCTTCCGGCACTCCTTCAGCTCTGAAGTGATCAAACTGCTCAAAGCTTCGCCCGGTCAGATTGTCATCGTTCACCCTGAAAAGTTCCGCTCCAAGTACGAGCCAACGTCACACACACTCGCAGTCAAGGTACCGTCTGTTTTATCTTTTTTTTTTTAATACTAGTTGTGATTTGAATTTGTTTCACGGGGGGGGTATGAAACTCTGAATCATAAATGCCTGCGCTTTCTTTCAGTTCTAGTATCAGTGTAAAAATAGACTAGATTAGCAAGAAGGGCTTTCACCTGACAAGCACTTTAGAAGTTTAAGTGCTGCATTATCCATCTCTAAAAAAGAGTCTGTATTTACTGATATCTGGCAAGTCACATTTGACCTCAAGACACATTCATTTATTTATCACATAGGACTCTACATCGGTGTCAGAAGTGCAGGAGTTCTTCAAAAAGCATGTGATTCCTCTGGTGGGCCACAGAAAACCAAGCAATGATGCCAAGCGCTACGCCAGACGACCCCTGGTGGTTGTGTACTATGGAGTTGACTTCAGCTTTGACTACAGGAAAGGTGAGTTTCTCATATCTAGGTTTATAGGTTTGACCTGGGATCTTGCTAAACAGCCAGTGATGGTCTTATGAGTGCTGGTGTAATAAATCTGACTGTTCTTTAATGAGTTTAGTTCTGCTTTTTGTTGTATGTAATGCTGTCTATGTGGCCTGGTATCTAGGGGAATGTCTTTTTTTTTTTTTTTTTTTTTTTAATCTTAATGCTTATATTTAGGACTAATCTGTTGACACCAGCAACTACCGTGAACAATTAATTTACAATGCAGTAACAAACCTCTTACCTTGTTTGTTTGTTTGTTTATTTTTCTAGCTACGCAGTTCTGGAGGTCCAAGGTGCTTGAGGTGGCCAAGGACTTCCCAGAGTATGCATTTGCCATCGCTGATGAGGAGGACTTTGCAGAAGAGCTGAAGAGCCTGGGCCTGAGCGAGAGTGGAGAGGAAGTGAATGTGGGAATTCTGGCAGATGGAGGCAAAAAGTTTGCCATGGAGCCAGAGGAGTTTGACTCTGAGGTGCTGAGAGACTTTGTTATGGCTTTCAAGAAAGGTGAGTGTTGAGTTTTTATACTAAAATTAAGTGACTTTTGAAGGATGGATCATATAGAACAAGTCTGATTTTAGCAATGTGAGGCACATGCAGTTTTTCTTCAGTAACTTGCACTGTGTTAATGAAAGCCAAGTGTCACTTTTGAAAGTGTCGAATTAATATCATTTCCAGTTCAGAAGAGAACTGAATTTTATAGTAGTTATAGATTAATATTCCAACTTGTGATGGCAACGCAACACCTTGCAGCTCCTGTATTTGATTAGCTGCAATAATCTTGCATCAATACATGTACTGTGCATAAATAACTAAATTGTATCTGAATCATTTATAATTATATTTATACAATATGACCTAAAAGACATTCAAGTCTAGCATTGACCAACACCTTGAATTGCAGTCAAAGTAAATGGTGAAGGAAAATCTACAAAAACATGTTAGTAGTGAATCATTTTGTGCTCCATTTAAACAATTCACACTGAAAGTGAAATCACACTTGTTCTGAGTTTCTTTCTCCTGTCCCCAGGAAAGCTCAAACCCATCATCAAGTCCCAGCCAGTGCCAAAGAACAACAAAGGACCAGTTAAGGTTGTGGTAGGAAAGACCTTTGATGAAATAGTCATGGATACCCAGAAGGATGTCCTGATCGAGTTTTATGCTCCCTGGTGTGGCCACTGTAAGAAAATGGAGCCCGATTATTTGGCACTGGGCAAGAAGTACAAGGGGGAGAAGAACCTGGTGATCGCCAAGATGGACGCCACAGCAAACGATGTGCCAAATGAGAGCTACAAAATGGAAGGTTTCCCTACAATATACTTTGCCCCAAGCAACAGCAAGCAGAGCCCCATCAAATTCGAAGGTGGAGACAGAACAGTAGACGGGCTCAGCAAGTTCTTGGAAAAGCACGCCACAAAGCTATCACAGAAGAGAGACGAACTTTGAAAATATCTCCCTCGACAAGTAGCTAAGAACTCTTACCGTGCTCGGGCAGAGTCTTAGAGGACGCTGAGGCCTCTGGGAACGTGAAGGGAACGCAGTGGAGTTACTGAGTTGCTGTGATGATTATAATGTTCAATCATCTTTTTAGTTTCTGTTCATTCCAAGAGATTCCACTTTCTTCTGTTTCTAAAAGCATGTAAGCACTGTTGAAGGTTTAAGTCTTTTTAAATAAAACTTAAAAATGATGGCGGCTTTGTGGGCCAGCACTTAAATGTGACTCTTTTTACTGTAAATCAATACAGATCAAGCTGGAAAATGTCAATTTAAATGCTGGCATTGCATACATTCAGAAAACAAGTGTTTTTAATCACATTTAAGAACAGTTTAAACATGAGTAATACTAATGGCTCTACGGTTAATCGGGTTAATCACTACTATTATTAAATTGATACTTCAGACTAATTTGGCTGTATAGGTGTTTGCAGGAGAGAGATGCCCCTGTAGCAGCTTCTGAAATATCTTAGATAACATACAATCAGCACTAAAACATCTTTTTGAACATTTACAAAATGCATCTTGTAATTTAAATCAATACATCGTCACATGCTGTACATACACATGAGCAGGACTACCTTTCACTAGCTGTCTAAACGAGGAAATGTTCAAGGTTGTTCACTGACGCAAAACAGTGAAAATCTTAAAAATCTGATCTAGTGAGAATAGTCTTGAGGCAAGAGATGTGTATTGCAGGAGGTGACTGTGAGATCGCTGCCTCCTTCACACAAAGGCACTTGAAGATACTGGCACTGAATGAGTTGGTTCTTGAGATGCATTTGAAATGTGGGGGATCATTATGAAAACTCCTGCGTGAACCGCAGGTGGAACTCGCGAATCTTCTGCAGCATGACCTTCAGCTTGTCAGTGGGAGGCAAGATGGTCATCCTGGACAGAAGACAACATCAGCAGAGGCACGTGGGTTACTGGGTGTAGTTAAAGCAGAAGCAGTATTATGCTTTGAGACACAGATTACCATTCATTATTTTGATCCAAATGACTGATGACAAAAAAACTTTGAATATTAACTTGATTAACTGATTGTTCTGATTTTAGCACAGAAAAACCCATAACATGACTAATAGCTAATCACAACATGCTTGCTATAGGTTCTTGTTTTACATCATGAAGTTGAGGAAGAACAGTTAAATACCCAGGACAGTACAGAGATGGCAATGAGGCTGCCAGTTCAGCCGTACTAACCTGAAGTGGAAGGTTCCTTCTCTCTGGCCAAAGCCACTACCTGGCACCAGGCAGATACCCTCCTCCTCCAGCAGCCTCATACAGTAGACCATGTCTGGTACCTGGCCCTCCTCCTGTGGATGGTAACACACACATTTGAACACATCCACACAGACGAGTAAATCGGGGTGATGCTCATCAGTGAGATATGGTGTGTATGCGTGCAGTGCAGACCTTTGCCTTGTCGATGGCCTTCTGAGGCAGAGTGATGCGGGGGAAGGTGTACATGGCTCCCTGCACAGGGTTACAGGTGATACCGGGTACCGCGTTGAAGACCTGCTCTGTTAGCCTGGCCTTCTCTGCTAAAGCTGAAAGCACTGCTGTCCGCTCCTGAAGGGAAAAAGTTAAAGCTGTCAGGGGGTGAAAGGTCACATGAATTCAAACCCACAAAAATATATAAGTATACTGTATATTATAAGTCTTTAATGTCAGATGCTGCTAGTTTATCAGCAGGCAGTTGCCAAGAGCCAACAAAGTGCAAATATCAGTGGTAAATTGGTTTTTTAAATATATATATATATATATATATATATATATATATATATATATATATATATATATATATATATATATTTATTTATTTATTTATTATTTTTATTTTTTGGCCAGGACAAAACACACACTGAACCAAATAACTGCGAAACACACGGGTGCAAACACATACTGGGTGCTTTTTTGGAAAACGAAGGCTGCTTTTGGAGAAGCCTTGTATCTGGTTTAGATGGGGACCCCTGAATCAAACCCAGCATTTGTTAGTCCTTTGGCCTCCATGTGGCCAATGGAGGCACGACAACATGCAGCCTGCCACCTACCACAATCTGTCAATAAGCCTGCAATGATGCTGAACAAAGTGCTTTTTATGTCCTTGTTTCAGCGTAAGCTACGCCCTCTGAAGGTGGGAGGGAGTAGTACACCAAATATAATACACGATGACTCGAGACAAGATGTTTGATTGGGTTAGAACATTTTTATTTGGCTTCTGTTTGGTTGACTAGGATGCTCGTACAAGGTCAGGTGCACTGCAGCTACAAACACAACTACAAATCTTTTGCTGCTGGAGACTCATATTACCCATGGACACACTAAAGAGCATCAACCTAATATCTTCCTTGACCACACAATGTTTCCACTTACCTCTTCCAACTAACACAGGCTTCCAACATTACAACAGCATGAACAATACATATGAACCTCTTTGCAAAGCTCAAAAGCTGATTATTCACAACCGACTGAGTGCCACGTGAGTACATTCAGTACAGGCTTTATGTGCTTGGATAAACGGCATGGAATTTACAAGTATTTACTTAAGTAAATTCTGTGTTTGCATATACTCAAGGCATTGCCAGGATGTGTGCTAGCAGGTGTGTGCGAGTTTTTTTTCACACCTTCATAAACGTGGTGTAGGAGGGCTCCTCAGGCTGCGGGGGGTTGACCACCAGGCCCAGGAGAGCCTGTCCGGGGACAGGCGGGCACAGACGCACCGACACCAGTTTAGTCAGTTGGGCCTTCACCTCGGGGTCCATGTTAATCACCTCCATGTAGCCTCCACGGAATCCACACCTACCAAAAGCAAATAGAGAAAGGGAGTAACTCAAACAAAGTATACTCTTAGTACAGGTGATGGACACGTCAACTAAGGTAATTTGTAAGTGTAAATATATAAGAAAACCTGATGTATGTTTCATACACAAGTCTAGTCTGTGTGTGTCTAGCTACTCACTCTCCCATGTAGCATTTGGAAGTGGAGTGGAAGGAGGCCATCTCCACTGCATTGTAGTATTCTGGTCCCATCTCAAACAACACCTTCTTAAAGGAGTGAAACTTACAGCCCTCTGCATACACATTATCCTGGTAGACCTGGGAAAATGGGAAAACAGCTTAAATACACAAGGCCTTATTAAAAATACATCAATATCCATAAAAAAATTCTAAAACTAAATCTGTATACAAAAGAATGAACTGAAATGTGCATATGTATATCTACAAGAGTTGCCATGAAGAGCAAATGTGCAGATAGTAAATGATATACTGTATTTAACTTATGTACATGTAATGAATGAAAGTATGTTGTATGAGAGTATGTTACCATTTTCAAAAAAGGAATTTTATTAAATATTTTGGAAATCAGTTGTCAATTTGAAATGTATTCAACATCAACAAGGATGACAGATAGGTAAATTCCTGTTATTGTTATTTTTGATAATATTTTATCAGTGTAAATGCATGAGGGGGACAGATAGTTGCGCTGCTCTGTGTATGGGTTGAAACTTGAAATTATAATTCTGGTTGCATCCCAAATAGTGATGTAAAAGCAGGTGGGCAGCCTTTGCAAAAACAAAACACTTGTTTTGGCATCACTAGTTTTGTTCTTTAAGACAGAAGAAACTGGGAGTGAAAGACTCCTGAATTGAGGAAATGACACTGGTGTATTACTTCATCAGCCATGAGGAAGAGATGCTCCTCTTTAGCAAATCGGATCACATCTTCAATGCACTGTCTGCTCTGGACCTGACCTATCACACAAAACAACCAGAGCTTGATGTAATTCAGGTGTGCAAATTTACAGCAACTGTAATGAAACTACCATCACCAGACATACCGGTGGGGTTTCCAGGGTTGATGATGCAGAGGACACGGGGATTGCAGTGCTGCCTGGCTGCATTGAGGGCTCTCTTGAGCTCTGCAACATCCAGACTCCAACACTTGTCCTCGTCCAGGTAGTAACTGATCTGCACGGCACCCAGGTCTGCCAGGGCGGCCGAGTACAGAGGGTACTGAGGGATGGAGATCATCACTCCTGTACGGTTGCGACCCTCGCCACACACCAGCAACTTCAGCATGGTCTGGGATTAGGAGGAGGAGAGCAGACGAAAGGATGAAAGTGGAGAAAGGAGGAATATTAGATGGTATTTGGAAGAATGTACTGTATATAGACTGGCAGGATTTTGCTTTCAGTGTCAGAAAAGCATTTACAGTATCTAATAAAGGAAGGTAGATGTACAACCAATCAGGTCTGGTGATTTGGCACCCAGGCAGCCACATAATAAAATGTAAAAGGTTCTCAAAGAGTGCAGAGCAGATCTACTTTATGACAGCAGACTAAACAAACACCTACATGGTGTGCCAAAAATGACAGTTTAACACGACAAGCAACAGTAGATCTCTTGTAATGCAGTAGCTGAGTGTATCTTAAGGTCATTTGGTAGCCTGATTAGGTTGCATAAAACTGGAGAAAGCTGCATTGACAGTGACAAAGGTCTGTGGGTGGAGTAAAGCCACACATGTGCAAAGTACGGCGGAGTATATAATTAACAGAAGTTGAATAAAGAACAGATTCATAGGCCAATTATACCAAAAGTATGTCACTTGTGCTGGATTAACGCAACATATCAACTTGAGGCCTGACCTACAGTTTGTCAGCACTTTTCTGGAGAAGAGACAATAAAAAGTGTAACCCATACCACAATAGCATCGCTGGCCCCAGTGGAGAGGTAGATGTTGTCAGGGTTAGACGGGATTCCACCATCTCTCTTCTCTATGTAGCGCGACACATCCTGACGAATGCACTCAATGCCCTGGCTCGCACTGTAGGCCCCTTGAACACATTAAAATGAACTTTGATTCAAACAGAACATACTACATTGTTCAGTTGATGTTTAAATAGTGTAGACTCGTCTTGACCGTGCAAATAAATTATTAATGGGTAGGCAAATGGAGGTGGATGCTAGTGACGTGTGTGTAGGAGGGGATGTAAATGTGGTTGGTGGCGGCAGCGGGGGGGGGGGTCCGACCTATACTGTGGCCTCCGCAGGCCTCGAGAATACGCCGTGCTCTTTTCTTTGCATCCTCTGGAAACTTGTTGTCTTCCAGGAGTTCAGGGTAAGAACACAGAGCCAAGACCTGAGAGAGGAGGACAAAAAAAAAAACACAACATATCTGACATTAACAGGCATCCTGACACATGTATGAATGTAGTAAGCAAAGTTTCATGTGCACTTATAATGAGTACTCCCTGCTTATTAAACACAAGCACTCAAATGACTTTAGGCAAAACCGTACAAAGTGTTCCTACCTGTCTGAGAAATGTGATTGGTTTCTGACCCATAGCGTGGGCGTCGCCTATGTTAGCCTTGATGACCTCTGTGAAGGGTTTCTTGACTCCCTGGAAAGATAAAGACAGAGAAGTTAAGTCTGAGCAAAAATTAAAAAAAAAAGGTGTAGAAGTGCTAGAAAATACAGTGGAAAGAAGTGAGAATCTGGTGACCTGTTATCTCTTACATGTAGCAACAGCAACAACCAGGATGTGTCTGGACCCGTAACAAGGAGTAAGAGGGAAGGAGACACACGAGACTCTCTACAGTGAGAAAAGTTAGGCTTCCATTCTTTTGCCTGCTTCATTCATGTGCTGCATGTATGTATTTCCTGCACAGCCAGTTTACATGACTAACATCCGGTTACAAAATTGATGTTTATCAGGCCTCAGGCATTCTTTCACATATTAAAAAAGGTCATGACGATACGGAACACTTTGCATTAGTAAAACCTCAAATTGTCCCTCACAGGTCTTCGGTGGTGGGAAAATAAAATCTTTCAGAGATAGAGGATTAATAACTACATCACACGTCCCACTCATCTGCGTTGTGACCACCTGGTGGCTCTGCATGTAAATCAAACCAGAGACACTTGTATTCATCTCACACATGCATCTTCTCTCATTAGTACCCTTTTGTTTTACCATGGCAACGAGTCTGGCTTGGCTTGTGAAGTGCTGGCCTGGGCAGGCATGACACTGCTGCTGGGGCTCACAGAGACACAAAAAAACCTGTTTCTGGTTGTGGACTTAGTCGAGAATTGCTGGCTTAATCCAATCGCATGACGAGCTTGAGTCATTTTCCATTTAATTTCTCTCCTCATCTAAACCATTTGCTCCTTTTACCAACTCAATATTCATCTTCATCTCTTTGACCTAATTGGTCCTGGTTTGGTGCCTGCAAGTCGAAACATGCTGCAGCTGTTGCTGTTTATCAGATGAGGTGATGTGACAATAGGTGTACCCTGTTACTTCACACAAGGGCTCAGCAATAAGGTTTAAAGAGATATTGTGATAATCATGAGGATTTTTTGGCTTTATGGTTTGTGTATTAAAAAATCACATCATTAAACGAATGCTGATGTGAAATACAATGTTAAACAAAACAAAAACTGTCCAATAACATTATTTGAAATGTTTAAAAATGCATATCTTTAGTTTTAGAATAAAAATGTACTTATTGTACATTATTATTGTATCTTATTGTTATAAACACGCTTGCACAGCACAATCATATTGTCATAAAATTCTACTCAAAGAAGAAAAATGATAAAAGTTAGTCATTACACAGCTCTACCTCTAGCCAGTTGCTTCTCTTGCTGTAGAGAAGTAGTGAAATGCCTGACTCAACTAAACACAACCAAATCTGGCCTCTCATTTACAGTTCAGGTACAGACATGTACAGAATATTAGTTTTATTGGTCTCTCTCTTTCCCACAGTACTCTACATAACCCGAGTACTGTGAACGTAGGACAATTACACTCTCATGCACTACAATGCAATATGTTATATGATATATTCAAAACGCATGCTGTTGACATGATTCAGCATGTTCTACATGATACAATACAAAAGGCCTCCAAGGGCACAGGGAGAACTTTCCTTTTGACTAAGTCAATTGTATCATTTCTATGTCCTTGCATGACCGCAAGAGCAAGGCCTACAAGGTTCAGATATGAGCTTGTTTGAAATCCAAGTAACTGGACGCAGCACGTTCCCTTTTTAGTCCTCGTCCATGCCTCGTTCTTGAGCAACAAAGAGGCTGCTGTTCTCTGGGAATGAGAGGAGCCAGTCGGTTCCCCCGGCTCAGCACTGCGTTCTCCTGCTCACTCAGCACCAGGCACTGATTACACGGGTCGGACCAGTGAACCAGGCCAAGAAACCCCGTGGGTCACCAGGCTGAATAGAGCCTGGCCTGAATTCACATTTCACTTAGTCTTATGATATAATCTGAAACTGCCATCCCTCTAACAGTGTTCAGTCATGCTAGAATAATTGGAACTGCTCTATCTAATGCAAATTGATGAATAACCACTGCTGCTTTGCTCACGTGATTTATCTAACTCAATACTATTTCTAACAAGATGCCAGTTGAGATGAAAGTAACCCTCCCAATTTACTCAGAATAGAAGAAATGTATGAAAAAAAAAAAAAAAACACCAGGTGGATCTTTTCTGTGATGTAACAAACTATTGCCTATTATCGCCACTCCATTGTCACAGACAATGCAGACTTGCTAGCAGCTGAGACCCAAGCCTGAATTAGCTTACTGCAGTGCAGGCACTGTCGTGCCAGATGTCTGGGTAAGGATTTATAAGGGTCATCACCATACCAGCACACGCATGCACAAATACACACACACACTTGCATAAAACCTGCTGAGCCGTCAGTAAAAGTGTTCCAGTCACAGATCTGACAGGAAGCACTCTCACAGATAACTGGTCAACTGCAGTGATGAGAACCCTCCTGACCCCTCAGAGAATTCTTGGATTTCCCATTTCAGATTGTTTCCACTCATATCTGCATTTACACAAGTGGCGCCGCTTAACAGGTGAAAGTAAACGGGGAAAGAGGAAACTTTGCTTTTCAGCACACACTTCTGTTCTCTCAGGGGAAAAAAACACTTGTCAACACCCTATTAAAAGGCAACTCGTGTTGACCTAATACGCTATTTATGTAGAAAACAGGCCTGTCTAAACTATGTTCGTGTCTAGTTATTCTACTTATTCCAGTCAAACATTGAGCATAAGGTTTGTTTTTGGTTTTCTTTTTATAAGAGGAGGAAAAACAAGTGGACTACCAAAAACTGTAGCACATTCGGCAAAACTGGGGCTGCTTGTAATGAACCTCCTTGCAGATAAAGGCTTCTGACGCTGCTGGGCCTCACAGCTGCGACTTCGTCCAATGAACTCTCTCCCCTGTGGGGAGGAGGGAGTTGGGCAAACCCAGAGAGACAAAAGAGGACAGAGAATGTACCCTCTCATCTTACATAATAACACTCCACGATATATACACATCCTCCACTCTGGATCCTGCGGCCACCTCAGGCTAGAGCAGAGTGAAATGTACTCAAAGCCAGCTAGACCTGTCCATTCCAGCTCATTACATGTCTTCTGAATACGACATAACTGCAGAGAGGGTTGCATTAAGACTCCTGTTCAACTTGCTTGCCATTCCTTAGGAAAGCATGGGGGATCAATATTACCAGAGCAGAATAATATGACTTGTTATGCACAGCAGTGCAGAAGCAGAACATAACAGGCCCACCACTGCTGTCATGCAGGAACTTTTAAAAAAAACTGACCTACTGTCTACATCCTGCCTCCACTCTCTCAGCCTGTCAGCAAAAATTGTCCAAGGCAAGCATCTTATTCATCTGGGGTACCTACTTCTCTTTCCTCACTCTTTAATTTCTTACCATATCTCCAGGAAACAGAGCAGGGAAATAATATTTTTACCACTGAGAGGCACTTTTAATATTTTTTGGAACTGCATTGTTTTTAAGAAAAAGCGAATTTCCAAAAGGTATTTGAAAAAAAGATAATATCATCAGCTTTAGACAAAATTACTAGTACCTGGCTCTTGGCTTAAGTCAAATTCCAGCAATAAAAACAATAATTCCAAAATGTGATGTGTCACATTAAAACGTCAACTGTTTGTAGGAACATTGATGCCACGTGATTTAACTAAATAAAAACAGCCTTCGCCTAAATCCCTACTGAGTGTCTCTTCAGCATTACTGTAATATTAAGCGTTTTCTCTTTTTCCTCGTGCATTATCAAACTTTGCTCAGGCCCGCGTGCACGGAGGCGCGCGCGCATTGCAGCCCCACACTTGACTTTACCTCTTTCAGCTCCTTCTCTATCTGCATCGCCCGCTGGACTATAGGACCACGGACCGCGTATTCGACCCGCCTCACATTGGGGTTCATGTTGTCCAAAGTCAGCACCTTGCCCCGGCACAGACCCCCGTTCACTGCCTGCTGGGACATGTCTATTTATGTCACGCGCACGCCGTTTTCCGCCGATGTCACACACTGGACTGATATCTGAAACATAAAAGAAGATTAAGAAATATCAAGAATGAACATTAATCCGTATCTGTAACTGTACATGAGCAGATAAAGGGTATCAACTGTTACCAGTTGTTCGGCAGAGTAGCGGGGTCGGAGTCACTTTCCCTCCAGCAGCTCTGAGCTCCAACTGACAGTCGAGCCTCTTGCCGTTCATATTCCCAGCCGACCGCCACGCCTTCGCTCGCTCCTACTCATGATTGGCTGGATTAGGATTCTTCAAAGACTTCGTCTCTGCTTTCGGTGTGCCAAATGACGCCTTCGCGTGCTGTCGGGAAAACGTTATCTCAAGGGCAGCAATGGGTAAAGAAAAAATCTTTATTTGAAACGCTTTAAAGTTTAAGAGGCAACTTTTAGGAGTAACAGACTAGCCTAATTGAGTATTATGAACTGTCATTTAAGTGTTTTGCAGTGGAGGAAGAAGTATTGATAAGTATTTCATCAGCTAAAGTAAACGTACCAATACAACTATATAAAACCACTGCTGCATTCAAAACTTCAACTCGTAAATTGTTATTTTTTTGGCCACTTGGAGGCAGCCAAACACAACATGGTAACAATTTAGAAAGTTGAAATGGTGAACAGTGGCTAATTTACACATTCAGCAGACAAGGACCAACATTAGCATTCATGTTAATTCGTGTTTGTCCACCTTGTGATGAATGAAAGAGGTGAAGTTAAACGGGACATTGCAGTTTTTACGAAATGAGAAATTAGTGAGATATTAGATATTATTCAGTCTGGTGTAAATTCATCCCAGAACACGTCCAAGTGCTAACTTTTAAATTACTTGAAAACGCTCTGAGAAAGACAAGCCATTGTTAACACATTTTTAAAATTCACTTCTACATTAAAGCAGTAATAACTGATTTTTTGACCACTAAAGTGCAATGGAACAAGCTAAACACAAAATTGACATATCATTTAACGAAGTTGATTTGGCTAACTTGTTAGGTGCTCATTAACACATCCAGCAGACATGGAGCAACATTAGCATTTCTTGAAATAGCTGATTGGTACAGCAAAAGGATCAAATTGTCTTGGAGTAACTGAATGTCTCATGAACATGAACACTGAGGAGCTTTACATTTAGGGCTCTGTGATTGCCACTGTGACATAAGGGTGTGTATCTTACAACACTGCTTGGGTGTGTTGTGTTGGTCTTGCAAGGGATCATGGGGCAGCATGTTTTGTCAGGGATCCTGTAATCAGTCATGTGCCCTGCATTATGAACAAGGAGATTTTAAAGAAAGAGCCCTTGAAGTGTCTTGTGTAGAGTTTCCCTTTGTGGTTGGGGTTAAGGCAGGTTCAGGTTAAGGTACAGTAAGGGGAAACAGACTGAGAAACAGTTTTGGCATGAAGGTTTTCTGGCAGTCAGAGATCAGCAGTTAATCACAGGCCATCTCTGCATTTCCCAGCCTGTTATGTGGTTCACAGCACCTCTCAGGTCTTTATTAAACCACGGAGAACATAACATGACACAGTGTTGGTGTAAAATGACGTCACACCAGCCTCTGCCCTTTGCTCTCGAAGAGCCACCTATTGAGTTAACAAAGGAACAAGTTGGTAACGAGAGGGCAGGATTTCAAAGGAGGCAGTCGCTGATATGCAAAAATCTTCCTTTACCTGTCTTTTGTTAAGGCAGGAAAGAGAGTCACAGAATAAGCTGTCTGAGTGTGAGAAGGACCGAGTGTGAGACAGAGAAACCCCCCAGATGTCTTGGAACGGGCTTGGGAAAGACATTTGATATCCCAAACTAAAACTGTTCACATACAAGCATGTGATGCCCTGGTGACTTTCGTGTGTCATGCAGTGCATATTTTGGCAGCATCACACGACACAGTCTGTTCCATTTAGCCTACACGTAATTTTAAAAGACTGATCAACATCGCATAATAGATAATACTTTAAAACAGCTCTCTAATGACTTAAATATGAGGATTTGAATATTTACAGGACCAATCCTGAACCAGGTTCCCTTTTTAAACACACACCGTGCACAGCTGATACCAAGACCACAAACAACGTGTCCTGGACAGTATTAAAATCTGTGTGTGTGTATGTGCGTGTTTGAGGGTAAAGCTGAAATTCTTGTAGTCTTAAAGGAAAACCACTAGAACACGTTTTCAAAGATAAGGCTGCAACCTGTAATGTTAGAGTAAAGGGCACATACAGTTTTATCTACATGTAATACTTTTACAACTTGAGTGTACTGGAGTGTTTACCACGTGTATCATGTCTGCCCTTACAGATGGATCAGAACGGGCTGTGACATTCGAGATGTGCTGAAAGTGAGTGACCGCATAATGTAACAAGAAGAGAAAAGGCAGTGGGGAAGTGTGTAAAATGTGCAACTGCTCAATTTTACCACAAGGGGAAGACATCCTCGACTTCAGGGATAAAAGGTCGGTATCTTGTCTCCTTCTCTAACCATAAGGCCATTATTTGACCCTAAAGTGGCTTCCAACACAAGTCTAATGTATAAAAAGCCCCCCATAAGTTGCAACGAGATGTTTCTTTACATGTTTTTCTGATTCCCTACCTTTAAAAAATACCTAGAGGCATAAACAGTCATAATGCCCAGATCCATTAAATAAGACCACTTGCATAAAAAAAAAAAATACAAAATCATTTGTGAAAACATTTTTATATTTAGTTTTTCTAACAGGGCTCAGTAAAAATCACTAACAAAACTGAAATGCAAAACAGAAATTAGAGTGCATTGACAGCACATCAAGTTGGAGTCCATATCTGATAATCATTTTATCCCACTGCTCACCAAATTTACATGTGGGACTTTGTGCAAGCATTGCAAACCTATATCAAATCTGCCACCTAAAGAAGGCACCAACCTTTGACAAATAATCATATCACCATCATATCATCGTTTACTTGGTTTGACAATAAAACTATATCTCTTTGATAAATATCTTGCCTTCATACTTTTATCTTTTTTTCAAAAAATGGTACAAGAACTGTACACTGTAGGCCGTATTCAGTATCAGATAGAATAAATAATGTGATTCCATTTAGAGGGTAGAAAAATAGAAATCTAGAAGTGATAATGATGGGCTGAGTAAATTATCCACTAATTTAAATAACGATTAGCTCACATTCTTTTAGAGACAAACAATTTACAAATTGCAGCATTACAAATAAATGTAGGCTTTTTGTGCACTGGAAAAGTAACAAAAGTAAATGTCAGTATATTTTCAGTCCAAGAAAAAAAAAAAATCAAGCAAGGAAACAGTCCTTGTTTACACCTGTGTGTAAATTTAAATTCAGAATAGCTATACCGTATACTGAAACTATCATGACCAAGAAATCTCCTTACCGCAAAAAACATCTTGCTTATAATGTTAATCTATGCAAATGTGGATCACATACCCGTCATAGCACTCAGTAAAGAAAACAGAACTATAACCTCATTCTTCATTTTAAACAAATCATCTTGAGCTCTCAATTAAATTTCATTCAGCTTTACATGGATAATTCAACTTATACATGATTCTAAGGCTTTTCAATGAAATGTAATTCTGCAGTAGTTGAGGATGAGTAAAGTAATGAATAAACACTGAGCAAAGTAAATCTTTGCTTGTGATTGCAATACCGGAATCTGTAATTCTCCTCTGAGTCACTAAATAGACACCTGACGTCCAACAGGTCGTGCAGCTCCTAAATAAGAAGAAGCAACAGGGAATGCTAGGACCTTCAGTGTAAACCCTCATTGGCATGTGGCTTTAACTTACAGTCTTCAGTGATTAATTTCAAGCATGTCTGTTTTGAAAGGTTTTTGCCACTTTGGAGTGTAACATGCCCAGCTTCTCCACTCTGTAGGCAGTGTGTATGTGTGTGTGTGTGTGTGTGTGTGTGTGTGTGTGTGTGTGTGTGTGTCAGGCTGTCTACATGAGTCCACAGCAAGGCTCCTTATTGTTAGACTGGTCCTCCTCAGGGGCTCTGAGTTTCAGCAGCGGAGGATCTCCACTGGCTGGGGTGAAGTACACCTGGCTCGTGTAGGCCACCTCCTCTGCGTTGGGGGTCATTTGGAGCTCTGGCTGGGCCTGCGTGGTTGTCGCCTCGGCTGCTGCCACAGAAGGCTCCTCCTCTAAGGAAGAGGGCAGGGGTGGTGGAGGTGCTGGGTACTTATTGAGCTTGGCAGCTGCCCGCTGGCGTTTCAGGTCAGCCAGGGTGTGGTGCGATTTCTCCCGAGTCATACTGTCCGCCCCCTCGCCCTCTGCAGACCCTAACCCGGCTCCAGATGCAGGGCTGAGCTGGTAGGAGGCGCTGCGATCCATGCGACCTCCACCACTCCACAGCTCTCCAGGTACAGAGGAGGCCAGAGAAACAGAGGTCCCTCCATTACCTAGGCTGGACACAATTTTCCTGTCAGCAGCCTCCAGTTCTTCTAAACGTGACGTGGCTCCACCACCAGCAACCTGAAACAAAATAGGAGCATTAATGAACATGTTTGTTTAATCTGCTTCAACTCTTTGAAAATGTGACAAAAAAACAGTAATAATGAGACATTTTCTTTTAAAAAGGCCACGACACTGAGCTCACTCACCATGGTGGCATGCTGATGCAGCTCATTGTCCGTTTGTCTGTCCTCATCGTCGTCCTGTGGCTCTGGCTGTCCGCCGCGCTCCTGCCACACCATGGCCTCTTTGTGGTGCTCCCGCCGGTACAGACTGGAGCGCTCGTTCACACTGACACGACGTACCACCTTACTGTAGACAAATGAGAGAGGGGAACAGTAAAGTACTAAGCTGCTCCAACTTTACATGAACGTTTTTCACCTTCTGGTTCCCCCGAGCTCTCTTTATCCTGGCCTCATGTCCCCTCTCACCCTCTGCTGCCAGTACTAGAGGCTCGTCTTTGCAGTGTGCCCTTCTGCCGGTCCTGGCTCTTCATGATAGCATCGTGTTTGTGCTTTAAGTCTATCAGTTTTGCTCTGACCTCTTCATCCATACACACATCTGAAAAGGCAGCAACAGCAAAGGTTAAGCGACTGGAAGGTATGAAAGAAAAGATGCTAACAAGAGAGCTATCATTGAGAAACATTTAAGAAATGGGTCAGGATAATTAGTTCCTCTTTTAACAGATGCTGTTATTACACTCTGAGCAGGGAATTAGCATTACATCATTAAAAAAGGGTCAAGGTACTGTCATTTACATTTTTTGTTTGAGTCAATTACAGGACCAAAAAGGCTTTCTGGTCTTACCCAGAGGAGTCTCCTCCAGGACAGACTTGGTGTTTAAACTGGCTCCATGGGCCACCAACAGTTCCACCATTTGGATCTATGGAACAAATACAAACAACACTATTAATGGGTCATTTAAGAAAAGCCAAAAGGTTCTTATGTTTTGGTTTGTATGCAGCACTTACTTGTCCCCAGCAGGAGGCGGCATGTAGCGGCGTCCAGCCATCAGAGTCCTTCCCCTCCACCTGAGCCCTGTGCTCTAGCAACAGTTCCGCCACAGACATGTAGCCGTTAGCAGACGCTATATGGAGCTGGGAGAGACATTCAACATTAATCATTTAAGTGTTGACCTAGGGAAACACTAGTTTCTTGGCAGAGCTTTGTGATTTTGGTTGGTTATTCAAAACATTTTCTACATTTCCTATAACTGTGAATGTACCCTGGGATCACAAATATAGTTAAAACCCCTGGCCTATAACTTTTATCTTTGATTTTCTTTATCTATACAGTACATGTCCCTCTTGTCTCACCAGTGTTGCTCCATTATTGTCCTGAGCGTTTAAGTCTGCTCCGTTCTGAACCAGAGCCTGAATGTCAGCCAGCATGGCTGCCTCTTTAGCCCCTCGACATTCATCTATACGGTCCTGAGTTATCCCTACACACACACACACACACACACACACACGGGGACAGAACCAATGATACCAGTTAGCACACAGACACTAACAGTCGCAGCGTACAGCGGTTAAAGACATTTGTTTTAATTTTGGTTTGGGACTGGGACATTGAGTGCCACTTGATTTCAAATGTGACAGACAAATGAGGGAGATGTGTGACAATTCAATAACAGATTTGATTTGATTCAGCTTACTGACCCTGTTCAGCCATAACCATCTCCAGCAGCTCAAGGGTGGCCTCATCCTCACAAAGGTCATAGGGCATGTTGCCATCCGCATTGACAGCCAGCAGGTCAGCCCCTCTAAAGCATGCGTGCACAAACACACACACACACACACACACACACACACACATATATGTGCAAAGACATTTGGATTAGAGTACTAAATAGTGATACACCCTGCTGTACTCGGCCACTCAAGAATGTTCATACACCTGCAGAGTGTTTTGAGAGTCAAGCTGTAGCCATATTTGCATTGTTTATGTAAACTAGGTACTCTCTCCAAGAAGGCTTTGGTCTAAAAAATAATATCAATTCTGCATAAATGTAAGGATAAAGCAACATTTATCCTAATACAGTCCACAATATATCAGCTTATGAATTACATTTTGATTTTTTACTGTTATGACAGGAAAAACTTTCTATGGTAGAAATGATGGATAAATCATGGGAATACTCACGTCTGAATCAGGAGCTGCACTAGTCCAGTGTGTCCACAGGTGGCAGCAGCATGCAGCGGTGTCCACAGCTCACTGTCACAGGCATTCACACAGGCACCAGCATCCAGCAGGCACTGCACTATCTCCACAAAGTCATCAATGCAGCACTGAGAAGGGAGGGCATATATTTGGATTTTGTTTTCCCTTAATAATAACAACCTTCATTTAAAAACTGCATTTTGTGTTTACTTGTGTTATCTTTGACTAATATTTAAATTAGTTTGATGATCTGAAACATTTAAGTGTGACAAACATGCAAAAAAAATAAGAAAACATTCTGTAAGCAAACAAGCACAACGAGAAATTGATAAATCTATGCATGATTATTTATGGCAACTAATACACTGGCTCGTGTTATAGAAAACATTTGCATGCATGGCCCTGCCTTCACCAAGATTTCCAAGGGGAAGAGCAGAGTCAACTGCTTTTATAAAGAGTTCTCTGTGCTCACAAATACCCCTCTCATGAATTTATAGTAACATGCGTGTGTGTTAAATTATAAAGGGAAATAAACAACATACAGAGCAAAACAGGAAGGAAGTGCCCATTTGAATTGTAAAGGTGTGTACGTAGCTTTAGATTTGTGTGTTTCAAGGTCCCAACATACAAAAAACATCTTATGATGGTTTCTTCTAAATCTAACTGTTCAGGAAAGGAATGTAAGTCTAAGCAATTTGCCCTCACTCTTCAAAACACTGGCCCTCAAACTAAAATGGTGGGAATGAAACAGTGTGTTCATGTAAACTAACTTAAGATAAGTTAAGCTTCAGACAAAATAAAGGCAAACAGTACTTAGTGAGCTGAGAGCTGTGACTGCACACGACATAAACACACACGCTGCACAAAAGGTGACCTGCCCTGTTAAGGGCAGTTACAAAGTGTTAGTGTAAAACTGTGTAGATAAACTCATCCCAGCTATCTGAAGAGATTACAAGATTATTACCACATGTTGGAGTTTGAGAGTTTTTCTGGTGTGCTTTAAGTGAGGTGCTAGATGAATGTAAAGGAATACTTAGGTGGGACACAGGTGGCAAACGTTAACTGGGACTTGATTCCCTATCACCACATCACTGGCTTGGTTGTGCTTTCCAGTGAACACTACTGGCAGTGTCTGCAGAGGGGAAGCCGGTGAAGGATCATGTCACTGCACTGGCGAATCCCACAACTAGGTGTGTGTGTACCTGATGTAGGGCTGTCAGTCCATCCTCGTTGACCAGATCTGGGCTGATGCCACTGTTAAGCAGCTCCCTCACTAGAAGAGCACACACACACACACACACACACACCTCAGCAGAGTCCTTTCCACATAAACATTATAACACCTGGCACATATCTGTCTTCCCTTAATAGATAAGAAATGATACCCAGTCGGCATGTGCGTGTCTGTGTGTAGTTTAACAATGAACTTCAAAGCTTTGCCACTATAATTAGCCTTGATCCTGCAGATGACAATAACGCCATTGAAAACAAAATGCCTTGACTATTACAATAAAGTGTGACGTATCCTGTATAAATTATGCATTTACCACTTCCTTTGAATCGTGTGTTTTGCCACCGGCTGATAAGTGCTTATGTCTCAAGAAAGGCCAACAGCAAATCATTACAACACCAAGAAGCCAAATGCAGAGGTCATTGTATCCCCTGACTTTTAGAGTGGGGCTGCTTTCACATTATGGGATTTTGATGGTTTTAGGTGGGAAGACCCTGGTCTTAGTCTTGTATAGAACAGTCTGAAATTACATGTCATCCTGTCGAGTTCCCTAAAATACTTATGCTTCACTGATTTACTTCTAATTTAATAAAGAGTAGTGTTAAAGGTCTTCAGTACATACAATTTGAGGCTCTCTAACATGACTTTTCTTTCTGAGTGGGTTTGTGTTTCTACCAACCCTCCTCCAGGTCATTGCGTGCAGCTGCATCTAGCAGGGTGATGGCGTTTGAAAATTTAATTTTGGTGGTGCGCGCCTTCTTCTTATCTGCTTTGGCCCTTGACCCTCGTGCTGCATCCTTCTCCATCTGCGCCCAGGTCTTCAGCTGCTGAGCACGACGCTTCTGGGCATGCTTCAGGCGTTCAGTGGCACTCAGACGCCCGATCGTGGCCATCTCAGCCAGCAGCTCACCGTGATCCGCTGCCATGCCACCCCAACACTATGAACTGTCAAGGTGGCTTTGCTTCTTTATTCCTGTTTGTTTCTCTTAGTCCATGAGGATATTAAATATAAAAGTTTCAGGTTTCCAAATTTCTCATATTTTTTGTGCCTCTGAAAGAGGTCCTTCTGTAAGGCCAAACAGGCCTACGTTAGGGTCTGTGGTAGAGCAAAAAAAGATGCTGCAGTTTATCTGTACTAATATCTTTTCATGAAAAACAAAAAGAAAATTACACAACTTATGTTGTACGATCAGGTGGCAGATATCTCCATGACTTGAGAAGTAAGCAACATGTAGAATAGTTGCAATGTCTCTTTCCCATCTTTCAGATGATAACTTTTATGGTGCCATGGAAAAAAGGCGAGAGAAAGATGTCCAAAACATCCAAGCTGTGGATTGTAACCAACTGTCTGTCCTCCCATCCATATCAACTGGCCAATGATGCACTGGGGGAAAGAGAGACAGAGAGAGAAAAGATAGTACTAGAAAGGCAGAGTCAAACTACTCCCAAGGTTAAATGCTCCACCTGAGCTTCTAATCCGAAGTGGTGGTGGTGACTGTGTCCAAGACGTGGATCCAACAGAGGGGCAAGTCTTTCAGAATCCATAGTGAGAATATGGTCGCAGTGAATGACAAATCCACAAGGTAGGAAGAACTGGAAAGTTTAAGCAATGACAATATAAAGGGGCATTAGCAGGTTTCCCACAAGGCCTACTTTAGTTAGTGCAGACAGTGACAGGATTCAAATATCCCTTGATGTTGAGTGAACTTGCCGTTGTTGTGCACTTTTTGGCAAGTCTTCAGAAGAAGCAAGCTGGGTCCGAAGGTTTCAATGATTTGTTCCTCAACGACTGTCTTCTGTCTGCAACTGTGGGTGGGGAGAGAGAAGAAAAAAAAGGCAGGGATAAAAAAAAAAAGTGCTGTGTTACAGTATAATGTACGCACGCTGCTCTCCTAATCCTGTTGTTATCTTTAACCCCTGAGGTCCTTCCCCCTACTCCCTCCTCTCCCACTCCTCTCCCTAAG